>NC_058373.1:104995000-105595000 GCF_018350175.1 Felis catus
AATGCGGGGCTCGATCTAACGAATCATGAGATCATGTCCTGAGCCAAATTAAAGAGTCAGACGCTTAACCACCTGATCCACCCAGGTGCCCCCAAATCTGTTGACTTTAAAATAGAGAGATGACCTGGGTGGGCCTGATCATATGAGCCCTTTAAATCTGGTTCAGGAAGCTAACACAGGTAAGTCAGCAATGTGAAGCATGAGAGGGCAGATAGAGGGGGTCATGTGGTAAGGAACTAGAGTGCCTTCTAGTTGCTAAGAGTGGCCCCTGCCAACAGCCAGCAAGAAAATGGGGGTCTCAGTTCTACAACCACAAGGAACTGAATTCCAACAATTATGTGAGCTTGAAAGGGGACCCTGAGCTCCAAAAAGGAACACAGCCCAGCAGACCTCTTGATTTTAGCCTTCTGATAGCCTGAGTAGAGACAGCTATATTGGGCCTGGACTTCTGACCTACAGAAGTGGAATTAATAAACAGGTGTTGTTTTAAACCACTAAATTTGTGATTGTTACACAGCACTAGAAATCTAACACAACCTCCCCAGCCTGATCCCCAATTTGTATCCCCTCAGTCTATCTTCCCCCAGCTGAATCTTCCCAGATAGATCACCCCAGCTTGAGTCATTCTGTAGCCCAGGTCATTCGCCTCCCCCAACATGGATCTCCCGGCCTGTATTCCTCCCAGCTTGTACCATTCCCCAGCCTGAATGCCCTCCACAAACACACAGCCTGTCATATACAACCCCCCAGCAATCCAGTCACACACACACACACACACACACACACACACACACACACCCCACTAGCACCACTAACACTACCACTATGCTGCACACCAAAGCACCCTAAGTGATTTCAGCCCAAGAAACACACCAGTCAAGTTCACAGTCTGCATTATCAGATGGAAATTTTGTCTCCTTTCCAAGGGCTGGGCATCCCAAAAAGAAAATGGTAGTCTCTTCTCCTTTGCTCCCTTGAGCCTCAAGCCAATCATGAGCCACCCATCAATCCTACTTGTAGGAAGTCCTACCTCCTAGAGTCCCAGGCCCTGAGGTAGTTTCTCCAGCACTCTAGAATCAGAGGACCCCTCCAGGTGGCTGAAGGCACTCCCTTTCCAAAGGAAATGAACTGGGCCTCAAACCCACTGGCCAAAATCCTCTTATCTCCCCTCTCTAAGGATCTGAAAATCTCTTTCCTCCAGGAGTATTGCTGACATTCCCCCCCACCCCCCTCGTCCCCCCTCTCTTCCAGGGCCAAACATTGTTTTCTCTCCTTCTGGGCTTTTTGCCATCTATACTATCCTACAGCTTACATTTGCAAGATGGTCCTGCTCTTCTCAATCAGGTATTCCTCAATTATTTATTCTTGTACCTGAACCAGAACACTCTGATGTAGTTGAAATGAGTGGCATCAGTCGCCAATACTTACCTTCAAAAAGCAAACAGTAGGTAAAAAAGCTAGAATATCTACATAAAAGGATAAATAACTTTATATGTAACAACCCTATAAGGTACTGTTATTGCCCTTATCTCACAGATGAAGAAATTGAAGTTCAGAGAGGTTAAGTAAGTTGTCAAAGGGCACACAGCAAGCAGAGCTGGGATACCAGCTCAGATGGTCTGATTCCAGACCCTATCCTCTTATCCACTCTGCCAAATACTTAACTAGATTTCGGGATCACTGTGGTAAGTAGAGTATTATGCGATTTATGTGACAAAGGAGGAAGCGAGAAAGCAGAGAGAACTGTATGCTAATGTGATCAGGAACTTCACCACAAAGTGAGATTCAAGCTAGCATGGCAGGAAAATTAGGGCTCAGGGTTACAAGTGTGGGGCATTCAGGTCAGGGGATGGAATGAGTTAGGCATGGGGTTGAGAGCATGCATGTTCTGGCACCATAATTTGTATGGGAGGAGTCGTGGGAAATGAGGTTGGCGTAGTAAGTGGAGACCAGACTGTGACTGCCGTGGATGTCACGCCAAGGAAGTTGGCCTTAACTTCCAAGGCAAGAGGAAGGCTTCTTTCTGAGCAAGTGGTTGGAAAAAGGGGAGAGGCAGCTGGATAGGGGGACTCCCCAGACTTGGGAGAATTAAAAAATCATTTGCAGGTTTAGTGCTTCGGTGTCTAGAATGATTTTAGTTTTAATAATAGAAACTGACTAAATTATGTTTGGAACTGAAATTTGCCTCCTTAAAATAGTTGCATATATAGGACTGGTCTTTAAATTCTGCTGGGATGGAAATTGCATTTGCCCTTTCCATAGAGCAATCCAGGAAAAAATTTGTAGAGGGCCAGACAAGTGTGAAGAGTTAACAGGATCGTCAGAATCCTAGAGAGGCTCCTTTCCCTACAGAAAATTTCAAACAGTTCAGCTATGCTTTGGGCATTTTGACAATGAACCAGTTACCTTCTGGGGTATACTCTCTAAATAGGACAATTGAGATTTCAATTCTGGGGCTCCTTTCTTGCTCTATATGTATATTGAGCAGGTGAGAAGTGGGTTTCTGTTGACAATGAGATCAAAGTAGGTCTAACTGGCTGAAGCTCTAAAAAAAAATGTGCTGGTCAATAGTTATAGATTGAAGGTTATCACTATATACTCCCCAGCTTTTTTTGAGATACTTCAGGGTTTTTAGGAGTTTAGTTACTATGAATATCCAGCCTAAACGAAATACTTTTTTTAAAAAAACTGTTTTGTTTTGGTTTTAGTTTATTTATTTTGAGAGAGAGAGAGAGAGAGAGAGAGAGAGAGAGAGAGAGAGAAAGAGAGAGAGAAAACACAAGTGGGGGAGGGGCAGAGAGAGAGAATCCCAAGCAGGTTCTGAACAGCCAGCACAGAGCTCAATGCAGGGATCAAACTCACGAACCCTGAAGATCATGACCTGAGCCGAATCAAGAGTCAGACACTTCACCCACTGAGCCACCCAGGCGCCCCAAAAGACATACTTTTTAATCTTTTACATCCACAGAAGGAACTAGGAAGACCATTCCCCCAAGACCATAAAGAGCATAGGAAAGGCACTTCATGCTGGCCTGGGAACCGCAAATACTCCACAAACCAGGGGAGGCAGCTGGTGCCCTCCAGCATTGCCTGGCATGGGAGCGTGAGCTGAGACAGAAAGGGAGCAGCAGAGACCTGAAACCTCCGTGCCACTCCCACCTGTAACTCCCACCCCCATGGGTGGTCCAGACCTGCAAGAGAAAGCCAGCACAGTTCACTTCCTAGTCTTGCCATCTGCCAACTGGATTCACCTTAAGCAAGTTACCTTACCTCTCTGTGCCATACATACTCTAATCCCCCCAAAAAGAAGTGAAAATGATCTGTTACATTGAATGCCATCTACAAAGTAGCTTTCCCTTCCCCTCAGTGGGCAGCAGGAAGCAGTGGAGGTAATGGGGTATTCCAACAGGCATTTGGGCAGGGCCCAGGACCAGGGAGTCATGAGAAGTCAAGTCCTGGAGAAGAAGAAGACCAGGGCTAGGTGCCAGCGCATTCATAGACAGGCTTCCACTGGACTGCAGCTTGCTGGGATTGACCTGCAGGATGGAATGTTCATGAAAAGGTAAATGGAGTTAGAAGTGGGGACCTGAGGCGGGTGGGGGGGGGGCGGGCGCCTGGGTGGCTCAGTCAGTTAAGCATCAAACTGCAGCTCAGATCATGATTTAATGGTTCATTAGGGTTTGTTTTGTGGATTTGAGCCCTGTGTGGAGCTCTGTGCTGACAGCTCAGAGCTCAGAGCCTGCTTCAGATTCTGTGTCTCCCTTTCCCTCTCTCTGCCCCTCCCCTGCTTGTGTGTGTGTGTGTGTGTGTGTGTGTGTGTGTGTGTGTGTGTGTTCTGTCTCTAGCTCTTGCTCTCTCTCTCTCTGAAAAATAAATAAGTTAGCATTTAAAAGGTGCCTAAGGATGGCACCAAATCCCTGGAGATAAAGTGGAGAAGAAAGGGGATTTAAATGGGAAGTATGCATATTGGGAAGGATTGGGAATGGGGAGGGACTGGGGCTTACAAGATGCTGAAAGTGAGTGCTTTCAATAATAAAAGAAAGAAAGAAGAAAAAGAAAGAAAGAAAGAAAGAAAGAAAGAAAGAAAGAAAGAAAGAAAGAAAGAAAGAAAGAAAGAAAGAGAAAAAAAATACTAAGCCAAGACAGGAAAACCTTTGCCCTGAGACCAAGATTCAGGACAGTCTTCCCTGACAAAACTAGTAAGAAAAGGACAGGGGTTTGGTGACAAAACAAAGACCCAATTATCAAAACTGGGATAGATAATGGGAGCAAGGTTGGAGCTGGATGACGAGATCAGATCTGGAGGAACAGCTGAGACCCGGTGCTGAGTCACTGTGACCTGGTGCTGAGTCAGCAGAACACTGCCCCTCTGATTGGTCCCCAGGCTGGGGGTGCAGAGGGAAGTCCAGAGCCCTCGCTGTGAGCAGGGGGGGACCGAGAGCAGGAACCTAACCTTGGCATTAAAAGGGCAAAGACTGGATGGAATCTTGCAGTCAGGGGCTTTCCAGGCAGCAGCAGAAGCCAAATTCTTTGCAGTTTCTGCCTCACACTCACCTCAGGGGAGCTTGTTAATAATATCAGTGTTCCAGCCCACCTCAGACTTAAAGAACTAGAATCTCTGTGGGTGAGGACAAAACATCTAGTACCGGTGAATTCGATGCAAAATAAAATTGAAAACCCGTAAGTTTAGATTCTAACCTTTATAAAGACATTCTTCCTCACCTTGGTTCTGATTTATAGACTGATGTCTGTCCCCTCACTCTCTCTAGAAAGTAGCCTCTAATAACCATATGGAGCTCAGACTGAGGTGGGTTCAGTTAGTTGCTTTCTTGCTGTGATAAAATATATACAATATAAAATATGCCATTTTAACCACTGTAAGTGTAAAAATCAATGCTGTTAATTATGTTGTGCAACCATCACCACTTTTTTCCTTTTCTATCACTCCTAACAGAAACTCTATAACCATTAAGTAGTAACTCCTCATTCCCCGCCCAACCCCCAGCCCCTGGGAACACCTAAGGTACTTTCTGACTCTATGAATTTGCCATTTCTAGATATTTCATGTAAGTGGAATCATACAGTAATTGACCTTTTGTAACTGGCTTCCTTCACTTAACATGTTTTCAAGGTTCCTCCCTGTTGCCACATGTATCAGAACTTAATTTCTTTTTATGGCTGAATCAAGTTTCATTGTGTGGATAGATCACATTTTGTTTACCCATTCGTCTGATGATTGACACTTGAGTTGTTTCCACCTTTTGGCTATAGCGAACAATGCTGCAATAAACATTGGTATATAAGTATTTGTCTGAGTCACACTTTTCAATTCTTTTGAGTATATACCTAGGAGTGAAATTTCTGGGTCATATGATAATTCTGTGTTTAACTTTACAAGGAACTGCCAAACTGTTTCTTACAAAGGCTACAACATTTTATTATTCCCACTAGCAAGGCATGATGGTTCCAATTTTTCCACATCTTCAACAATATTTTTTATTTTCCATTTTTAAAAATTATAACCGTTGTAGTAGGTGTGAAGTAGTATCTCATTAAAGTTGTTTTTTAATATTTTACTTTATTGATTTTTTTTTAAGTAAGCTCCAAACCCAGTGTGGGGCTTGAACCCATGACCCCGAGACCAAGAGTCACATGCTCACTCATTCTACTGACTGAGATGGTGCCCCTCATTGTAGGCTGATTTGCGTTTCCCTAATGACTGATGCTGTTGACATCTTTCCACATGCTTACTGGCCATTTGTAAGCCTTCTTTGGAGAAAAGTCTATTAAATTCATTTGCCCAATTTTAAATTAGGTTGTTCTTCATTTTGTTGTTGAGTTACAAGAGTTCTGTGTATCTTCTGGATATTAAACTCTCATTAGGTAGGTGATTTGCAAATATTTTCTCACATTCTGTTAAGTTGTCTTTTCATTTTCTTGATAATGTCTTTTGGTGTCTGATAGTTTTTAATTTTCATGAAGTCCAATTTTTTTGTTGCTGCTTGTGCTTTTAGTGTCATGTTAAGAATCCATTGCCAAATCCAAGGTCATGAAGATTTACCTCTCTGTATTCTTCTATCAGTTTTATGGGTTATGCCTTTATATTTAAGTTGTTAATCCACCTTGAGTTAATTTTTGTATGCAGTGTGAGGTAGGATGGTCTAACCTCATTTTTTCCCATGTAGAAATCCAGTTGTCCCAGAACCATTTGGTGAAGAGTCTGCTCTCTCCCCATCGAATGGACTTGGCATCTTTGTCAAAAATTAGTTTATATATTACTCTTTAAGGGGTACAGAGTTTCAAATTTGCAAGATGAAAAGGGCTCTGAAGATGGATGGTGGTGTGATGGGTGCACAACAACGTGAATGACTTAATATCACTGAACTGTTGTATACTTAAAAATAGTTAAGATGAGACATTTTATGTGATGCGTATTTTATTACAATTTAAAAAAATCAATTGTAGGGGCGCCTGGGTGGCTCAGTCGGTTAAGCCTCCGACTTCAGCTCAGGTCATGATCTCACGGTCCGTGAGTTCGAGCCCCGCGTGGGGCTCTGGGCTGATGGCTCAGAGCCTGGAGCCTGCTTCCGATTCTGTGTCTCCCTCTCTCTCTGCCCCTCCCCCATTCATGCTCTGTCTCTCTCTGTCTCAAAAATGAATAAACGTTAAAAAAAAAATTTAAAAAAAAATCAATTGTCCACACAGGAATGGGTTTATTTCCAAACAATCATTTCTATCCCACTGCTCTGTATGTCTATCCTGATGCCAATAGAACACTGTTTTGATTACTATAACTCTGTAATAAGTTTTTCAAACTAGGAATATTCCAACTTTGTTTTTTTTCAGAATTGTTTTTGGCTATTCAGGGCCCCTTGCAATCCCGTAGGATTTGAGGACTATCTTTTCCATTTCTTCAAGAAAACATTGTTGAAATTTTATTTTTTTCATGTTTATTTATTTTTTTGAGAGCAGGGCAGGGGCACAGAGAGAGGGGGACAGAGGATTTTTAGTGGGCTCCGTACAGAACATGACCTGAGCCTAAGTCGGATGCTTAACCCACTGAGCCACCCAGGTTCCCCCTCTGTTGACATTTTAATGAGATTGTGTTGAATTTATAGTTAGCTTTGGGTAGTATTGCCATCTGAACAGTATTAAGTCTTTCAGCACATGAATACAATAAATACAAATGTCTTTGTATTTATTTAGGTGCTCTGTCAGCAATGTTTCGTAGTTTTCAGTTCAGCTAGGTGTTTACGTTATAACATTTTTCTCCCCTTTATTCAATATGACACACTTTAGGTCAAATAAAAAATAGAATGCAGCTTTCAAGAAGGCAATTAGTATTTCATTCATTGTGGTGTAACCCATCATGAGAAGAAAAGACTTACAGATCACATAGAATTAAACCAGCATTTGATTCAAGATGCTTTCTTCAGAGTTCTGAACTAGGTGCTGGAGGGCCCCAATCTGCATTAGCTTAGTTACCATTGTAACCATCAGGTAGAAGTCTAAACTGTGATGGTTTAATGGGAAATGCTATAAAGCAGCCTTGTGCAGAAAGCTAAGGGCACACAGACAAAGCAAAACTAAGGGCACATAATGAGAATTGGGTTGGGAAAAATGTCAAATAGGAGGCTTTGACCATAGAGTGGGATTTTGCCAGTCAGAAAGGGGAAGGGGGAGAAGGGCATGTGTGCGTTTGTGGTGGGAGGTGAGGAGGAGAAAAATGTGGAGATAAGGTAGAAGTGCCTTAATCCCCTCTGGTTAGTCAAGCAGTTCATTCATTTGAACAACTGTACAAAAATTTTAAGGCACATCTCTCTTTTTTTTTTAATTTTTTAAGTGTTTATTTATTTTTGAGAGACACAGAGCGTGATCAGGGGAGGGGCAGAGAGGGAGACACAGAATCTGAAGCAGGCTCCAGGCTCTGAGTTGTCAGCACAAGACTGACGCAGGGCTCAAACAACTAACTGCAAGATCATGACCTGAGCTGAAGTCAGACGCTCAACCGACTGAGCCATCCAGGTGCCCCTAATTTATCTTTTAATGTTTATTTATTTTTGAGAAACACAAAGTGTGAGCAGGGAAGGGGCAGGAAAGGGGCAGAGAGAGAGAGAGAGAGAGAGAGAGAGAGAGAGAATCCAAAGCAGGCTCCAGGCTCTGAGCTGTCAGCACAGAGCCCAATATGGGGCTCAAACTTACAAACCGCGAGATCATGACCTGAGCCGAGGTTGAATGCTTAACCAACTGAGCCACCCAGGGACCCCAAGGCACATATCTCTTAATATACTCCTTTCAAAAAATATGATACATTTAAAAAGTAATATTTGTGGGACAATGGGAGAAATAGAATAAAGGCTATGGGGTAGATAACAGTATACTTTATCAATGTTTATTTCCTGATTTTGATACTTGTACTATGGTTATGAAAGAGAGTGTCCTTAGGAAATACACAGTGAAGTATTTAGGGGAAAGAGAGCATCATGAATGCAACTTACTTTCAAATGGTTCAGAAAAAAGTAGTATGTATGCATACGGAGAGAAAATCATAAAGAAAATAATAAAAGTGGTAAAATGCTAACAATTGGAGAATCTGAGGGAAGAAAAGTTTTTATGCTATTCTTGGAACTTTCTTACAAGTTTGGAATTGATTCAAAATAAAAACCATCCCCCCAAAAGCAACATTGTCACTTCTCAACAATACAAACAGGGTTCTGAAAAAAATTTTTTACACACATAGAAAATATATCTGAAAGGACACCCCACTACTTATTAGTGAGTACTTCTAAGAAATAGACTGAATGGAGAAAAGAAGGATTTAACATTTTACTTTGTACATTACTGTTTTTTTTATTTTATTGAAAGCATGTATTAATTTTGTAATTAGAGGGGCGCCTGGATGGCTCAGTCGGTTAAGCGTCCGACTTCAGCTCAGGTCATGATCGCGGTCTGTGGGTTCAAGCCCCGCGTCGGGCTGTGTGCTGACAGCTCAGAGCCCGGAGCCTGTTTCAGATTCTGTGTCTCCCTCTTTCTCTGACCCTCCCCTGTTCATGCTCTCTCTCTGTCTCAAAAATAAATAAATGTTAAAAATTTTTTTTTTAATTTTGTAATTAGAAATAAAAACACAAAAGATATTAAAAGGAAAACCCCTTGGGGTGATAACTAACAACAGAAGAATACCTTTCTGGGGCACCTGGGCGGCTCAGTCAGTTAAGCATCCTGATCTTGATTTTGGTTCGGGTCATGATCTCACAGTTCGTGAGTTCGAGCCCTGCATCAGGCTCTGCACTGACAGCAGGGAGCCTGCTTGGGATTCTCTCTCTCCCTCTCTCTCTCTCTACCCTTCCTCTGCACTGTCTCTCTCTCTCTCTCTCTCTCTCTCTCTCTCTCTCTCAAAATAAATACATAAACTTAAAAAAAAGAACACCTTTCTATTGTATGATAATAGAGTCGGAATGGTAAGAAAAGACATTTTTAAATTAAAAAATACATATTTCACATATGTACATAACAATCAACAAATATATGTCAACATTTTAACAATTGTTGGCACTTAATGAGAATTATTTTTTCACCTGAAAAGATGTTCAACATCATTCATCATCAGGGAAATACAAATCAAAACCACAATGAGATATCACCCCACAAACATCAAAATGGCTAAAATTAACAACTCAGGAAACAACAGATGTTGGTGAGGATGAGGAGAAAGGGGAACACTTTTACACTGTTGGTAGGAATACAAACTGGTGCAGCCACTCTGGAAAACAGTATGGAGGTTCCTCAAAAAGTTAAAAATAAAACTACCCTACAACCCAGCAATTGCGCTAGTAGGTATTTATCCATAGGATACAAAAATGCTGATTCAAAGGGGCACATGCACCCCAATATAAATAAACATTAAAATTTTTTTTAAAAAGATGTGGTATGTATACAATGGGATATTACTTAGCGATCAAAAAGAACGAAATCTTGCCATTTGCAACTATGTGGATGGAACTAGAATGTATTATGCTAAGTGAAATAAGTCAGAGTAAGACAAATACCATATGATTTCACGTATATGTGGAATTTAAGAAACAAAGCAGAGGGGCGCCTGGGTGGTGCAGTCGGTTAAGTGTCCGACTTCAGCCAGGTCACGATCTCGTGGTCCAGGAGTTCGAGCCCCGCGTCAGGCTCTGGGCTGATGGCTCAGAGCCTGGAGCCTGTTTCCGATTCTGTGTCTCCCTCTCTCTCTGCCCCTTGCCCGTTCATGCTCTGTCTCTCTCTGTCCCAAAAAATAAATAAACGTTGAAAAAAAATTTTTTTTAAATAAAAAAAAGAAACAAAGCAGATGAACATAGGGGAAGGGAAGGAAAAATAAAAAAGATAAAAACAGAGAGGCAAACCATAAGAGACTCTTTCTTTTTTTTTTCTTTTTTTTTTGTTAATGTTTATTTATTTTTTGAGACAGAGAGAGACAGAGCATGAACGGGGGAGGGGCAGAGAGAGAGGGAGACACAGAATCGGAAGCAGGCTCCAGGCTCCGAGCTGTCAGCACAGAGCCCGACGCAGGGCTCGAACTCACGGACCCTGAGATCATGACCTGAGCCAAAGTCGGACGCTCAACCGACTGAGCCACCCAGGCGCCCCAAGAGACTCTTTCTTAACTCTAGAGAACCAACAGTGTTGCTGGAGAGGAGGTGGGTGGGAGATGGCCAACTGGGTGATGGACATTAAGGAGGGCATTTGTTGGGATGACACTGGGTATCATATATAAGTGATGAATCACTAAATTCTACTCCTGAAACCAATACTACATTATATGTGAATTAACCTGAATTTAAATAAAGAAGAAAAAGAAAAAAATGAGAATGATTATGTTTTTATGTCCTTGAGAAGCTGCTTTTTCTTCTCTCCAGGAACCGAGAGCTTTAAAATCTCACCACATTGTTCTCCCAGTTCAGCGCCGTAATGGTAAGGAAAATCACAGAAACTCTCTTAATAATTTAAGCACAAAGCTCCCATCTTCACCTTAATTACTGCCTACATTTTGCCGAAGCTAAGGTTGTTTTTGTTCAGAATGACTTCTGTAGGTTGACACACACAAAAATTACAGCCTGTAGTAGTTTCCCAAGCCCACCCGCACAAACTAAATTAAGCACTTATTAAATTCGTGCACTTAATAAAAAGAGACAATAAAAATGATATCAATCAACCAATTTCCTCCCCCAAGCCCCAAAATAGAAGATCACCAAGTCATGCTTTCCCCTGGGTTAGATGTGGCTTCAAATGAAGTGTTGATGAAGCATCCTAAACCAAGGCATGGCCTCGCCCCATCTTTCCAGTTGGGGAGAGGGCCAAGGGAGTAGGGTAAAATTTTAGGGCCTCATTCTATGGGGAATATCTAATGCCAAGCTCAAAAGCTTCAGGTGATCAGGACTCAGGCCTTCTATACTGTTTTATACTGGTTGTCTTCCAGCTCATTCCTCCCACTTTAGTGCACCTTTGTCACGGTCCCTCTGCCTCAAGGACATAGGCAAAGAAGCACAGACTTATTCATTAATATTCTGGGTTGTTAACTCCCAAGACTTAGCAGAGGAGGGGCTAGCTTGACTAATCTATTTTACTTGTGATCCTTCTAATAAATGAGAACATTCTTCCAGTTGAGTTCTTTTGTATCCAAGTACAATGTTATCTTTTGGCTCCTGATATATTTGGAACTAAAATATGCTCAATATATAAACTCTGGACATTAATATGACTTAGGTTTCTTCTTCCTTAATTAAAGAAGAAAAAAAAAACCCATAGAAAAAAATCCCCAATCACAGGATGAAACCTACTTCACTTTTTAAACTCTACAGCTCACATTTTAATGATCACCAATATACCTTTTAGGATATATATTCTACAGCTTGACATTCATCTATTTATTCAAAAATTACTTATTCAGTATCACTATGATGTTGACTAAACATATTCCCTGCCTTTAAGAACACCTGGGTGTTCTTTAGGGGGCACCTGGGTGGCTCAGTTGGTTAAGCCTCCAACTTCAGCTTAGGTTCCTGAGTTCGAGCCCCATGTCAGGCTCTGTGTTGACAGCTCAGAGCCTGGAGCCTGCTTCAGATTCTGTGGCTCCCTCTCTCTCTGCCCCTCCCCTACTCGTGCTTTGTCTCTCTCTCTCTCTCTGTCTCTCTGTCTCAAAAATAAATAAAAACATTTTTAAAAGTTTAGTGAAAAAAAGAACACTATACATTAGGGGCATCTGGATGGCTCAGTTGGAAGAGCATTTGACTCTTGATCTTGGAGTCATGAGTTTATACTCCACATTGCGTGTAGAGGTTACTTAAAGAAATACATATATATATATTTTTTTTTTTTAAAGAACAGTATACTTTAATACGCATTGTTTTAAATTTTTTTAAATGTTTATTTATTTTTTTGGAGCGAGAGAGAGACAGAGTGTGAGCAAGGGAGGGGCAGAGAGAGAGGAAGACACAGAATCTGAAGCAGGCTCCAGGCTCTGAGTTGTCAGCACAGAGCCCTATGCGGGGCTCGAACTCATGAAGCATGAGATCATGACCCCAGCTGAACTCAGACACTTAAACGACTGAGCCACCCAGGTACTCTAACGTTGTTTTAAATTTTTAAACGGACCAATAAGAAATCACCTAAATATATCACATTATCTTAACAGTTAGATAATACATTCTTTGGGGCAAGGTTGCTGAAAGGCACACAAAAAATAGTAGAAATTACTCTCAAAGAATTATCTTGTGTTGGTGACAGTAAAGTCAACTTCATGTCAAACTATTTGTATGTATTCATGTATCCCTATATATATTTTATTCTCTCCTGAGATCACTTTATTTTAACAACAGTTAATTTGCATTAAGACGTATTTGGAACGTCGGGAAAACACCGGGAAAAGAGTGTATTCATTGAAATATTGCAAAGCAGTAGGAACAAGTTCTGAGTAATTACAACAAAAGGAAGCCCATGTGTTTATTTCCCTCTAGAATTTTAGAAGTAACATTTTTAAAAATCATAACTGTATGAGAAAACCAGCTAATCATTTTTTTAAAAGCTGTATTTCTGTATTTTTTTTCTTGCCAAAAATATATCCCAGGTAGATCAGAAATTTAAGCATAAACATATGACACCATAAATGTACCAGAAAAAAATGGGTAAAATTTTTTATAGTCCTGCATCTTGGAAGTATTTTCTACATGTGACAGTTATTTCAGAAGCCATAAATAAATGATAAAATATTTCATATAAAATATTTAAATTCTAAAGGGTAAACATTACTCTACCTAGAGTTGAAAGAAGAACCAGAAAAAATATTCACAACGAACATAACATAAAAGACGGATGTATTTAATAAACAAAGAGCTCTTATAAAAATAAAAGCAGTGATAATATCGAGGAGGGACTGGGAGATGGGGAGGCTATTTCCATTACCTGCCCTCCATTCCTTGATAAGGACAATTGACTTTTTCGCAATCTTATGTAAAGTACTGTGCAATCACAATTTCAAGGCAAGGTCCTTAGCTTTAACCTTGCCAACAAGGTTGCTCATCTTAAGTTCTTCCTATATAAGAATTCTGGTGTTGCCGCTAATAAAAAGGCAATCAGCTCAATGCAATAATGGCAAAGAACATAAGTAGGCAATCTCAAATAACCACATGAAAAGGTATTTAGCCCCAGTTACGGTTAAAGAAAGTTATCTCTTTGGAAAGAGTCTATATTTCTTGGACTTCAAGCTGCTTAGTTGCTCTGCATCACAAGTTGTTTTTGTTTTTTTTTTTTTACTTTTTAAAATGTATGTATGTATGTATGTATTATTTATTTATTTATTTATTTATTTTTGAGAGAGAGAGCACACGTGAAAGAGGGGCAGAGAGACAAGGAGACAAAGAATCCTAAAAGGACAGTGCAGAGCCCAAAGCAGACTCGATCCCACAAACCGTGAAATCATGACCTGAGCAAAAATCAAGAGTCAGATGTTTAACTGTCTAAGCCACCCAGACATCCCTGCATTACAAACTTTTCGATAGGTTCAAGTAATGTTATGACTTTGTAGTTAATCTCACATTTTATTATAGTTAGGGTGGAAGTGATACTTTCCACCTGCCTCATCCTGGATGGAAATAGAACTCCCCAATTCAGGGGCACCTGAGGGGCTTGTTAAGTGCCCAACTCTTGATTTTGGCTCAGGTCATGACCTCACGATCCCGTTGGTCAGATTGAGCGCTGCGTGGGGCTCTGCACTGACAGTTTGGAGCCTGCTTGGCATTCTCTCTCTCCCTCTTGCTCTGTCCCTTCCCAGCTCATGTGCGCTCGCTTGCTCCCTCAAAATAAACATTTTAAAAATAAAAATAAATGAATAAATAAATAAATAAATACATCCATGGGAAACGATTAAAGCTATAGCTATTGAAAAAAGGTAAGAGTATAGGTACAGGCTTAGACGTCAAAAATATATTAAGTGAAAAAAAAAAACTTTTAGGACCAATGATCACATTTGTGTAAAATCACGCACATGTATGTGTATTTTAATTGATATGCTTCTATACAATATGAATGCTTCTCCAAGAAAATAACTTAATAAGGGGTGTTTTTATCTTATGCACTTAAAATGCTTTCATATTGTTTAAAACTACAAAGCCTGTTTGAAGTTTTCCAGAAAAAAAAGGTGTTTTTTTATGTCGAAAGCAAAACATCTGCCACTTTAGTTTGACGTTTTTTCATGTCCTGTTTACCGAACTAGAAACAAACACTGAATCATAATTAACTGATATAATTGGAAAGAAGTGCTGCCCCAGGATGATATGCTTAATGACATATTTGCAGAGTGGTGTACATTGATGGGTAAATACAAAAGAAAGACTGCAGACAGAAAGAAGTGGGTAGCATAAGAAAGAAAGAAAGAAAGAAAGAAAGAAAGAAAGAAAGAAAGAAAGAAAGAAAGAAAGAAAGAAAGAAAGAAAGAAAGAAAGAAAGAAAGAAAAGAAAGAAGAAAGAGAAAAGAAGGAAAGAACGAAACCGAGAGAAAAAAAGAAAGAAAACAACAAAGAAAGAGAAAGAGAAATATGTAGCATTCATCAACATGACACCCACTGAAATAACCCACTTCTTTTTTAATTAATTAACTAGTTTGCTTATTTATTTTCAAGTAATCTCTAAACCCAACGTGGGGCTCAAACTTATGACCCCAGAGATCAAGAATTATATGCGTCACTAATTCAGCCAGCCAGGCACCCCTGAAATAACCCACTTCTTGTTAGTTTTCTTGCTGATTTCCTTTTCTCATATGCAAGAGGAAGTAATAATTCCCAAATCAAAGTATTTATGTCTTGGAAGTCCAAAACTAGATGCTAATTGTTTTTATGAATAATAAAGTCGCGTTAAAGGTCAGAACAAATAAAGGGTCAAGGGAACTTGCTGTCTTTGAGTTTAAGAAGTTAAACCTTCATGTAATTTCCTTCTCTGCAGACCTTTTATATACTATGCAGTAGTCATTTAGAGCAACAAGTCTGGACCTCCTTTCTGAAGGTAAGTTGGCTTGCCTTCTTGACCTCTTACAAATGAAGGGAAAAATTTACAGGCTCTATTTTATTTATTCATTATATCCTTCCTTCCTTCATTATTCTATGCATCATTGATTCATTAAAAAGAAAAACATTTATTGAATACTTTGTATGTCCAGCCCTGAGAATGCAAAGTTAAAACACCATCTTCAGACCCAAAGATTTTGCAGTCCGAAGGTAGATAAAGAAGAAAAAGGGAAAATTACAAGATGGTGTAATAAAACGTTAGTACTGGAGGCTAAAGGAACCGAAAGAAGGGTTACCTGGTATAACCTGGAAGGCTAGGGAAGACTTCCGGCAAAGGGACTGTCTGAACTAAATCCTGAAGGATGAAGGCAGTCCAGATAGGGAAAGGAAGCAGTGTACAAAGTCATAGCCGTGAACTGAAGGGAAAAAAACAAAAAACAAAAAAACATAGCATCTTTAGGGAACTGCTCATAGTTCAGTATGCTTGGCATGGTTCTAAGACAGGAATGGTGGGAAGACCAGGCCAGGGAGAGATGAGCAGTGACCAGGTCCTGAGGGATTTTGTCTTCCATCCTAAGTAATCTGGAATTCATCCTAATGGCTCTGGGTTTTAAGCAGGAAGAAGATATGATCAGGGTTGGGGTGTGTAAACATCTCTTGCGTAGCAGTGTAAGGAAATAAAACTAAGTGAGAAATGTGAAGAGACAGGAGACAGGACAATGTTTAAGGCAGGAAGATTAGTGAAGAAGCAGTTCTAATACATGGGAAAAAATGGTGAGTGATTTTGGTTTTTAGAAAACACACAAAATGGCAGATGAGAGTATCAGGACTTTGGTTGGGCCCTGAGCCCTGGGAAGGACTCCAGTAGGGGGCTGAGGCAGTTTACAGAAGCCATTGGCAGTAATGGCCAGACTCTTGGAGGCCGAAGACAGGAGAGGTACTTGGTATTCAAGCTGCTCAAGGCCATGGAGGTTATTTCCCTGGAGGAGATCTCTTTTCCTCACCTACCAAGGAGTCTGAGATTTTTTTTTTTTTTTTTTTTTTTTTTTTTTTACTCCTTTCCAGGACAATGTTTCTAGGCCCTGATGATCTTTTTTTTTTTTTAATTTAAAAAAATTTTTTTTAACGTTTATTTATTTTTGAGACAGAGAGAGACAGAGCATGAACCGGGGAGGGGCAGAGAGAGAGGGAGACACAGAATCAGAAACAGGCTCCAGGCTCTGAGCCATCAGCCCAGAGCCCGACGCGGGGCTCAAACTCACGGACCTCGAGATCGTGACCTGAGCTGAAGTCGGACGCTTAACCGACTGCGCCACCCAGGCGCCCCTAGGCCCTGATGATCTTGTCCATTCTGAAACAGACCCAGAGCAGTCAAGAACCCAGACTGAAGTTGTTTGTGACCACTGTGTTGTCACCCACTGAGTTGTACCAACTGCCATCCGTGGGACCATCATTCTGTCCAAGATACCTTAATTCCTATGAGATGAGGCTACTATAAGAAGAAGAAGATCAATAAGCATTTCATTCCGGCCAGGTGATACTCTCTTTACAAGGTGACAAGGTTTTGGGTCTCACTAAGGTTCATCTTACTCTTGACTTTTAAATGAACTGACATTCCGTCTGTTCTTGTGTCTAAGACACTGCTGCTGATGAGTGGTGTGGATAACTGCTATACTTTTGCTAGGAGCTTCACTGCCACTGGGTCAACTTTGCTGAAGCCATCTTTGATGCCATCTCTAAGTCCTGCAGCTCTATGATCCCTGAACTCTGCAAAGACAGTATTCACCAAATTTCTCTCTCAGGGATTTACTGATCATAAAGTCCCAAGTGACAGTGCACAGAACCCACAGAATCCTCGTGGTTACCGTGTTGTGGTCTTGTAAAAGCAATATTAGAGAATGAAAGAGAAGGATGGTGAAGGTCTGAACTAATGTAGTAGTAAGGATGAAGAGGAGGTAACAGACCTGAGATATACAAGAAAAAGAAATCACAGGACTTCATGTCTGATTAAATATTGGAAGTAAAGAAAGGGAGGAGTTGAGAATGACTATTTTAGGTTTCCAGTTTGGGCTCCTGGAAAGAGGTCCTTCAGAATAATAAGAAATGTAGGCTATGGGGCCACTTTTCAACAGATTGTAAGTAGTGAAGATTTGGACCTGTTGAATTTAAGACAGTTGTGATACTTCTACAAAGAACTGATCAGTAAATAATTGAAAACTGTAGGTTTTAAACACAGGGAATACAGGCACCTGGATGTCTCAGTCGATTAAGCATCTGACTTTGGTTCAAGTCATGATCTTGCAGCTCATGGGTTCAAGCCCCACATGAGACTCTGTTCTGACAGCTCAGAGCCTGAAGCCTGGTTTGGATTCTGTGTCCCCCTCTCTCTCTCTGCCCCTCCCCCACTCACGTTCTGTCTGTCTGTCTGTCTGTCTGTCTCTCTCTCTCTCTCTCAAAAATAAATTTTAAAAGATTTAAAAACTTTTAAAATTTAAACACAGGGACTAGATCTGACCTGGAGGTATAGATTGTTGGAGAGTGTGTGAGTGGCCATGAGTCTAAGACGGTAAATGAAGTCATGGAGAAGGATGAGATAACTCAAGAAGAGTATACAGAGGTAAGAAGAGAGGTGAGCCAAGGACAAAATGGTGGATAACATATATTAAGGGATAGACAGAATACTAGAAGACTCTAAAGAAATATCCATAAAGTGTTATAAACCCAAACAGGGTATTATTGTAGAAGGTGAGGGAAAAGAAAGTTTCAAGGTGAGAGGAGTCAAACAGTTTGAAAACTTACAGAGAGGTCATATAGGTTAAAAGGGAGATGTATCCATTGGATCCAGCAACCTAAGAAATTACTGATGTGTCAAGCAAGAGAAATTTTGGTCACGTGGCAAAATCTAGACTGTAATGGATTAAGGAACAATGGAAAGTAAGGAGGATGAAAAAAAAATAGACAAGTCTTTCAATAAGGTTAGTTGGAAAGGAAAGGAAAGGAAAGGAAAGGAAAAGAGGGTGTTTGCCAGAGGAAAAGATAGTTTGAGGGAAGATGTTCCTTTTTGGAAAGATGCTGATGGAAAAGAAAGGGAGACAGGTAGTTGAGAAAGAAAAGTCAGGGAGGAAGAGTAGGGAATGAAGAACAGAGCCCAACTGGAGGGATTAGCTTTGAATAAAAGAAGGGAATCCTTTTACCCTATGATAAGAAGAAAGCCATGCAGATGTATTTCTAAGAGACATTCAACACCACCAGCAATTTTTGGTACAAAACTTTTTGGTGCTGGAGTTCCGAATCAGAGAGTAGGCATTTGTAATGTTGTAACATGTGACAAGCAAACTTTGTCCAGGGGCCATCCCATTTTACAGCTCTGATAACTACTGCATCTCATATGTTCAGCAATGTCAAACGTACAGTGAAAACCAAGTCCTCGGTACTGCTTTGTGGAGGTATAATTCACATACCATAAAATTCACCAGTTTTGAGTATACACTTACATGATTTTTAGTAAATTTATTAAATTTCTCGAATTATGCAATTATCACCATAGTCCAGTTTTAGAATATTTTCATCACCCCAATAAAATTCCTACTGCCCATTTACAATTAATCCCTGTTCCCACCTCAGCCCTAGGAAAAAACTAATATACTTTTTTTGATCTCTATAGATTGGTCACCTCTGGACATTTCATATAAAATAAATCATACAATATGTGGGGGTTTTTTGGCTGGCTTCTTTCACTTAGCATAATGATTTTTAGGTTCATCTCTGTTACAGTATGTATGAGTGGGTTATTCCTTTTTACTGCTGAATATATGCCATTGTATCACTATACCACACTTTGTTTATCTACTCACCAGTTGATGGATATTTGTCACTGCTTTTGCTTGTTCAGATTGGTTTTGATTTTGGTTTGGTTTAGTTTTACTTTTTTTTTTTTTTTTAATTTTTTTTTTCAACGTTTATTTATTTTTGGGACAGAGAGAGACAGAGCATGAACGGGGGAGGGGCAGAGAGAGAGGGAGACACAGAATCGGAAACAGGCTCCAGGCTCTGAGCCATCAGCCCAGAGCCCGACGCAGGGCTCAAACTCACGGACCGCGAGATCATGACCTGGCTGAAGTCGGACGCTTAACCGACTGCGCCACCCAGGCGCCCCTAGTTTTACTTTTTTTTTAATGTAAGTATAGTTGACCTGCTGCTTTGCTGTTGCTTTGATCTTTGCCCCTGAATGACAGGCATACATTGACAATCTTCTCTCTGTGCTATCTATGTGCCTACTGACAACTTTAGACAGTAAGTCATGTCATTTTTCTCTAGAGGGTGTGAAGCTAGGCTTTGCCAATTTTTTTTTCTTTTTTTGTGAAGGATAAAGTGTCTTCTTGGTGATTGGTAAAGGATAAAGACATTATAATTAGACCCAGTCACTAGCCCAATGCATCATAACTATTCCAAACCACAAACAACTTTGACAGGATGCGTGCCTGCCACACTCCACAAAAATGTACTCACACACTCCCAGATTTTTGCCACTACAAAACAACAGTACCACAAAACAATAACAATGACAATGATGACCACCACAGTAAATGTCCCAGGAAATAATGAGAAGGATGATGCTATTTGGGAGGACATCCAATGAGGAATATTACATCGAAGTATCAAATGACAAAATGAGAATAAAAATTTTATCCTGGGGGCACCTGGGAGGCTCAGTGGGTTAAGCATCTGACCTTTGATTTCAACTCAGGTCACAGTTTATGAGTTTGAGCCCCACATGGGGCTCTGCACTGACAGTGTGGAGCCTGCTTGGGATTCTCTCTCTCCCTCTCTCTCTCTGCCCCTCCCCTACTCATGCTCTCATGCTCTCTCTCTCTCCCTCTCTCTCTCTCTCTCTCTCTCTCAATAAGTAAATAAACTTTTTTTAAAAAGATTAAAAAAAGAATTTAGAAAAACAATGTTATCCTGATGTAAATATTGTCCATATGCACCGATCCCCATGATAATAAGCAACCCTATCAGAATATACTTTGAGAACTATATGTATAGCCTAAATGCTGTACTTGAAGGTAAGAATTATCACAGAATGAACACATGTCCCAAGAATGGATTCAATCTTGTATTTTTATTTCTTCTTTTAAAAACTTTTACTTTTTTAATATGCAAAAGTAGACAAAGCAATGTTCAAAAGAAACCCAACTAGCCATTACGCAGGCCCCCAAACCTCCGACCCAAGGCCTATCTGCCCCATCCATAAATTAAATCTGCCCCTCCTCATATTATTTGGTAGCAAATCTCAAGCATCATATAATTTTTCATCATGCAACTCTATCAGAGAAGTCTTTAGTTAATAACGTAACTACAATACCACGATCACATCTAAAACATTTTAACAACGATTGCTTAATATAAAAGTTCCAGTCATTGTTCCTGTGACTTGTTTATAACTTCAAGCAATAAGCCCAGATGGCAAAACAACCTCTGTCAGATAAGGACTTGGAGAAGAGGGGCTCCATGCGTGTCCTGATAGGACACACACGGCAGTGTTTCTTCTCCTTGCCAAGTGATCCCGTCAGGCTGGGGTTTAAGGAACTGAAGGAAATTCAAAAATAAGCTCAGAAAACGTATGCCATATGGACGTTAAAGGATTACTCTCCCCCTTTGGTTATGAAATGACTAACTATTTTCAGCTAAAATGTGTGGGATCTGTTTCAAAAAATGGAATAGCTTTCCCTCACCGAGCATATTGATTAGAGACATAATCTAGACTGTCTGGGAATAGTTTCTCTGTAGCTGAACAAATCACACCCTTCAATGCGCTGTTTAATTTTAGATGCATCTTGTCACATTTATTTAAATGTTTTGGCTCTGGATTTTTTTTCCCTTTCCGTGTGCCTGATGTCCGCATTTATAATTTAGCTGTCATCTTTCTCAAAAGGCAGTGTGGGGCGACAGAAAAAGCAATCCCAGGTTTCATCACATACAAGTGGTATGAACGTATACAAGTTACTTACCCTCTCTGAGCAAGAATTATTTTTCATTTGGTGACTAATGAGGATTTGTGAGGATCGAATGAGATAATGGATATAGCACTGCGCCTGCATGTACTAGATAATCAAAAAATCAAAGCTATTGTTAATAAAAGAGGCATTTTCTATAATAAAAACATGTAATTTATCAAAAGTTCCTCCCAAATAGTTTTTTTCATTAGCATTTATTATATCTTACCGATTTCTCAACAAAACCATAAGCTATTATGCATGGATCAGTTATTTAAGGAATAATGTTCCTTCCATCACTGCCCTGAATGTAAACAAATACTTAGAGTAACATAACTGTAACAAATAGACACTCTTTTTTTAAAATTTTTATTTATATTATTTTTGAGAGAGAGAGACCCAGAGCACTAGCAGGGGAGGGGTAGACAGAGAGGGAGACACAAAATCAGAAGCAGGCTCCTGCTGTCTGTGCTGACAGCTCAGAGCCTGACACGGGGCTCAAACTCACAAACCATGAGATCATGAGCTGAGCTGAAGTCAGACGCTTAACCAACTGAGCCACCCAGGCACCCCACAAATAGACACTCTTAATTAAGTCATTCTACTGTGAACCTATTTTTTAAAAATCAGGTCTATATCCAACCATTCTATGTACTCTATCTTTTCAGAATAAAATATCAAACTTTCTGTTTGAAACTAATAGAAAAAAATAATGAGAAAACAACAACAAAAACTTCATTCTCTCATTTTAGCAATAATACAAACAAATCCAAGTCAGTAGGCTCTATTCCAAACCTGACTCTGGCCTGAGGTAAGAATATGGGGAAACCAGAAAACTTCCATTTCTATTCTTTCATTTGTAGGCACGGCATGAAATAATTTATAATAGAATATTAATAAAATAGGATGCTAGTTCAGCAAACAAACGTATTTATGGCTCAATGTATGGTTTATTAAAATATTTATTAAATATTTTAGTCAATATTCTCTGCCTTTACAAGTAAGTTTAAATATTCTGTGAGTAATGGATTCTGTGACTGATAGTTCAAGATCTTGCCATACCTTACAGTTAGCAATAAATTTTCATTATGTAGTTCTACAAGAATGAAGAGTGTGATAAATCAGCCCAGATACGTCCTGACCTTAACACAGTTTCTGGTTCTACTCTCTAGTGAATTACTTCTCTTTCCTCAAAGGGGACACACCACCGTAATTCCAGCTCATTGTGAGCTCTGGCTCATTTTTTGAAGTTTTATTACAACGTGTCATGAGTATTCATGAAATGTGTCATGAAATATTCTTTGAGAGGTCAGATTCAAGAGCACTATTGTGGTCAATCACGCAGATGGGCAGCTACATACAAAGTCTAAAGCAATTTCCCACTTGCCTTGCCAACTGGCTACAAGGCAAGATGGGAGGCAGTGTAGCCGTAGCCGGCCATCTTTCTATGCCATTGTCATTCATTCAAAAAACTACCAAAGCCTATTCCATACTCAGTTCCAGGTAGGTTCTGGTCTACAAAATCTCTGCTCTCAGGGTGAAGGCACAGTAAATAAGAGATTACAGTAATCAATGTTAGTTACTCATTAATAATGTATACAGAACCTACAATACTCCAGATGCTCTGTTAGGCACGAGGGAGACAACAGCAAGCTAAATAGGCAAAAATATTTTAGTGTTCTGTGATGTGCACAGGATGTCATGGAGGCCCAGATAAAGATCTAAATACACTGACAGACCAGAGGTCAGGCTTTTCAGAGGAGGTGATACTTCAGCAAAGTTTGGAGAGACAAAGAACAAAGATGTTAGATAGAGAAGGCATTCTCAGCACAACATGGGAGGTGTGAAGCAGCAGGATATATTTGGGAAACTACTGGTAGGTTATTATAGCTACTGCTTTATCTTAAAACTCCAGAATATCACTGAAAGATTTGAAGCAAAGAGTGTTAATGATTGCATTTGCATTTTAGAATGCTTATTCAGCCTGCAGTACAGACAATGAACTGTGGAGGGGACAGAGAGACCAATTAAGCAGGTATTGTTATAATCCTGATTGCAAAATAGGAAGGGAATAGATAAGGTTTACCATACTATAGAACTTTGCAATTGATTGGGATAGGAAAAGATTGAATGAGAGGGGGCTAGAAAACTTCCAGATCTCTAGCTCTAAAGGCAACAGCTTGAGTCATTGGTACTAATGAAAACTCTTCTTTGACTAAACGTTGAAGAGCTTTTATGGTGCATTCAAGAAGCCTAAGATTGGGTCACCTTCCCAGCCACTCTGGACCCAACATGGGTCTCTGAGTTAAAGAAGGTGAGTTATTCCTGGGTGGCTCAGTCGGTTAAGCCTGACTTGGGCTCAGGTTATGATCTCACTGTTTGTGGGTTCAGGCTCCCTCCGGGGCTCTGTGCTGACAGCTCAGAGCCTCAAGCCTGCTTTGGATTCCATGTTTCCCTCTCTCTGTGGCCCTTCCGCAGTTGTGCTATTTGTTGTTTTTTTTTCCTCTGTCTCTGTCTCTCAAAAATAAATAAACATTAAAAAAAAATTTTTTTTAAAGAAGACAAGTTATCCCTGAAACAGTAAGTAATTGTTAACTTTGAGGAGGATTTTGACGACTAAGAATGAACAGTTTTCAATATAGGTTTAAGGATTAGTTATTATCTTCATTTTGGGGATATAACCTGCAGAAGGAATTGAAAAGTAAAGCTCCCTTATGAGATCTGCAATTCTGATTAAGTCTTGTATATTAGAAAAAAACTAATTTGGAGGGACTTCTGTAACTGGAACTATAAAGAACTTCTGACCACGTAACTTTAGTTCATTAGATCAGATATTAAATATTTTTCTAACAGTGTCTGAAAAAAACAGCTCTAAATTGTGATCAATGCTTTATCGCAATTTTATTGTTACTAAATATAAAATTTGGTCTTCTCCCATACGGGGAACATTTTAATTAGCAATAATCGCGCCTCGGATAAACCTCATTGGCTACGATACTGCCACTGCGCAAAGCTAGGGGAACATTTTAAAGGTAATTTGTTGCATATATATTATTATCACCTAGTTAATGGTCATCATTTCTCTCATGGACTCTTGGAATAGCTTGCAAATTGGTTTCTCACCACAAATGTCAATCCCCTCCATTTCACTCTGGTCTATCCCATTTTAAAGATTTTTCTTTTGGGGGGCCACTGGGTGGCTCAGTCGTTAAGCATTTGACTTCAGCTCGGGTCATGATCTCACGGTTCATGAGTTTGAGTCCCACATCAGGTGAGCTTGAGCCCCACTTCTCCCCTTCTCTCTCCCTCTGACCCTCCTGAGACTCCCTGCCCCTCACACACTTGCGCCCTCTCTCTTTCTCAAAAAGAGAGAAAGAAAGAAAGAAAGAAAGAAAGAAAGAAAGAAAGAAAGAAAGAAAGAAAGAAAGAAAACCCAAGATTTTATTTTTTTTATTTTTCTAAGTAATCTCAACAGTCAATGTGGGGCTCAAATTTACAACCCCAAGATCAAGAGTCACATGTTCTAGAGACTGAGCCAGCCATGTGCCCCAGTCTACCCCACTTTAAAAGAAGTGAACACTTGGGTGTTCACTCACAGCATGGAGCCTGCTTGGGGTTCTCTACCTCCCTCTCTCTCTCTCTGCCCCTCCCCCACTCACATGCGCTCTCTCGAAATAACTAAACTTTAAAAAAAAATAAAGACGGGGTGCCTAGATGGCTCAGTCAGTTAAGCGCCCAACTTTGACTCGGGTTGTGATCTCACAGTTCGGTTTGTGAGTTTGAGTCCCACGTAGGGCTTTGTGCTCACAGTCCGGAAACTGCTTCAGATCCTGTCTCCCTCTCTCTCTGCCCTTTCCCTGTGTTCTCTCTTTCTCTCAAAAATAAACATTAAAAAAAATAATAAAAATAAAAGAAGTTGGGAATGCAAGCTGGTGCAGCCACTCTGGAAAACAGTATGAAGGTTCCTCAAAAAACTAAAAATAGAACTACCCTACAACCCAGCAATTGCACTACTAGGTATTTATCCAAGGGATACAGGTGTGCTGTTTTGAAGGGACACATGCACCCCAATGTTTATAGCAACACTATCAACAATAGCCAAAGTATGGAAAGAGCCCAAATGTCCATCGATGGATGGATGGATAAACAATGGAGTATTACTCGGCAATCAAAAAGAATGAAATCTTGCCATTTGCAACTACATGGATGGAACTGGAGGGTATTATGCTAAATGAAATTAGTCAGTCAGAGAAAGACAAATATTATATGACTTCACTCATATGAGGACTTTAAGAGACAAAACAGATGAACATAAGGGAAGAGAAACAAAAATAATATAAAAACAAGGAGGGGACAAAACGTAAGAGACTCAGAAATATGGAGAACAAACTGAGGGTTACTGGAGGGGTTGTGGGAGGGGAGATGGGCTAAATGGATAAGGGGCACTAAGGAATCAACTCCTAAAATCATTGTTGCACTATATGTTAACTAATTTGGATGTAAATTTAAAAAAATTTAAATTAAAAAAATAAATAAAAATAGAAGTGAATGCAAAGTGATCAAATTGAACACAAATATGACATCGTCTTTCCCTTGCTTAACATATTTTGAATGGTGACTAATAACTATAGCATAAAGTCCAAAGTCCCTAGTATATCAGTAAGGGGCTTAATGATTTAGACCCACCACCCAATTGGCAATTTTGCCAATTGACACCTACCCCTCTAGCCTTACCAAATTTCTTACAAACTCTTGCCACATGCAGTTGTCTCAATCTGGAATGCCCTTTCTGTAGGTCAATTGGAACACTGCCACTAGGCTTCTAAAGTTCATCTATTGTGTCCCACCTCCCATGGAAAAATTTCAAGTTGTTCCCTGGTCTCTGCCTTTAAAGCACCATGTTCATCCAAGCATTAACTTTTATCAAACGTTTTAAAAGTTTGCTTATTTGTCTGTAAATGTGACTAGAAATATTGTTTTATATTTGTACTTCCAGTGCCTAACAGAGCATCAGCTTGAATTCAAGAATGGATGAATGGATACCTCCCTGAAGCTGCTGCAACTATTCTGTAGGCAATTGATTGGTTCCCTTCCTCCCTCCTCCTTTAATACTGTCTATATATTTCCAGAATAGTATTTATTACCTTATATGTCCATCTCTCCAATATAGTCTGTGAGTAGACCATTCTTTCCTATTGTTTTAGTTTCTGGTTCTAGCATATAATATGCCCTGAAAAACTTGAAAGCATGCTTCTCAAACTTGTGAGTGGTACTATATTTTGTAGGTCAAATGCCAGAGTTTTGATTCAAAAAGACCTGGGTTTTTGTTTTTTCACGATATGGAAAGGCTGGAAAGATGGACCCAAACAAGCCAAATCAAATTTGACAGAAAGAGGTATAAATCTCCAAGTTTTGGTACACGTTAGGTTTTTATTTGCAAGGTTGGAGAGAACTGAATCAACAGTATGATGTGACTGAAAATAAAACACAGACACGCACTCTATGAATTAATAAAGCACAGAAGCTGGAGCAAGAGAGTTGTGCCTTGTCATACTATGAACTCTTCAGATGTAACTTGGGTGTTGTATAACTTATGGGCCACATTAACAAAATAGGAAAATTCCAGAAGTGGGTACATGGGCTCATGGGTGGCCTGAAAACTGCAAAAATAGGAATAGTTAGAAGAATAGGAATGCCTGGCTTGGGAAAAGGGAGCAGGGAGAGCAGGGGAGACAGACTATGGAGTATTAGCTCAAGGGTTGCAGATTCCATTCAACCTACTTTCGATTATTAGGCCTGTATATCTTCCTCATTTTGCAAATGAGGAAATTTGTAAAGTTTAATGGAGTTACCTGAAATCACTCAGCTAATAGAGCTCGGGCTCAACTCTGATCCATTATATCGAGCTGCTGGAAGAGTTGGGCTTCCTTAAATGTTTATCCTTATAGCATTTTCCTTTTATTTAAACCCCTAGTTGTATTACCAAATGCATTTTCAGTACATTGTAGATTGAAACTAGTCATCACTGGAAACATTTGGGGAGAAAACTCTCATCACAGACGGATAGGAGAGTCTTGCATTTGGTTGGAGTTTAGACTTGAAACCCTCCTAGGTTATTTCATATACTAAGGTTTCAAAATTCTGTGATATAACATACATATTTGAGTTAATGCATAACTACTTTATAATTAAGCAGTGCAGTTTGAGCTCTGGAGTCTGAGTTTGAATTCCTGCTCTGCCACTTACCAGCTAAGAGGTCTTGGGCACATTTTTAACCTCTCTTGTCCTCAGTATCCTCATTTGTAAAAGGGAGAAGTAATATTTAACTCATAAAGTTATTGTGAGGGCAAAGACCTAGCAAACAGAAGTCAACAAACATGAGTCTAGCTGTATGTATGGGAATGAAAGAGATTGTCAAAGGAGAGGGTATAAAGTAAGAAGGGCTCTCAGGGCAGAACCATGGAGAACACCAATATTTAGCTGGTGTGCTGGGTTGAAAAGTATTCCCCCACAAACTCTTGTCCACTGGAAACCTTATTTGGAATTAGGATCTTTGCAGATATAACCAAGTTAAATTGGGTTAGGATTAGCACCCTAATCCAATGACTGGTATTCCCATAAGAGGGAAATCTGGACACAGAGAGATGCACAGGAGGAAAATGATAAGAAAACATGGGGAAGAGACTGTTACATGGAGACCGTAGACACAGGGAAGAAGGCCAGGTGGCCACAGGGACAGATTGGTGTGATACATCTATTAAGCAAGAAACACCAAGGACTAAGGGCAACCACCAGAAGCTAGAAAGAGGCAAGGAAGGATCCTCCCCAAGAGCCTTCAGAGAGAGCATGACCTTGCCAACACTTTCAGTTAAGATTTCTAGCTCCCAGAACTGTGAGAATAAGTTTCTCCTGGGTGGACAAATTCCACCCAGCTTGTCCTACTTTGTTATAACATCCCTAGGAAACTAACACAGTTGGTGAACAGTCACGGACAACACAGGATGGGTGAGAACACTTCATAGTTTCAAAACTGTTTCATAAATATATCTCAACCGATCTTCACAAATACCTTGTGAAGTAGCAGTAAAGTTTGTAGATAAGAAAATAGATAATCATAAATATTAGGAACTCGATAGAAGGTGGCAGAAGAAACAGAATTTCAACCCGAGTAAAAGGTCCTCTTCACTGTGACCCTGTGAAGCAAAATGCTTCATCCTTTCCCAGTCTTTTTGAAGCTTCCTTCCCTAGCACAATTCCAACTTCAACCTCTGACCTCTGGCAATGTGCTTTCAGGAAGATCACTGATCAGTGAATTCTACACGAATTACATTGTCTAACTTTTTGCATTGTACAGCCTTAACCCTTACTATGGAAAGACCTTATCCTTTATCCACACAGGTAAGGAAGACATACTGGGGATGAACGGGTCATTCCTCTTCCTATGGTTCAGAGACAAGGCAGCAACCTACCCCACTAACTCCCGTTTCCATGGGCAATTTCAGCAGGAAAAAAAAGTAGAGCTGTGAAACGATAAAGTTGTAAACACTCCATATTATATAATTCCAATTGTGTGCCCGTCCTGGCACAGATTTACTAACTTTCCTCGGATTACACAGCTAGCTCCTCAGTTTCTGAGTAAACAGAAACCCTCGGTTCAATGTTCCTGCCATTAAACCACCCTGTCGGTTCCTGCATAGAGATTCCTTGACACTACTTCCCTGGTTTGTTTGGTTGTTGTTGTTGTTGTTGTTGTTGTTGTTGTTGTTGTTTTGGATTACAACGACAACTTTCAGCGGAATGACCACCCCAGGGGAAAAAAAAAAACTTTTTAAAGTTATTTAATCTCTTTGAGCTTCAGTTCGTACAGGTAAAAAGATAACACTTATTCACATTATTTCCTGAGAAGCATAAACGATAGGTAAAACATCTGGCACAGCAAATTTTGCCCCAAGACAGCACAAATCAAGGTCTGGGGTTTTTTGTGTGTGTGTTCAATGACCCCCACCTGGAGACCCGAGATCCTTGCCTCGGCAGCCGCGCGGGGGAAGCCTCCGCCCCAGGCGCTGTTTGAGGGCGTGGCCGGTGGAAAGGACCCGGTTCACTCCGCCCCACTCGGGGTGCCCGGCGCGCCTGATCGCTTCGGCCCTTTGCTCATCCCGCACCCCGATCCGCCGGCGCCCGTGTCTCTTCTAACTTAGTACCGGCGACGGGGACGTCTTGGAGGATTTGGATCCGACGTGGAATGAGGCAGAGCCTGTGACAGCCCGGGCCCGGAGCGCCGCGGCCACTTGAGGTCCCCGCCGTCGCCACGCCCGCGCGCTGTCGCTTCGGCCCCGCCCCTCCGAGAGCCGAAGCTGTTGGGTTCCAAGACCGTGCTCTCTTTCTTACTGTTCTCCGTACTACCATGCCTCTGTATGAAGGCCTGGGGAGCGGCGGGGAGAAAACGGCAGTGGTGATAGACCTAGGAGAGGCTTTTACCAAGTGAGTGGCGGCGGCGCTGGCTGCGGTCGTCCCCGGGGGAGGGCGGGTGGTCGAGGCCCGGGCCGGGTCCCCCCAGGCTCGCTGGGCAGGTCGCCGGGTCTCCACTTTTTCCTCCCGCACCTCCGCGAGTGACGGCCCGTATTACTTTCACTGTGAGCGATACGAATCCCGAGGATCCGGTTCTGACTGTTGGGGAGGCCCAGGAGGCTTCGAGAGAATTGTCTTCTCCGCTGGTGTCTTCCATGCAGGGGATGACAGCGATGACTTAGACCCTTATCCTGGTCTTGTTTGCTTGGGAAGGTAGCAACCGAACTAACGTAGACATAATTTATTGAGTGGAGCGGCTGTTGGTACTGGAAATTCGAGTACAAGACAGAGCCATTGCTCCCCAAGAGTAGGAAGTCAAATGAGAGAAACTGCACACATAAACAAAGAGGTGAAGCCCTATAGGTAAGACTCGAGATCCTTTGTTGCACCGCCCCCCCTCCGCCCCAAAATCTTAGATTAGGAAATTTGACGTTTTAAAAGGCAACTTGTAAACACTAGAGTATTGGTTTTCAATCTTTTGGATGGCATAGATCCCTTTGACGACCGAAAGAAAACCACAGATGCACAAACCTTAAAATATTTGCACAGGGTTTCAGGGTTTGGCGAGCCATCACAGTGGTCCTTGGACTTCAGGTTGAGAGCCCTTGTACTAGGTTCAAGAGAGAGGAAAGGAACAGCCAGAATTGCCTCATATAGGTATTTGAAATAGAAACATCTGAAAATCTTTATATATATCTGAACATTGCCTAATATATAGTAGGTGCTTAATAATTAGTTGTTGAGTAAAGGGTCAAAACCACCTATTTAAGAATTAGACTTCAGGTGCTTCAGAATTGGATTAAACATAGTTCTTGATCCATGACATTCTCTTAGTGTTCAATGCAAAATCTTCCCTTATTTATGTTTTCTTATTTTAAAGGCTTATTTTAATACCATAATAAGTACCTTGAGACTGACAAAGATAATTACTCTGGCTATGAGGAAATGAGAAGCAAAAAGCTACTATACAGAGGGGCGCCTGGGTGGCGCGGTCGGTTAAGCGTCCGACTTCAGCCAGGTCACGATCTCGCGGTCCGTGAGTTCAAGCCCCGCGTCGGGCTCTGGGCTGATGGCTCAGAGCCTGGAGCCTGTTTCCGATTCTGTGTCTCCCTCTCTCTCTGCTCCTCCCCCGTTCATGCTCTGTCTCTCTCTGTCCCAAAAATAAATAAATGTTGAAAAAATTAAAAAAAAAAAAGCTACTATACAGGAAGGTGATTATTGACAAAGACAACAGGAGGGTGATAAGATGAATTTATGAAGTAAAAGAAAGGAATTGAAATCAACCAGTGGGTTGTTGCATCCTGGGGAATTTGAGAACTGGTGTAAGTAAACATGATGTGAGTAGTAGAAGATAGAACTATTTGGGGATAAGAGAGCAGTACTGAAAACTAGACAGGACAGGAGGAGATAATGTTAAAACTAAACTTACATGGTGATCATTTTTAGGAGCATTTTTTGGAAAGTTTTGTTGTACTAACATGAAACATACATGGAAATACCTAAATACTCAGGGGAATCCTTTTTGGGTTTTTTTGTTTGTTTTTATAAAGGATGAATTAGGGGGCACCTGGGTGGCTCAATCCATTAAGCGTCCGACTTCAGCTCAGGTCATGATCTCACAGTTCGTGGGTTTGAGTCCTGCGTCAGTCTCTGTGCTGACAGCTCAGAGCCTGGAGCCTGCTTTGGATTCTGTGTCTCCCTTTCTCTCTGCCCTCCTCTGCTCGTGTTCTTTCTCTCAAAAATAAATAAACATTATAAATAAGTAAATAATAAAAGGATTGAATATACATAACAGTGAAGACTATAATAATATGGGCAGAAGCTTATTGTGTGAGTTCATGATGTGTGAACAGCGTGATTATGGCAAATATGCATAGTGTAAAAAAAAAAAAGACCAAAAGCAAACACATCAATATGGAAGCTAATAATATTAGAATGATGGAATTATGTGTAACTCATAATTATAACCCTGGATTTCTACCACATTATGGAATTTCATTATGTGAAATAAAATCCCATAATGTAGTAGAAATCGAGGGTTATAGAGATATGCTCCCTGAAACTAAGGTAAAATTTATTTTTTGAAAAAAGTTTATTTATTTTGAGAGAGCAGGGGAGGGGCAGAGACAAGGAGAGAGAGAGAATCCTGAACAGGTTCCACGCTGTGAACACAAACTGTGAAATCATAATCTGAGCTGAAATCATGAGTTGGATGCCTAACTGACTGAACCACCTAGGCACCCTAGGTAAAATTTAAAACTAAAAAAAAAGTACATGCTGATCTGAAATTCTGAAATAGTATACTGGTTTACAATATCACTAATTTGAAACAATTTTTTTTTTACCTATAATACACAATAATGGATTGGATGGTATTTCTTTTTAGTTTCTTTGCCCCTTTGAATACATCAGAGATGTTTTCATATGTTTTTTGTGACCGCTGCTTTGAAACAAAGGTAGAAAAACTTGCTTCTGTGACAAATACACAGAAAGTGTTATAAGTTGAATGTTTCAATTTTCTGTTATTTGCAGGTGTGGATTTGCTGGAGAAACTGGTCCAAGATGCATAATTCCTAGTGTGATAAAAAAAGCTGGCTTGCCTAAGGTATTTTTTTTAACAATTTAGCAAAACAAATGCTGTACTGTAAACTTTTTTTTAAATGTTTATTTACTTATTTTGAGAGAGGTAGTGAGAGAGCACGCACACATGAGCAGGGGAGGGACAGAGAGAGAGGGAGAGTAAGAATCCCAAAATCCCAAACAGGTTCTTGCCCGTAAGCGCGGAGCCCAATGCGGGCTCGATCTCACAATCATGAGATCATGACCTGAGTCAAAATCAAGAGTTGAATGCTTAACCAAACTGACTGAGCCACCCACGTGCCCCTGTAAAGTATTTTTTATGTGACTTCAAGTAAGTTTGATTAGAACAGTGCTAAATATATAACTTATGACTGTATTCCAAGAAAAATTTTTTACATCATTATTTCATTTTAAAAGTTTCCTGCCAAAGCTAATTTGACAGATTAGGACTTATAGAACAATAGGAAGAATAATTTTTCGTGCCATAGAATTCACCTATTAAAATCAAATACAGATGCTCCTGCCTTAACTTAATATTTGCATTCCTGAAGAACTTCCCTTTGATCACAAATGGGAAAAGTAGGGCTGAGGGAGACCATATAAAACCCATGTAACTTTGCAAAATAATAATTGATCCCTCAGGAAAAAATTGGAATAGCTTTGGCTTGCAACTGAGAGTGACTGGAGGCTTTCTCGGAGATAGTAAAAATGAAATGAAATGATGGATTGAGAACTTTGGTCAGTGGGTGTTGAGATTGGGCAGATGATAGGGTGTGGGGCCAATGGGGCTATTTATTGTTAAGGTGGAACCAAGAGGAAATGCAGCCCAGTGAAGAGTCATGAAAGGGTCTGCTTTGGAAAAGGAGCCTCTGGTACAGAAAATCATTTAAGCTTTTGAAAAATAGATCTGAAAGGATGCCTACCTGTTTGGTTACTGAGTTGATGATTCTCTTTCTTGATGAGAGTTATAACTGTTATAATTTTAGCTCCTCTTGCCTTACATGAACTAATAACGAACATAATACAAATTACATGTTATGCAGACATTATTCCCTTATTTAACAATGGGATATGATCATATTTGGTTTTATAAAACACATGTTGTAGCAGAATAGATTAGTACGTCAATTTATATTTGGCATGGGGATGATCATTAAGATCAACACAAAATATGTTGATTCAGAAAGCTTTTTAATTATGCTTGATTAGGGAATCATTTTATTGATTGCAAAATTTTCTGCAAATCCTTGGGTAAGCGTTAATGTAATAGATATATGTGGTGTGGTATTCAAAATGTGATAGAAGTTCCTGTCTATTCACTTTTTATGTTATTTTGCTTTGTAATACTTGATTTTAATGTGATACTTGATAAATTACTAGATAGATTCCTGACTAAGAACTTTAACATTCTCATTGACACTTTTCTTAGTGCTTTCAGCTTTTTTTTTTTTATTATTGTTTATTTAGAGAGAGAGGGAGAGAGAGAGAGCACAAGCAGGGAAGGAGTAGAGAGAGGGGGAACAGAGGATCTGAAGCAGGCTCTGCACTGACAACAGCGAGCCTGAAGTGGGGCTCAGACTCACAAACGGTAACACGACCTGAGCCCAAGTCGGACACTCAACCGACAGAGCCACCCAGGCGCCCCACTTCTTTCAGCTTTTATCTTCATCTGGAAAAGACAAATTTCTGTGAAGATTAATCTCTAATCAGCCATACATGGTTTGGAACCTTTTTTAAGCTACATTTAATTACATAAAATCATGAAATTAGCGGAGCTAATGGTATTGTCATTAAAAGAGTAAATAGAGGTCTGCCAGTGATGCATCAGAGTACTTAGAGCTTTCTGAGGATCATAATTGAAGTCCTTGTTATGTATTGGTGTTGACTTAGCACTCATGGCTTGGGAGTGTTTGCCTTTACTCTTGTAATGCTAATAGTGTATGTTCTCATTTTTACCACATGTATTTGTGAGCATGTACTTTGCGCCTGGTACTGTGTTAATTAAAGGAAGATGTTTCGTAGGCCCGACACCGTGTGCTTGGCCCTTGGAGTAGGTAGTCTGTTGGGAAGGTACACATTTTACGAGTAATTAAGTGGGGTGATCTTATCAACAGGAAAGTGTTGGTGCTTTGAGAGTGACTTGCAGGCCCTGAACCAAGTCTGGAGTGTTTGAGGAGGCTTTTCTTACTTTTTAATCAGTGCTGATTTTTATCAGTCCTGGCAAAATGGTAAGTCCAGATAGAGGAAAAATTCGAATGAGCATAGCTCTCTGCTTGTGAACACATACTTTTATCCCCACAAACCAAAAGTTCTGTCATCTTCGATGAGTCAATTCTTAAAGATTCCTAATTTAAGTGATTAATTTATATTTAGGGTTTGTATTTATTCTCAATACAGATTACTTTTGATTTATTACTGGGAAATGGGTTAGTACAATAAATAACCATATATTAATTTGAAATTATTTTGTTATTATAAATTAATAAATCATTTTAATTTTTTGTAGCCTATCAAAGTTGTTCAATATAATATCAATACAGAAGAATTATATTCCTACTTAAAGGAATTCATCCACATACTGTATTTCAGGTAAGATGTAGTTGTGGTTTTTTCCCCCCCTCAGCTTTTGTGATTAGATTTTCCTAAGGCCAGTCATAGTGATATTTGGTTCTGTTACATCTGATGCAAAAAAGAGTTGTCTTCCATTACCATTTTTACTTGTTTATTTTCAGCTGTTTCCAAAATATATTTGAAGACTAGATGATTGGCAAGCATAAGAGATACTGAAAGCAAATTAAATGTTCATTTATAACGGAGGTTGGATAATTAAATTATTATATATCCATATAGTGAAACACTTTATAGCCATTAAAAAAGAGTTCTGTATATGTAATGATATAAAAGGTGTCTTAGATATATTGATATTTGAAAAAAGTAAGTCGCAGAACAACATCTATGGAATAAATATTTCTGTTAAAATACGTGCATACACATGGACAATAATGAAGATATACAAACTGCTGTAAGTGGTAGTTTCTGTGTAGTCGAAGTGTAAAATATTTGTACTTTTCAAATTTTAAACTTCTATTATATTTGGAGTTTTATGAGCATATATTACTTTCGTAACCTAAAAATACACAAGTGTGTATTCAGACTAGGCTGTAACTTTTGTTTTCTGAGATAATTGCGTTAACAAAGATCATGACACAGTGCACGGCATGTAATAAGAGGTCAGGAATGTTATCTTTACCAAGTAATAAAATGAAGATGTCTTTCTCTTCTTAACAAAATTGCACTATGTGCCAAAATAAATACAAACTTTTATTTACATTTATAAATGAAAGCTGTCACCTTCCAGGCATCTGTTGGTGAATCCTAGAGACCGCCGAGTTGTGGTTATCGAGTCGGTATTATGTCCTTCCCACTTCAGAGAGACACTCACTCGTGTTCTTTTCAAGTATTTTGAGGTACCTATTTTTATGTTGTTTCTTTTTAATTTTTTTTATGTTTTGAGAGAGAGAGCAGGGGAAGGGAGAGAGAGGGTGGGAGAGGGGAGAGAGAATCCCAAGCAGGCTCTGCACTGAGAGGGCTTGAACCCACAACTGTGAGATCATGACCTGAGCCAAAATTAAGAGTTGGATGCTTAACCTACTGAGCCACCCAGGCACCCCAGTTGTTGTTGTTGTTGTTGTTGTTGTTGTTGTTGTTAAAGAGATTCATTACTTTGCCTTCTTAAAAAATTTTTTTGATTGTTTATTTTTATTTTTGAGAGAGAGAGAGAATGACAGAGTATGAGGAGGGGAGGGGCAGAGAGAGATGGAGAATCTGAAAGCAGCTGCAGCCTCTGAGCTGTCAACATAGAGCCTGATGTGGTGCTCAAACTCACGAATGCGAGATTAGGACTTGAGCTGAAGTCGGATGCTTAACCTACTGAGACACCCAGGCGCCCCATTACTTTGCTTTTTAATTTTTTTTTTTTTAATATTTATTTTTGAGGGAGAAAGAGCGCATGAGTGGGGGAGGAGCAGAGACAGAGGGAGACACAGAATCCAAAGCAGGCTCCAGGCTCTGAGCCCAATGGGGGGGCTCTAACTGGCAAACTGTGAGATCATGAGCTGAGCCAAAGTCAGACACTTAACGGACTGAACCACCCAGGCGCCCCTGTTGTTGTTTTTTGTAGGTACTAAAGCTTAAAAGATCCTCATTTAATTTCCTTCATTGTATATACTACACAATCCATTTAAGAAACCAAGTGAGAATACACTCAAACCACTTTAAATTAACCATTTATTTTCTTTTCTTTGTATGGTTATTTCACATGTAATCAGCATTTCATCTAATACTTAGAAAACTGAAGATTTCTTCTTACTGGTATTTTCTTTTTTTTTTTTAATGTTTATTTTTGAGAGAGAGAGAGAGAGAGAGAGCGCGCGCGCGCGCGCGCGCGCGCGCACAAGAGGGGGAGGGGCAGAGAGAGAAGGAGCCACAGAATCCAAAGCAGGCTCCAGGCTCTGAGATGTCAGCACAGAACCCAACATAGGGCTTAACTCATGAACTGTGAGATCATGACTTGAGCCAAAGTTGGATGCTTAACCAGCTGAGCCACCCAGGTGCCCCTCTTATTGGTATTTCTGTTATTTATTTATTTTAATATAGGTTTTTTTTATGTTAGGGGACTTTTTTAGAATTAAAAGATACATTCTTTACTATGGAGCTTATGATGTATTTTTTGCAGGTCTTTCTGGTTTCCAGTGTTTAGTTACTCTGACTGCTCTAAACTCTTTAGTTCTTTCATGTTAGTCTTTAAATTCCTATTATATATAAAAAAAATTCCTACTATACCAAGAAATTCCTATTACATAAAAAAAAAAAATTCGTATTGTATCTTATTATATCTAATATTCAAATAATGTCTCCCTTAGAGTAAGTGTGCAGTGCTAGGAATGACTCTCAAATCTTGATTGTGATAATATTACTTATAGTTTTCATTTTATAGGGGTCAAGATTATTTAAAAACCAAAATTATGGTTTAAGATGATTATATTTCATTTTAGGCCAGAATCCTTATTATTCAAATTTTTGAAAATTTTTGCCGTACACATTTAGGGTTTTTCAACAAGGGAGACTAGAAGATTGTAGAAAATGTGTATAATGGGTGAGAAATCAGGGGTGCCTGAGTAGCTTAGTCAGTTGAACATCTGACTCTTGATTTCAGCTCAGGTCACAATTCCAGGGTTGTGGGATCTCGTCTCGTGTCGGGCTCTGTACTGAGCATGGAGCCTGCTTAAGATCCTCTCTCTTTGCCATTCTCCCTGCTTGCGTTCTCTCTTTCTCCAAAAATTAAAAAAAAGAAAGAAAGAAATTAAGCACATAACAATTTATTTTTCATATATTCTCCTGAGCTCAAAATATATCAGAAATCACAATGCGTTTATGAGTAAAGAACAGTTAATATTTCTAAGTTATAGTTTAGTAAGGCAGGCCCAGAGAAACAGGTTACATATTCTCCTGTACTTACTGATGTCATAAACTTAGGGATTTGGTTTGCCGTTTAGGAAAAAAAACAAAACAGGAACAGCATCAACACTTATCTGAATAAAATAGATCAGTATATTTACATTTAGAGCTTTAAGTGGGTTTGTGTTGGTATCCTTATCTTGTATGTGGCTGGAAACCTGCTGTGTCTACTTAGATAATGGAACTACAGCCATTATTTTTAGCATTTAGTTATGAGGACTTTCATATTTTGATTGAATATTTAATTTTTAATTTTTTATTTTTTTTTCAACGTTTATTTATTTTTGGGACAGAGAGAGACAGAGCATGAACGGGGGAGGGGCAGAGAGAGAGGGAGACACAGAATCGGAAACAGGCTCCAGGCTCTGAGCCATCAGCCCAGAGCCCGACACGGGGCTCGAACTCACGGACCGCGAGATCGTGACCTGGCTGAAGTCGGGCGCTTAACCGACTGCGCCACCCAGGCGTCCCTGAATATTTAATATTTGAGGTGTCACCAGATCTGGAAAATTCTCACTGAAAAATGTCACATAGAACCAAAGATTTTTATAGATCTTCAATTTAATTTTAACTGCTATATTATATTTTAGAACTAGAGTTCAGGGTCGTCCAGGTAGCTCAGTCAGTTAAGTGTCCAACTCTTGATTTCAACTCAGGTCATGATCTCAGAGTTCATGAGCTCAAACCCTGTGGCAGGCTCTGTGCTGGTGGTGTGAAGTCTGCTTGGGATTCTCTCTCCCTCTTTCTTCCCCTCCTTGGCTCATGCATGTGCTTGGGTTCTCTATCTTTCTCTGAAAATAAATTAATTAATTAAAAAAATAAATAAATACAGGGCGCCTGGGTGTCTCAGTCGGTTGAGCGTCTGACTTCGGCTCAGGTCATAATTTTGCAGTTGACGAGTTCGAGCCCCACGTTGGGCTCTGTGCTGACAGCTCAGAGCCTGGAGCCTGCTTTGGATTCTGTGTCTCCCTCTCACTCTGCCTCTCCCCTGCTCTTGCTATGTCTCTCTCTGTCTCAAAAATAAAGATAAGCATTAAAATAGATAGATAGAGCTCATGTTACAAACTTTGTGAGTAAAGACAATCAAGAATCTTTTTCTTGGGGTGCCTGGGTAGCTCAGTCGGTTAAGCGTCCAACTTTGGCTTGGTTCATGATCTCATTGCTCATGAGTTTGAGCCCCGCATCAGGCTCTGTGCTGACAGCTGGGACAGAGCCTGGAGCCTGCTTCAGATTCTGTCTCTGTCTCTCTACCCCTCCCCTGCTCGTGTCGCGTGTTCTCTCTTTCTGTCTCTCTCTCCCCGCCAATGTAAAATAAAACATTAAATTAAATTAAAATAGAATAAATAAAAAAGAATCCTTTTCTTAATTTTCATTTTGATGACAGAAGCATCTCTTTATTTTTTTAATTTAATATCTTCCTTAGAATTTATGTTTCTGTATCTCTTCTTTTATCTCTCTGATTTTTTCCTCCAAAAGAGAAAGAGCAAGAATTAATAAAAATGTTTCATAATTGTCATTTGGAATAAAAACAACTTAAAGGATTTAAGGAGTGGTTTTTTTTGTTTGTTTTTTTAATTTTTTTTTTTTAACATTTATTTATTTTTGAGACAGAGAGAGACAGAGCATGAACGGGGAAGGGTCAGAGAGAGAGGGAGACACAGAATCCAAAACAGGCTCCAGGCTCTGAGCTGTCAGCACAGAGCCCGATGTGGGGCTTGAACTCACGGACCACGAGATCATGACCTGAGCTGAAGTCGGACGCTTAACCGACTGAGCCACCCAGGCGCCCCAGGAGTGTTTTTATTTATTAAGGTATATAGTTAGATTATGTAAATTCAGATAAATCAACAAACAGCCATAAAATGGTTGAAAAGCTATCATAAATATAATGTTACTGTGAATTTTTTCAAGTATATTTGAAATATAAGGGAAGCGTCTTCAACTACTAATACTTCAGGTTTTGTTGTTGTAATTGTTATTTTGGTTTTGCTCTTTCCCAGGTTCCATCTGTCCTGCTTGCTCCAAGTCATCTAATGGCTCTTCTGACACTTGGAATAAATTCGGCCATGGTCCTGGATTGTGGATATAGGGAGAGCCTCGTGTTACCTGTATCTTTTTTTGTCAACCAGCTTATTTCACAGCTTTTACTTTGCTTTCCCAGTAATTAGGCTCATTATGATTGGTGTTTGTGGTCTCAAACTGTTTTGGGTTACCATATACAAATATGAATTCCCATGTAGAAAAAATTCACAAGATTGTCATGAGACTTAAATTTGGTGGAAATTACCATTATGACATGGTCCCAGTATATACTCCAGGGGTCAGACCTCTTGAATATCGTGTTCAGTTTTTAAGAAGAACATCAGCTAATTAGGATGTGTCATAGGACTTGACTATCTTAGTCACGTTCTAAGAAAAGGGAATACAAAGAGTAATTGGAGAAAGTGAAATGAGAAAGTTAAATCAAGAAAAAACATGAAATCTGCCTTCAGATGCTGAAGGACTTACTGTGGGAAAATGAGTACGTTTTCTCCTTTTTCTATTTCTGCAGGCTATCACAGAGGCAATAGTGCATAGGGTTTATGATGTTGGTTTTGGAATCAAATACGTAAGTGGTAAATCTAAGCTATGTTTCTTACTATCTATACGATACTAGTCAAGTAATCTCTTTGGGCCTTAGGTCTCTCAACTATGAGATGAGAATTAAAATATTTCCACCTCATGGAGGGGTATTGTGTGACTTAAATGGGATAATGTATGTAAAGTATTTAGCATATGATCTGGCATGTAATAATTGCTCAGCAAGTGCCGTAGTTTTTGTATCAATCACCATTGGGAAGAACTTCCTCGTAATTCATGCTGTCCGAAAATGGAATTAGTGACCGAATACACTGGTGCATTCCTTGTCATTAGAAGCAGGGTATAGGTAAAGGCTGTTAGAAATGTTACAGTGCACATGGCTCCAGTGAAAACGAGATTGAAATCTCTAAATCCATGATTCTTGAGCAGTTTTGAGATCTACATACGTATTTATTAGAAGAAATGCTTGTGGGCATGAAATCAAGAATCAGTAGCTCCTAAAGAACTAAATTAGGTAATATCTTTTTGATTTATCTTTTTTAAACTTTTAAAATATTTTTTTAAGTTTATTTTGAGAGAGAGAGAGTATGCACAAGACCGGGAGAGGGGCAGAGGGAGAGAATCCCAAGCAGGCTCCACACGGTCAGTGCAGAGTCCATTGTGGGGGGCGGGGCTCCAACACATGAACCCTGAGGTCATGACCTGAGCTGAAACCGAGAATCCGTTGCTTAACTGACTGAGCCACCCAGGCACCCTGGTAATAGCTTTTTAAATATAAACTATTTTGTGTTTATATCTTGTAACAATCCTGCCACGCAAGTAGTATTCTCCTTATTATATAAATGAGAAGATGGAAAGTTGGGATAGTTGACTGCAGGTCATATAAGCATATAGCCAAGGTATATAACCATGTTTGTTTCTAAAGCCAATGCTCTTACCAATATATATATTTTTTAAACATTGTACTTACAGACAATATGGAAAATAAGGTAGCAAATCTTCAGTACAGTATTGTCCACTATCCTCTCAGCTCTAGTAGAAATACAACGTGAGACATATGTAATTTAAAATTTTTCTAGTAGCTACATTTTTAAAGTATAAGTGAAAGATGCAATTAGTGTATTTAACCCAATATATTCAAACTATTACTTCCACATAAGCTGTATAAAAACTATAATGAGATATTTTATAGGGCTTTCTGTATGTGTGTGTTAAGTCTTCTAAATTTGGTATTGGGTTTGTTCTTACAGCACATCTGAATTCAAACTGGCCACATTTCAAGTGCTCAGTAGCCACATGTGGCCAGTAGCTACTTTATTAGACACCTCAGTTCTAACTAATGAATTCTGTGTGTATATGTGTGGGTGTGTGTAACCTTTGTCTTTGGAGAAAATTTTGAAAAAAGACTGATATTTTGTACCTCTTAAAAATATTGAGAACCTGTTACCAAAGCTGACTTAATACGCAGAAGGTAAGGAAAATACCAAGGAAACCACATTTTATCTCCTAAAATGGTTACATCCTTGACTACCCTATAGATATATGAAGGGATCCCAGTACTGAATTGTTGGGGAGCACTCCCTCTAGGAGGAAAAGCTCTTCACAAGTAAGTTTCTTGGGATTTAGCACATTTGCTTCACCTGTACCACAAAAACATGTGAATATTTTGACAGTATCAATAGAAGGTTGATGGACATTTAATGTCACTCATTCCATTCTCTCTTAGCCTTGAATGTATTCATCTTTTTTATTAATTTTATTTTTTTAATTTATATCCAAATTAGCATATAGTGCAACAATGATTTCAGGAATAGATTCCTTAACGCCCTTTACCCATTTAGCCCATCCCCCCCCCCGATGTATTCATCTTTTAAGCATAAAACCACTTTTGTGTAAAGCATTATAACCCACTATGATGTGGTAAAAGTATTAAGAGAAGATATCAAGTGCAATATTTTAATTCCAGTACCTTTTTTTTTAACCTTCAGGGAGTTGGAAACTCAGCTACTGGAACAATGTACTGTTGACACAGGTGCTGCTAAAGAGCAGAGCCTTCCCTCTGTGATGGGTAAAACTATTTTCAACTATTTAATACTGGTTATATTCCCTTTTCATTCTTCGGCTCATATTGGTTTTTTGCCCCATTGTATAGTTACTCTCTTTTCCCTCACGTCACTCTAATGACATTGCTTCAGTTATAGGGTTATTCTTCACCTCTTAATCAAGTTCAGTAATTTAATCTTAGTCATACTTTCTAGACTTGTGGCATTGTGGATTATCATATACTCTTTTTTTTTTAAGTTTATTTTTGGGGGGACGGCCAGAGAGAGAAGTTGGGGGGGTGGGGAGAGAAACAGAAACCCAAGCAGGTTCCATGCCGCCAGCACAGAGCTTGACATGGGGCTCGAAGTGACAAACTGCGAGATCATGACCCAAGCCAAAACAAGTGTCAGGTGCCCAACCAACTGAGCCACCCAGGTGCCCCTGTCCTATACTCTTGATATTATCTCTTCCCTTGGCATTCTGAGCTCTCTTGCTTTATGATGTTCTATTATTTCTCCAGGTATTCCTTGGTTCCCCCTGTTTTTGCTTTCTCTACTGATACTCCGTAGGGATGTGTTCTTTTATTTCTTCCCCCCCCCCCACACACTGGTTTTTAACAGTGATCTCATCTGTTTCCATAACTTCAGCTACATCAATATGCTGTTGATTCTCAAATGTGTCATTGGGCCTGACCTTTCTAAACTTGATACTCATATTTCCAACTGATTATTAGATGCAAACTAGGCATGTTTAGGTACCTCACATTTAAGACCTTCAAAATGGGAACACATTATCTCTTCTTCCATATTTATTTCAACAAATTGTTATCAGATAAAGATGCCATCTTCCTTATCTCCCATTTTAGAAAACTGGGAGTTAAAAATCCTTTCAGTTGTCCCTCAGAAATCTCTTTTTAATCTCATCTCCTTTTCTCTATCATCTATACCACTGACCATCTGAAAACAAAGACATTGTAAACTAGACCCTCATTGTTTCTTGCTTGGATTGTTTCAGGAGACTATTCTCTGGACATATTCAGTCTATTTTCTACTGTTGCCAGGAGTAACTTCCACAATACAAACTTGATTACCTTGCTCTTTGGCTTGAGGGTTTCTGCTGGCTCCACAGCTTAAAATCCAAGTTATTTGTTTGATAACATATTTCTTCCCAATCTGACTTTCTACCTTGTAGCCCTAACTATTCAACTTAACCCTGTGCACCTTTTTCAGCTACAGTAAATTTCGTATAGTTTTCCAGGCACCACTAGTCCTCCCATAAACCTGAGCCTTCATACCTGGATGTTTTTCTTTGCCTGGTTGGGTTTTTCATCCCTCTACGTGACTCAGCCAGAGTGTCATTTTATTGTGAAGCCTTTTGCATTTCCCCCAAGCAGAATAAATTTCTCCCCTCTCTGTTAAGCCCTCACCAGCATTTATTACAGCACATATGACACATCCTCATTTACCTGTTAACTCACCAATTTCCTTCAGTACACTTTAGGGATCTGTCTTACTTGTTTTTCAATCTGAAGCACTTAGTATACTACCTAGGCACTAAATAAATGTTGGAAAGAGAAAGACAGGTTTTTAGGACGTTTATCCTTGCTTATATTGTTTTCCTGTTTTTCTTTTGGTAGTTAAGATAATAATTGTATTCTATATATTTTTCTTTTTTTTTTAATTTTATTTAAAATTTAAAAAAAAATATTTATTTATTTTTGAGAGAGAGAGAGACAGCATGTGAGCAGGGGAGGAGAAGAGAGAGAGGGAGACACAGAATCTGAAGCAGGCTCCAGGCTCTGAGCTGTCAGCACAGAGCCTGGCACAGGGCTTGAACTCGAGCCGTGAGATCATGATGGGAGCTGAAGTCGGACGCTTACCCGACTAAGCCACCAGGGTGCCCCAGAGAGAGAGAATCTTAAGCATGGGCTCGATCCCAGGACCCTGGGATCATGACCTGAGCCAGACAAGGTCATCACATTAAGAGTCAGACACTCAACTGACTGAGCCACCCAGGCACCCCTAATTTATCTGTTGCAGGTAAATTTTGTTACTCTTTTAGTATGTCATGAAGACAAAAGTATCCAAAGATAATGAGTTTAATGTAGCATTCGAAATATTTTTACTAAAGATCTTTAAAAGTGATGATAACATTTCCTTACAATTCTGAACTGTACATTCTTGGATACCCTTTCTTTAACCAACCATCGTGGTCTCTGATTCTAATCTTTCCGTGATATATTTTCCCAAATCTGAGTCTGTGATAGCCTTGCAGTCCTACTGACTGAGGAATTAAATCATATCATTGTTTGCTGAAGGACACGTGTAGGAGGATCAGAAATGCAAATACATTTAAAATATCTCTTCTCAAGGTTCTTAGCAAGGAGGAGAGGCAAATCTCATGTATATGTGGGTATCCTTATATGAACTTTGAATGAGTTTTTTCATTTAATTTTTGGAACCTAGTTCAAAAAGAATAAAATACATTAAAGTAACTTATAAAGACTAACCCAAGTACATTGATTCAACAAAAAGTGTACAGTTAAAAGCAAATTATGTAAGAATATAGGGGGGTAGCATCTACCCCCAGCTAAAATAAGGGTTTTATTTTCAAGCCTGCTTTACTTTTTTTTTTTTTTTTTTGCCTAAAGAAAACTGTTTCTCATGTTACAAAATTTCTTTGTTACATTTTGAAATTCATTTGAATATGCCTAAAGAAAATATAACATTAATTGAATGTTACAGTTTTTAGCACTTATATTATAGTTACATTTCTCTCATCTCTTTATAGCCAAATTAAAATTTTTTTGGAAATCTCTATCCTTTTGTGAGGTACGTTCCAACACTTAAGGATAGAAGTCTTCAAAGTATTTGATCACACACTGACCCCATCAGTAAAAAGCTTTTGAGCATATACCTTCAATACATATGTGTGTTTATTTGTAAGTTGTATGTATACCACTATTACTATATTATGAAACACAAAAGTAAGGTTTTGGGAAGGACAAGATAATGGTAAATAATAATTCTAACGTTATACTTAACTAGGGCTAAAAGTTTTTTGTTCCTCAAAACAACGTGATAAAATATTTTTTTAAGGGTTATGGCTTAATATTTTGAAGGTGTGGCTTTCAAGTTTAATTTATATTAATACTTAGTTTTAGTGGCTGCCATAACTTAAAGATATAGCTAACAAGGTATGTAAGTTCAGATGGAAGAAGTGCATGATTACCCTTATTAAATCATGATTCCATTTTCAGCTATAAATTTCTGTCTTCTTTGATATAAATAATTTGTTCTTATAAATCAGAATATTTTTACATAATTAACAATGAGTTAAAAAGTCTGAGTTTAGAAGATTTTAATTTTAGGTTAGAAAATTTTGTTTCTGAGTCTGACTTGGAGAACTAGATTTTTAGCAACAAAATCACATAAAAATGGTAATATATCCAAACATCCACCTTCTAGAGGCTCCCTAAATTGTATAGATTTCTTTGAATAGATACATTCTTGCTCACTTTTTTAAATGTCACCTTTACCTTGAAGAAAAAAAGTTGAGAGTCTGTGTCTGATCCTTTCTAAAAATAAGTATTAGGTTAGCATATTACCGACATTACAGAAGGATAAGCAAACTTGAAACATCACTTTTTGTACAAGAAAAATTAATAACTCCTATTTCTTCTAAGTAGTTTACCACAAGATACCCAACAAATCTTTTCATAGCAGAAAGGATTGTTGTGGTCAATTTCTATGTGGTGCCAATTATTCTAATATATTATTAGATCTTGTTTTTATCCAAGTTTTGAGTGTGTAATATCTGGTAGGACTTGGTGCACATCTGGCTTCAACTTCTGTGCTTTGGCTTGGCTTTGAAAAATGGTGGCGTTTCTATTTGGCTTTTAAAAAGCTACATTACTTAGCTCTTTAAAAAATTTTGCGCAAATGGAAAGTGGAATTGTGAGTGCAATTTAATGGACTGGTTTTGCTTATTATTAAACTTCTCTAAATAAAATTTCTGTTTTAGGTTCAATTCCAGAAGGTGTCCTAGAGGACATTAAAGGTAAACTAAGTTCCCACTTTTGTCCCTTTTATCCTTAAGTATTAGTTTAGAGGGCATGTGTTTCTAAATATTTACAGATGTACAACATATATTCAATTGATAATGTAATATCCTAAAAGTATTTAATATACAGGATAAGCTATATGATAATGTAAATGAAATGTTTATTTTCCTTTAGATTTATGGAAGCTTTTGCCATTATTTATGATGTCTTATTGAAGAAACTACAATTATACAGTAATACCAGGGAATTAATAGTTTGCACAGTATTAATAAACTGCTTAAGAAAGCCACTGGTTTTATGTTGTATAGAATTTTTTTTACTCTAGTTTTTAAATACATATATACAAGGTTAATCATTTTACTGACTTTAGAAGTTCCATATTTGGGGCCAAAATATATTGGATTCACTTTTTTTTTTTAATTTTTAATGTTTATTTTTAGTTTTGAGAGAGAGAGAGAGAGAGCGCGCTCGTGCGCGAGCACAAGTGGGGGAGGGGCAGAGAGAGAGGGAGACACAGAATCTGAAGCAGGCTCCAGGCTCTGAGCTGTCAGCACAGAGCCCCACTTGGGGCTCGAACCCACGAACCGTGAGATCATGACCTGAGCCGGAGTTGGATGCTTAACCAGCTAAACCATGCAGGCACCCTTGGAGTTGCTTTAAAAAGATATATTACTTCTTTGCTAGAGTGTGTTTTTATGATAATGTTTAAATTGAGTTTTCTGATATTTTGATTCACTGAAAGGAAAAGCATTTAAAATATAATTTCATATTCTTCAGTACTGACAATGTCATGTAAAATTCATAAGAGAGAATCAGACAATAATGGATTTTAGAATTAAATGAGACCTGAAGATAATCTGGTGTGGTTGGGGCCCTGAAATATTAAGTGATTTGTTCAGTGTAATACTGTAGGTAGGGTTAGAGCTGGAGCTGAAAGATGGATCTTGTTCTTCATTATGTTGTTTACTTATGTGATATAATTACCAAAAAATTTCTTCACTTATTGTAATACCTGAGTTTTACAATATGTAGATACTTATCTTGCTTTGATATTTATGAGGACTTGAATAAAATAGATAATACCCAAGTAACTTGAGCACCTAGCTTACTATTAGCATATTAGTATATTGTAGATTCTCAATATGTTTTAACGAATAAAAAGACTCTTATTAGGATACATATATTTAACGTGTTTTGCAAGTAATTAACCAAGTCATTAGATTTTTCACATTCAACATTAATTTCGTTTCTAGTTAAACATTTTTTATTCCTTACCTTCTGAAAATATTTTAAAGCAGCTTGTTATAAAAGGTACTTTGCAACTCGAATAATGTTTGACAGAATAAATGTTCAAAGTGAAAAAAAAAGTGGGATAGTAGAGGGAAAATGGTAGTGTTGGGGTATGCTAGAGGTAGAAAATAATATGCCAAAAAACCCTAAACTAAGGGAGCCTTACTGCAGCTAAGAGCAAAATTTAGCCTTGCGTTCATTCTGACCACGATTTTTATTTTATTTTTATTTTTTATTTTTTTAGAGAGAAAAGAGTGCATGCAAACAGGCGAGAGGGGCAGACGAAAAGAGGGAATCTTAAGCAGGCTCCGCACTGAGCATGGAGCCTGACACAGGGTTTGATCCATGACCCTGGGCTCATGACCTGAGCCAAAATCAAGAGTTGGACCTTCAACCAACTGAGATATTCAGGCAACCCTGGCCAACCAAGATTTTTAAAAAGAATCAGATAGATACTTAAGATTAGGGATAGCAGTGGTTCAAAGGAACATGGTACTCAGAATAGCTACATATTCATAATACTAAATTTTATTATGGTACTCTTTATGCCAGGAATATAAAAAATATAGTTTTCTCAGAGGTGTTTTATTTGTAATGTGGTTTTGTGAAAGATGAGCACACAACATATCTTATTCCTCAGTGAATGAAAAAGTTTTTTATTTGTGAATAAATTCTCATAACCAAACTAAAGGCAGAGATAGTTTGTAAAATCTGAAGGAATAGGTGACCAGTATGTCCACTTGAATAGAATTGTTTTAACTGGGACAGAGATCGATTCAATCACAAACCATAACAAAATCTCCTTTTCTTTCTTGTAAGTGCGCACTTGCTTTGTAAGTGATCTGAAACGTGGATTAAAAATCCAAGCAGCAAAATTTAATATTGATGGGAATACTGAGGTAAGTTAAAAATAAATGTATATTCTTTTTTTCAGAGGTTATAACCTATGTATTTATGCTTATGATATTTATATTTCAGCGTCCCTCACCACCCCCAAATGTTGACTACCCATTAGATGGAGAGAAGATTTTACATGTTCTTGGATCAATCAGGTAGACCTTAATTTTTATGAGCAAAATAATGAACTAAAATGAATTTTTGGCTTTTAAAAATATATAAGCCTTTAATATTGCTGATTTAACAATTTTATGTGTTTTTCAGTACGCCTCCCTGTTCATGATTAATTTTATTCAACTTCTTAATTTTGAAAAGTTTTATTTTGTAAAATTTTTAAAATTATATAAAAATATTTAAATTAAAAAAAAATTTTTTCCTGCTCTTCATAGTAATTTAGAAGTAATGGAACTATTCTTCAAGGTAGAGAATAAAGTACAATACTTTAAAACAGGGTTCAGCAAACCTTTTTTGTAAAGAGGTTTGTGAGCCATATGGTCTCTGTTGCAAGTACTCAAGTCTACAATTTGGAATGCAAAATCAGCCACAAGACAATATGTAAATGAATGAGCATGGCTGTGTTCCAATTTACAAAGATAAGTGGGCTGGATTTGGCTTACAGGCCATAGTTTGCTGGCACCTGCTTTGAAACGTCATGTTAGAAGGAATGCGTTCTTCCAAATATGCTAAATCTTAAGGACCAGTTAGTAATTCACTTTTTCATTTTCTTTATTCTATCCAATGATGCTATATAAGTTACAGACTTACATAATTATATTGGTAAGAATAGCATTTTGTTTATATACAAGCTTTGTAATATTTGTATGTACAGGGGCACCTGGGTGGGTCAGTTGGTTGAGCATCTGACTCTTGATTTCAGCTCAGATCATGATCCCAGGGTCATGGGATCGAGCCCTGCATCGGGCTCTGCACTGAGTGTGGAGCTTGCTTGGGATTCTCTCTCTCTCTCTTTGCCCCTCTCTCCTGGTCACATGTGCACTTTCTCTAAAATAACAGTAAAAATAAATAGTTTGTAGCTCTTATAAAAAAATAAAAATTTAAATTTGTATTTATAAGTTTCATTTGTAAAATATTAGATCAGAAGATGCCACAGAAAAGAATTATGTAGATATTGAAGATCTGAGGTAATACAGAGGTTGAGATCTATAAGGGTGAACATGAATACACAGATGTTACAGATGGTAGGGTAGGAGAACAACAGAGTGAGAATGTAATACTTTTTGGTAGTAGCTTTTATCATTTTACCTCTTCTTTAGGTTATACTCCTTAAGTTACTGTTTTAAATTTTCTCCAGGTTGTATAGTAGAGCCCAAAATACAAGAAGAAAATAAATGTTGAAGGAGATGAATATGCAACTTTTTGGTTCATAATAGCTTTTTGGTTATTTGGGAATAAAAAAAACACTGTCTCACATTTCAGACCCAGTGGATTTACAGTTGTCTGCTCATGTGTTTTTTCCTACTAAAAATCGAGTTCCATTGAAACATAATTAGACACGGTTCAGACCACACACACAGTTCGTAAGTCAGAAGGGTCATTTGAATTTTTAAGTGCAGCGAGAACTTAAAGTTATTTGTGTATCCGTCTTGGTACAGAATTCTTATTGGTGGTTTTTTTAGACTTTTATAGTTGGATTACCTGTATTAAAAAGATTTTAAAAATGATTGTCTTGGGGCGCCTGGGTGGCGCAGTCGGTTAAGCGTCCGACTTCAGCCAGGTCACGATCTCGCGGTCCGTGAGTTCGAGCCCCGCGTCAGGCTCTGGGCTGATGGCTCAGAGCCTGGAGCCTGTTTCCGATTCTGTGTCTCCCTCTCTCTCTGCCCCTCCCCCGTTCATGCTCTGTCTCTCTGTCCCAAAAAAAATAAATAAACGTTGAAAAAAAAAATTAAAAAAAAAAAATGATTGTCTTTTCGAAGCATTCAACAGTTCACAGAGAAAAACAACTTATTTTCTACCCCTAGTATTTTGTGGGTTAAGTAACAGTAAAATTGCGTAATTTCAATATCAAATCTATTGGCAATAAAAGACTTGGAACAAGAAAACTATTGTTCCGTAAGCATTCAACTCAACTGGTGGAAGTGGAATTCTGCAGGCATTACAGCAGGTGGCTGACTACCTACGAGTGTTCAGCATACTGCAGGCCTCAGTAACCTTACTGATGACATGAGGAGCTAGTGAGTGGGTGGAATCTCATGAAGAGAATTTTATGTTTTGAAGAAGATTCAAGAAAGCTTCAGAGTGGTGTGCATAGTCTGATCTAAATCTTATTTTTAAGAAATAGTGTTTATATATGCATATGCGTAAGTAGTTTTATATTGCATTGCTCAGGATTTAGTTTGGCCACCAGTGACACAAACCTGACAATAGTGGCTTCACCAAGATAGGAGTTTGTCTCTCTCTTTTCAGCTTTGTTTGTTTGTTTGTTTGTTTGTTTTTGAGAGGGAGGGAGGGAAGGAGGAAGGAGGAGGTGAGCTGGGCAGGGGCAGAGGGAGGGAGGGAGAGAATCCCAAGCAGACTCCATGCTATCAGCACAGAGCTCCATGCGGGGCTTGAACTCACGAACTGTGAGACCATGACTGGAGCGGACATCAATAGTCGGTGCTTTGCCAACTGAGCCCCTCGGGCGCCCCGTCTCTCTCTTTTAAAAGAAGCTCAGAGGTAGATAGTCCAGGAATGGTATGACAGCTCCCACCAGGGACCCAAACATCCTTCATCTTTCATCCTTTTGGGGGTAGCCCTGTCCTTAGATACCAGGGTGGTCGATACAGTTAAAGCTACTATATCTGTATTTAAAGCAAGCAGCCCTAGGAAGGGAAAGAAAAAAGTGCTCCTGTCCTTTTTAAGGAGATGTCTTTCAGAAGTCCCAAATGCCACTTCTGCCTCCATCTCATTGTCTGTTCCTTAGCTACACATCTAACTGCAAGGGAGGCAGGTAAATACAGTGTTTCAACTGGAGGAGGGCATTATATCCAGCCTAAAAATGGAGCTCTTTTTTTTTCAAATTACAGGATTTACAGGATATTGCAAAGATGATATAGGAAAGCCTCATGTACTCTTCATGCAGTTTCTCCCAATGGTTACACCTTACTTAACTGTAGTACAATAGCAAAACCAGTAATTGGCATCAGTGTAACATGTATATATAGTTTGTATAATTTTATCACACGTAGATTTCTGTAATCACACCACAATTAAGATATAGAACTATTCCATCACCACAAAGACCTTCCTTGTGCTATCCCAAAATGGGTTCTTTTGAGAACAAATAGGAAAATGGAAAATGGGTATTTTATTAGGCAACTAGCAGTCTTTGCCATACGTTATTTTTAAAAACAAGAGAACTGCTTGGGGAGGGGATTGTTTTTAAATCTTTTGTATCACTACAGATCTTTTTTTTTTTTAATTTTTTTTTTTTCAACGTTTATTTATTTTTGGGACAGAGAGAGACAGAGCATGAACGGGGGAGGGGCAGAGAGAGAGGGAGACACAGAATTGGAAACAGGCTCCAGGCTCTGAGCCATCAGCCCAGAGCCTGACGCGGGGCTCGAACTCACGGACCGCAAGATCGTGAGCTGGCTGAAGTCAGACGCTTAACCGACTGCGCCACCCAGGCGCCCCAGATCTTTTTTTTTTTTAATGTTTACTTTTATTTTTGAGAGAGAGAGAGTGCACACAAGCAGGGGAGGGACAAAGAGTGAGGGGAACAGAGGATCTGAAGCAGGCTCTGTGCTGACAGCAGAGAGCCTGATGCAGGGCTCGAACTCATGAACTTTGACATATGACCTGAGGCGAAGTTGGATGCTTAACTGACTAAGCCACCCTGGCACCCCCAGATCTGTTTCTTGAATCTTAACTAACTTTTATAGAATCACTTGTTTTCTGTTATTAGGCTTAAGGAAGTATAACTGGGCAAAATGTCTGTTAATCTGTACATAATAATAGTTACAGTTAATACATAAGGAGGGCCTCCTGTGTACCAGGCACTGTTCTATTGATTCATTGAATCCTCACCTCAAACACCTGTGAGGCAGGTGCTGGTCTCCTCATTTACAAATGCCAACACCTCGTGTTTTAATTTTTTTTTTATGTTTATTTTTGAGAGGGAGAGACAGAGTGCAAGTGGGGGAAGAGCAGAGGGAGGAGGACGCAGAATCCGAGGCAGGTTCCAGGCTCTGAGCTGTTAGCACAGAGCTGAGCTGTGGGGCTCGAGCCTCTAAACTGTCAGATCATGACCTGAGCCGAAGTCAGATGCTTAACCGACTGAGCCACCCATGTGCCCCCAAACACCTTCTGTTTTCATAATTATTCTATGTTAACATAGTACTGGTACTTAAAAAATAGAACCGATGATATATTTTCTATCATATGATGCCAACAAAGCACTCTCTGTTTTAATCTCACTAGAGATTCGGTTGTGGAAATTCTGTTTGAACAAGATAATGAAGAGAAATCAGTTGCCACTTTAATACTGGATTCTCTTATACAGGTATTTTGATTTTGCAAAAAGTTTCCATTTTAACTACAGCCCTTTAGAGAAACTGATGTTTTTGAGTAATCTCTCCACCCAATGTGGGCCTTGCATTGACACTTTCAAGATCCAGAGCCACATGCTGTACGGACTGAGCCAGCCAGGTGCCCTGAGGAAATTTTTACGTGTTATCTTCTGTATTTTTATTTTAGCTGTTGGTTACAATGTTAGCTTTTCTGCTAAATGTTACAGTTTCAGAGTTTGACTTTGGCACTGAAAGATGGTACTTAACAACATTTCAAACTCAGGGATAATAAGTGCTATCATGTATTTTTTCCCTAGCAACAATATCAGATTTTTAGTTTGTACCTGGTACAGCTTGTAGTTTCCTTAAGTGCAGGTTTGTGTAGTATTGAATTTTAAATTCCATAGGGTATATGATAATGTCTTCTTTGTTTAATGACTGGAATCACAGAATTCCATGTGAAATACCATCAATTTGGAAGATACTGTCTACCTCTGGGGCTCTGCTCAGAGACTTTTATGAAAAACGTAGCATCAGTGAAAGACTTTAACGTTCTAATTCTCAGAACTGATGTGGAAACAGTTTTTCTAAGAATGTTTTCTTCCCACTTGACAACTGGCTCTGGATATAATACTATGAAGTTATCATATACTTTCTTTACTAAAAAAAGTAATGAAGTTCTTTTATTTCTTCTCCTATTCTTTGCTCGACTCAGTCATTCTGTCTTGAAAATGAGATTACTCACATATAACTACCATGTGTCCTGTGGAACTTTAAATTCTAAACTGTTAGATTTTAAAATCTTTCAAGTTCCGTGTAAGTATATAGCAATATTTTCATGGTTATATTTGCTACATGAAAAACTCCCTTGTTAAAGAAACCTTGCTGTGTGTTTTTTCTGTGGTAATAGTACTGATCACCTATTTAATTTATAACACATAATCTGTATATTTTCTTGAATCCAGTCAAGCATTATTTATACAGTTAAGGATGAATTCTTTTTTTTCTTTCTCTTTAATAACAGTGCCCAATAGACACCAGAAAGCAGCTCGCAGAGAATTTGGTAGTCATAGGTGGCACGTCGATGTTGCCAGGATTTCTCCACAGATTGCTGGCGGAAATAAGGTATTTGGTAGAAAAACCAAAATATAAAAAAGTACTCGGCACCAAGACATTCCGAATCCATACTCCACCTGCAAAGGCCAATTGTGTGGCGTGGTTGGGAGGTAAGAATTTAGTTTTTACAATATAGATGATTATATAGTGATTGGTTCCTGAATGGTATATTAATGGCTGTAATAGATTCAGTGTTAAAAATCATTCACGTAACAAACTAATAGAACTATTAAATAATTTTCTTTGAACATTGACTTTTCCTTGAAGTGTTAATTTTCAGAGTTATATCCCTATTTCTCTTGGTGTTTGCACTTTAATTTTTTTTTTTTTAATTTTTTTTCAACATTTATTTATTTTTGGGACAGAGAGAGACAAAGCATGAACAGGGGAGGGGCAGAGAGAGAGAGGGAGACACAGAATCGGAAACAGGCTCCAGGCTCTGAGCCATCAGCCCAGAGCCCGACGCGGGGCTCGAACCCACGGACCGCGAGATCGTGACCTGGCTGAAGTCGGACGCTCAACCGACTGTGCCACCCAGGCGCCCCTGCACTTTAATTTTTTAAATAAACTTCATCCAATGAAAATCATTTCTCATAATAGTGATAGCTGTGCCTTTATCCCAGTGCTGCTACCATTGCTCAAGATATTTGTTTTAGTTCCTTCTAAAGCTAACCTGTGAGCCATATATGAGAATTGATCTCTTTATTTTATAATTACACTTTATTTTGTGACTGAGTTCATTGAATGATAGTTCATAGGAAATGATAGTTTCGTTGAAATCAGGAAATAGCCTAGAGCTAGTATATACATATGTACTTTGAAGAGAAAAACAAGCATGGATGTGTATACTTGTATAATTCTGCTATGTGTTTTATGATGCATTTACGGCTAATGGGTATCCTGATCATGAGAAAAAGTATTGAGATTTTATTATTTATTTTTAATGTTTATTAATTTTTGAGAGAGAGAGAGAGAGAGAGAGAGAGAACAGGGGAGGAGCAGAGAGATAGGAAGACAGAATCAGAAGCAGTCTCCAGGCTCCGAGCTGTCAGCACAGAGCCCAACATGGAGCTTGAACTCACAGACCTTGAGATCAAAGTCTGATACTTAACCTACTGAGGCACCCAGGCGCCCCAGTTACTGCATTATTTTTTAAAGACCACCTTGTGGGTCTTTATAAAGTCTTTAGCAGAGACTTGGGTGGCATTATAACGGTGATTATTACGTTTTACAGTGCTGTTTTATTTATTGACATACAATCTTGGAATTGTGGCAAAGAAAACTAAAAGTATTATTTACTGTTTTTACACAGAATTAAAAATACTTTCCACTCCACTCTACCTCACCTGCTTTTAGACACAGTTAATGCTTGTTAGCATTTTCACTGTAGTCTGCTATAGGCCATTTAAGTCACTTTCAACACAGGAATTGTGGCTTACCCTGTTATTCAAAATATAGGATACAAAACAGCTGCAATTAATTTGAAGAGTGACTATGCATTGCTGAATTTCAGCACTTCTCTCGTCAAATAATGAGTTGGACGTGTGTGTACATAAAATTTTCTGGTAAAAGTTTACATCTTAAATAAAAATGGTTTTTTTGGTTTTTTTCGTTTTTTTGTTTTGTTTTTTTAACCACACAGGAGCTATTTTTGGTGCACTACAAGACATACTTGGGAGCCGTTCAGTCTCAAAGGAATATTATAATCAGACAGGCCGTATACCTGATTGGTGTTCTCTTAACAACCCTCCGTTGGAGATGATGTTTGATGTTGGAAAAACTCAGCCACCTCTGATGAAGAGAGCATTTTCCACTGAGAAATAAAAGTTTGATTAAAATTCAGCTTTGCTTCATATCAAGTATCTAATCGATTATAAGCAAATGGTACAAAGTATATAGGATGCTCTTAGAGATGACTTTATGGCAATGAAAACATTTCTGTAATGACTTTTTGCATTGCGATTCTTTTGAATTTTGTTTTTCTTGTGTAGTGGTAAAATGGTAGCTGATGCTTAATGAAATTTGTTGTATTTATATCAATAAAATATAGTAAAGCGGTTTAATTTTGGAAGTTTGTTACACAGTTTAATTTCAAAAGGAATATAACATTTTCCCTCCACAATTCACATAATCTGAGCTGAGCGTTGGAAAGTTCATTAATTTCATTATTTTCAGCAATTATTTCAAGAATAAATAATATTACCATTACCAGGTATTTCAAATATTAACCTGGGTCTATTCAGATTCTTTTGTTTTGGTATTTATGTGTCCATGTTACAATGCTGCTTTTGCAGGAATATATTTGACTCTTTGGACTGAGAATGTTTAGTAACATAGTTAAAACATTGGTTAAGCAACATGTGCAGATGTTTACTTTTTAACTTTACAGTTCCTTTATGAACAATTCTACATTTCTAAGGAGAAAGATACTTCGTTTTTATGCAAAGACATTCCATTTTATGTATTTTTATGTAACTGCTTTATAAATGTGAAATTCATAATGTTTTAATCTCTTGTGCTTTTTATCTTCTCAGGATAGGGGTGCTTGCAAATACGTACTGAGTCATTGTTTAATTTTTATCTTTGTTCATCTTCGTTTGTCTTTAACAAACTACTTCTTACTGAAATTTTTATTCTTTCCACATGCCTGTGAAAATACGTATACACCTATTTCTGAAGAATGTACTCATATTTCTTAAGCCAGGGTAGGAGTTGATACATTTCCTGGTCTATATATCCCATGTCCATTCTTACTCATAGTTTAATAATTTTGATTGTCCTTTTCTGGGTGCTTCCTAGTTTTGCCACATGCTTTTTGTGTGAAGATACCAGCTCCAGCTGATACGTGAAAGAGCTGGTTCCTGGCATGAAGAATAGGAAAGTGTGTGTGTGTGTGTGTGTGTGTGTGTGTGTGTGTGTTTTAAAAATACTTCTAGCTATACTTCATCACCACAAGACTAGTAGCACAAGACTGAGTAGCAGAAGGCTAAGATTCGTTCAGTATTTATTGGTCTGTCCACTTTGCATCTAGTGGTTTTAGACACTGTAAATGCTGCAATAATGAGACCTGAGCCTTTGCCCTTAGGAGGTTGTCAGGTTAATAGAAGTGGATGGTGCAAACTGATGACAGACAGAATGTGGTAGCAGCCATAAGGGTATTGGTTTCTTGTTACTGATGTAGATAATCCTGACCAGAGAGTTGAAGGAAGCTTCATAGAGGAGGCTGTTGCCCTTGTTCCTGAAGGATGAATAGAATTTTAACTGGAGTTATTCTAGTGTATGTGAACTGAATTCTCTACACAAAGTCTTAAAACATTTGGCATGGAGATGAGGCATTGCGAATTATAATTTAGGATGAGGTCATGAAGAACTTGAAAACCATATTAAAAGCAGCAAATAAAACTATGAAAGATCAATTTTGCCGTCCAGTTTCCTAATGGATTCATTCTGAAAAGTGAGATTCTTTTATCCTCTGGACCTGCCAGTCTTCCACAGCACCCTTTCCCCAAAAGTAGTCATCTTCCCCAGAAGCACATCTCTGGAATATAAACTTCATGAAACAAAGCCCCTTTATTTCTTAGCTTTGAAACCTCTCAGTGGGATTGCCAGGAGTAGGTATACCATTAGTTGTTAATAGTATGGATTCGCTGTTGATTATTTTAAGTTGTTTTTTTGTTTTTTTTTTTTTTTTAACAAGACAGCAAGAGGGAGGGAGGGGCAGAGAGACAGAGGGAGAGAAAATCCCAAGCAGGCTCCATGCTGACAGTGCAGAACCCAATGCGGGGCTTGGACCCACAAACTGCAAGATCGTGACCTGAGCTGAAATCAAGAATCGGACGCTCAGCTGTCTGAGCCACCCATGTGCCCCATGGATTCACTATTGTATTAACATTATCTTTTTTGTAGTAAACTTAGTTTTTAAAATTTTATTGAATTTGAATTATTTACGAGAAGTTTTCAACACTGAATAAGATGAAAAGTAAGATCTCTGACTGAAATAGAGCTTTATAGGTATCTGGCTATAAAGTGATAGACACCTACCAGTTGAGTTTAAAGAATGGAGCCCCCTGTTAGGTGTTGAATTGTGTGCCGCAGAAAAGTAACGTTGAAGTCCTAACCTCCAGTATCTCTGAATATGATGACCTTACTTGGAAACAGTCTTTGCAGATGCAATCAAATTAAGATGTCATTTTGGTAGACGCCAATCCCATATGACTGGTATCCTTATAAGACGAGGGAAATGCCATGAGACAGATACACAAGGAGAAAACATGTATTAACCAAGGCAGAAATTGGAGCTCCACCCCTACAAGTCCAGGACCACCAGGGGTTGCTGGTGACGCCAGAAAGCTAGGAGAAAGAAGCCTACAGCAGGTTCATTTCCGTTTTAAGTCACCAGTTGTGATAGTTGGGGATGGCAGCCCTAGGAAATGAATACACCCTACTTAATTCAGTTCAGCATATATTTATTGAACATCTGCCGGAAGCTAATTTAGGCGCTTGAGTTACATTAGTGAGCAAAGACAAAAAGCTGTCGTTCCAAGGGGTAGAGAAAGTAAAGAATCAGATACTAACACAGTAAGTTAGAAGGTAAGAGCAGTTATGGGGAAAACAATGTAGGGTAAAGTGGGTGATGGGCTAGTTGCCGATGAGAACAGTGGTTGGCTCATTCATTATTTGAAGAAAGAAATTAGGCAAGTGTAAATTTTGTATTAGGCCTCTGCCCATGGTTGCTGACACAGAGATCCTAAAACCCTTGTAATTTCCTGTGTGATGGGGGTGTTAGGAGCATTACACCAAATGCCTAAGAATTTCTTTGGTTAATAGGAGTGTCTTTTTTTCCTAATGAGGCAATTCTTGGAGGGCTCCGGGATCACTTCAGGATGAGGGCTGGTCACCAGAAATCTCCAAGCCATGATTAGAAGCTTAGAATTTTCACATACACATGCAAATACACCATGTCTTCTAGGGAGAGGAGAGGGACAGGAAATCATGCCTACCTCATGAAACCTCCATTAATAATCCCTAACCTACAGGGTTCAGAGAACTCCCAGGATGGTGAACACATCCACATACTGCCAGGATGATGAGCTGGGAGACAGTATGGAAGGTCTGAGCTTTCACATCCATACCTTGCTTTATGCACCTCTTCAACATGGTTGTTCTGAGTTGTAGCCTTCAAAATAAACCAGGAATAAGCAAACTGTTTTCCTGAGTTCTGTGAGCCATTCTGGGAAGTAATCAACCTGGAGGATTGTGAGACTCCCCGGCTGATGGTCACCTGGTCAGAAGTGCAGGAGGCCTGCACTTACCCTTGTCATCTCACAGAATATCCACTTTAGACAAATTGGTCACTCTCCAACTGGAAACAGCAAACATCCTCTTGCCACCTGAGTGACTTTGTCAATTTCAGCTTTTCTCTCTCCTGTGGTCTGCTTTCCCTATAGGTAGGTTTTGTTAACAACATAGAATTGCCCTTGAGAATACCCAATCCAGAAGGGGCCCTCACTTGTTAGGACTCCCCACCCCTGCAATATTAACCAAGTAAAGCCCAGATCCTATAATAGGTTCTTTCTAATACCCTCTTAACAGACACCCCACATCCCTCCATGCAATGTGTATTAAGCCAAATATTATTATTTATTTTGATTATTATTATTATTTTTTTTTTTTTTGAAGGGGATTGTCAGCATTTAGAGATGGGAGAAGAAGGGTGAGCACGGAAGACTGCAGAGAAATAGAACGGTAACCTGCGGGAAAATTGGGTCAGTTTTTACTCTGTTTTAAGATAAAGAAATAACAGCACGTTTGTTTGTTGGGGGGGGAGGGAGAGGGAAAAATTGGTCGTTTAGTAGGAGGAAAGCCGGTGGATAACATGCGGAGGTAGGGGCCGGGTGCTCCATTTGGGGTTGCCTTCCGTGAAACGCGGCTCGTTCCCCTCCCGGCTGGGTCCGGGAGCTCCGGGAACCTGCCTCCTGCCGGCGGTCCCGCCCGCGTGCTTTCTGCTGATGCGGTCAAACTTCTCAGTGAAGAAGGCGGAGATCCTGCCTCCCCAGATACCGAACTGCCTCTCCGAATTTTCACATCTCCGTTCTTTTGTGCTTCTGGCCCAAAGAGCCTCACCTTTAACAGAATGCTAACTTTCTAATTTGCACCCAATTGGATGGATGGATCCCAAGCACAGTCCCAGGAACAATGGCAGAAACCTTGAAGAGGCACCGTCAGTGTAGATCCCAACACGGAAAGAAACGTTTCTCACGGCATGTTTGTTTCTCCAGGGGATAGTCCTCGCTCGCTCCCCCCCCCCCCTTTCCTCAGGACACGCCCTATACTGAGAGGAAGAAAAAGTAAAATAAACATAGACGTGAAGGAAGACGTTTTCTCCCAAGTCCTCCCCCAACCTATCCATCCTCCCGCCAACTGCTTTTACGTAGGATCTCTTAGTTCTTGAAAGCTGCCAAAATTGGGGGTTCGTAATTTTGTTCCCATAAAAGGAAAAATCGCCCTCTACCAACAACTATGCAAGTATGCATAGGAACACGGAAAACCAGTCTCAACTTTAAACTGTAACCTTTCGGCTTCGTCTGTGCTCTAAGGAGGTGGTTCAGCATCGCTGAAAATCATTTGATTTCAAATGTGCAAGCGTACCTCGAGAGCGGTTTCGTTTGCCAAATGGTCTTTTTTCCCTAGATTTGCTTAAAGCATTAATTCAGTTTAGAGAACTCTTCTTAGTTATGATGATTTGGAGGAACCCCAAAATATTTCAAGGGGAAATAGAATTGAAGCCCAAAAGCTTCTGCGCCCAACGTGGGGCTCGAACCCACGACCCTGGGATTAAGAGTCCCATGCTCTACCGACTGAGCTAGCCGGGCGCCTGTGGCACAGCCCTGTTTTTCTGTCTCTTGATCAGTGTTCAACTACACTTGGTTTTATTTCTCTATATTACTTTTTACTTATAAAAATTTTTGTATCATTATTAAATATGCAATTCCGAATTCTTTTTAAGAATTCTTTAAAAACATTTCTTTAATTTTACTTACATTTAATACTTTTATTTTGTGTGTATCCCAAGATCACTGAAAACTTACGAGAGTCTGTATTATTAGAATCATTGACTCTTTTTTAAGTGTTTTAAAATATTTACTGCCCAATATGTTATGTTTTTTACAGAAACACTTAAGGCTATCTGCCTTCTATCAAATGGCAGATTGGATTCCTACAATTTGGGGCGCAGCATTAGTAAACTAAGTCCAACCTCTATGACGTTAGTTTCACGGAAGAAGAGTAGCGCTTAGCTAATTTTCCTTTAATGAGATCTAGTCAAGGAAAGTTAAATTGAAGAAGGGGATTCTGGTTCAATTAAAATAAGGTCTCTTTCGGTAACTGCCTGACGATGGAGACATAGGACCCTCAGGGGTTGTTATTACCATCCGATTCAAATGACAGAAGCTGGGAGGAAAGGATTATAGAGTCACTGAATCCTACAGTAAAGATTATTAATTCTAAGAGGAAAAGAGAAGAACGGACTTTGATCAAATTTTGACAAGCCGAGACAATGGATTAATCTCCTATGGAAATATACATATCCTGAAATATTAGTGAACTTCTTTAGACAAGGAACTCTGCAAATCTCTGTGATGGGGGCCATCTAAAGTCTAATTGTATATAACAAAGAATAAAGAATTCTTAAATTTCAGTATTTAGAAATTTAACGCATTGGCCATCACTTTTTCTGAGCTACTTAATTAAGAAAATAATTAGGTATAGCATAAAATAATATTATATATTTAAGTACTCAAAGTATGCCTAGGATTTAAGTAGAATATTTAAAAATTCAAGCCTAAAATATTAAAATACAATTATTCACTAACAGTTTTTGTTCTTGCAACTGCAAACTATGTTTTGTTTTGTTTTTTTATAAGTTGGCAGAATGTACCTGGGGAATGAATTTGTATTTATTGGCATTTTCAACACATTCATTAAGTGGCTACCATACACAAAACACTGTGTTATGTTTTCTAGTAGATGGATGTATAAAACAGATTGTGATAAACTTAAAAAGCTTACTGTAAGAAAGATATGTGTAAATTACATACCAATTTTATATCCACTACTTCCAAAGGTAATTTGGAGTAATTTAATAAAAACAAATAAATCCATACCCACCCCTTTTAAGTTTTCTAATGAATCAGGCAAATACTCAAAGAACTTGGGACCATGATTCAATGCATTCCTCCAAGATACAAGACAAATTAACAGTCCAGCCCCCAAATAGGCAATTCATCTGACAAGTTCAGAAAGGGCACCAAAATCTTAATTATTAATGAAAATATAGTAGGCACTAGGCACTCAAATAATGCTTATCGTACACAAGTAGTTAGGTTAGTTAAAAGTTTAACTGAACTTCTAACCAATTTAAAGTACTTGTAGTTGACCTCCAAAATGAACCCTCCTAAGACTATATTCTTCAGTTTTCTTCAGCACTTTATTGGCTTACCCTGGTCAAAATACCCTTGTTAAAACCCCTCATCAAAAAAATGCAACTAGAATATTTCTTTTTTTTTTTTCTTATTTATCATCAATGGTTCTTTTTTAAATTTTTTTTTTTAATTTTAACATTTATTCATTTTTGAGAGACAGAGTATGAGCAGGGGAGGGGCAGAGAGAGGGAGACACAGAATCCAGAATCTGAAACAGGCTCCAGGATCTGAGCTCAGCACAGAGCCCAGTGCGGGGCTTGAACCCACCAACTGTGAGATCATGACCTGAGCCAAACTCCAGAGACGTGTTGAGTAAGAAGTTGCTGTGGCCAAGGTCAAAGAGGTTTTTGCCTGCTTTCTCCTCAAGGATTTTGATGGCTTCATGTCTTACATTTAGGTCATCCATTTTGAGTATGGTGTAGGAAAGTGGTGCAGGTTCATTTTCCTTTTCTTTTTTTTTTTTTTTTCAACGTTTATTTTTGCGACAGAGAGAGACAGAGCATGAACGGGGGAGGGGCAGAGAGAGAGGGAGACTCACAATCGGAAACAGGCTCCAGGCTCTGAGCCATCAGCCCAGAGCCTGACGCGGGGCTCGAACTCCCGGACCGCGAGATCGTGACCTGGCTGAAGTCGGGCGCTTACCGACTGCGCCACCCAGGCGCTCCTCATTTTTCTGCATGTTGCTGTCCAGTTTTCCCAGAACCACTTGCTGAAGAGACTGTCTTTCTTCATTGGATCGTCTTTCCTGCTTTGTCAAAGATAAGTTGGCCATACGTTTGTGGGTCCATTTCTGGGTTCTCTATTCTGTTCCATTGATCTGAGTGTCTATTTTTGTGCCAGTAATATACTGTCTTGATGATTACAGCTTTGTAGTATAGCTTGAAGTCTGGGATTGTGATGCCTCCTGCTTTGGTTTTCTTTTTCAAGTTTGCTTTGGCTATTCGGGGTCTTTTCTGGTTCCATACAAATTTTAGGATTGTTTGTTCTAGCTCTGTGAAGAATGCTGGTATTATTTTGATAGGTATTGCATTGAATATGTAGATTGCTTTGGATAGCATTGACATTTTAACAATATTTGTTAAATATTGGAGCATGAGATATTTTTTCCATTTTTTTGTGTCTTCTTAAATTTCTTTCATAAGCTTTCTATAGTTTTCAGTGTATAGATTTTTCACCCCTTTGGGTAGATTTATTCCTAGATATTTTATGGGTTTTGGTGGCAACTAGAATATTTCAATGAAGGATAGGTAAATTAAATGGCTAGTCTTCCAAATAAATTCAAAGCTTTTATCCATTTGTTCAAGAATAAAAACTAACCATTAATTATAATGCTTCATTAGCAGAAAGAAGCAACTGAAACTCTTCCTTCTCCCTTTTTTTTACATCCAGTATTTCAGCAAGCCCTATATACCGAAAATCCATCAACACATTTCTACTTCCACTGCCACTACTGCTATCCAAAACACTCTCCATTACTTCTTGCTCAAAGGCTGCAATAGCTTTCCAAATAGTCTCCCTTATCTATCAGTCTTCACACTGAATCAAGAGAGATAATTTAATAACTTAAATTAGATCATATAATTCCCCCTGCTTAAAAAACTAATGACCTGACAATAGAAAGGCAATAACATATGTGGAAGGAATGATGGAATTGGAAAATCCAAGCATACTAATCCATCCAACTAGGAATCATGGAATACTATAATTAGTTGGTAAAAGATTGAGGAGCTACTAGTAGGATATTTATAAGAGTAGTCTCAACGTATTTCTTCACAAGATATTTATTAATTACAAAGAGCAAAATAGAAACTTTATGGTGGAGAAATCTTAAGCAAGTTAACATCATCAGCAATAGAACAGACATCATGTGCCTACTAATATAATGCTATAATATGAATGAAAGGTTACTTTTGAGGCATTCCTGCTGAAAATTTATCACCTGACTCCTATCATGAAAAATATCATACAAACCTAAATTGAGGAATACCCCATAATATAAATGGTTTGTATTCTTCAAAAATGTTAATGCCGTGAAACATGAAGAAATATTAAGCAAGTATTTTCCAGATTGAAGGAGGCTAGAATCATGACAACTGTGACAGGCCAGACTGACCTGGCAGTTCTTATAATAAGCTTATATTCCCATAACAATCCTAAATTTCAGTTTAAATATTAGCCAATCAGAAAGTTATTCCCTAAGTACCAGGCCTCCATTGTCTCTCACCTTTTTAAGTACAAGGTGCAACTCTTTTGCCTATTTCCTCTTTTACGCCCATTTCCTCCCATTTAATGGGATGGGATTGTTTCCTTCACCGGTTCAACAGTGTTCAACAGAGTACTTGGGACCTGCTAGAGCTCAATAGGTAATCAGTCTTATCCTTAATTTTACTAGAGTCATACTCATAGAAAAGATAGTAATTCTTCTGTAAAATCCCGACCTGAGCTCAAACGTGCATTTAGAGTGAAACTTCCTTCCTTCTTGTAAGAACAGGTGGGTGAAAGGGATACCAAGATACTGGGTGGGAACCAGGATGCCAAGGGTGAAGGGAGACTTCTCCCTTACCACTTTCTTTGGTCTTTGTAGAGTGTGACAGCATCCCTCCGCTTTGCTTCAAGAAAGAATAAAGTAGCGAAAAAGAGGGATAAGATTAAAGGTAAATAATAATTTCTAGGAAATGGAATGAAGCAGCTCCTCAACCTACCCAATGACTCTGACGACTCAACGACACTAGGGACAGAAACTGAGTAATAAGGAACCCCCGCTGCCTTTCTTCCTTTCCCCCCCACCTCATTTGCTTCCGTACACGCACACCGCCCGCCAAGCCCCTCCTTTTCCCACAATCCTCTATTTCCCAGGCTGACGTTAGAGGAACCAGCCACAGAGGACAAGGCTATTGGTTGAAAGAGCAGCCAATGAGAGAGCCTGTTACTAGTCTGGGGGCTGCGGTATTGGGGGAGCGCTTTAGGCCTTGAAGCCCTCCGCGTCCCGGAGGTTTCTGCACGATGAGCTCAATTGGGACTGGGGTGAGTTTATAGCCTCTTGGCCTAATGGAGTAGCCAACAGATTAGCGTTGAAGGGAACTTGGACACGCCGCTTGGGGTGCGCCGCCTCGGCGTGCGCCGGGACTGCCTTCGGCCAGGTGGGCCGCTTCCCCTTGTCTGGTGCCCAGCATTCTTTCCTGCTAATTTGTAGGCCCCTCATTTAGGGTGACCGTGACCTGAAGCTCTTCAGCTCAGGTGTGGCGGGCTGGGCGGCGCAGCAGTGTGATTGGGAGCCGCTTTGGATTGCTGAGTCACTTTCTTTGGCCGCTTAGGGAAACCGAAAGTGGAAACTCGTGGAGCCTGTAATAGGGTGTGAAGCGTTTGGGAGACAGCTTCTTGAGAACCGCCGGGGCAAGGCGGCTCTAGATTCCAAGGTCTGGGACGCAGCTTTCCATGGACCGCCTTTGCAGTCCCCAGGGTGCTGCTGACTCACTGGGCCTTCCCCATGTTGCCTTCGAGTGTACTGACCGTCCGCTTTGCAGGAGTCCCTGGAACCCCTGTCGGGGCAGAGTTGATAGAAACATTGTCTCAAAAGTGAAATCTGAAGGAGGCTTTACAAAAGTTTTCCCTTTGTCCCAGCTTTTCCTGTACGAATTACTTAATTAACATCACTTTGAGGTATCGGTACGGTAAACATTTAAATTATTAGCTAGGGACTTAACCGCTTCTGTTAACAGACTTGGGGATTTTGGAGTTGGACTTGTTAACTTGTTCAGTTTACTACTTTCCTGTGTTAAACGTACCGCACATCTGCAGCCTTTTCCTTATTCCTTTTATGTATTTCTCCGTATAGGTAATCTAGTTTTTATTTAGAAGTATTTATTCGTTGTGTGCACTAGAGGCATAGACTAATGGGTGTCTAAGTTCATCAGTTCCCAGTGTTCACAAGATTTTGATACTCAGCTTTAAGCCCGGGTACTGGTTTTCCTAGTTTGATAATGGAATGATTTAATCCATTCGGTTATGAGATACTAAAGTTATGACAACGGTTTTAGATTAGTAGATGCTCAGTTATGCATGTTGTAGCAAATTGACTTCGCCACTACATTACTATTACCTTCAATTAATAGTGTTTTGTTCTGAAAGCCCTTTAAAAAATACTTGGTAAATATAAACATGTGAGATATTTTGGTATTACCATAGTAGAGTTAAGGATCTTGGTTTAATAGATCAGGAAATTGAGTCTCAGGAAGCACCACTGTTGAAGTGAAGACCACTTTGGTCTTTGCTTTTTCCAAGAACTCCAGGTATGAAGACCTACTTGACATTTCTCTCCGCTTGATTGTTTTTAATTTTTTTTTTACGTTTATTCATTTTTGAGAGAGACAGAGCACAAGTGGGGGAGGGGCAGAGAGAGAGGGAGATACAGAATGAGAAGCAGGCTCCAGGCTTTGAGCTGTCAGCACAGAGCCCCACGCCGGGCTCGAACTCACGAGCTGTGAGATCATGACCTGAGCGGAAGTCAGACGCCTAACTGACCGAGCCATCCAGGCGTCCCTCCACGTGATTGTTTAATAAGCATTTCAAACTACATGTCCAAAGTAGAGCTCTGGGTTTCCCCCTCCCCTACATTTTGCATCTCCTACTATCTTCAGCTCAGTGAATGGTCCAATTCTAGTTGCTCAAGTGAAAAAAGTCTATGATTCAAGTTAACTTACTTTTATTATTTTTTAAAAATGTTTGTTTATTTTTGAGAGAGAGAGAAACTGATGACACAGAGCCTGAGGTGGGGTTCGATGTCACTACCTTCAAGATCATGACCTGAGCTGAAATCCAGTCGGACACTTCTACCACTGAGCCACCCAGGCACCCGTCAAGTTTAATTTCTTTTCTCCTAGAGCCAATCCATTAGCAAGGTGGTTTGGTTTTTTTTTTTTTTTTTTTTTTTTTTTTTTTTTTTTAACTTTGCCCTCACAAATATAGTCTTTCATCTCTTTTCCCTTAATCTAAGCCACCACCTTTGGAATACTTGATCTCTGCTTCCACCCTTCTCTCTATAGTTCGTGTTCCAGATGAAGTTTTAGAAAAATGAGATCGTATCACTCCCTCCACCCCTGCTTCAACTCCAGTGACTTCCTGTTGCATTTAGAGTAAGATAAAAACTTCGTACATCAGCCTTAGGAGACTCAAAATAGTTTGGCCTTTACATGCCTCTGATATGATTTATTCTTCTCTCCACCACTTAGTGCTCAAGACACAGTGGCCTGTTTCTTTTCCCACATCGTGCTACCCTTATTTCTACCCTAAGATTTTTATGCCAAAGGCCACAAGGGCTCCTCCATATCCTAAATGGCTAGTTACTTGTCATTTAGGTCTGGCTGCGCCTAAATAGCTAAATATACATATGTTCTAGCAAGGTCTTCCCTGATCAGGTAGTCTGTACTAGGTTCTCAGACTGTCTCTTCACCCTGTCTTCTTTTCATCATAATCCTTTTTCTAGTTTACTGCTGTATTTCCAGCACATAGATTTGTGTGTGGTCTCATTTGAAAATGAAAGACTTCAAGAATGAGTATCCTTTGGGGCTCCTGGGTGGCTTAGTAGATTGAGCCCTCAACTCTTGATTTCAGCTCGGGTCATGATCCCAGGGTCGTGGGTTTAAGCCCTGCATCAGGCTCTGTGCTGAGCGTGGAGTCTGCTTAAAATTCTCTCTTTCTCTCCCTCTGCCCCTCTCCCCCACACACATATACTCTCTCTTTCTCAAAAAAAAAAAAAAAAAAAAAAAAAAAGAATGAGTAGGGGCGCCTGCTGGGTGGCTCAGTAGGTTAAGCTCCGACTCTTGATTTCAGTTCAGGTCATGATGTCACAGTTCGTGAGTTTGAGCCCCTCATGGGGCTCTGTGCTGACTCCTTGGAGCCTGCTTGGGATTCTCTCCCTCTCTCTCTGCCCCTCCACTGCTCGTTCTCTCTCTCAAAATAAATAAATAAACATTTAAAAAAGTGAGTATTCTTTGTAATTGCTTTTTTTTCTTTTTAAATGTGTTATTTGGGGCGCCTGGGTGGCGCAGTCGGTTAAGCGTCCGACTTCAGCCAGGTCACGATCTCGCGGTCCGTGAGTTCGAGCCCCGCGTCGCGCTCTGGGCTGATGGCTCAGAGCCTGGAGCCTGTTTCCGATTCTGTGTCTCCCTCTCTCTGCCCCTCCCCCGTTCATGCTCTGTCTCTCTCTGTCCCCCAAAAAATAAATAAACGTTGAAAAAAAATTTAAAAAAAAATGTGTTATTTATTTTTGAGAGAGAGAATATGAGCAGGGGAGGGGCAGAGAGAGAAGGAGACAAACTATCTAAAGTGGGCTCTGCGCTGACAGTAGTGAGCCCGATGTGGGGCTCGAACTCCACGGACAGAAAGATCATGACCTGAGCCAAAGTCAGACATACAACTGACTGAGCCACCCAGGTGCCCCAATTCTTCGTAATTTCTTATAGTGACTATATATAATAGATGTTTATTAAATGTTTAAATGCTGTATTTTTTTCCGTAAGGTCTTTCAGTTTGTTAGTGCCACAGCAATGAATTAACCTGTTCTGACAACAGTTCTGATTCTACCATACCGTAGTATAGGCACACACTTCACAGATTGCATTTTTTTTTTCTTTTTAACATATTGAAGGTTTGTAGCAACTGTGTTTTGAGCAGGTCTGTTGGTGCCATTTTGTGTTTTGAGCAAGTCTGTTGCTGCCATTTTTCCAACAGCATTTGTTCACCTCATGTCTCTGTGTCACATTTTGGCACTTCTTGCAATATTTCAAACCTTTTCATTACTCCTAAGTTTGTTATGGTGATTTGTGATCAGTGATTACAACTCACTAACAGCTCAGACATAATGCTCCTGCACACTGAGTAGACTACAGTATAGTGTAAACATAACTTTAATATACACTGGGAATCCAAAAAGTTTATTTTACTCACTTTATTGTGGTGATCTGGAGCCCAGAGCATGTCCATTTTGTACAAAAATGAACTTTGTTCAGTGCGGAAAACATCTGACTTTACCTTGGACTTGTATCTGTTGCTTTTCAGTAGCAGAAATCTAAACTAGCTTTTCTCTTAGTTGCTTTTGCCGCTCTGACATGCTGCCTTTTCCTCTTCAAAGCAAAATCTTTGAGATTTAACACTCCTTCCTTCCCCTCATCTTTCTGATGTGTAAGCCATTTAGAAATAAAGATGATAAGGTTATTATTGCGAAAGATACATAATTTAAGCTTGTTACCTTTTTCTTCCCAGTATGACCTGTCAGCCTCTACATTCTCTCCTGATGGAAGAGTTTTTCAAGTTGAATATGCTATGAAAGCTGTGGAAAATAGTAGGTAAGAAACATTGTTTTACTTGAAATTTAGCATGTTTTAATCAGGTATCAAGTATCTCCTTTTCCATATTTTTGGTAATTAGGCTTTTTATGTTACTTTGGTACAAAATAATAGGTGCCCTAAAATAATCTCAGCTTACTGGTCATTTCCGGGTCTCTTTTTAGGTCAGATCTTTCCATGAGCCTCAGCCCTATATTTCCCTTTGGTTCCAAGTTATCCACTTAGACATTCCACCATGTCTCACATGTAGTGTATATAACCAAATTCCTTTATCATCTTTGCCAGCCCATTTTCCTTTTTAAAATTCTTGATTTATAGCATTGTTTGCTTGGCTGTTAGGTTTGTTACTTTGTCATTTTATCTTTTTTTAAATTTTGAGAGAGAGAGAGAGAGAGAGAGTGCAAGTGGGAGAACGGAAGAGGGAGAGGAAGAATCTCAAGCAGGCTCTATGCTGAGCTCGACATGGGGGTATGAATTGTGAAATTATGATCTGAGCTGAAATCAAGAATCAGATGCGTAATCAACTGAGCCACCCAGGCGCCCCTGTCATTTTATCTTTTATTTCCTTGTGTTTGAAGTGTCCTCTGCAGTTCGTCACATCCAGCAGGATTTTTTTTTTTTTTTTAATTCTTTTCTGCTGCCACACCCCAAAAGGTGTGGGACTCACTAAGATATCTTCTTGTTGGACCCATTTCCTTCACTCCGTCTTTTATTGTTTAGTGTAATATGCCAAAATGATTCCTTGGTACCCTTGTAATATCTTGGTTGAACTATTAGCTTGTTGACACATTTTATGAGTCCTTTATTGAAGAGACTTTGCAGTCAGTGATACTTACATGATCGTTGTATCTTGGAATCTAAAGCAGCTTTGGGATGAATTAAAAGACTTTTTGAAAATAATTTATTTAATAATGTCTCATTCTCTTAAAAAGTCCTCTTGAAGGACTTTTTTTTTTTTTGCCTGGTAAACAAATAGTGTTGGTGTTTGAGCCAAATTTTTTCATTTATATAATGAAATCTTTTGGATTAGAGGTGGAGTAGGGAAGTGTTTCCAGAATTTTATTTTACTCTTATTTTTTTTAAGTGTATTTATTTTGAGAGAGAGCAGGGGAGGGGCAGGGAGAGAGAGGGAGAGAGAAAGTCCCAAGCAGGGCTGTGCTGTCAGCAGAGCCAGATGCAGGGCTCTATCTCATGAGCCAAAATCAAGAGTTGGATACTTAACCTACTGAGCCACCCACGTGCCCGTTTGCAGAATTTTAGTAAAGTCCACATGTAAATACTTTTTGCTAGTACCACATAAAAGCAAAAATGAACATAAGGTGTTTGAGGGAAGATAGTGAAGTTGAATTCAGTAGTGTGTGGGATTTATAATAGGAAATTTAATAAGCTAGGTGGGCTTTGTAGATTCTCAGGATTGAAAGCTGGACCAAGGAGTTTAAACTCAAAAGGGGAACCATTGAAGATACCTGATATGTGAGAGGAGGAGTGTCTGAAATTTTTTGTGAAATTTGTGTGTGGCTCTGTTCATTTATCTGGTTTTTTTCCATCAGAATTCCCTTTTTATTAAAAGGATTAGAAGGGGTGCCAGTGTGGCTCAGTTGGTTAAACGTCCAGCTTCTGCTCAGCTCACGAACTTCCCATTTGTGACCTGCTTCACGTTATGTCTCCCTCTCTCTCTGCCCCTCCCTCTTCCTCTCTCTCTCTCTCTCTCTCTCTCTCTCTCACTCTCAAAAATAAACAGACATTAAAAAAATTTTTAAAAAAGGGGCGCTTGGGTGGCTCAGTCGATTAGGTGTCTGACTTCAGTTCAGGTCATGATCTTGCGGTCAGTGAGTTCGAGCCCCACATCAGACCCTGTGCTGACAGCTCAGAGCCTGGAGTCTTCTTTGGATTCTGTGTCTCCCTCTCTCTTTGCCCCTCTACCGCTCTGTCTCTGTCTCTCAAAAATGAATAAATGTTAAAAAAAAAAAATTAAAAAAGAATTAGAAGAACAAAGTTAATGATATATTTTCATCTTGAAGTGGTAGCATATAATTTCTCCACATTTTACTTAAGAGATTAAGATCCATTTTGTTTTCAGCAGTTGTCTAAAATGTATATTCTTTGATATAGTTTTATAAGCACTGGTTGTTGCAAAAGGAGCGAATGAGCAAAAGAAAAGAACTCTAATTTTTCCACTTAGATTAGTCACTGTTTACTTTTTGGTTTGTATATAACCTGTCTTTTCTATGCATTTTTATGTACCATTTTTAATGGACATGAGCTAAGTCAACATTTATTATAGTGTATTATCATGTGTCAGACACTGCCATTTTGTACTATTTTGTTGGCATCTTTTCTCACAAGTATTAATATCTTTTTATGTCATGATATGCTAGATTTTTTTGGTCATCTCATGATGTACATTTACATGGACCTAATTTATCACACTTCAGGTTGTCCTCTTTCTCGTTTTCAAATGTATTTGTTTTAAATTTAAATTTAGCATGCTTTAAAAAATGTTACCTATTTTTATGGTTTTTTTTTTTAAACTTAAAGTTTATGAAGTTCCTTTTATTTTCAGTTAAAAAAATTGATTTTTTTCTACTTGTTCCAGTACAGCTATTGGAATCAGATGTAAAGATGGCGTTGTCTTTGGGGTAGAAAAGTTAGTCCTTTCTAAACTTTATGAAGAAGGTTCCAACAAACGACTTTTTAATGTTGATCGGCATGTTGGAATGGTAGGTCACATTTTAAAATGTTCCTTTTTGCCTTGTCCAATTTCTTTCTTGTGAAGTAACCGTAATATGTTAAACTGTGATTATAAGAACTCCTTTATTACGTCAGAACTGAGGCAGAAACCAATCAGAGAGCAGCCACAGAAGTAATCACAGAGTGATTACTGATACTGGCTTGTGAATAGTTCACTGTCCAGAAGAAAGGTAGTGTTCTTGTAACCTGATTGGAGATATATTTGAAAAATTGCCTTAAGCAAATGAGGGGAGAAAGGTGGAAAGTATGTGTAGAAAGGAGATCTTGGCAGTGTAGATCACCAGTGAAAGTATAAGCTTGAGAGGCATAGAATTTTTAGCTTTTTGTATCTTTGTATTGTAGTAAAATGGAGCACCAAGAAACGATGTTTAATGAAAGGAATAAACACTGTTTTATTTCTTGCAGCTGTATTTAGTTACTGCTCTGCATAATTGCAAGTGAAGCCATAAGTACATTACTGGTATATACTGAAGTCATTCTATATAGATGTCAGACTGTAAAAGCAAAGAAAGCAAAGGACTGATTCTAACCTTGGTTACTGAAAAGGCAAGGAAGAAAAGAGAACATGTGTGTGCCAGATACTGTGCTAGAACCTCTTTACATAAATTTCCTGTGTCTGATATCCCAGTGAAAGTAATATTAATCCCATTTTTATAGATAAGAAAACACAGCTGGTAAAGAAGTAATCTGGGATTCAAACTTGGGTCTGCCTGGCCTACATGTTACTCCAGAGTCCATTCTGCAGGGTGAGATCCTATAGGACCCACTCATACTGCGGTTACCTTTGGTATTTCTAAATGATAGGTGTTACAAACACAAAAGGGTGGGAAGTATGTGTAGAAAAGAGATCTTGGCAGCGTAGGTCGCCAATGAAGGTGTAAAATGTAGCTGGTAAACTATAAAGCTACAGATTTTTTTGCTTCTTCAATGATTATTTTTTCTGAACATGTTTTTTCTCCCAAACAAATTTATTATGCCAGTGAATCTGGTAATGGTTTTTCTTCTGTCATGTAGACCTCTATATTTATTTATTCTTAAAATTTGGGTATAGTTGACATACAATATGAAACTGGTATGTTTTGATGTAACTTCCCAGATTGTAACCTAGCTGATAGGAAGAAACTAGTGAATTATACATTCTTTTTAGTAGAAGAAAAATTTAGGTAGGTGCGTTTTGAAAAACGTTGTGTGTCCTTAAAGGTAGTGATGGGAAAACGTTGCCCTAGAACTTTAAAATTTGTCTCATTTGTTAATTTAAAGCCAGGAAACTGATGGCATTCCTTATAGCTGGAAATTGGCAAAACATTTCATGTTGAAGAGGGTTGGAGACAATAAAGGATTAATGTTTCGTCTCCGCAGTTATCTTCAGTGGTTTGAGAATTATTGGACTTCACAGTAGGCTTTCTCCAAAGCAACAGAAGACTCTTTAAATGGTGAAACTTACTGGCTGAATAACCTTGGGGAAATTCTTGTAAACAGTTTCCTCACCTGCAAAAGTAGGGCAGTAGTAATACCTACCTCCTAACAGTTGTTACGATGTTAAAATTAAGTAAAATGCTTAGCATGAAATGAGTGCTGTGTTTTAGGAATTTTCATCGTTACTACCATTAGTAGGTAGCAGTAGAAAAGTGGCTATTATTTAGATATCACTTTTAAATTCTGTAAATAAGCTGGCAATTCCTGGACTTCTTGGTTCCTAGTACTAAGAGTTTCAGTAAATTTTTTTGTCGGTTTACCTACACCGAAAGAACCACCCAGTGGTTCTGATTATGCATTTAGTTACAAACAACTTAGTGTTTATGTCCCCAAAATTTAATAACCGTAAAAGAAAAAATACACATACAATTAAAAATATTTTTTTTTTAGAAAAATATTTTTATTTTTAAAGAATAACGACTAACATGCACTGCACAACTTCTTAAACTTTACATTTAAGTTTAAACTGCGCTCTCCTCACTCCCCCGTTTCTTGTTCCAAATGGATTTTTGTATGATACTTATTTTTTATCACAACAACCCAGGTGCTCAACAGTATGATGGCATTGAAAGGAATATGAATGATCTCAGGGCGCCTGGGTGGCTCAGTCGGTTAAGTGTCAGACTTCAGCTCAGGTCATGATCTCGTCTCATGGTTCAAGAGTTCGAGTCCCACGTCGGACTCTGTGCTGACAGCTCAGAGCCTGGAGCCTGCTTCAGATTCCGTGTCTCCCTCTTTCTCTGGCCCTCCCCAACTTGCACTCTGTTTCTCTCAAAACTAAACATTTAAAAAAAAAAAAAAGGAGTATGAATGATCTAATGTTGAAACTGAGCTACTTCAACATCTGTATCCCCCCAAATTCCAAATGTTGCACAACTGAGTTCACTATAGTGCCCCCAGCATATCTCACTCAGCACATGGTTTGGTAACTGCAGTTAACCAGTCTTGGAAGATGTGTGGTTTGTCATGTTTTGGTTTGTCCTTGCAATTTATTAGTCAATAAGCTGAAAAAGATTTGAGGTTGGGCTTTTAGACCCAAACTTTTAGTAACTTGACATAGAACTGCTTTAAATAGAGATCAGTCCTGATCAAGATCAATAGTTTTATTCTTGTTGCTTATTTAGAGTGACTGGTAAATTGGGAGACATGGAGGATTAATTACAGAAATACTGCTTGTGAATGTCATTGAACAAAACAATGAAGTCACACTTGGTAAATTTCTGAACTATAATTCCATACTTCTTTTTTCATCCCATCCCATCAAAATGCCAGAGTGCCTTATAAAGACCTTTAAGCCAAATGGTTTCTAATGGTGATGCTTGTTAAAATATTAAGTAAGCCTACAGTAATTACACACTTTCCTTGGTTTGTGATAGGAAGGTATTTATTTACTAAATTGGTACCTACTTTCTTTCAGGCAGTAGCAGGTTTGCTGGCGGATGCGCGATCTTTAGCAGACATTGCAAGAGAAGAAGCTTCCAACTTCAGATCTAATTTTGGCTATAACATTCCATTAAAAGTAAGTTGAGGGATGCCTGGGTGGCTCAGTCAGTTAAGCAGCCGACTTCGGCTCAGGTCGTGATCTCGCAGGCTGTGGGTTCGAGCCCCGCGTCGGGCTCTGTGCTGCCAGCTCAGAGCCTGGATCCTGTTTCAGATTCTGTGTCTCCCCCTCTCTCTCTGACTCTCCCCTGCTTGTTCTCTGTCTGTCTGTCTCTCTCTCTCTCTCTCTCTCTCTCAAATAATAAACATAAAAAAAAAAAAGTTAAGTTGCTAATATGTTGAGGAACCTTTTGAACAGTAATAGAAATTTACTGATAAGCTCTTCTGTTTTTCTCCCTTATAGCATCTTGCAGACAGAGTGGCCATGTATGTACATGCATATACACTCTACAGTGCTGTTAGACCTTTTGGCTGCAGGTATGAAATTTTGTGACATAGTCAGATCTGGACTATAGGTATCTGTTTGCCCTGGTATCTTAGCCTTTTTTTTGTACCCTTAAAAATGAGCTATGACCAAGAAGTATTAGGACAGTGATCCAATAAAACTGTATATCAAAATAAAAACTTTGAATTGTGAAAAAGACTACAAATTTGAAGTGACGAGAAAACACAGAGCTGATAGTAAGAACTTTAATTTGATTATAATAAATTCTCTGGAGAAATGTGGTCAAAAGGTAAAAGGCTCTAAGATAAATAAATGCTAGGGATGTAGTGTACATTATGATGACTGTAGTTAACACTACTATGCGATATATGGCAAGGTTGTTGAGAGTACATTCTAAGAATTTTCATCACAAGGAGAAAATTTTTTTCTCTTCATTGTATCTTTTTTTTTTTTTTTAAACATTTTATTTATTTTTGAGACAGGGAGAGACAGAGCATGAACAGGGGAGGGTCAGAGAGAGGGAGACACAGAATCTGAAACAGCCTCCAGGCTCTGAACTGTCAGCACAGAGCCCGACGCGGGGCTCGAACTCACAGACCGTGAGATCATGACCTGAGCCGAAGTGGGCCGCTTAACCGACTGAGCCACCCAGGCACCCCTCATTGTATCTTTTTGAGATGATGGATGTTCCTAAACCTGTCGTAATCATCTCACAATATGTGTAAATCAAACCATCATGCTATACGCTGTATAGTGCTGCATGTTAATTATTTCTCAGTAAAATTAAAAAAAAAATTCTCTGGTGTCAGACCCCAACATTCTCAGGAGGCAACAAACTGATTTTAACTACATCCTCTGTTGTCATTATTAGCGTAGCCAACTAAACTAACACTGCAGTTTTCTTACTAACTTCCATCTGATATACTTTAAGCGGTTTGGTTCAATGCTCTTAATTGGGAGTTTTTTTTAGCAATCGAGAGTGAGTCCATACAAAATTGCCTTTCATAGTTCTCAGTCACAATTTTTTATTTCGGTTAAGATGAACTGCTGGTGTTTTTATTCTGAGAGGAAAGCTGAGATTCAATTGTATTGAGACTTGGAATACACGTAAATATTTAAATAGGGCTCAGAGACCTGTCATGACTCTAGATTTTCCTAAAAAGACTTGTTTAGTTTATAACTTAAAAAAAAAAAACATTTGTTTGATCATGGTAAAACATTTACTAACATCCGACTGCTTCCACTGTTAAAATGTTGTGGAAAGAAAGTTTATTAGCTGTAGTCCTACCTTTGAGTTGCTTATAATCAGTCATATTTAAATTACTGAGGACAGATGTTAGAGAAAACCTGAGCTTTATTCTAGCCGTAAGATAGGCCTGTGGACATTTTTTATATTAGTTGTTCTTCAGGTTCTCACTTAAATTACATTGAAACCCTTTGCTTTCAATACCTTTCAACTTTTATTAAACCTTTGAACAGCACTCTGAATTCATTTCTCTATTTTTAAGCAAGTAAAAATAGTGGAGAGAACTTTTCAGCAAATATTTATTGAGCATATACTATGAGTCAGTCGTAGATGTGGGAGGGGGTAGGACACAAAGATGAGTAAGTTACCATTGATACAATTTTATAGGTGATATGATGAAGAAATGCACTGACTATAGTGGGGCATCAGTTAGGGAAAGGACACTTTCATGAAGAGATGGCAAGGAAAAGAATGTGAAACAGGTGGAATGGTTAAGAATATTTCATTCAAAGGGACTAGTATGAAATTACATGGGCATTTCAGGTAACGTAGAGGTAGTCAAGTATACTTGGTATGTGGAAGGATACTGAAGATGTAGGTACGGGCAAGATCATACAGAAGTCTATGTTCCATACAAGGAAACGTTGAAGGGTTATGATAATCCGTTATATATTCTGAGAGATAAGTCTCACGGAAGATGGAAGGAAATGATTGTAGGGGTGGGAATTGGACAGTTGGCTGTCACAGTAGTCTGTATAGGAAGTGATACTTAGGATGAGACTGGTTTCTTTTCTCCTTTTAAGGCAAACTAAATCACAATTTCAGAAAATCACTAATATCATGATTATTTAATGGCCTGATTTTGTCACATATAAAAACACATTAAATCAGTCTGGATTATTGTAGAAAAATAACTGGAGGAATATTGGGGAAATCACCAAGAAAGAATAAAGGATGGAACAAGAGTTTGAGGCAGACTGAATGTATTCCCATTAGTTTTGTTATCTTGGCTTTTTCATGTTTATTCCTTTACCTATTGGGTCTTCTCCTTAGTTTTCACCTGTCATTACTTCTTTGTCTACACTGCTGTCTTCTCAGATGAGTTTCACCAGTAAGTTTAATACTAACCAAAGCCACACAAATTTTGAACAATTTCAAGTATATACTAGTTTTTATTGAAACTACCTCATCAAAGTGTTTATTAGGACTTATATGTATATTAGTAGTTTATCTTAGAAAGTATAATTGTTTTTATTGTATTTTTATGGTATTTTAAGAACTATGGTTTAAACCTAACTTACTTTCATGCAGTTTCATGTTAGGGTCTTACAGTGTGAATGATGGTGCACAGCTCTACATGATTGACCCATCAGGAGTTTCATATGTGAGTAATTTTGAATCATGAATTTCTATTTCTAGTTTAATGGTATCTCATTAGCATGTAAGTCATATATTTGGATTACATGAAATTTCTTTTAAAATTCAAGGGAAGTAACCATTTCTTGTTTATTATTAATAACAACCTGTGGATATGAGGCAAAGGAAGGATTTATGGCTTAAAAATTTTTTTTAATGTTTATTTTTGAGAGAGAGAGAGAGAGCTAGTGTGTGTGTGTGTGTGAGTAGGAGAGGAGCAGAGAGAGAGGGAGACATGGAATCTGAAGCAGGCTCTAGGCTCTGAGCTGTCAGCACAGAGCCTGACATGGGGCTCAAACTCACAAACCATGAGATCATGACCTGAGTTGAAGTCAGAGGCTTAGCTGACCGAGCCACTCAAGTGCCCTGATTTATGGCTTTCAATATGCTGTTCACAGAAACTAAATAGTGAACCTAAAAATCTGAATATGTGGTATTTTCCTTTATTGTGACAAATATTAGCAAGTCTTAAGACCAATACTAATACCTTCCCTTAAAAAAAAGGATTTTAGGGGAGTCTGGTGCAGTTAAGTGTCCAACTCTTGATTTCAGCTCATGATCTTATTGTTAGTGAGCTTTGGTGGTGTGGAGCCTACTTTGGGCTTCCCTCTCTCTCTGCCCCTTCCCTACTTGTACTCTCTCTCAAAAGTAAATACAATTTTTAACTTTTTTTTTTGTTTTTTTGGGGGGAGAGAGAACACATGTGAGCTGGGCAGGGAGAGAGAAAGGGGACAGAGGATCCGATGTGGGCTCCGCGCTCAACAGCAGTGAGCCCAGCCTGATGCGGGGCTTAAACCCACAAACTGCAAGGTCATGACCTGAGCTGAAGTCTGACGCTTACCTGACTGAGCCACCCAGATGCCCCTAAATAAACTTAAAAAAAAAAAAAATGTCATTTCTTGCATTTTTAATTACCTTATCTCTCTTCTGAGGTATTTATGGTTTTTAAAAATTAAAAAAAAAAGACTGTAGGTGCCTGGGTGGCTCAGTTAAGCGTCTGACTTTGGCTCAGGTCATGATCTCATGGTTCGTAGATTCGAGCCCCGCATTGGGCTCTGTGCTGACAGCTCAGAGTCTGGAGCCTGCTTCAGATTCTGTGTTTCCCTCTCTCTCTGCCCCTACCCCGCTCATGCTATCTTTCTCTCAAAAATAAATATTAAAAAAAAAAAATTATAAAAATAAAAACTGTATTTTGTCATGATACACAAGTATAAATGGGAATCCTTTAAAAAAATTTCAATATAATAAAAATTGAAAGTTTAGAATACTGAACTGTGTAATTATTTCAACTTTTGGTCATAATACTAAGAATTTTTCCATTCCTACTCTGAAAAACGTCTCGTTCATGAAGTCTGTGTTTTTCTTTGTATATGCCTCTAATACAAATAATCCAGATAATTCTAGAATTACATTTTTTTTTCCAGCTTGGTGTTCATTAGAATGTGTTTGTATTTCTCCATATTTACTTTTGAAAATCATTTAACATTCTTTCTTAACCTTTAAACAGGAACAGTTGTAGTTACTAATGATTTTAGAATAGTATAGCAATTTAATCAAACTATGTATGTATATTTTGGTGTGTGTTCTTTTTAAATAGGGTTATTGGGGTTGTGCCATTGGCAAAGCCAGGCAAGCTGCAAAGACGGAAATAGAAAAGCTTCAGGTAATACATACTTAATGCTTGAATTTTCCTATGACGTTACCCTCATGTAGTGAAGTTTTATCACAACAAATGAAACTGTTTAAGATTACATAGAGTGTGGTTTCATGTTTTGAGCAGGGCTTTCTGAATGTAATAGGCTGAATAAGAAAGCTGGTCATATCTGTATCTATACAGATAAGGTATGACACAGATACGATATACATAGAGTATAGATATATGTGCTATAGATATGTATGATAATTACAGAGTTGTGTCATGGAGCCCTTTGTAATTTTGATGGCTAATGATAAGCCCCTTAATCCAGAAAAATACACATGGAAATTTTCATATAATTTCATAATCTTTGAGGTCCGTTCATGGAACTCTGTGACCCTTAGGTTGAGAACTTTGAAAGTCTTTAGAGTCTGTGTTCTGGTGCTTCTCTTTCCTTCGTTCCTAGTTAGATAAGGCATTAAACCCCATCCTGTTAAAACTGCCCACTTTTCTGTTCCCCCAAGAGCCATAAATTATTAGTGTAAAAAAAAATTTTAATGTCCTGGTTTTCCCTTTAGTCAAACTGTTCAACTTAACATTGAAACAGTATCCACTCTTTATTATTTATCAGAAACTTCCATTAAAGACAGGATTTTATCAGTATTGTGGTAAATGACAAAAAAATTTCATATATATTTAATATTCTGAACTGGAAACTTGCTCAACCATTCAACTTCAGGTCAGGTTCTAGAAAACATTTTTTTTAAATGTTTTTATTTTTTTTTTCAACGTTTATTTATTTTTGGGACAGAGAGAGACAGAGCATGAACGGGGGAGGGGCAGAGAGAGAAGGAGACACACAGAATCGGAAACAGGCTCCAGGCTCCGAGCCATCAGCCCAGAGCCTGACGCGGGGCTCGAACTCCCTGACAGCGAGATCGTGACCTGGCTGAAGTCGGACACTCAACCGACTGCGCCACCCAGGCGCCCCGAGAAAACATTTTTTGAGTGCTTAGAATTTTATGCCAAATTATAGGCCTACAAAAGCCTAATTTATATTTGGTATTTTAGTAAAATTGACAAAAAGACCTCAGAGGTCATTTTAGGTTAGCTCAATTCTATGTGAAACACACTGGCTAGAGTCATAGTATATGTTGATTATGAACAGACCTCATGATTCTTAGACCACGTCCTTTCACACCCCTCCTGGTGTGGTGCTAAGTTCCTACCTTCTCTTTTCCCTCTTGCTTTCATCTCTCCTGAATGTTATGTGGAAATTTGAAAATACAGTATTCAGAGCAGTCATCTATCCTGTCTTTCTGAGGTCAAATTGTAATAAACAAATCTGAGCTAAGAATGAATATCACTTTGAGGAACATGTGTATACTTAATGACAAAAACACACTCTAAAATCAGAGGTCAGTAAACTATGGCACACTGTCTGCTTTCTAAAGTTTTATTGGAACACAGTCATGTTTAGTCACTGGCTGCTTTCACAGTACAGTAGTAGAGTTTAAGAGTTGGAACACAGACCAAAGACCATATGTATCATAAAGTCTAAAATATTTACTATTTGGCTCTTTATTTCTATAAAGGAGTTTGCCAACCCATGATCTACATCATTGCTCTGGCTTGTTCTTCTGATGTTATTTACTAAGAATATTATGTCATAAAATAAAAATTTCATGAACATATATAAGAATATAATTGTCACTTAAAATGTGCTTTTCCATGTTTACTTAAGTTTGTCTTTATTATTATGGTACAATTCACTAATTATAACCTATAAGGGCAGAAGTATGAAGAAATAGGCATTCTTTTCATTTACTTCCCCCCCAATTTAACATGAAAAAAATGTAAACAGGAAAGATAAATAGTGCAACAAATCTCTCCATCTAGATTGAAAAGTTATTTTCTAATATTTTTGCCCATTTTTTTTTCCTGAACTGTTTGAAACAATTACAGACATCATGATGCTGTATCCCTAAATGCTTCAGCATTCATCTCTGTAGAATAACATTATTACACAGACGATAGTATTAGGTATTCAGTCTGTAGTCAAACCACCTCAGTAATCTGTTTCATTTTGTAACTTTTTCAAACCATGATAATTAAGGCTCACATTTCAGTCTTCACCTTCTCCCAGTGCTTATTTTTTTAAGAGCCCATGCCAGTTGCTTTTATAGTCAGTCCCACATATTAGGTCTGTATTTCCTAGTAAGACTGGTATTCTTAAATTCAGTGTATTATGTTTTTGGTTTTATGTCTGAGACTCTAGTTCAAAACCATGGGTACTGACAAAATTTGTGCAAAAAATCTGAAAATAGTTATATAAGTGGGAAGTTCTCCCGACTCATAACTTAATATTTTCTATAGATGAAAGAAATGACCTGCCGTGATGTCGTTAAAGAAGTTGCAAAAATGTAAGTTGAAATTTTTATTACCACTGACAAGTATTTCATTTGATCTTACCTTATACATTAATTCTAGAGGTCTATTTTGTTTGGAAATAATTTAGTGCCTAAGGTGAATGTAACATTCTAATAACGTCTCATTATGGAGAAATATCCATATTTCAAGTGACGGAACAGACCTCGTGATTCAGCAAATGGGATGGGGAAAAATAGCTTTAATGTAAAACTCTTATTAGGTGACAGAATTCACGAGGAGGAGGATACAACGGACCTGTAAGCACTTCATTTGATAGCTCCTACCCTTTCAAATCTCAGAGGTCCCAGTAATAGGCATCTTAGCTTACAAATTTTATTTTAGGTTTTATAGCTAAATTATTTCTACACGTGAACCACGAAGCTGGCTCATTTATACAGTCTGTTTCTTTGGGCAAGGTACGTTAATCATGAAAGTTTTTTAAGAAGATGAAGAGAGCAGGTGCACCTGGGTGGCGTCTGACTCTTGATTTTAGCTCAGGTCATGATCTCAGGGTTGTGAGATTGATCCTTGCTTGGGGTCCATGCTGGGTGTGGAGCCTGCTTAAGAGTCTCTGTTCCTCTGCCCCTTACCCACTTGGGCACTTTCTGTGTCTCAAAAAAACAAAACAAAACAGTATTTCAATACATTTAAAAACAGCTTTAAGAAGTCCTGAAGTGGTTCATATTACAGGTACATAGAATAGAATGCTTATGTGACTGCAGTAAGTAACCTCAAAGTCCTGAGTGACATGCTTCAGAATTCATGGTTCTTCTAGGTCAAAGAATGTAATAATAAGCATGTGGTATTTCAGAAAATCCAATGAAATGCTAAGAGTTGCAGCCAGCTTTTTAGACTTAAAATAAACATAATATTCCAGAGGATTCACGGCTCTTCTTTTCCACATGAGAACTACATCAACATGGTCTAGTCAGCAGTTTGTGCAAGTGCCTCAGGTTTTATAATTAATAATACATGCAAGGAAAAAAATCTAAGAGGCTTTATTATATATTTAAATGACATCCTTAATCTCTTCTAAACTGATAGCTATAATAAAATATTGGAAGTGTTATATAATTTTGTCCTGTCACCACTGTTCCAACTGCCACATCACCTGCCTTCCTCCTCCCTTTTACCAAGAGACCCTTCCACTTCCCAGTTAAGAAGCAGAACCCATTCTGTGATTGTCAGTTAATAACATGAGGAACACTGGGAACTACCTGACAACTGCCTGGAAAATAAAGAATCCTTACTGAACTGTACAACAGTTTAAATGTGATCAACTCCCATTCCTTCACTGAGAAATGCTTCTGGAAAACAGCCCTTACTACACCTTTTTATTTTTAGGTGTAACAGCAGATGCTAATTAGTTCTGTGTAAGAAAGCCATCCCTTATCATTTAGTAAAATGGAGCACTATATCTTTTACTTAGTCTAGAAAATTAAGATGCTTTCTCATACTATAGCAAGGCTTTAAAAATATCCTCCAGAGTAAACTGTGTGAAGATGCTGGAAAATGTAAAGAAAGTTTTGATATGATAGTTTTAATATGTTGTATGACAGTGCCTTCTTGTTTGTTGTAATTTGTTATGTATTATAGTTTAGAGGCCAGGTTAAGGGGCATATAGTGCTTATAAAATGGAGAAGAGGTTTAAAAAGATACCTGCCAAGAAGCTTCAGACTGGAGGGACCAGTAATAACTGCAAACTACTAAGTTAGTTTAAAAAATAATCACTTAATGAAAGGAATAAACAAATATCCTGAAAAGGCAAAAGTAACGATTGGCCTTTTCCCATTTGAGGAAATGTTTCTTTTGAGGTTATATTAGGGACAGATGATCTAATTTGTGCTGACTGTGCATGTTTGTATAGGACCAAATGTTAATTTTAAACTTTTTTGTGTTCTAGAATTTACATAGTACATGATGAAGTTAAGGATAAAGCTTTTGAACTAGAGCTAAGCTGGGTTGGTGAAAGTAAGTTATTTTTGTACATTTATTTGCTCTAAGTCATCTGTACTAAACCTAATTTACCACTGGGTGCCTTTTTCTAATTTTAAAAATTGGTAATGATGTACATATTCATGTAACCACTGTGCTCTCTCTGGTCAACAAATAGACCAGCTCCCCAGATCACCCTTTAGGCCTCTCTGAATTCATAGTCCTCTGCCTTCTCCCATAGGTAGTTTTGCCTGTCATTCAATTTTCTGTAAATGGAATTACACAGTATATATTTATTCTTTTATCCCTGATTTATTTTCTTCAACATTCCATTTGTGTAAATTATTTGTGTTATGTACAGTATTTGTTCATTTGCCTTGCTGTATAGTGTTCTGTTGTCCAAATATATCACTAATTATTCATTTCCTCTTCTGCTGCTGGTTGGCCTCTTTCCAGTGGGTTTTTAAAAACTATAATGAATATGGGGCGCCTGGGTGGCTCAGTGCCAACTTTGGCTCGGGTCCTGCATCGGAATCTGTGCTGACAGCTCAGGGCCTGGAGCCTGCGTCGGATTCTGTGTCTCCCTCTCTCTCCGCCCCTCCTCTGCTCGCACTCTGTCTCTCTCTTTCTAAAATAAACTAAAAAAATAAAAACTATAGTGAATAGGGCTGCTTTACCATAAACAACTTTAACATTAGATGAATCTTACCTATGGATTGGATACGTTGTATTGCAAATCACAACATAGGCCTCATTTCTAATTCATTTGTATGGCTTAATTTGCAGTAACTAAAGGAAGACATGAAATTGTTCCAAAAGACATAAGGGAAGAGGCAGAGAAGTATGCTAAGGTAAGCTGCAGCATGTCAAAACTGTCTATAGGTATGAGAGTAAGTGTTGAATAATAAAGGAACGTGATTGATTTCTATTAAATAATACTTGAGGCAAACTGAACCAAGGACCAAAATTTTCTAGGTTATCCTCAATGGGGATATGTTTGCCCTGGTTCCAAAAATTTTGCGTGTGAAAACATAAGGTTTTTCAGGACATTTAATGCTTTCATTCCATGTGTTCTATCAAGAATATATAGTCTGTTCACTGTTGGAGCAAGATAAACTTAATTATCCTTTTCTTTAGTTGGGTATGTTATTCTAAGTGTTCATTTTTCAGCGACGTGCTTATTTAACCTTAGATTCAGGCTGTTACAACAATATTAAAAATTGATTTTAAGCACTATCTTTCTCTTAACAGGAATCACTGAAGGAAGAAGATGAATCAGATGATGATAATATGTAACATTTGCTTCAGCATCTATTTTAAATTTCTAATACAGTCCCGTGTAACTCTTTAGCCCTGTGGATTATTATATATCCACTGACCAGTTTTCATTAAATTTTTGTCTTGTAACGACTGAAGTTTGATACCTGTGTAACAAAATTGGTGGGAGTAACCGAGTACATATTTACTTACTTGGCATTAAAATGTTGGTTTAGGTTTACTGAAAAAAATTCCTTAAGTGAAAATACTACAAAAAGAAACTTGGGAATCATTCATTCAGAGTTCCATTTCATCACTCGCCTAGAATCTAAAGATCATTTATCGCTGGGCTTTTGTGAAGTAAGTCCCTACCAACTCGGTAGGTATTATTTGATGCCGCTACTCTGTTTTACATTTAGTAAAATGACGGTTGGCCAGCAGCCACTGTTAACCTTGAAGTGTGACACATAAGAAAGGTTTTAGGCTCAAAAGTGAATTTCTTTTCCCTTTTATTGCGGTGAGGAGTGGGTTTAAGGAGCCACAAAGTCCCTATTCTGTCACTTCAAAAATTTCTTGATCTGTAAAGTTCAACAAAAGTACCCAGATTTATGCTAAATAAGAAGTTAGACTACAATCGGTATTGAGGCCTGTAAGAACCACTGTCATAACCTGAACAGTACTCAAAGCAGGAAGAAACAGTTTGTAACTCAGGCCAAGTATGCCAAGTCTACAAACCCTTTACTGGGTTCATGCCAGTATCACTCTCAACTGTCATGCTTTCCTAAGAAGGTCATGTACTCACTGGAGTTTAGCAGCAGGATACTGCTGGACTTTGAACATCTCTGTAGTTCAAATAGCAAATCATTAGACATGAGTAGCTAACTACTATACAAACAAGTCAAGATTGTTTATCATTACCACAGCTTTTATATAAAATAAAACTCCCTGCTACATTTTATTCTATTGTGCTGTGAATTCACATCAGTATAGGGGCACCTGGGGTCACGTGGTAGAGCATGTGACTCTGGATCTCAGGGGTGGTGGGGAGTTCAAGCCCCATGATGGGCATAGAGAGGTTCCTTGAAACAAAAAATTCACGTCAGTATAGCTAAAAAAAGCCCTTTAAAAGAATAGACACTGGTTCTAAAGAAATTTCTAACTTTGAAGAGAGAAGCCACCTAAAAACTATAGATACTGTAACATAGATAACTGGAAAACTGTATAAACAGATATACCTATTTCAGCTATGAGACAATTGACTTTCATACATATTATATGTAAAATTAATAATCTAGGTTCAACTGTGGGAGGCACTCTGTAATTGCACCATTGAAATATTGATTAGCCTTTGTGGGGGGAAAAAAGCTGGTACATTTTACTTTGATAAGATTATAAATTTATTTTCAGAAAAGATCCAGTACCTTATTTACTGTAAACTCTCTTGATATGGGCACCTGAAAAGAGAAATCAAAAATGTTTTAAAGAATCAAGTTTTAGTTTAGGGATTACAAAAAATATATTTAGACTATTAAAGCACTTATCTGATTAAGACTATCCATTTGCTTCTATTTCCATCATTCATAAAGGGACCTGAAAAATAAAAGAGAAAAATCAGTTGTAGGTCGTATGTTTTCCTTTCTTTTTTATTAAAAAAAATTTTTTTTTAATCTCTATTTATTTTTGAGAGAGAGACAGCATGTGAGCAGGGGAGGAGCAGAGAGAGAGGGAGACACAGAATGCGAAGCAGGCTCCAGGCTCTGAGCTGTCAGCACAGAGCCTGATGCGGGGCTCGAGCTCACAAACTGGACTCACAAACTGTGAGATCATCACCTGAGCCAAAGTCAGACGCTCAACTGACTGAGCTACCCAGGTGCCCCAGTGTGTTTTACTCTTCAAATTAAGATTACAAATTAATGTTTTTTTTTCCTCATTTTGTAAAAACACCCACTTACCCAAATGCTATTAAGAAACTAGAGAAAATCCACAAATGAAAATCAAATCTTGGGCACATGCACCCCAATGTTTATATTTACAGCAGCACTATCAACAATAGCCAAATTATGGAAAGAACCCAAATGGCCATACGGACTGATGATTGGATAAAGAAGATGTGGGGTATGTGTGTGTACGTATAGTGTGTGTGTGTGTGTGTAAACACACACACACACACACACACACACACACACACACACACACACACACACACACAGGAATATTCCTCCATGATCAAAAAATGAAATCTTGCCATTTGCAACAATGTGGACGGAACTAGAATGTATTATGCTAAGAGAAAGAAGTCAGAGAAAGAGAAATACATGAATTTAAGAAACACAACAGATGAACATAGGGGAAGGGAAGAAAAAAAATAAGACAAAAACAGGGAGACAAACCTTAAGAGACCCTTAAATACAGAGAACAAACAGCTTTGCCGGAGGGGTGCTGGGCATTAAGGAGGGCACTTGTTGGGATAAGCACTGGATATGTAAGTTGATCATTCACTAAATATACTCCTGAAACCATTATTACATTATATGGTAACTAACTTGGATTTAAATAGAAAGTTTTAGGAAATGTGAATATCATCAGCTGTTGCACTGTAAGTACAAGACAATTTAATACAGTAAGATTAAATACCCTTTAATTAAAAAATCAAGTCTTATGTAGAACACTCATATTCTCTAAATTTTGAATTCCTTATTTTTGGAAATGGAACCCAGACCTATTTTATTTTGCATTCCTGCACTCTGTCATGTCCTACATTGTATTTGCCATGCTTAGGCTATTTAATAGTGGTTTTCCTAAGGACTTCCACCACCTGCCAAAGAAAGCCTTCTAAAGTGATTGTCAGATTTCTCCCTCTTGGCCCTGTTATATGTGTCCCATAAAAGTGGTCCAACTATTTTCTTTTTAAAAAAAGAATTCCAAAACTGAAATGTGTATGAGTGCAACTACTCTTAACCCCCACCAAGTAAAGCTTTTATTCTACCACTGATATTGTGTGTGCATCTATTAAGGTGTTCACTTTAATAAATTAAGTGTACCTCCCCACCATCCCAGCCCATGGGAGAGGTGTTCAAGAAATCCTGTCTTTGTATCCACTGGGTGTGAGCAGCAACACAGTAGGCATTCAAATGCTAAAGGTACTTTTTTTTTTTTTTTGAGCATTTGAATTACTTTTATTAAAAGATTGTAGTTGTGTATCCCTATGGAAAGTACAGGGTTATTTAAAGTTTACCTTCAACGCCAAATTTTTCTGCATAACATTACATTAGATGACATTAGAAATAATGGGTACTTCAAAAATTACCTGTTTAGATTTAACTAGCATTTATTGAACATCTACTAAGAATCAAATGCCTTCACTTCTTTGGTCTCATTTAATCTGATCTACAGGTACATATTTAAAATATTGAAATAATTCATAATAGTTAACTGCAGGATATGCATACTATTTAAAAACACTGGATCAAAACTGTATCCATCAGGGGTTTTTAAAACTAAGATGAGCATGGTTTATGATCTGGAAAGATCTGGAAAACCCAAACTCAGAAAATATATAAACTCCCTGGGATTTTTTTTTTTTTTATATAGAAGCACTATAATGACAGGATTTTTCTTGATAAAAGAAAAAAGAGCTTCCTCTCAGCTACCACTAATCACAAGAGCTTCAGAGTAAAAAATTAACATTGTAATTAAAACCAGGACAGCAGCTGATAAGCCAATGTAGGTTTCAAACTGGCTTTTGTCACTTAATAACTGTGTCACCTCGGGCAACTTACTTAATTTCCTCATCTATAAAATAAGGATTATGTACCACTTACAATGGCATCAAAACCAGGAATACTTACTTAGGTATAAACTTTAATTTGTATAAGATTTTATGTTGAAAATTATAAAATGGTGACACTGACAATGAACTACATAAACTGATCAGAAGGCTCAGCACTGTCAATTCTCCCTAACCTGATTTATAGATTCAATGTAAAACCCAATCAAATTTGCAAGAGGCCTTTTTTGGGGGGTGGCAGGAAATCAAGTGGTTTGTAAAATTTATATAGGAAAAGGAATTAGAATAGCCAAAGCAATTTTGAATAAGAAGACAAGGCCAACACCACCTGATCTGAAGACTTACTATAATATAAAGTTCATGTAATAAACATTATTAATGGAATAGAATGGAGTCTTAAAAGAGACTGACAAATATGGTCAATTGACAAAAGGGAAAAGGGAAGTCAGTGGAGAAGGACAGCGCTTTTCCACACGTGGTGCTGGAATAACTGGACATCTATATGCAAAAACACCAGAAAACAAGTCATACCTTGTACCAAATGCGTAAGTCAAGGTGACCATATACCCAAATGTACCTCAACTAAAACTTTCTAAGAAGAAAACAGAAGATCTCTGAGACTGGTTTAAAAAAAAATTCTTAGTTAGATACCATACCAAATGATGTATAAATGAAAACCGACAAACTCAATTTCACCAAAATTAAAAGCTGCTCTCCTAAAAACACCAAGAGAATGAATAAACAAAGACAAACTCTTAAGGGGAAAATATTTACAAATCACACATCTGACAGTGGATGTGTATTCAGAATGTATAAAGAACTCTCAAAATTCAACAATTAAGAAAACCATCCAGTCTTTAAAAATGGACAAGAGGTTTAAACAGACAATTCATACTACAAAAACCCCCCCTAATATTCCTTCTTAAACTATCCCACCCCTTTAAGAGGGAACTACCTTACTTATATGTATCTCTACTCCTAAACACCAACTCTTAAAAAGTAAACGCTGGTGTACTGTAGTTAATGCATAAAGGCTGCTGAAGAGTAAAGGGTCCTCATACAGCTTGAGTTTGTGTTTGAAATTTATGATTTGAACTTTTAATTTTTACTATGTGGAAACAAAATAGCATTTTAGGAAAATTCATTTAAAAATAAAGGAGTTCAACTATACAACTGATATGGGAAAGGGAACTATTAAAAACTTTTAACCACGAAAACCCAACAAGGCTTTAAGACCAATGTATGAAGAGAGAATTATTCTTAAAACAGCACCAAGAAAATACTGATAATTTAGAGAAAGGGAAATGGTATACAAGAATTGTAGGTATAAAGAGGATAACTCATCACCTCTAGTAGATAGACTGGTCTGGGTGAGCAGCAACTAGACAGCAACAAGCAATCATTTGGAGGCCTGAAGTGTATCAGACTGCCAGGAAAGATTATATATAAAATGTTTAAAAATAAGATATAATTCCTTTCCTGGTAAGAAAAACACATTTAAAAATCATGAGCAAGGTACAAGTTTCCCCTGCCATATAGAAAAGTATGAAGTAGAGGGTTCCTACAAAACCTTTCATAAGCCAAAATGGCATAAAGTGAAGAAATTACCATTAATTTACATTGAAAAATTTTTGAGCATTCCCAAACCCTGAAAATAACCTTTCTTTTTAAAAATTTTTTAATGTTTATTTTTTAGAGAGAGATAGAGCCTGAGTAGGGGAAGGGCAGAGAGACAGGTAGACAGAACTTGAGGCAGGATCCAGGCTCTGAACTCTCATCACAGAGCCCAACGTGGGGCTTAAATCCCTGAAACATGAGATCATGACCCGCTTAAGTGACTGAGCCATGCAGGCGCCCCTGAAAATAAACTGTATTAGTCTTTTCTGGCTTTTGGTAGCAAAAATGAGTACTAATGTAGGTCTTTTGTTAAAAGAGATGTGGTATGATACAGACTTTTGAAAAGCAGGGATAACTGTATCAGAATATGTATGCATGTTTTAGTATGAGTAACACATACTGTATGTATCCACTGAACTACAAATGTGTGCTTTGGGAAGGGGGAAGAAGATAAATTCTGACAAACAAGAAAGAGAATCTGGGGCAGTTTCCTGGAGATCTGGTAGATGAACTCTCCAATCGGTGAATTTAGGAGAACTACAGATGGCAATAGTTACCAGAAAAAAACTTCTGAGATGCCACTAACCAAAACAAAGTAAAAAGGCTAACCAATATAAGATTATGAGGAACATAATCTAGATGACAGTGGGAATGCATGGAGTAGATAACAGTTTCTCCATCTGGTTCAAAGAACACATGCGTAAGAATTCTCCATAGATTTGAATTCACGAGGTCTGAAGTGAGGCCCAGGATTTGTATTTTGAACAAGTATCTGGTGTGATGCTTATGAATACACTAAAATTTGAGAATCACTGATTTAGACACAGGTTAGTAAAAGAAGAACTAACCGAAACAGTTAAAGGGTTTCAAGAGAGGAGATTTCTGTTACAGAGCAAAGTGGAGGATGAAGCTATAGGGACTGACAGTTACTGATGAAACTTTTCTTTCACTGGATTTTTAAAGAAATACAAGTATCAGAAATAGGAATATGTATCTAGATGATGAAAAGGGAAGTTTCTGGTAGAAACCTTATAGTAGATGGTATTGAATATCTTACGATTCAGCATCAGTTTTCTGAACATTTCCAATATGAGGGTGGACACAAAGCGTAAGTGCTCAACGATTAAACAGCATCTTTCATATTTTACTGACGGATCAACGAAGAGAAACAGCTCTGACTTAAGGCAGGTCAGGTTAATTTGGTCAGAGAAATTTCATAGAACTTGGTCCCACCACTGCAAAAGAACCTTAATACAAGATTCCCTTACCATCAATAGGAAGGGATTCAGGTTTACATTGAAAATATGTTCCACTAACACATTCTATTAACACCTAATTAAAAGTTCACTTCATAAGATAAAAAAAGATAATTTGTAATGTATAGCTAAATGTTCTATTTACCATTTTAGTTGCAAAAGAATTGTTAACTCTTCCCTTAAAGATATTCAATATTCACAATGTAGCCAATTTCTATTTGAATCACCACTTGACCTTTAACCTGTCCCTATGGAAAAAGGATTAAATGTGTGGCTGAATGGAAGTTTTTATGTGTTTCTAGAGGAAAAAGTCTACTAGAAATGAACATAGATTCTTCCTTCACAGGCAATATAATGATTCATTCAGTACCTGACACACATTTGACATGGAAAGCCTAAAGGCAAGCCACAATGTTGGCAAGTCATGCACTAATTATTTCTGACAACAAAAAGTTTCTTTTCCTTCCTGGCAGCCCTGTTTCAGGATATGAAGCCAAATGAAGCTTTCTGACATATGACTTCATTGTAGACATGATGTGCCACCCCCCACCCCCCATCTAGATACTTGGACAGCCTCCAAAATGAAATTCAGGAGAGACGCTTTAAACAAAACTCAGGCGCGGCGGCTACTTTAAATCCATTCTTTTCCCTAAATGGAAATCTGACAAAACAGGAAGTACTTGGCAGCATATAGGAAGGAGCAAGTTCTGTGGTTTACGTACTTACTGATAACAGACTAGTTTTTCGTGACTGTGTAATAAAATGCAGAACTTCACATTTGAGAGGAAAACAGACAAAATTTACCTTGGTTACCAAGGTTCCCTCAGCAATTTAAAGGTCTTAAGGACAGTATCACATAGTACATAAACGAATAAGAAATGGGAAGATGGCTTTTATTTTTGTTATGTTCTCTCATATAAAAATCCCCTGTCTTGTGTACCACAATCTAAGTCACCAAAATTATACAAACACTGCAGGCAGTTTTATGACTGCAAATAAACTGAACAAACATAAATACTAAAAGCAAAAAATAAAAACAAAAACAAAAAAACAGCTTGTTTTGTTTGAAGGAACCAACTTGGGGAAGAGATTTTTATGTTTCCAGAGGATTCAAGGTATCCCTAAATACAAATAAATATAAGTCCCTAAGTGGGCCATTAATATCAGCAGACTCAAAAACACACTACCAACCATTATAAACCAACGAAAAGAAAACGAAAACTCCCCCTTGCTCCCATACCCCATGACACGATGTCTTTCAGCTGCTCCCCACCCTACCCCAATCCCCCTGCTGTTGAAACTAGAAGCATTTCCAGGTAACAATTTGTATCTTAACTTTTAAGCTATCACAATTAGGAGTACAACATTGTATCGAAGTGCTTAGTGAATGTTTAACACGGGATGTAAGGGATTATTATCCAGTCCATTCTTCCCACCCAAAAAGCAGGCTGAGATCCACAGTAAGTCAGGAAATCAATTTTGTCAGTCCTAACAGACTTAAAAAAAACATACAGGAGAAAATATTGGAGTATGCTGTACTTTGTTTTGTGTGTGGGCAGTACACATACATAGACAAAACAGAAACTTCACTATAATGACATTAATTAGTGATCTTCCTTATTATTTCAAATATCTGTTTTGCCAAACAATGAAAATAATGAGAATGCCTATTAACTACAACAGTGAGGTAGGTAGGCTTCTGTCAGAATTTGATCCTATGAGATAGGAATAGCAGCAACTTCGTTAAGTGCTAAAATTATTGAGTCAATGCCTCAATGATTCAGATTCTCAGGGGTTGTTAAATATCAATCAGTTAACCTTTCAGACACAGATATCAGAAGTGTGCTCAGGAATTCTTATTTGAAAAATATGGTGCTGAATTTAAGTACATTAAGAGCTGTAAGTATCTAGGCCCATGCCCTTTATCTCTAACAGCAGACACTCAAGCAGAGTAATGTATCCCAGGTCACAGCCAATGAGAATATGCTTATGATTAGAACAGAGAACATACGGTTTTCAAATCCAGCGTTCCTATATTAAGATGCGTATTCAATGCAACATCCCACTGAACTACTGTAGAAATTCTGAGAATTTTTGAGCTAAGAGTAACATAATTGCCACTTTAGCTTCATGAATGCCTAATATCAGCCTGATACCTTAACTCATTTCCACCAGTCCCATTTCTTCTAAAGCTAGAGGCCAGACCCTATCAACATTATAGTAACCAAAGATCAGTGTCCTCAGAAACATCTCGCCAGCTTCTATTCTCCGACTACTTCTACTTTCATGCCTAGAGGCATAATGGTGATAAGAAAAAATGTATTTGTAAAGTGAGATTACCGACTGAGCCAGGTGGTTTGTATATTATGTTATTGGCAGATGTACCCTTAGTCCTGACCAAACTTTTAATAAATTTGGACCACTGGTGATAAGGAAGTTTGGTGGGTGGGTACATCCATGAAAACAACAACAACAACAGCAACACCACCCCCAGTCCCTCTGGTGGTTAATTAGATATACTTTTAAAAATGGCATGAAAACATTCCAATGAAAATTCTTCACCTGTGGATAATCCCCATAGTGCTCTGCTCCCCACATTGAATCAGACTCAATTCCTAAAACCTCAAGCGATCTCATTTTAAGTAACTGATCAGGCAAGAGGCTCCTAGTGTACAAACACTGACAAAGCACATTTTTACTGGCATGCATTCATTCATTAAATATCACCTCTAAGCTTGCTGTATATTTTACAAACTTCCACTCCACAAATGAGTGCCTCCTAAGTGCCAACACTTATGACAGGTTCTAAACTTACAAAGATGGATAAGGTATTGTCCTAACTTAGTGAAGAACATGTGAGTGAATAAGAAACTAAAATGTAATATAGAAAGTGACAGGAATCATGTTAAGAGAAAATATATGAAATTCATAGGGACAAATTACCTAAAGAGGGATCATGGAAAATTTCACTCAAAAAGTAGCATTTGCAGAGTGCACAGGTGGCTCAATTAGTTGAGTATCTGACTCTTGATTATGGGCTCAGGTTATGATCCTAGGGTTGTGGGATTGAGCCCCGGGTCGGGCTCCATGCTGAGCGTGGGGCTTGCTTGGGATTCTCTCTCCTACATGTGCTTGCTCTCTAAAAAAAAAAAAAAAAAATTAGTGTTGATTGGGGAACATTCTAGATTGTGGGGAAAGTATGAATAAAAACAACACGGAAAACACAGAGTTTGTATAGGGGAGCCGTGACAGATTTAGTGTGACTGCAGCAAATTAGTTTAGAGACAGACTGATATGACATTCAGTAAGGTCTAGAATGGGAGGCAAAGAGTCTACATGCTTTATTTGTATGTGGAAATATAATGTATTGTTTTAAAAGCTGCTAGAATGACAGAACCTACGTAACAGCATTATACACAAACACCACCTAATATCTGAATGTTTCCTAAACACTTGGCATTATTCTAGCACTTTACATGTACTAACTCATTTAATACTAAACTGTCAGGGCAGTTCTACTCATATCCTCCCCATTTTACAGATGAGGCAGAGAAATTAAGAAATGTGCTCTAAACCACCCATCTCACAAAAAGCCTGGCCACAGCTACACATTCTAATGCTGCAAGTATCTTCTTTGCTTTCCCTAAACTACTTTTTAAATTTTTTTTTAAACATTTATTCATTTTTGAGAGACAGAGCATGAGTGGGGGAGGGGCAGTGAGAGAGAGAGAGAGAGAGAGAGAGAGAGAGAGAGAGAGAGAGAGAGAGAGAATCTGAAGCAGGCTCCAGGCTCTGAACTGTTAGCACAGAGCCCAACGCGGGGCTCAAACTCACCAACCACAAGATCATGACCCGAGCTGAAGTCAGATGCTTAACCAATTGAGCCATCCAGGCACCCCTCCCTAAACTACTTTTAAAAGCTATGGTTCTAATGGGGACATGGTGAAGGCCTAAATCCCATGCAGGTAGCTCCAATCACTTATTTTGAAAAATAAAAGGTACCAAAGTTAAGGGATTAATAAAAAGCAATGAAAACACACACAAAACCACGTATTTGTTACAAATTAAAAATGCTGAAAACTTATGCACAAATGTTTCTAAATGTATTACTTTTTCCTCAATTTGTAAACAGATTATGTCTTGTAACTCAAAGCTAGCAATATGATGGGAAGAGTTTTAAATACCTAATTATTTAAATGAGATCAAAGACAGCTTTTTTTTTTTTAAGTTTATTTTTATTAAGCGGGGGTGGGGCAGGGACAGAGGGAGAACCCCAAGCAGGCTCCCTGCTCTTAGCGTGAAGCCCGACAAGAATCGTGAGATCATGACGGGAGCCAATAATCAAGAGTCTGATGCTTGACTAACTAAGCCACCCAGGCACCCTAAGGAGAGTCCTGATATATATAGTGAAGTGGCTCAAATTTCATAACCTCATATATTATCCCAAATGGATTAAGTTTTATAAAAACTGATTAAAAAGGCTAATCAGAAACAAAGAGGGAAAAAATTGAGTACTGTGATTGATACAGAACTATTATTTAAAAAGCCTGTTTTTTCTAAGACAAAATAACAACTTTTTCCTTGGTAAGTAGCAGAAAACATTTTTTAAAACCCTAAGAAAAAAAGGGCAGAGACAGCAAGGGAGATTAACTGATAAAAGTAAGCTCTTTCTCTTGAAGAACACTCAAAAATTAGCCTATTACATGTTTTGACATTTCTCATTGTTAAAGCCCTTCCTTACACTGAGCACTTTAATTTCATCTGTTGAAATAAAAGTGGTTTCCGAAAACAAGACAATTAACATCTTTACTTAGATTTTAGATATTTAAAGAATCTTGGCTAAACATTCATGTTCCACATACATCTGTTACTTCTCTGTATTTTGTTAAAGTTAAAAGAAAACACACAAAATTTAGTCCACTGGGAAAGAGGAGGGAAAAATATTTCACCCCATACATTTGAACAATTTAATGGACACTGGGATGGCTCAGTTGGGTAAACAACTGACTCTTGATTTCGGCTCAGGTCATGATCTCACAGTTTGAGATCGAGCCCCAAGTCAGGCTCTGTGCTGACAGCGTGGAGCCTGCTTGGGATTCTCTTTCCCTCTCCCTGGTTCTCTCTCTCAAAATAAATGAATAAACATTAAAAAAAATGTAAAAGCATACGTGTATTTTTGTAAGATGCTACCTTAAAACTATTTTTTTTCAATAATGAAGAACTTCTCCTTTAGTATGCAAATCATTTGATTTCCCTGCACTTATTTTACTTATTAATTCACTTTAATTTTTCATTTCAAGTTGTACTTTTTTTTAAAGTTCACTTACTTATGTAAGTAATCTCTATACCCAATGTGGGGCTCAAACTCAGCACCCCAAGATCAAGAGTTGAATGCTCTTCTGAGCCAGCCAAGTTGTACTTCAAAAATCAGAAGTAAGAAAGCCTTGATATGGGCGCCTGCGTGGCTCAGTGGGTTAAGTGTCTGGCTCTTGATTTTGGCTCAGGTCATGATCCCACAGTTCGTGAGTTTGAGGCCCACCTCAGGCTCCATGCTGATAACATGGAGCCTGCTTAGGATTCTTTCCCCATCTCTCTACCTCTCTCCCACTCAAGCTGATGCTCTCTTTCAAAACAAAAACAAACTTAAAAAAAAAAGAAACAAAGACTTGATAAAACCACTAAAATCTAATAGAAGAATGGAATTAGAAATCAAAATATAAAAAACAATGTAAGGTCCAGCATATGCCTTGTCCCAATTAGGGCTTCAGAGGCACTTTGATAAAAGAAGAATAAATGCTTACCAGACATTTCAAGCTCTAACTAGCATGTTTAAAACTGATTTCATTTTCCTTACACATCAGTGTCTTTTTCTGATCTACAAAACTTGTTAATGGTATGAACTATTCCCTGTTCTTTAAAATTTTGAGTGTTTTTTCTTCTTTACTGCTACAATCAAGTAGAGATCAAATACTGTCAACTCTTTTTTCCCCTCAAATTTCTTGCTCACTTATTCCTTCCCCTCTCTCCGTCTGACTCTAGTTTCATGCATGCAGATGTATTGCAAAAATATCTTGTCTCCCTACCTCCAATTCCTGTGTCATTTCTTCAGTCACACTGGACACTGTTTCCAAGTGACTTCCAAATAGTACATTTTGTGTACATCATATCCCTCTGTGCCTATTCAAAAACCCTCAACAAAAATAACTAAAATTGAAAAAGAAATCTGTAAGGAAAAATATCTGCAGCCAATTACTACTAAATATTATATAAAAAACTCAAAGAAATAAAACATCAAGACTCTCACATAAATGGACAGAGATCTTAAACAGAGAACTTGTCTAGTACCAAGAATCACTTGAAATTGCAGAAAAAGGTCCTAATTCAGTAGTTAACAACAAAAATATTACAAGGAAAAGGAGAGCTCGACATATTTTGCACTTATCAAATTAGCAAAAGTGATTATAATTATATACTACCCAATTCAGGTAGCTAATGTCACAGAGAGGGTGACAATCAATCCTGAAACAATGGTCCAAAAGACTGAAAATATCGTATGCACATAGATGATAAATGCAGAATACTGAAAAACCTGAAACCTAAATGGTCAAGAAATACAAAAATGAAGTTGAAGATAAAACAGTTTGATGGATTGTTTTCACACATCAAAATTATAATGGGTACTGTGTGGTCACACTGAACGCTTATTACAACGTTAAAGGAACAAAAAAAAAGTAAAAATTAATAATAAAGAAAAATATGCATAAGGACAAGGACATTTAAAAAATCTAATGTTAGGGGCACCTGGGTGGCTCAGCTGGTTAAGTGTCTGACTTTGGCTCAGGTCATGACCTCAAAGTTTCTGAGTTTGAGCTCTGCCATCAGGCTCTGTGCTGCTGGTGTAGAGCCTGCTTGGGATTCTCACCATCTCCTCTCTCTGCCCCTCCCCCACTTGCCTTTTCACGCTCTCTCTCAAATTAAACAAACTTAAAAAATAAAAAAACAAACCAATGTTATCAGAGTGGGATTAAAAGAGATGAGTTTAGTTGCATTGTGATTTATTAAAATGTGAGACTAAAACAAAATAATTTTTATTTTCTGCTCACATCCCAGCTTTCAAAGCCCTCACAAGGTTCCCAAACCAGTATAGAGGACAAGCACCCCACATAATCGATGTGAAGCTAATTCTAGAAATGTTGACAAGCTGACCTCATGCAATTTTTCCAATGTAATCTTTAGTCATTCATCCTCTCCGAAATGGTTTATTCACTTCCCCAAACATAACTTTCTTTATATAATTACGTTCTTAATCACCATTTTCCACCCACTAAGAAAGTCCGAGATCTTCCTTTCTTCTAATTTTACAAATGATCTCTCACTAACCCTGAAAAGCCTTCAATGATCACTAAACAAATTTCTTTTCATTCTGCATTATAAAACAATTTGTATTTTATTTTTTTTAAATATTTTTATTATTTTTGAGACAGAGAGAGACAGGGCATGAGCAGGGGAGGGGCAGAGAGAGGGGGGCACACAGAATCCGAAGCAGGCTCCACACTCCGAGTCGTCAACACAGAGCCCAATGCGGGGCTTGAACTCACGAACCGTGAGATCATGACCTGGGCTGAAGTCGGACACTTAACCAACTGAGGCACCCAGGCACCCCAACAATTTGTATTTTAAAAAACAATTAAATCTCAACCATATACTGAACTTTGATAAATTATCTTGTAAGCCATGATTTAAATCTTTAAAAACTTTCCTGCACTGATTGAATCTTTTGCAATAACTCCATTAACTTTCCACATGTTTAATTATATTCTTTCTTTTATTAATAGTAAGCTCCTTTAGCATAGATCCTTGCCATGTAGGAACATAAGCAGATCCCTAGATCAGCGTGTACCCAAATCCTAAAATATGCCTTCACTCTAGTCTAAATTATGGGTGAAAACACCCAGTAATCTATGCCTCCACACGGCCATAAAATCAGCAGTGACTACCAATAGAGCAAAAGACCACACAGGGATTGCAAAGATAGCTTTGTTACAAAAAAGCAAATTATGTAACTTTGCAAAAAACAACAAAACCATTAGCAAAGCAGGTATGTTCAACACAGCAATCAATCTGTTCTACTTCTCAACATAGACATTTATAGAAACTGTACAGTGAAACAAATTGCATCATTTTTCAAGATACACACATATGTAACATATGTATATAACATACTAACCGCTGATCTTAATTACTAAATAAAAGACAAGTAAAACTACATACCAGAAACAGAATTTTCAACAGTAGATCCAGGTCTTTTAAAACTGGAACATCTTCCTTCATTTTCCCACAAAATGAGGTTTATTCTAAAAAACAAAGACTTCCTTTAGTTTTGAGTATGCCACAATCCTCAGAACATAGTCTATTTAATAATCTTAAAAAACAACGAAGGAAAAATTTCACTTCTAAACACTTTCACTGATGAGATCTCTGTCACCTATTTTATTTTTATTTTATTTTTATTTTTTTTTCAACATTTATTTATTTTTGGGACAGAGAGAGACAGAGCATGAACGGGGGAGGGGCAGAGAGAGAGGGAGACACAGAATCGGAAACAGGCTCCAGGCTCTGAGCCATCAGCCCAGAGCCTGACGCGGGGCTCGAACTCACGGACCGCAAGATCGTGACCTGGCTGAAGTCGGACGCTTAACCAACTGCGCCACCCAGGCGCCCCTCTGTCACCTATTTTAACATGGGCTCAAAAAAATCATGCATATGTTCAGAGTGTTCCATCATTAAAAATCCAGAAATGGGAACCACATAAATGGGTAAACAAATCCACTGGAATGTTCTAATTTGGGGATTTCAGTGTAAAATACTACCTCAAGAAGCTAATTATAAAGCCTCGTTTGAAGCCTTGCCCAAATAAATAAAACATTCTGCCTTCAAAATAGCTTTTTATCCCAGAAACACTATTAAAAATTTTTGTGATTTTGTTTTTGTAAGGAACATTATTCTAATAGTTTGGACTCAATGGTTACAAAAAAAAAACAAATCAATCATAATTAATTTTTCTCATTAATACCTACGAGATGGTCTAGTGACTTTTCAGTTAATATTCATCTACAGTCACCTCCCATTAAGAGATCATAATGCCCTTAAGATTCCAACTGGGCTCTCTAAATCTATGTTGTGTTAGCAATTACAAATCAATTCAATATGAAAACAAGTATTTGGATCATTAAAACAATTTTGAAGGCTAATACAGCATCTGTGGCACATTACAAGTTCTTAGAAGAGTATTACTGTTAAAGAAAACATTAAGCTGGTTTATTTCATATACTTTACCAAAGCACATACAGGTTCGTAAAAAAGACTGACAGAACACCTATCATGTGTCAAGCAGGGAAACGTAACAGCGACTAAAAGCTCAGTTGCTGCCCTCTGGGAATGGAGTCTCAAACTAGGGAAGAGCCTAAGAACTGCACAGCAGACGTGATGAGAGACATATAAAGGTTCCTGTGAGGGTAAAAAAGCACACAGAAAATGCCCCTAAAGATGGAAAACTTTAAGGAAGGCTTCGAGGAAACATAAAATAAACTATACCATAAAAACAGTAGTTTTTAGTATCCTCTAAATGTCACTTCTGTGCAGCAAAATGTTCCACTATACAAACGCCTACCTATTTGAGAGTGAAAAATAAATTAGTTTTAAAAATATCACTTGTAAGGTCCCATAAAAATTCTTAAACTTATTTCAAAAATTATAATTCTACTTGAATAAAAGACCCGAGAGAAAATTTAAAAAATAAAGTGAAAAAGAAATCCACAACAAAACAAAAACTGAGGGAAAAAATAAACGGAAAAAGAACAACAAAAAATGTAAGTACAGTAAAAGCAAAGCTTTCTGATGGGCAGCTGTACAAAGCCTTAAATGCACAATCCTTTTAGCTTATTCCCATTTCTAGGGATTTATTCCAAATAACCAGGAATGTAAAGAAAGATCTAGATGCCTAAAAATTTTAGCCACAGACGTCCATTCTCAGACAAAATCTTTTCTAAAACATGCACCAAGATACCAATTCTATCACTGCTGTTATAGAAAAATTAAAATATCATCCAATTATGTAAATTATACCTATCCTACAGAAGACTATGCAACTATGAAAAGTGCTTTATGGGCAAAATATTTCCCATGTTCCTAGTTTTTCCTATAAAGAAAAAAATGAGTGACAAGATAACCAAGACTAAAATGACCTTTACTTTATAAAACAACACTGATGAAAAATAAAGACCCCTCTGTGTCACACAGAATTACAACATAAACTATAATTGCCTTTTGGTGGAAGAAATACAAGAGACTGGTCTTTTCTTCTTTAGGCTTTTTAGTAATTTCCAAATGCCCACTGACATGCATTATTTGGATCAGATAGTATAAGCTGGTAGTAGAATTATAGATGATTACTCCCTGGGAAGTTTAGCAGTATTATGTCATTTTATAATTTTCTTAAGGAAAAAAAAACAATCACTTCTAAACTTCTACTAACGTATTTTTTCTATATGCCAAATTTTTAAGTAAGAAACAAAAACATGAAAATGTTCATATTATTCTATGACAAAAATATTAAGTACTCAAAAAAATCCAGAAATGGGAACTACACAAATGGGTAAATAAATTCATAAACATGTACTAATTTTGAGATTTCATTCTACAGTATCACATCAGGAAGCTAATTATACAGATTTATTTATTTGTTTTGTTTTGTTTTTTTTTTTTTTGAGACACAGAGAGACAGAGCATGAGCAAGGGAGGGGCAGAGAGAGAGGAGGAGACACAGAATCCAAAGCAGGCTCCAGGCTCTGAGCTGTCGGCACAGAGCCCAACGCGGGGCTCAAACTCACGGACCGTCAGATCATGACTAGAGCTGAAGTGGGGCGCTTAACTGACTGAGCCACCCAGGCGCCCCTACAGATTCATTTAAACCCCTGGTCAGGGGCGCCTGGGTGGCGCAGTCGGTTGATCGTCCGACTTTGGCTCAGGTCACGATCTCGCGATCCGTGAGTTCGAGCCCCGCGTCGGGCTCTGGACTGATGGCTCAGAGCCTGGAGCCTGTTTCCGATTCTGTGTCTCCCTCTCTCTCTGCCCCTCCCCCGTTCATGCTCTGTCTCTCTCTGTCCCAAAAATAAATAAACGTTGAAAAAAAAAATTTTTTTTAAACCCCTGGTCAAACCAAACTTCTTTCAACCACCATTCTTCCTTTTTGTATTTATGGCTTTATTGGCAGACAACAGTGGTCTGTAAAATTTTAAGTCTACCCATTCTAAAGATTATTCACAGAAATTAAAACTTACCTCAGTAATACTTTAGGATATGACACTGAGAGATTTTGGTTTTCTTCAGACCACCTGCCAAAAAAAAATCCACAATAAATGATTAAATCATACAGCCATTTTCTAGGCTGGATCCCCACCGATGCAGCAGTAACAAAGGTACTACAAGACTTAAGTTTAATTTTTTTTAAAGTTTGTTTTCATTTATTTGGAGAGAGAGAGAGAGAGAGCACAAGTAGGGGAGGAACAGAGAGAGAGGGAGAGAGAGAGTGAGAGAGAATCCCAAGCAGGCTCCCTGCTGTCAACGCAAAGCCCAAGTGGGGCTGGAACTCAGGAACTATGAGATCAGAACCTGAGCGGAAATCAAAAGTCGGAGGCTTAACCGACTGGGCCACCCGGGCGCCCCTAACGAAAATAAGTTTAAACAGCTACCTAGACCAGCATAACTAGGTCACTCAAAAACAGCTACACTCCATTTTCTTAGTAAGTAATTTTGAGAAAAATCACTGCAGTGATCACTGCAAAAATCTAGTTAGGTATTAATTTTGAATAAACGTAGTGTGGATTATCGACGATATTTCACATTTCCTTATTTCATTCTTTAGAACTTGCCAATTAATACTCCATTTCCACCATTTCAAATGTGTTTTAACAGAACACAAAGATTCTGCTAACAGAACAAAATCAATAGCTGCCCTGAACAAAGTCCTATCGGGGAGGTCTTCTTATTTAAAGTGTTTTCAGTCCCTACAAAACCATTACTGTTTCCTTTTTAAAAAGTAGCACAGGCTTTGTGCTAAGCGGCAGAGCCGCCTGAGGTTAGAGTAGCAGGGTCTGGGCCAGCTGGTGGATTCCACAACCCGCTGCTTTCTGCAGCTTCCTCAAAGCTTAATCGCGCGAGGAGCACGCGGAAACCTCTCTCCCGACTCAGCTAGGTCTAAGCACCTTGCCTTCCCCGTGTTAATTAATGAGGCGCCCACAGAGCTGGCACTTGGGTAGGGAATATGACAAGTTCGCGAAACGCACTTCCAAAGGGAGGAAGAACTGATCGGAGAGGAGAATCCAGAAAATCTCTCGAGAGGGGTGCCAAGGATCAGCCAGGAGAAAGAGACGTGCACGTCCCCTCCGCCCCTTTCTCTCGCGCGGCGGGAGAGGAGGCCTCGCCCCCTTTCATCCCGCCCCCTGCTCCCCACCCCGCCGCAGGGAGAACTTACTTTGCCATGGCCGCCGCGCGGCCCGTCCACTTCCGGTGCCGGTGCCGCTAAAGCTGCGCCATCCCCTAGTCACTCGGACAGCCACAGCTTCCAACCGACCTTTTGACAGGTTCGCGACTCCTCCGACCTTCACAAGGTGCTGTCCTGGAGTGAACCGTGGATAGGTGCCGCACTAAAATGAATCTACAGGATACACAGTCGGCTCTCGTCTCGCCAGAAACGTAAAATGCGATAGAGCTGCGACCACCGCCGCTCAGACAAAATGGCGCCGAGAAGCCGGTTTAGCGCAGGCGCCTTAGAAAGACCCTGCCCCGCCCCCGTGCAAATGCTGGCCGCAGCTCCGGGTTCGGTTTCCATGGGACACTTCGCCGCCAATCCTCGTGCCGAACTGCTCTTCCTGACCCTTCAATTTACCAATCAGTGCTCAGTCATGCACATCCGGAGTCGTCTCAACCAATCATTTTTCAGAACCTGCTTACTCAATACCCAATTCTCCAGTAACGTTAGCCTTCGGAGACAGCCAATCATAAGTGGAAGATGTCCTACCTGCTGTTTTTCGCACCAATCCGTGAAGTTTCTTAGCTACATCCAATGAGGACGGCAGGTAGCGAGCTCCAATCCAAAGCTCTTCGGCGTCATGAGCAGCCAATAGGAGTTCGTGTAGAAGCGAGTCTGCTCAACAGCTTGTTATTTGGTGGATTGTGGCAGTAAATCGGGCGAGTGGGGAACCGGGCGCAGGACCTGCCGCCGCGGCCGGGAGTGGTGCTGCCCGGACGGGGGCCCACGGGGGTCAGTGGGGCGGAGGACTCGGAAGCTGACAGCGCGCACTTCACCCGCAGTTAGTAGGTGAGGAGAAGGGAAGTGGGGGATACTGAGTGGACTAAGCGACAGTAGCAGCTCGTGCTGCTAGCAGCCCGGGGTCCCGGTGCAGTTGGAAGCTTCGCAGGTGGGGAGGGGGTGCTGGGCAAGCGGTGCGGCGAGCGCAGGGGAAGGGGCAGGTCGTGGAGCCGCGGCAGCAACTGCAGGAACCGCCGCCGCAGCCTCCTCCTCGGCTGCTTCCCTGGGAAAATGGCTGTGGGGCTGGCCGCGCCGCTAAGTTTGCTTCCGTGCGATGAGAAGCGGGCTGCTTGGGGGAGCCGGCCCCCAACTCCGCAGCGCGTCCTCTCCTGTGCAGTCTGTGGCTGGACCCGAGGGGCCAGGGGCAGGTACCACTCTGGGCTGTACAAAAAGTTGAGGCGGGCGCGGGGAGGAGGCGGCGGCTGCCGCTGTGCGGCTCCCCTCCCCTCCCACACCCTCTCCGGGCCACCTCCCTCCTCCTCTCCGCCCCCCCCCCCAAGCCCCCTCCCTCGCGCCCGTCTCCCCTCTCTCTCGCGCCTCCGGGCTGAAGGCCGCGGCCCCTGCCCCATCGGTGAAGAAGCGCTTCTCCTTTCTGACATGGTGCAGAGCGGAGGAAGGAGAGCAATGGCGCCGTGACACTCCGCTGCCGCCACCGCGGGCCCGGGGCGGGCCGAGGGGGCCGAGCGGCGGAGGCGGGGCGCGGGCCGAAGTCGGGGTATCAGGGGGGCGGCCGCGCGAAAGCTCGGCTACCGCGCCTGGGGGGAACCTGGAGAAGCCCAAACGGCGCCCTGCTCTTTTCCAGAGCGCTCCGACCTGGGGCTCCGAGTTGAGCATTCCGGGTCAAAGTGGCGAGCGAGGCGGGGGCGCGGTGGGCCGCTGGCGAACTCCGGGGAGGAACGGGTTGCCCTTTGGCGCCCGAGGGGTTCTCGCCGTTTCCTCAGCTCCTGCGTCCTGGCTGCCCTCCGGGGGATCGGCTCCCTTCGCTGGTTAGGGTTCTGCCCCTCCCCGCTGGCGTTTGTTTACTTTCTTTCCTTGGGTCGCTCCCCTCTGTTGACTGATTCTGTGCCTGTCTTTCCCCTCCCCATGATTCTAGCGACGGAGAAGATAGCTCGCTGAGCTGGAACCCCACAGATCGCCAGTGAAAATGAAGGTAAGTGGAGTCAACGCTGCTCTGAACCTCGTGCCCTGGACACTGCTTGTCGTGAGGCTGTTGCTGTGGAATGTCATTTTTTTTTTTTTTTTCGCTACTTGAAATTGATTCCTCTACTAAGCAGCGCTTTCTGAAAATGAGGACGTGTTGAAAGAGTGAGAAATGATCATTGTGTCTAATGCAGTCAGTCCGGCCCCTCTCTGAAGCAGTTAGCACTTTGGAAAGGCTGGTGCAGCCTTTCCATTGTTGTCCATTGGGCTAGTATTTTTAAACACTTCCTGTGTTGGCAGCAGCCTTTGCAGAAGTAAAGCTTTTGTCCTGTTTGGTTCTTTGGGGGATTTTTTGAAATTTTTTTCTTCCTCAATGCCAGCATGATTTTCTAAGGAAGGAATATGTGGATTGTGCAAGGGAGATAGCGGCTCTTCTCTGAAATTTTGTAGCTAAAATATTTGAAGGTGGACTAAAGCTAATAATGTTTTGTTTCAGTTCAATTGTTGTAGTAAATATTTTAAAACATACTACAACCTGAAAAGATACTCTTCTGAAGACAGCTAGTAGTGCAAACATTGTATGTGATGTTTGAAGGGCAAGGAAGGTATAGCTTTGTGTAGTGCAGTGGCATTGAATGTTTCAGATCAGATATTTATTTGCCAGAGTGTTCCTCTTCAATTTGCATTATCTGTAAATGCACTGACTTTAAAAGGTATTTGATTCCTTACTCATTTACTGTCTCAGTGTATTAAGCTCTGAAATACAGCATTCCCCTAAACTTTGTTTTCCTATCTTCTGGAAATGACTTGTTACTTTCTTTACTGTTACTTGGAAAAACTTACTGGAAAAGGAAACATCATTTTCTACTTAAAAGTATCATTTCTAAAGTGTACACTGTTACCTTTGCATTTAGCAGTGTTAGCTCCATTGAACTGAGCCTATATTGAAAACACTTAACTTTTAAAAAAAGGTAAAATGACAAAGAGTAGCTATCATTCTCTTACCATCAAGATTAAGATGAATGGTAGCATAAAATTTGCCACATCTTTCAATGTATCATTCTGATCATGACCATTTGCTAAAAAGTAGATATTTTTTAGTAAAGCTTATTTTTTTCTACACCAAGAAGATTAGTGTGATAAATTAGGTACAGCTCCAAGTTTTGAGCCATCAGTTCATATCTCTGCATTCATCAGCTGAATTTAGACTTAGATTTTTTAATATGTAGCTTTTAGCTAACGATTCCCCCAGATAATGCTCTCCTTATCAAAAGGATTGGCTTCATTTCTTATCTATGCAGATATACTGTGTCCAAAGAGATATTGCCTTAATGTAGCTATATTATTAAACATTTAACCATGTCTTGTTAGTATTAATCTTAACAGTGATACTTCTTCTAATTTTAAAACACAATTTCCAGGAGGCCATAAGTGAATAACTGAAAGTTTTATGAGACACTTACTATGAGTATACCTTTTCTGGTTTTGGAGGTTTTTTTATTTTGTATTTTTAATTTAATTTTATTATTATTATTAAGTAAGCTCTACACCCACCATGGGGCTTGAACTCACAACCCTGAGATCAGGAGTCGCATGCTGTACGAACTGAGCCAGCCAGGTGCCCGTTTTTTTTTTTTTGTTTGTTTGCTTCTTAATGTGTTCATTTCTTAAATTATAGAATTGTTGAAACATTTTACATCTGGAAGAAAAAACATTATCATATTTCCTTGCTGATACTTCTCAGTTACTAAGAACTTAAACGTTTTCTGTTGTCAGGATATAGTTTATGCAGTAGGGGAATGCAAGTGCTTGCTTAAGGGGTATTTTCCAAGTTATTAATGCTCGTAATAAACAGTACTGTTAATATTCTTAGCACTTTAAATGTAGAACCTTTTAATGTGGCTTAAGGTTGGAGTGTAGGGGAAAATACTAGTGACATTCACATTTTGTGTTCTTTCATCAGGCGGCGGATGAGCCTGCCTACCTGACAGTGGGAACTGATGTCAGTGCCAAGTACCGAGGTGCCTTCTGTGAGGCAAAAATTAAGACTGTGAAAAGGCTGGTAAAAGTTAAGGTAATTTTTTTTTTTTTTTCATGCAACCTGGATTGAGGAGAGTTGGGGAGGGGGAGACTGCAAATCAACATTTTACTGAATCATGACTTCCTGAATCATTATTATGTGAAAGCAAAGTTATATACAAATCTGTAGGAAAAGCACATTAAGAATTGAGAAATAAAGAACTCGAAATGAGAAGTTATTCCAAAATGCTTCTCTGAAAATACCACGTTCATGAGACTTCCTTTTATTTGGCTCTCTGCTGTTGTGGCATGCTTACTTAGGCTGTGATCTCTCTTCTCCCCTTTCGTAATGTTCAGGTAGAGATGATTTCAAGTGATTAGGAAAAATAATATAGTGGAATTGTTTTAAAGACCATGTTAAAAATGATTTAAGAATTTTATTTTTAAGGTCCTTTTATGACCAGAAAAAAGTCATTGCATTATTTCTGTATAATATTTGGAAATACAGAAAAGTACCAAAAGATTAATACCCATCGCTTACCTCTCAGAAACTATTAACATTTTCGTGTTTCATTCCAGTAGTTTTCCCACATAAATGTTTTTAATACTCGTACTTAAGTTACGAAAGTAATCCACACTTACTATAAACATCTTTAACATTACAGAGCTATGTAAGAAAGTTCATGAAAGTCCTCTTTGATACTACTACAGAGAGATTTATATGGTCTGTCAGATATTGTGCAGAGCCTACTGTAACAATATTGTTGTTGTTGTTGTTGTTATTGTTGTTAGATCATGCTGTACTTTCGGTTTTGCAGTTTGCTTTTCACTTACATACCTGATCTTTTCCTGCAAGAGTGAAGCACCATAAAAGGAGGAAATGTTTGACTTGTTCTATCCCCAACACCTAGACTAGTGCTTGATACATAGTAGACACTCAAAATAGTTGAATGGGTAAATGAACTGGAGCAGGTATTTTCAAAGTGTGGCCCTGGACTAGCAGCATCTGCTTCATCTGGGAACTTGTTTGAAATGCAGATTCTCAGGCCCTGACCCCAGACCTACTGAGTCAGAAAGTCTGGCAGTAGGGTCCAGTGATTGTGTTTTAATAAGCCCTTCAAGTGTTTCTGCTGCATGTTGACGTTTGAGAACCAGTGAATTAGAAGAGTATGATTTGTGTGGTAGAGAAATAGATTTATCTGTGATTATTATGAGATTTGTGTTTCAATTTTGATCTGGTGGAATTTTTCTTCAAGTATTCAGATATCATTTGACATTTCTTTGTTTCATTTGGCATTTTTACTATGTCAGCTATATGGGATTTGACTACTAAATATTTACTTGGACTTGAGAACTTAAACTTTCTGTTAGTATTGTGGCTCTAGATATACTTACTTAAAGTCAATACAGTGATTGGGGAGCTCTTATCATACATACATTATATAGAATTTCAATTTTCATATTTGGGTACTTGATCTATTTGAACGATTGCCCTGTATATATTTGGGAGAATCTGTAGTAAAAAAGAATACTTAATTTGTATGTGAAATACATATCATGATTATTATTTCAGTTTATAAAGGACCAACAGGGTTCTGGTTTTAATTTGTTTACCTTGTATGTGGGCAATAATGTTTGATACTGTTTTTTAATACTTTGTGACAGAACTTTTTATAACTTGTTGATAAAGAACAATGAAGGCAGTTTTAAACTTTTATAGCAATCACTTCAAATTATAAATCTTGTATAGTTCATTAATTCAGCAAACATTTATGAAGTGCCTGTAATACGCATTGACATTTGCTAACTGCTGGGGTTATAGTGACGAAGGAGGATTGTAGCCCTCAAGGAGCTCACAATTAGTGAGAGAGACAATAAACGTAAATATTAGACAATGTAATAAGTATTAAAACAGAAGTAACCACAGGATGGTAAGAAGGCATAGATTAAAGACATCATAAACATGTTGTTTTAAAAGTTAACATGCAAATTATTGTACAAAATGTCTTCCAGGTACTCCTGAAACAGGATAATACTACACAATTGGTGCAGGACGATCAAGTAAAGGGTCCTTTAAGAGTATGTATATTCTGCAGTTTAAAATCTGAAACCATGAATCACAAATACCTACAGTAAATTATTAAATTTTCTATTTGTAGACCGTTTTAAAATTTATAAGTATGTTAATCAGAAAACAAAAATACAAATGAAATGTTGTAGAGTTAGTATGTTATGATGTTACATTGGCTATATCCTTTAGAAAGGTAAATCATCTTACAGACAGTAATTTTAGTGTATATATAAACATGAGTTTTCAGCCACGTTTTGTTTTTAATTCTTAGATTGAATACCTCTTTTTTTTTTTACATTGTCGTCAGAGATATTTAGCCTGCTAAATAATATACTAGCATTATAACTTTGAATCTTCTGTTGTTCTAAGTTACCAAGTATGTTGACTTCATAATTTAGCTTAGTGAGTACCTATATTGTGTTTTCCATCCATGTTCTGGCCAAACATTTCTAAGTTTATGTAATAAATCTTTGTTATGTCAGAGTACCACTTCGGTTAATATCTGATAGACAAAGGTCTGGAAGCTGAAAGAAGGTCAACTGGTCCATCCCTCTCTCCTCAGGTGAACCTTTATCTAAAAGGTCCCTTAAATATGAATGGTGAATCCAGTGTTCAATATTTCTGTGAAAGAAAATTGAAGCTACTTTTGCTATCTTATGGTTTTCTGATTCTTATATTACACAATTCCCTTGAAGGCAATGTGATATAGTACAAAAGCTCTGAAGTAATACTTAAGAGACTGTGTTCTCATCCTCTCATCCGAGCCACACTATTCAATGTGTAAAATAAGGATGATAATAACAACTATCTTACTAATGCCAAAGCATTTTGGGGTTCAGATTGCACGATAAATACATGAGTGCTATAAATGATAAAGATCTAAGTCAATGTATATAAGGTAGAATTATCATAAATGTATTTATTTTAACCCAGGTCATATAGTTCATGGGAGTGATTTGGTCTGTTTAAATTTGATAATGAAATTTCAATTTTGTGTTTTAGGTTGGAGCTATTGTTGAAACAAGGACATCTGATGGATCCTTTCAGGAAGCTATTATCAGCAAGTTGACAGATGCTAGTTGGTATACTGTGGGTAAGTAGTTCATTTAATACATAGGATTTAATTTGGAGTTGCATATATTTTTATTTTGTAAATACACTGAATCATTATGTTGGCAGAAATAGGTATTATTTACTGTCAATTTACTTGATATAGTTGGCTGAAATTTTAATGATGGCTGCTGGTAACAAAAATAATATCTCTTTGGTCACTTGTGGCTATTTGATCCAAGAAGGTACCTGGGGTGCCAGGGTGGCTCGGTTGGTTAAGAGTCCGACTCTTGACTTTGGCTCAGGTCATGATCTCATAGTTTGTTGAATTCGAGCCCCATGTTAGGTTCTGCTCTGAAAGCACAGAGCGTGCTTGGGATTCTCCCTCTCCCTCTCTCTCTCTCTCTCTCTCGCTTTCAAAACAAACTTAAAACAACAACAACAAAAAGAATGTACTTCTTTTTTAGGTTACCTAGATATTTCTTTTCAAGAAAGTTAAGTTATATGCTTATTTTTCTTCCATTAGAAAGTCAGTACAAGTTAGTATTGTAAGTAATCAGACATTTTTACTTTTCCTGTAATTACAATTAAGGTTGCACAGCTGCAATCTTTTAATGTATTGTTGCTTGTTTTACATAAGGATAATACAGATGTTACCACAAAATTTAAAGACTAAAAAAATTCTGGCTAGAGTAGATTCAAGTCTAGATGATCATAGCTTAATTTTTGATTTTTCATTTAGTCAAGTCTCAACACCTTTCAGAAAAGATGTAGGTGCTACTATGGGGTGCCTGAGTGGCTCAGTCAATTAAGTGTCCACCTTCGACTCAGGTTATGATCTTGTGGTTCTTGGGTTCAAGCCCCGCATCGGCCTGTCTGTCAGCACAAAGCCTGTTTCAGATCCTCTGTGCCCCTCTCTCTCTGCCCCTCACCTGCTCACACACACACTTTCTCTCTCTCAAAAATAAATAAACATTAAAAAAAAAAAAAAAAAAGAGGGGTGCCTGGATGGCTCAGTCGGTTAAGCATCCGACTTCTGCTCAGGTCATGATCTCACGGTTTGTGGATTCGGCCCTGCATTGGGCTCTGTGCTGACGACAGCTCAGAGCCTAGAGCCTGCTTCGGATTCTGTGTCTCCTTCTCTCTGCCCCTCCCCCACTTTGCTCTTTCTCTCAAAAATAAATATAAAAAATTTTTTAAATGTTGACTATAAAAAAAGGAAAGATACTTGTGCTGCTAATGAGAATGCATACTTAACATTCCATGCATAAGCTTACACTTGCTTTAAAAAACTTTAGGGAGTAGCAACAAGTGTCTTAATGCATGTAAACTAAAACTTAAATGTACTACTTATATAGTTGCTGTTATTATGTTGATAAGAATAATAGTGATTAAGATTTCCTAATCTCCTCTCAGTACGTTCAAACTACACAATCCTGTGGATAACATCCATCCTTTATTTTATACTGAACATCTATAGCATTGTTTGGTTTTTACATTTATATCTTGGTATAAGTGGTGTAATTATGGTGTTGTGGTTTCCTTAAAGAAGGAAAGGAAATGATCCTGTAGGTTTACTTTTAGTTTACTTGATTTGTGGCTTTGGGTAAAAATCATTCATCTTCAGGTGATGCTCAAAGCTGTGAAGAATGTGCTTTGTTTAAAAATTGTACTTCTTGTGTCTTACTCTGTGGCTTCTATTAGTAGTAGCAGTTTGTTGTACGTAACTACTATTTTCTAACCATTTTTATTCTTCTTGGGCCTCTTAGAAAGCAGTGTCAGTTCACAATGGTGCTGTTACTATGAACTACGTATTTTTAGGAAGCTTGGTTGTGGCTGTTGATAGTTGTTAGAGATTTAAAAACTAAGTTTAATGTTAACTTTTAGAGATTAAGTAAATACAATTTTATTATATTAAAGCAGTGATAACAATTACAGGCATTGAGAGGCACCTGGGTGACTCAGTTGGTCAAGCCTCCGACTCTTGGTTTTGGCTCGGGTCATGATCTCCCAGTTCGTGAATTCGAGCCCTCGTCCAGCTGTGCACTGACAGCGTGAAGCCTGCTTGGGATCCTCCTTCTCCCTCTGTCCCTGCCCTGCTCATGCTCTCTTTCTCTCTCTCAAAAGTAAAAAAAAATTACAGGCACTGATATGTGCAGAGTTATGCAAGATTATGTGATGTGTATTCAAATACTAATATTGCATCCTATTTGATATTTAATATCAAGGCTGCATTCACAGTACTTGTGAAGTTTTACTGATATAATGCTTGTGATTCTGCAGAAGCGATACTTCTCATGTTTTCACATTTGGGACTTCTGCACTCCAGAATAGCAGATCTTTATCCTTTACATGAATGGCATTTTAGCATTTCTAAAAGCTAGTTGCTACTGAGCATTCTCTGTGGTGATTTTCTGTGATGAGTAATTACAGAAGAAACTGTATAATTCTTTTTCTGAAAGAGCTTAGCATCTTAATTGCATGTAATTCGTGTATCAAGCATTAGTGTACATAAGAATCACTTGGTGTTTGTTTAAAAAATGAGGATTTGAGGACTCCAAATCTCTTCAATTTAGTAGGTCTGGAGATGGCAATCCAAGAATCTTTCTTTTTATAATTACATTGGGTGAATTTAATGCAGGTATTACACATTAGTAAAGTAGTCCATACTTAGAAAAAATGGAGACTTATTCAGGAGAAAAATTCAAAATCTTTTAAGTTTTTTGCATCTTTGTAATGATGGTAAGTGACCTAAAAAATCTAATATGTTAACAGGCACTGTTTACTTAAGTATGTTCAATATAGCAGTCTCTGCTATAAAGAATATTTAGATATTGAAGCATGTAGCCCACATAAAGAATGATTAGAGTATAATGAGCCTAAAAGATGGCAAAATAAAATGTGTCCTCTCTCACAGGTCATCTTCTATATTTTTCAATTAATTGAGTGACTACTACCTGTTGGGTTTAATTCCTCTTTTCTGAAATTCTTGGTTTCTAATTCCTAGTGAAGTGTTACATAGGTAGAATCAGAAAGTTATACCAAGTATTAATGATCTCCATATCACTTTTTTATTTTAAGAGATCTCAAAATTTGAGTATTAAAAACAAAAGAAAAGAGGATACCACACTACTGGTTTAGATCAAATAAGAGTTATGATCATTGGTGATCAAAAGCTACCTAATGAGTCTGATATTAACTTACATAATATAGGTACTTTTCCTACGATACCTGAATAACCAATTATGAAAGAGACTATAGATCTAATATGAGCTAATTTTTAAAAATCTAATATTACCTTCCTCTTTAATGTTGAATAATAAGTGGCCTGAGTTTATGGATTTTTTGTTTGTTTTTTGAGCCTTGGAAATATTTCCTCTTCATAACATAAAACAGTGCTTCCCTAGCATAGTTTATTCAATTGGCAGTTCTTATTTTTGCATTAAAGATAAGGAATCTGTAATGTAAAGAAGTGTATGGTTACCTTTCTAGTGGTTCAAAGGTATTAATTAGGATTGGAATTTGTATCTCCACTTGAATGTTGCCATTAACTCCTGGTAAATACAGCTGTCCATAAAACATTCTAAAACTGCTCTTCTTTTGCTTTTTTTGGAATATAAAAATAACACATTGTACTTGAAAAATAAGGAAAATGTAAAGGACAGAATTGTTAATTTTAGTAATTTACATATAAAATGTATATTCATATGTACAATATATAAAATTTTACACTAAAATTTATTTGATTATATATCTTTGTGACAAATGCTTTTTTTTTTTTCTTAATTTTTTTTAACGTTTATTTATTTTTGGGACAGAGAGAGACAGAGCATGAACGGGGGAGGGGCAGAGAGAGAGGGAGACACAGAATCGGAAACAGGCTCCAGGCTCTGAGCCATCAGCCCAGAGCCCGACGCGGGGCTCGAACCCACGGACCGCGAGATCGTGACCTGAGCTGAAGTCAGACGCTCAACCGACTGAGCCACCCAGGCGCCCCTGACAAATGCTTTTTAAGACTCAAGATTTTTTCATGCTTTCTGGTTACTGTTTTGTACATCAATTGTATCAGATCTCACGGAAGTTATGGTTCATGGAGTAGAGGAGGTTTAGCTTAAACTGGTGAATGGACTGACTTTTGTAGAATGTGCTGTAGGCTTACTAAGGCTTTTTTTTTTTTTTTTTTTTTTTTTTAATGTTTATTTATTTTGAGAGAGAGCACACGTAAGCAGGGCAGAGAGACAGGGAGAGTCAGAATCCCACGCAGGCTCCGTGCTGTCAGTGCAGAGCTCAACTGGGGACGTGAACTCACCAACTGTGAGATCATGACCTGAGCCGAAATCTAGAGTCAGATGCTTAACCAACTGAGCTACCCAGGTGCCCCAAGGCTTTTTAATTTAGTTAGAACCTCTTATGACAAGTGTTTTTATAATCAGAGTCAACCACAAATGTTTTCAAAACCAGGACTAGAAGATCATTTAGAAAGTACTAAGCAACAAAGAAATCTATGCCTTCCTGTGATGTGCTTTAACCTGTTGTTTAAATGGCCTTCCAAAAGACTTAGCATTCCCATGATATTTTGTCAATATCATTATACATTTGTTAAGTTTCTTGATTTCTGAAGTTCTGGACCTTGGCTGCAGAGGGATTTCTGTATCACAAATGAGTTTATGTAACAAAACTATTGGTTTTACCTAGAGTATGTAATTGTAAAGTTTTTATCCACTATGTGAAATATTTTAATTAATATATAAATGTATACATAAATATTTTATTAATTTTAACTGGTATACACAGATACAACAATAATATTTTCTTTTTGCAAAGTCAGAATTCTTGACTTCTCTCCTGTGTTCATTTTATGCCTCTGCCCCACACCTATTTATTATGCATTTTGATTCCCCCTTAACAAAACTGTAGCTCATTGATTAGCCTTCTGATTCTCAATTTCTTTATAAAAGAGGATAGGGATTCCTACCTGGCAGAGGCTGCTGTGAGAATTAGGACATGGTAGAAGCTTAATAGGTGATAGCCAATTACATCTTTGGAGAGATAAAGTTAATTTACTATTGTTCTCTTACTATCCTCCAGCATCTAACAGTGCTATTTTCATGGGTAGATCTTTTTGTATTTAGTAGTTAGATAGATCCTTGTTGCTTTTGTTTCTTTTAATTCTCAAGTGTAGAGTTAGGCTTCATATATTTGTTTGCATTAGCATTGTTTTGTCTAGTCTGATCAATTATTGAGAGAGACTTAGCTTTGTCATTTTCAAATTAAGTTTTTGTATCTGTACTTAACATAATAACAGAGATACTGCTTTTGTATGTTTTGCACTCAGTAGTCTATTTATTTAACTACCATTTTTGTCAAGTAGAAAACATTTCATAGAATTACTAAATCCTCATAGTCAGACTTTTTCCTCTTGGCATACTGTAATAGACATCTTGAACTTAAAAAAAAGCTAAATATACTATATACACCAGTTTATATATACCAATTAATTATTTCACTCTTATTAAAATGCCAGAGTCACTCTTCAGTGCCTGAAGAGTGTTTGGTGTTCTTTTAGATGATATTCTAACATGGAAGTTATAGAGGAAACTTGTTCTAGATGGAACTTCTTCATGATTTTTATAATTGGGGATGTCTTGATTAATAGGTTCACTGTGTTGTTGGGGTTTCTATTTGTCTTTCAGAAAATCTTGAGAAGTTATGTAGCTTTTCAGACTTGTATAAAGTACTCAAATACATACCTTTGTATAGTCCGTGAATTAAAAAAGAAAAAAAGTAAATTGTTTCTCTTTGTTCACTCAGAGTTGGAAGCATTCTTATATAAAATCATAAAATTGTTGTTGGTGCCACAGTTCTCTTTTGAGAAGTTTTTTTGGTTCTTACATCATTTCTATCCATGATAAAGTATGTTGAAGTTAAAAGTATTTTTTCCTTCAAAAATCTGATTATTTCAGAGATTATTTTAAGTTAGTTTATTTATTTATTTTGAGAGAGAGAGAGCACGTGCGAGAGCATGTGGGAGGGACAGAGAGAGGAAGAGAGAGAAAATCCCAACCAGGCTCCACACCGTCAGCGCATAGCCCGACATGGGGCTCTAACTCGCGAACTGTGAGATCAAGCCCTGCGCCAAAATCGAGAGTTGGACACTTAACTGAGCCAACCAGGCACCCCTTAAAGTGATTATTTTAAAAAAACAAGAATTAAAGATTTTAAATTGTTGAAATTTCTCATCAGAACATTCTTATTTGAGGCTGCCATTGATTAATGATGAAACACTGTGGAAAACATTTTGCATAAATTTGATATTATGGGTTGTTCTGATATTCTCATGTTCCTTCCTCACACCTCCACTTAAATGTGTGTGCACATGGGTGTGTATGTGTGTGTCCGTTGTTACCATCTTATATATTGTAGCCTTTAAGGAAAATTGGAACTTTTAAGCTTTTATTCTTTAATATACTTATGGATATTAATACAAACATGAAGGATTATTTTAAGTTTGGTATAATAATTTCATGATCTTGAAGTTTTAAAAGAACAGTGGTGTATTTATTAGATTTGATGACACCATATGAATCATAATTTTGTTACAAATGTTTAGAGCACTGTTAATCAAGTGTAGATTAGTAATGTAATTGTTGGAGGATATTGTGTTTTATCCTGTCGTTGTGTTTGCAGCGGTCATTAATTTCTGCGTTATTGACTGTACAACACGGCTCCTTTTGTGCAAACATGGTTCTCTGAATATGTGCTTCAGGAACTTTTCATTTTCTCTGCATTGTCTCCTGCATGTAAGAGAATTTAAACTAGATGTCTTTACTTTTGGAGAAAGAACTGACTGAGGTAGATAAATACTGAAGAAGTTGAGTGCTCTTACATAAGTTCTTAGCATGAAAAAAATAAGTTAATGATTAAATATTATTAAAGCAAAGTAATGTAGAGTTTCCCTTTATTAACATTAATTTATTCTGTTAGAATGAAAAAGCACCTAGAATTATGGAAGTTGGGATTACATCTTAAAATAACTATTTCTGTGTATATGCCTTCCTGTGTATATGTTATTTTCATACAATACACAAACATATATTGATATGTGTTTGCATTATAAGTATCTGAGGTAAGGATTCCACCTTTTTATATTTTATTTCTTCATAATGATGGGCAATCAGATGTCTTCTGAGAGCATTTTCTTTTTAATACACTTGGTAACTGTTAGATGTTAAAATAAGAGTATGTTTCTGGAAAATTAAGCCTATAAAATTTTTTTTTTTAAATTTTTTTTTCAACATTTTTATTTATTTTTGGGACAGAGAGAGACAGAGCATGAACGGGGGAGGGGCAGAGAGAGGGAGACACAGAATCGGAAACAGGCTCCAGGCTCCCAGCCATCAGCCCAGAGCCTGACGCGGGGCTCGAACTCACGGACCGCGAGATCGTGACCTGGCCGAAGTCGGACGCTTAACCGACTGTGCCACCCAGGCGCCCCTAAAATTTTTTTTTTTTAATGTAGTAAAAGTAAAAACTTCTGAGAAAGCTTCTGTGTAATTATAACTGACTTTTGAAATTTAAGAAAATTTCATCTTTCTGATGTTTCCCTGTTTCAACCTTTAATTCTAAATTTCTTAATCCTTCTCCAGCAAAAGAAAAATGTTGAATCTTATGACTTTAGAATTTGCTACCCAATAGACTTCTACTAAGGGAAGTTATCATGCAAATAAGTAGAGGTAGTACAATAATCCAAGAAGCATTCCTAGAAGTCAAACAGTTTCTGGAAGTTAGAGATACTTCATTGATAACTGTTCTGAACAAAACCCATAATACTTCTTTTTTTGTAAACCAGGTTTTTTTTTTTTTTTTTTTTTGCTCATTCTTCCAGGATTAAAGGTAGTTTAATCACTGGTGCTTTGATTAGGTTGCTAAGTGAATGGAGACACTTAGGCAGTTGGGAGCAGCCATGTAACCTGTGTTCAGTATCTACAGAATGAGAAATGTACTGTGTACATTTTAAAAGCTTTTAAAAAAAAAAATGGTTCTTACAAATATTAAGCCTTAACTAAATAGCAGCAATATCGTTCTCTGCAGTGACATGTTTACTTAGTGTGTATAAATTCTCTGATATCTCTTGCTTCTTGTAGTGTTTGATGATGGTGATGAGAGAACACTGAGACGCACTTCACTTTGCCTAAAAGGAGAGAGACATTTTGCCGAGAGTGAGGTAGGGTTACATGGATGGACTTTTTGAGTTGAATAACTTCTAACATCAAGGCAAGATGTGATTTAATTTGTCTGTTGTTTCTTATCTAGACACTTGACCAGCTTCCCTTAACAAATCCAGAGCATTTTGGAACTCCTGTAATTGCAAAGAAGACGAACAGAGGAAGGAGGTCATCTCTTCCTGTGTGAGTGTTTCATATACAGTAATATTACAGTTATTACAACATTAAACAAATGAGTCTTCTAAGATGGCTAAAATTGTTCAGGTAACTTTTCCATAGTATCTTGTATCATTATGTTAGACATTTTACCTTGAGCAGACCTTGTTCTTAATTATTCCCATTACTCTGAGAATTATCATAACTCCCTTTTCAAAAAGGAGTATTTTTGTCTTGAGTTACTTTGCCAAATTTAATTGATACGATGTGCTTTTCTATTTTAAGTGAGTATATGTATTTTTTAACCTTTTTATTTCAAAAACATTCCAAACTTAAAAATTGTGCAATAAACTTTCATATACTCATCATCTAGATTCAGTAATTGTTAAAGTTTTTGGCACATTTGCTTTATCATTCCCTCTGTGGATATGTAACTATTTTTTAACTTAATGATTATTTTTTATTATTATTATTTTTTAACGTTTATTTTTTGAGAGAGAGCATGCACACGCAAGTATGGGAGAGGCAGAGAGAGAGGCAGAGAGAGAATCCTAAGCAGGCTCCACACTGTCAGTGCAGAGTCTGACTCGGGGCTCGAACCCACGGACCATTAGATCATGACCTGAGCCAAATCCAAGAGTCCAACACTCAACTGACTGAGCCACCCAGGCGCCCTAATGATAATTTTAATTGGTTGAACCTTCTGAAAGTATATTATAAGCATCAGACCTACCTTTAAATACTTTAAGAATAAGGAAATTCTCTTATATAGCCAAAGTATGATTATCAAATTCAGATAATTCAACAGTAATAAAATGCTATTATCTAATAATGTGTAGTCCATATTTTAAATTTTGCCACTTGTCCCAATAATAGCCTTTATAGGCATCCACTGAATCCAGGGTCCAACCCAAGATCATGCATTACATTTTGTTTATATGGTTCTTTTTTTTTTTTTTTTTTTTTTTTTTTGGACAGAGAGGGTGCAAGAGAGTGAGGGGCAGAGAAAGAGAGAATACCACGAGTGGCAGAGGGAGAGAGAAGCAAGGGCTTACCCCAAGTAGGGCTCAGCTTACTTGATGCGGGACTTGAACTCAGGAACCATGAGATCTGACCTGAGCCGGAGTCAGATACAACAGTTTTGTAGACTGTTCCTCACCATGGGTTTGTTTGCTTGTTTAATTGTGTAGATAAGCTAATTTAAATAAACCTTCACATGTTTTTGGATGAGATCCTTTCATAACCTGTTAGGAAATAGAGTTACATCTGGCATATATAAAAGGTAGAAGGATAATCTTTTTAAAAAAATGTATTTGGCACAGTAAGTACTTCATGGTGACATAATTAGGCTTTTCTGTCCCAGCTGGTGGTTGGCATAAGAGCTAAGTCCAAATCCTCATTCATCTAGTGGCATGGACTCAGAGTCACCATGGACAGCTCAGGACTACTTTGGGACTAGGGAAGTATCCATCTCTTCAATTTCTGTAAGAGGCTACTTTTACTCTGGAGTAATCCAGATTAGAAATTGAATTGTACATGTTAAATTCACACCACTCTGTCTCAACAGTGGTTTATGTTAAGATCATGATAGCGTTATTCTGACTTTTAGTAATGAAGATGAAAAGGAAGAAGAAAGTAGTGAAGAGGAAGATGACGATAAGCGACGTCTCAATGACGAATTGTTAGGAAAAGTTGTAAGTGTGATATCAACATCTGAGAAGACTGATGGGTATCCTGCTTTGGTAAGTAAGATTTCTTTGCAGAATTAATCAACCATTTAAAATTTTGTTTAACATGGATCTTTAGAAAGCATTTAAAATATTTTGAAAGTGTTACCCAAATTTAATTTGGACTTTATTGCAACATTGAGTAATCCTACTTAGGTCTCACATACTTCACTGTTTTCCTTTGTTATTTCCTTTAATTTTCTATAATCAGTCATTTATTGGGATCTTTCAGTTCTTCCTTGAAAATGTGTGCAGTGGTCTCTTTTTATCCTATTCCTGTTACCATTTTACACTTGATTTATAGTAATTTCCTCCAAGTGATTCTTGGGTTTTTTGCTAAATTTAGACAAATTTTCCAGAAGCAACTTCTATAGAGTAGTTTTTAAACACTGATTTAATCATGGTAGTCCCATTCTCAAAAACCCCAAAAAACTTTCACAGACTGCCTAATGGATCAATTCTGGATTCTTTAGATGGATTTCTGAGGCTATCCTAGCTCTTAGTTTCCCATTTTCAGTGTAAGCTTCATACTCAGGTTCTCTCTTAACTGCTCCCTGTGTAAAACACTTCTCTTCCAAACCTTTACCCTTTTGCCTTAAATCAATTAGTATTTACTGAGGATGTGCAGGGAGTTCCACCTCTAAGTTGCTTAGAAGAGAGAAAACTATGAACCTTGTAACACATTGCTCTCGAGGACCTTGTTGTATACATCTAAGAGATTACATAGCAATTAAAGTTTATATAGTCATTTTTAAAACTTGGTGCAGACACTGGAGTAGGAAAGGGAGTATTGGGGAAAGGAAGGGTGGGTACACCTAGGTTTTGCAAATAGTAAGTCTTGGATGGGTTGGTAGGGAAATCTAATCTTTGCTTACTCAGGGGAAGGAATGAGAAGAAGGGATGGGCAAGAGAATTATTTCATGAGAGGAATCAATAATACTTGGTAATACCTGTCTCCATTTTCTCCTTTTTATACTCCTCTCCTTTTAAGTGTCTTAACGTTCAGCTCAAGGCCTACGTTTTCTTCAGTCTCCCTTAACTACTCTAACATAACTATTCCCCTTTTCTGAGTTTTGATATGACATATATCTCTAACAACAGTGCTGGCACAAAATGTGTCCCGAATTAGATTAGAATCCTTTAGTGAACCGAGGCCAATTTTTAATGTTTCTGTGTGCATGTAAGTACATTACTCAGTTGCTATATATAGTAAGTTTACCTAGAAAAAGTCTGAAAATCCTTTGAGTCTTTCAGTTGTACAGGCAAACAAGTAAATGGGTTTGGATTCAGAATATTCAGGTCATAATTTGCCAAGAGATTTTTTTTAAGAGATTTTTTTAATCCCTTCATTTACTCAACAGACTTATTTGCCAGGGAATGTAGAAAATAAAAGATGAGTAAGACACTAATCTCACATTTTATTAATATTGTAATTTTAATGCAGAGAATAATTCAAGTAACTTTATATACAATAGTATATGTTCAACATTAGGACTTCTTGTCCTGAAAATTTACATTTATTGAAGGAAATCCAGAAAGTCTTCATGAAGCTTGTGCTTTTGAACTGAGCCTTGACAGATTTAAAGTTAGTTAAGCAGAGCTTCTCTAGAGGACTTAGAGGAAAACAGTAAAAGCAGAAAAGCAAAGGGTTTGCTCATGGAACTATTTGCTCTGGAAATCCATTTTGGCTAAATGTTAAACAACAATAGGGGAATAATAGGAAATAAGACAGGGAAGATAATTTGGATCTAGGGCAGAAGAGTCTTTAAAAGTTCACCCCAGGAATGTGGCCATAATTCTGCATAGAATTTTGCAGAAGAGTAACATTATTGAGCTGCATGTTTAGGAATGTTAATGAGGCAGTAGTGTGTTGAACGGATTGTTGGAAACACTGGAGATGACAGGAATCAATTTGGAGGCCATTATAGTGGTTCACAGGTGAGGTAATTAAGCCCTGGGCTGTGCCTACTCATCCTTTAAGACTTAATCTTAAGCCTTTGCTGCCATACCTCTTCCTTCCCCAGATTGGGTTAAGTCTTCCTCCTAGGTGTTTTCATCTCTGTACTTACCCTCCATGGTATTGTTTTGTGTTTACCTCTCCATTGTGCCATTAGCTCCTTAAGGGCAGACACAACTCTACTATTTGTCTAATAATTACCAGCGTCTAACAAACACACATTTACTGCCATCTGATGTTAAGGCAGCTGATACAACAGCCAAGAATTTTTAATTATCTGGATATAGACTGTTTAATATGATAGCCATGAGTCCTACGTGACTGTTTACATTTACATGTAATTTAATTAAAATTAAATAGAATTAAAAATTCAGTCTCTCAGTTGCACTACCACATTTTAAGTGCTTAGCAGTGCAGATAACAGAACATTTCCATCATTGCATAAAGTTCTGTGGGTGGTGCTAGATTGTAGCAGAGGGGGGCTAGTGTTAGGGGTGATAATGAGCAGGTATTTCAGCAATTCATTGGTAGACTTTATTTTTAAAAAATATTAAGTGCCATAAAGAATGTATAGAGATTAGCTATTTACTAATGTTCAGACATTTGTTACTTTTAAAAGTTAAGAAATTAAAAAGTTCTTAGATTTTCTTTGATTTGCTTTCATTACTAAAAATTGTAATGCCCTGGTAAGAAAGGGAACTTAGATAGATATTTATTTTAAACAAATAGCAGATTTCAAAATAGATCTTGATTCAAGGATATTTTTAAAAATTATACTATGCCACATTTTCATCACAGATCATATGTTTGACTTTTTGGACAAGAAATGATTACGTAGCTTAGAAGAAATCAAATTTTTTAAAGTGGTGGTCATATTTATATTGTATTAACTATTTATTGTATAATCTAGTAACTGAATAAATTAAATATCCAGAAAACCAATATGCTAAAGAAAAATCACAAGGCAACCTTCTTTTTTAAGTAATTCATTTATAATGGAAATTATTAATAATTAAACTCTGTCTTAACAAAATATAATTCATTTGAGAAGTGAGGGGGATCCAGAACTACTCTTTTTAAAAATGTATATTTTTTTGAGCAAGGGAAATTAGGCACCAATCCTGTTCTTTATTTTATATTTCAGGTAATATCTCCCAGCTGTAATGATGACATCACAGTGAAAAAAGACCAGTGTTTAGTTCGATCATTTATCGATTCTAAATTGTGAGTCACTTAATAGTATTATGGTAGGAGAAAAAAAAATGAGATCACAGTGATAGATCCTTCCATAGTCCACACTTTATTTTGAAAAGTCTGATCGTTTCATGAACTGTCATTACATATTATGCTTTGACTTTTTTAACGTAGTTTATTTTTTCCTAATTTTAATTTAAAATAACTAATTTTAATTTAGTTATGTAAAAACTAAACAATGTGTAATAATATTTAAAAAGTTTTTTTATACAGCATGGTATTGGTTTTCTCTTTAATTGTAAAAGCTTGGTACTTTTATTATGTGCACTATTTCATATTATGAACTATTAAACTTTTCATGGAATATTACTAAAATAATTATTTTGACTTTTTTCCTGATTAAGTCAGATTTTTAGAAACTTTCTTTAACCTCAGCTTTGTTTTGTTTCCCACAAAGGATGTAAAAAAAAAAAAGTGCGTGTGTTTGTATGTATATTTAGAGAGAAGTACTGTGGAAAATTTAATATATCTTACAATGATAAAAATATTTTAATATTCTTTTATTTATTTATTTATTTATTTATTTATTTATTTATTTAACTAACTAACTAACTAACTAACTAAACTAAATAGTAAATTTAAGAAATAGCAAAGATCAGGGGTGCCTGAATGGCTCAGTTCATTAAGCATCTGACTTCGGCTCAGGTCATGATCTCACGTTTCGTGAGTTAGAACCCTGCATCGAGCTCTCTGCTATCAGTGCAGAGCTTGCTTCAGATCCTCTGTCTCCTCTCTGCCCCTTCCCTGCTCTTGCTCATGCTCTCTCTCAAAAATAAAATAAACTTAAAAAGAGAAATAGTAAAGATCAAAATAGACATTGTATCTTCAATAAGGCAAATATGCTGATACAAAGTATCCCATACCGTGTGTGTGTGTGTGTGTGTGTGTGTGTGTGTGTGTGTGTGTGTGTGTGTGAAGGTTGCGTAGATTGAAATATTACAAATGTGAAGCTTTCAAATTAGTGTATTTTGAGTATGTCAATCTTTAGAATTAAGGTACTAATTTTGGGGTTGTCTGGGTGGCTCAGTCAGTTAAGTGTCCAACCCTTGGTTTGAGTTCAGGTCATGATCCTATGGTTGGGGAGTTCAAGCCTCACTCTGTGCTGACAGCAAGGAGCCTGCTTGGGATTTCTCTCTCGCTGTTTCTTTCTCTAAATAAATAAATAAACATTAAAAAAAAGGATACTAGCTTTGCCTGTATTATGTCTTGCCTTTTATTAAGGATTAGGATATGTGTGGTGCATGGTTTTTTTTTTTTTTTAACTTTTATTTTTTTTATTATAAATTTTTTTTTTTTAACATTTATTTACTATTGAGAGACAGACACAGAGCATGAGCAGGGAAGGGGCAGAGAGAGGGTGAGACAGAATCCGAAGCAGGCTCCAGGCTCCAAGCTGTCAGCACAGAGCCTGACACGGGGCTTGAACTCACAAACTGTGAGATCATGACCTGAGCTGAAGTCAGACGCTTAACTGACTGAGCCACCCAGGCACTCCTTAACCTTTATTTTTGAGAGAGAGTGCGAGCAGAGGAGGGGCAGAGAGAGGAGGAAGATGCAGAATCTGAAGCAGGCTCCAGGCTCTGAGCTGTCAGCACAGATCCCGGTCTGGGGCTCAAACTCATGGACTGAGACATCATGACCTGAGCCAAAGTTGGACACTTAACTGACTGAGCCCCCTGGGCGCCCCAGGATATGCATGTTCTTTTAAAAATATTTTATAGGCAAAATAATTTTGATTTTGAGGCTTATATTCTTCTATGTGTTAACATTATTTGCCATAATTTTTATTTAATAATGGTTTCTCTCCCCTTTATTTTTCCATATAATTAGTTATTCTATAGCAAGAAAGGATATCAAGGAAATAGATATTCTCAATCTACCTGAATCTGAGCTCTCTGCTAAACCAGGTAAAATAAGAATGAATCAATCCATTATTTCATGATGTGGCTCTAAATGGCAAATAGTGGCTAAACCAAGGCTGAATATTCTCTGGTGCCATTTTAATTGTTTAGAGTTAGTATCTACTCTTATTTGATGGCTATTTTTTAAATATCTGGATAAAATATTTTATTTGTAGTTTTTAGTTTAACTTTTAATATTAAGTTTAACTTTTCATGTTTTACCATTAATATTTTTAACAGTATTCCCTAGAGTAATAATAAACATTAATAAAACATTATGACTTAGGTATGTTCAAGTTAATGATATCATTTTATAAGTGACAGCTGAATTTGAATCTAGATATTCTGACTCTGAATGTTTTCTATTATTCTGTGTTGCTAAGTCCATAATAACTGTTTACATTTAGGGTTTCAGAAAGCAAGCATCTTCTTAAAAACCAGAATTGTTCCTGATAATTGGAAAATGGATATAAGTGAAATCCTTGAATCATCCAGTAGTGATGATGAAGATGGTCCAGCTGAAGAACATGATGAAGAGAAGGAAAAGGAAACCAAAAAAGAAGAAGAAGAGGTGGTAGGTGAAATTTTATGTTTGTAATGTAAAAACATTTTAATACTCTAAAGAAAAATTACTGGGTGGCGCTGTGGCTTAGTTGGTTAAAGTGTTTAGTAAAGTAGTAGTAAAATTACTACCTTTGTATATTTTCCCTCATTTAGATGCTCTTTATTTATTTCTGTCTTTTTCTAGCCCAAATTGATTTGGGGATGGGGAGTTTTTGGATTCTAACATAGTGGGTAAATGAGAAATAATTTTTTTTTGCAGATATGAGGTTACAAAGAACTTTTCAGGTTAAATAATCAACAAGTACAAACTTTTTAAATAACCATAGAGAAAGAAATGTAACATTACATGTGTCAACTCATTTAAAATGTTACCATGTGGTATAACTGGTATTATCTTACTTTAAAGGTGAGGAAAGTGAAGGTCATGAAGGTTAAGTAACTTTCCCAAGGTTGCACAGCTCAAATGTGGAGCACAGGAATTTGAACTCAGATCTGGTCTGTCTTAACTTGGCAACTTCACCTCTTTGAGACATTTCATAGTATCTGAAGGATATGTGATTAAAAAAATCTTATCCAACCTGAGAGAATATTTCATTTGGCAATTTGATAGATAAATCAGAGAAAAGAGATTGTTTTTGTAAGTGTTAATTTTTATGTGTGATATTACCGTGTCATTTAGGATATATGTGTGTGTGTGTGTGTGTATGTGTATATGTATATATACACACACACATATATAAATATATGTGTGTGTGTGTATATATATATATATATATATATATGTAATTTTAGGAAATCATTTATGGACTACCACATAATTGCTTATATGAATGTTGTTATCTGTTTATACAGCAGTGGGATAAACTAACTGTCCAGTATATTTTTGGTTGTTATGAGGTAAAGAGACCTAGGGGCAGACAAAGAGAATGAGTTTACCAAAAAGAAGACCTATTTGAGCCTGAAAAATATTTGCTTGGAAAATGTGGAATGCTTGTTTCTGTTTTACATATACAGATGTGAATTTGTTAAATAAAATGAGTATACTTATATGTGATGAAGGGCATGCGATATTTCTTTCCTTTTACTTCCCCTGCAGTATTTGGTTTTTTGCAGTCTGAAATCAGAATGGCGGTTCATACTTACAGGCTGCCTACAGAGTTGCCATAGTAACGTGCTGTTGGTTTTAAGTGAGCATGCTCGGAAAGACAGGAAGGTTTAGCAGAGGCTTGGCAGGTTGCCAATGGAGGTTTGCCAGATGCTTTGAAATGGGCTGTCTTTCTTTTCCTTTCATGTAATGTCTGATTTTTATGTGGAAGAGAATGTAAGTAGTGCTGTATAACCCTGCGGATGCTATGCCCTAAGAGGGAAAGCAAATATTTGCAAGTCAGACTGAAAAATGTTCAGACACTGTACTGATTAAGTAGAAGGGGAATCTAACCATTTTGCATTTGAAAGAAAATGCAGCATATAGGTAAGATTTTTTTTCTAAAATATATTTAGTTACCATATGGATTGCCAAAAACGGGGTTAAATAAGAATTTTAGGTGTTGATGATGTGGCTAATAATGGTAGGACTCATAACCAAGCGTAATTGTTTCTTGTAAAAGAGACAGTAGGAGTCTATTTTTAGAATATCAGAGGATGAAGGCTATTTTTCTGAAACATTAGATTTTGAAATGAAAATGATAATGAGACAGTTTAGCAAAATTCAGGATTTAAAGTCTAAATATTAAATGTGAGTTTTGTATTTTATCTGTATTTATTTATAGATTATGTGTTTTCAGGGTAAATAGGCCACATTTTCAGGGTGTGAACTGTTGCAGTCTGGTTTTGCTTTTTAAAAAAAATTAGCATTAGTTAGGATCTGGATATTGCCAAATATTGAAAGAAGATTGGCCTATTTTTGCTAATACTTTTAATTGGTGTCCCTTTTAGAATGCATTTTCTTTACTCCCCACCCCCCAAAAGAAAACCCTGAAATTTTAAACAAAGAGAGTAAAAAGAGCTCTGTAGTAAGGTTGGAAAAGATGGCTATAAAACAGTAATTAGTAAATAGTGCTCTTATTACAGCTATTAATTTCATAAAAATCATAACGTTTTATTCAAGCTCTGCATAAATGTTAGTAAAAAAAGAATGAAGAGCAGAGGCAAGCTCTGTTACCTATTGTTTGCAGGTAATAAGTAAAGAAATTTAAAGATGTAAGGACGTTTGTAAGGGATAGTATTTTCTTAAAATGTGTTATTTAAATTATGAACCTGTTAAAATTAAGTGAAGAAGAATGCTTTTTATCTACTGAAAAATAAAAGCAAAATTACAGTATTAAGGCACTGAGTTGTCTGACCGTTAATTTAAATTATTTTCCAGATGGTCAGTTTCATAGCATATACTTTATTGAATTGCTTGACAGGAACTAATTCCTCCTTTTTTTTTTTTTTTTCTGGCCATGGAGGTACATTTCTTGAGTGAGATTTTGGTTGCTTTAGAAAAAAAATCAGCTGCATTTCTTGCTCTTGGACTTAACATTTAGTTGCTGAATCATTCTAATTTGTCTTGAACAGTAATTTTAAAAAATTTAATGTACTGATAAACTGAGAAGCAGTTTAATCTACATAAAACAAAGGGGGAAAAAGTGGGTATGGTATAAAATGAATTAAAGTCTGATAAGCCAGGGCCTACCTGGCTTAGTCATTACAGGCCTTTACTACATAGGTGAGGCTAGGCTGTTGTATTATACTATAGATCATATTCTTCCTGAAACATAATAATGGTATGCTTGTCATGAAAATTTAATGTTGCTTTATAATGATCACAAAGATCTTTTATAACAGACTGTAAATCACTGTAACAGTACTTTAGCCTACAATTTGATGTTTGTAAATTTTATGCAGTAGAATCATACAAGTGTTAGATACTTCTGCAGTGTTAATGGGCAGTGGACATTGTCTTTTATATTTGATGCTTTGAGTACCCTAAAATAGTCTAAATAAGGAGATTTGAGATTCATGGCTTTACCATGTGGAAGAGCATCTTTTTTATTTAATATTATTTTGAATTCCTGAGCATTGGTGATTCAGGATTGGAGTGCAAGAAATATGTTTTGTACTGTTATTGGGTGGAAAAGACTTGCGAGTCTAACAGGAAGTAGGTCCTATCTATATTTGATGACTGAATTTTAACCTGTTGGTAATTACATTCAAAAAAAGCCCTGGAGAATATTTTTGTGGGTATTACTTAAATGTCTTTTATTAGGAAAGTTTTATATTAGAAAAGATACTCCTGATTTCCTTTTAAGCTTTGAAATTCATTGAAAAGTCCATGTAAACATAAGTAATGATGTCAATTATTCATTTACTCCTTCCTTAAATTCACTTTGGATGAATGGAGGAGAGTTGTCTAAGGATAAAATAAATAGGTGAAGACATTTTTATTAAAAGGGAATTTGACTAGTTGCAGCTGTTTTATTCTTTTGGTTTGCTATAAGTAGCCTTATGTGTTGGGCCCTTTCAAAAATCTCTTCTAATTTCATATTTAGTAATGAAAATAAGAGTTTAGTGCATTTTTATGAGATACTTTTTTTTTGTTTGTTTAGAAGTACTGACATCCATTTCTCCGATTTTTGAATTTTCTAGGAATTACTGTCAGATCTAATGCCAGTCATACCTAATTACATTCCACTATTGCAAAAATCATAAGTGCTTGTGGTTTTTTTATTCATGGAAACTGGAATTTTTTTCTTATATGTAAATCTAGTGGTGTTTTTATTTATGTCTTTTTGTAAAGGCATTTGTTAGTGATCTTTCAAGATCATTTTGAGTAAATGCTTGGTAACTCAGGAAAATTATGCTAAGTCAATAAAATTTAAAGAAAAATTTCAAGGTAATGTTAGTGTTTTAGGTATATCTAATAACTCAATCAAGTGTTTCTAAGCAGGTCCTATAAAGTCAACTTCCAATCAATAATTGAGACTTTAGCTTGCATTCAGATTTAATAACTTATTTGCAAAAGTCTTAAAATATAGCTTATTGAGCAAGCAAACAAAAATGTCCTGATGTGTTTGGTAAAATCTTTCCTCACAAAATTAGCATAAGACTAACCAAATCTGGTTCACCTAATCAGATTAATGAGGATTTCACATTTGTAGACACAATTATAGCTAAATTTGTATGTATTTACAAAAAAAAAATCCCTTCTCATATCAAAGTATTTCATAGTTGTGGTAGCATGAGAGAGGGTTGAGTGAATTTAAAGCCTTAGATGTGACAGTATCCAAACCATTGTTGGATGATTAAAAGTAGAAAGTGTGTACCTTTTCAAGGAGGGGGGAAAATTACTACTAGTCTCAGTCAAGTCTGATGTAATTCAAGAATCTTCTAATAATTTGTTTTAGGCAGGCTGCTGTCACATTGCTTTCTGAACTTCTAAAACAATATGTTACCACATAATGAATATGTCATGACCTCTTATGCGATCCTTGAAATATTCTGTTTAAGTGTACACTCTAAATTTTATGACTACCAGCATCTGCTGGGCCTTCAACACAATTGGTCAGTTTCCAGTTTCTATAATCAAATCCCTGTGTCCTCTGGCCCTGGCTCACTCCACTCCAACTTCAAAAAGAAACTAGGAGCTTCTGATGGAGAGCATGCACTATACCTCACCTGCCTGCCCTCCTTCCCTTAAGTACAAGTGATAATATGTTACATTGCCTTTTTCTATGATGAGGACCTCAATTAATGCTCTGGATCTCATTCCCTTTTTCCTTATCTTAGTCTATGACCTGTCTCTTTTCTTTCCAGGATCTCTAGCCTATTCTGTTCTGTTTCCTTCTCTCCAGTTTTTAAAAACATGCTTCTCTCTCTCCCAACCTTCTAGCAGCCCCTCCAGATACTGCCCTCTTTCCTCACCCTTATGGACCAGATTGCTCAGTTATATACATTGTTCTATTTCCTGACCTCCTGTTCATTCTTAAATTCACTGTAGTGTGTACCCCCCCACCCCAGCTAAAACAACTTAAGGTCGCCAGTGACCTTCAACAAATTTTCTGTACTAAATCCAACAAATTTTTGTCATGATCTCACTTGACTCCTTAGCAGTTTTCAGCATTTTTGACATGCCTACCTTCTTCAATCACCTGACATCCATGACATTACATTTTCTTCTAGTTTACTTCCTAAGTGATGTAATGATTCCAAATCTATATGTGCATCAAAGATGTCTCTTCTTAGCCCTAGACATTCATGTTAAACTGCCAATGAGGATTTCTTATTTCTCAACTCATTATGTACAAGAACTGTTTTCATTTTTGCCCACAAAGCAGTCCTTTCCGTGGTTGTCTCTAGTTTATTTGAATAGAAGCACATCTACCAGTTACCCACATCAGATACATGGCAGTCACCTTAATCCTCCCATTCTTGCCTCTCTAACCAATGAGACACCAAATCCTTTCTTCTGCCTACTTGATGGCTTTCAGGTTTTCTGCTTCCCTCAGTTTCTACTCTCTGCCACTATTCTCCTTTACCTGCACTAATGCAATAGTAACTTTCCCATGTCCTTGCTGGCCTTCTCCAGTCTGTTCTCTGCACTGACTCTAAGTAGATTTTTTTTTAATGTTTTTAAATTTATTTTTGAGACAGAGAGAGACAGAGCATGAGCAGGGGAGGGGCAGAGAGAGAGGGAGACACAGAATCCAAAGCAAGCTCTAGGCTCCGAGCTGTCAGCACAGAGCCCGATGTGGGGCTCGAACTCACAAACTGCAAGATCATGACCTGAGCCGAAGTCGGATCCTCAACTGACTGAGCCACCCAGGCTCCCTAGTAGATTTTTTAAAATGAGAAATCTAAATGGGATTCCTCCTGGAATAAATTGATTTTAGGACACAGAAGTGGTTGCAGTATTTATTCTTTTATATTGAAATACAGTACTTCAGGCATATTGAATAATGTCACCTCTTTCTAAAAGTCATATACTGGACATTACTTACCTTCATATTTGCTCGAGATTTAATTATTATATTTTAATACGGCCTTGTCATGGCATTTAGCCCTTATCCTAAATGACCTATGCCTGTTACGATTGTGCGCTTTCTGTTTCTTTCCTCTAAAATCTATATTGTCAACTGATAGTTTTTGCATATGATAACTTTCTGGACAGTTCTTCAGAATTCTACTTGGAGCCAGGCTTTACTGATACCCATTTTGATCTATCGATCACCAGAGTTACCTAACAACTTAATGTTGTGGGGGCTTACTTTTTCTTTTTTTATTTAAGTTTTCAGTTTACGGATATTTTTTAAAATTTAGGTTTTCATTTGTTATATTTCACTGAGGTGTTCTGACTCTATTGTGCCAGAGCAAACATATATCATCAGTGAAGAGGTACCTTTCATTATACCACAGTTAAAATATTTAGCTTTTGGGGACGCCTGGGCGGCTCAGTCAGTTAAGCGTCTGACTTTGGCTCAGGTCATGATCTCGCAGTTTGTGGGTTTGAGCCCCATGTCGGGTTCTGTGCTGACAGCTTGGAGCCTGGAGCCTGCTTCTGATTCTGTCTCCCTCTCTCTGCCCCTCCCCTGCTCACGCTCTGTCTCTCTCTCTCAAAAATGAATAAACATTAAAAAAATTAAAAAAAATATTTAGCTTTTGTAGGAGATACAAACAGGTAAAGATGACCACACCAAATAAAGTTCTCAGCTTAGTGTTGGAGACTTAGTGGTTTTTAAAGTACGATTGTTTATTTAATTCTCACAACAGTATTTTTTTTTATGAGAGAGGAACTTGAGGTATAGAGAGATTACAGAAGTTTTCACAGACTTGTAAGAAAATTTTTCTCTCCTCTACATTGTAAGGTCTATGAAAACAGGATGTCAGGTTTCTTCGTTGTAGTTTTTTCCTTTTCCCACTAATATGAATATCCACCAACTAGCACAGAGCTTGGCTTATAGTAAACCTCCATTAAATAGTTTCTGAATAAATGAATGAGTGTGGGCCTTGCAATTAGCCTAACATATTGCTATTTGAAATAAAGTGTTGGAAGATTTGTTGTAACGTTCTAGAAAGTTCATTTTGGAAGGTAATTTACCTTCCCTTCATAATAGCTTTCTTTTTTTTTTTTTTAGGCAGTGCACTCTATAGGCAGTCTCATTTCCTAATATAATTTTGTGAGCTTATAAATTAATTCTTTTTGGCTTAAGCTAGTTTAGGATAGTTTTCTGTCACTTGCAATAAAGGTTCTTGACTAATATTCCTTCTCCTTTGTATCTTGTCCCACTTATTTCAGGTGTCTTCTGATATGTCTTTTTCCCCTCCAACCCATTTTTCAAAGACATCTTTCTAACACATAAATGGTTCCTTCTAGAAATCCTTTAATGGCCTCAGCACCAACAGGATGAGGATTAGGTCTTTTATCATAGCCTTTTATAAGTTTGGCCCTTCCAGATCTGACCCATGCCCACTTTTCTATTCTCCCTGCCACTATTCTCCAGCAATATGTAACTTTTTTTTTTTTTTTTTAACACCCCACCTCCCCATATACACACACTTGGATTTTGCTCAGAAGCTGCTTGTTGAGTTGCCAGGTGCATTCCATTGAGTATCACCTTTGTGTTGCCCATTCCCTTTATCAGTATTAAATACAATAGGGAAAATAAAAGGGAAAGTTTAAAAAACTCAGAAAATGATAAGCAATAGCTGAGATTTAAAGAATCCAACAGACGTCTGTGTGGGAACAAATAGAAGCGCTGCCTGAGTTAAGGTTGAGTATGACCTATAAATGTTCTATACATTAACCCCACTAATAAGTTGTTCTAGCATTTACTGCACTGTTTTAAAAACAAATGAGGCTATTCAATATATTTCACACTTAAAACTTTATACGGTAAAAGCCTAAGAAGCTACTGGTATCACTGATTCACGTCAGTCCTCCAGCCAGAGGTGGCTTCAGAGTTGCCACTTCTGGTGTGCTTCTTGTAGTACTTAGTTCCCCAGAGTAGAGCTTTCAGGGCCCCGTCTTAATACCTCCTTTTCTCCAGCAGAATCTGCCTGCTGTGGAATACTCCCGAGTTCAGCCTCTTTGTTTTGGAGTAGGTGGAGTGGGGGATGGAAGATCAAGGGGTGGTAAGAACTGAAGGGTTGAGAAGACTAGTGGTGGAGTGCCGGGGTGGGGGAGGGGGGGGTGGGGAAGTGAGTGCCCGTGAAGAGGACCGGGGAGGGGTTGTGGCAGCAGCATGTAGGTTTATGAAGCTGCTGTTGTCCAAAATAACATTAATTCACAAAAACAGTATATTTTGGTATGGAAAAATAAGCATGGTGTACTGGAATATAATATTTTTTTTTAAGAAAGGAAGACTGTGTTGTATAGTCATTAATAGTTTATTAAGGATGCCTGTAGGGGTTCGTGAGCAATGGAATACCCATCAACAAAAGATGTGTACTTCACGTACAGTGCAGTACAGGGAAACTACAAAAATCAAATTTAGTCACACCCTTATGCACTCTCAAAATGTCAGCTTTTGTGGCTCAAATCTCTTATGTGATAAAAAACTTTCCAGACCTACTCTTTAGAATTGTGTATAAGTTTCATGGGTTTGAGGGGATCTGTGTAACATGCATCATCTTTTACTACATATTGTGACAATCTGGACACTTTCTGTATACTTTTGTGTTTTGGAGAGTTGCTTAGCCCAGTTAATAGCTCAGCAAAAACAAGGTAGTATCTTATTTTAAAGATTTTTAAAAAGAAAGTGTATCTTTAACTAGAATCCATGCCATTTCTGAATGAATAATCATTTTCTGATTAATGTATATAGGGACAGAATGAAGTAAATGCTAATAAGTGATTGTGCCACAGCGACCTGTGACTTAACATCCTCAGCGGCTGTTATTTTTTATTTTATCTGACTCCTGTTGCATTTATATTATCAATAATGCTAGCTCTGAAACTCAGCTAATGTGAAATAATTGAAGAAAATCTCCCTAGTTCATTTTCAGAGACATTGTTTTCATTCACATAATAACGGAGTACTTAGGCTAAATGCCAGTCCCTGGTGATAAGATTGTGAGTAAAATAGGTATGTCTCTAACCTCAGAATTTATCTAGCACTTACAACGTGGGGGGGACATGGAGGATTACAAACATGAATAACTGAGCCTTCAACTAAGAAGAGTCTCAGCCTTTATATCTCTCTCTTTCTCCTTTTGGAGTAGAGGGTCTTCTTTCCACCATCAAAGAGCTTCCCTTTCCCTTCCAATCCATCAAACTCATTCTTGACAGAGAACTTTTATTTTATTTTGATTTGATTTGATTTAATTTAATTTAAGTTATTGTTTGTTTATTTAATTTGAAAGAGAGAGAGAGAGAATCCCAAGTAGACTTCCATGCCCATTGTGAAGGCTGGTGCAGGGCTCGATCTCATGAACTGCCAGACTGAGACCCAAGCAGAAATCAAGAGTCGGCTGCTTCACTGTTGAGCCACTCAGGCGCTCCTTGGCAGGAACACAAATCTGATATAATTCCTTTTCACCTCTCTCAGGTTCATGTTCCAATTCTCCAGCATATCATTAAAAAGTCCTTTCTTAATCATAGCCTGTCTTTGCGAGCTTCATGTTTATGCTGCTTGCTGTTTATGCTATTTGCTGTTCACATTTTGAGGCTTTCCCTAATAGAACCACCATTACACCATCCCCAGCTGAACCAACCACTTATCCTTCTTGTATTCTTTTATGTATTTTGCAGTATTTTTACCATTATATCACATTGGCTTGTTTTACATTGCTGTACCCTCTGTTAGACTCAGAGGGTCAGAGTAGAAAGTACTACCTCCTCTCATTTTAATCACAGCATCTTTTGTATATCCCTCCCAGACTCCTGCATGTTAGCCATCAGTAAGTGTCTGAATTGAATGTGAAGATAAAGTTTCTAAAGTCAGAAAATTCATAATTTACTAGTATATATAGGTAGATGCACAACTACCTTTTGTAACACTAGGTAGTATATACTGATGCTAACTAAAGTTGTAAATTTCTTGAAATTATGATCTTATATCGTGCCTCTTCTATATCCTTAACCCTGTTCTCCATTCTGACATTTTACTGGGTGCATAATTCCCCTTCACATGCTTGACTGAAGGGAAGAAGGCTTATCAGCAGTCTAGTGGACTTTCCCTCTCATTATTACAACCTTCTCCCTCCCACTTTAAAACCCTTGAAGAATGCAATACCTTCTGGTTATTGACCAGGAGAGAGATGCTATAGGTATGAAAATACCAGGTGCCAGGAGCACCTGGCTGGCTCAGTGAGTAGAACATGCAGCTCTTGATCTCAGGGTCACGAGTTCAAACCCCACGTTGGGCACAAAGATTACTTAAATAAGTAAATATAAAAAAAAAAATAAATAAAAATAAAGAGCTTTGCATTAAAAAAAAAATACCTTGAACAGAGAGAGCATACCATGAGACCCCATACAAAAGCCATAGAGGCAGATTCTTCTAGCTGGAGGCATTCTCTAGCATATGCAGTTTATAGTCCAAGGTGACCGACAACACAGCTATTTGAAAAAAAGATTGTGAAGAATTACTTGTTATGAGAGATGAAGCAATTTTAATTTTTGCAAAGACCATCAGGTAAATTTAAAAACTGTGTTTATAACTTTACCCTTTTCTTGTGGAAAGTAAATTTCCTCTCAAGCAGGTATTTATTTATAAGCAGAATTTTTTATTCATTTATGTCTTCTTTTCACATCTGATAACTGCACCTGACCTTAGAATTTTATGGCCATAATTTCTCACGGTACTTAATACACTCTTGGGCATGCACTAACTTTTTTTTTAATGTTTATTTATTTTGGGGGTGTTGAGAGAGAGAGAGAGAGAGAGAGAGAGAGAGAGAGAGAGAGAGAGAGAGACCGAACTGGCATGAGTGGAGGAGGGGCAGATAAAAGGGACAGACTCTCAAGCTGGCTCCGTGATTCAGGGCTCAACCTCACAAAACCTTGAGATCATGACCTGAGCCAAAATCAAGAGTCGGAGGCTTTGCTGACTGAGCCACCCAGGCACCCTTGCTAACTTTTAAGTCAAATGTATTTAAAACACCAAATTTTATCTATATACTTAAAACTATATTCTTAGTAATAATTTATGAAATGTTTACTACAACCTTAATACCTAATTTGCAGTTGATGGGCTCATTTTGTTTACTTGTTTTTGGAAGAAATTTTGATTTCAAATCAGTGCCTTTTGAAAAAATACTTTTTACATATACTGGATACAATGGTCTTATTTGAATTCTGCCAGATCATAAATACTGGAAATGAGGTGTTGGTTTGAGGAGAGAATATTGCAATTATGAAGGACAGGCAAAGCATAGAGGCAGTCTGGCATAAGGTGTTTCTTTTTTCCCCAATACCAAAGTCCTTAAAAATAATACTGGAATGATTCTTGGGCTGCTGAATTACTTTCTTTCTTGAGTTAACTCATTGGGAGTTGTTCTAATAACCTTGCAAAAACAAGACTTTTAAAATTCACATGGGGAAAAAACTGCCATCTTTTGATCTGAACATTTAGTAATGACCCCTATTAATTCTGTAATGATTAATTCTATATGTTGCTCGTTGGTGAGGCTTACAACTTTGACTTAACGTTTCTTTATATTTGTTCAAACTGAAAGTACTCCCGTGCTCATTCTGAATGAATGTACTAAAAGATTTTATTCTCTTCCCCTTGATTGCCTCATGGTTTTTTAAAATTATATATTTTAATCAACTACATGTGTATTGATTCTGGCTGCTATATTATTAGTGATTAAAATTCTTAATACATCATTTTAAGGAACCTGTAGACTGTGAATGCTCAATACTTATTGGCTGATAGTTGCTTTTGCTTTGAATATGCAAAGACATATGCTTTGAATGACAAAAATCTAAATTTTTCTTTTGGAGCATAGAAAAACAGTACTCTGAAATTAAATTATAATAATTTAATTTGGGCTAAAGATATTAGTGTTTTGTTTGTTTTTCCATAGTATTTCTAAATTTTAAATCAGAATTTTCCCACATATTATTTAGAAGTAGTCTATCAGGAAAGGGGATATTTTATCAAAATCTATTTGACTAGAGCCAAGTTCAGCATTGTATAGGTTTATACAATTAGTAAGAAAATAAAATTTAAATTGGTATTTGTAGAAGTAGGTTTTTTTACATGAATATTTCCATTGTTTTCCCATTCCCAGGAACTAATTTGTGGTTATGTATCTAGTTTCCTTTCCTAAGAAGTAATTTTCATTTTCTTATTTTCAAGGGTTGCAAAGTCTTATTTAAAAGGCCATGCAAGAGGGCAAATGGAAAATGCAGACTTACGTGATACAAGAAGGGATTGCGGGGCCCGGGACAAAATAATCATTTAAATGTAGTTGTATATGCATTTCTTTAAACCGTTGTGCTATCCAAACAAAAAACCTTTGCCATGTGACTTTGCAACCTCTGGTTTATAGTCATTCAACAATAACAAAATTTTAATGTTTGTATGTAGGTTATTTTAAAATAATAAATATGTTTGCAATTATTGTGCTCATCTGTCAATACATTTGTGTGGGCCACATGGTATTTTGGTGGATTTTTTTAAAAAAAACAAAACAAATGAGGTGAAAACACTCTTAACCAATTCCTAACCTTTCCTCATGGCTCATCTTAGTCCTTATATTCAGGGGTAGGGTTGGAGTGATAGATGGGTAAAAGGTAGAGATGGTGTATCTTGACAGTTGTATGAGATCAGCTCTATGAAAATATGACTTAAAATCTGGCATTGTAAAGTTTGGAGGAAATTCATATTTTCCAGCTCCGTCAAAGTTCCTCTTACACTGGGTTCATAAAACAAACAAAAAAAGAAGACGATATATCTTGCTCTATTCATTATTCTATATATTTATATATTTTACCTTTACAGCCTGAGGAAGAACTTGATCCTGAAGAGAGGGACAACTTCCTCCAACAGCTTTATAAGTTTATGGAAGACAGAGGTATTTCATGCTCATTATTTAAAAGCAGTAATTTCTGGGGCATCTGGGTGGCTCAGTCAGTGAAGTGTCTGACTCTTGATCTTAGCTCAGGTCTTGTTCTCAGGGTCGTGAGTTCAAGCCTTGTGTTGAACACCTACTGTGGAGCCTCCTTTAAAAAAAAAAAAAAAGCAGTCATTTCTTTTAGTCATTTCTTTTACAGTTTTACATTCTAGGTTTATGCATTATTTTTGTTAGAATCGTGGATTTGGATTTCAAGTAAAGCCTAAGAATCAGTTACAGTTGAAAATAAGCATTTGAAATAAAAACAACCATTATCTATGTATAGGAAAATAGTTTGGATATAATTATATTTAGCCTACTTGGGACTTATAAAACCAAAAAATACTATAATAATATTTCACTAATGGAAGGTGAACAGTCATAATATTAATTTACATATCCATTAATTACTAATGCTGTTTGCAGTAATAAACTAGCCTCATCCTTGATCTCAAAAAAAGAAACAAATTAGGAGATCAAGTCCTATGTAAATAGAATAGGATTTTGAATAGAGTTAAAAGAAATACAGCCTTTATAAATTCTAATTTTTGACATTATATTAGTCCTAGAAAATCCTGAGACAAATTTGTCCTAGATACTCTGTGGCTTTCAGAAATCATCCTTCAGATTACTGCCAGCAGTTTTAATATTTGTGTTAAAGCAGGGAAAATGGATCCATGCTCTAAATTACACCTGTAAAATTGTGTATATTCTTACAGAGGCCTCTTGAGCCAACATCATTGTTAGCTGTACCTTGTAGTTGTAGGTTTTACTTGTACCCAGTCCACTGACAGGTGATTATATTAGTTGTGAGAGAGGTGATCTTATTAGTCATAGCAGTGAATCTAAAGAGCATCACAATACTTCATAAAGAATATAGAGAATATTTTATGTTGTCTTACATATTTAAAGGTTCTTTAAATAGATGCTTCTGATTAATAAAACTTGGGAAATGAGAAATTGGCAAGCTTTGTATTGATAGCTTTGTAACAGTATTTGAATTCAATTCCATTTGAATAAAAATTTTATTTCTACTTTCTGATATTAAAAAGGTACTCCAATCAACAAACCACCTGTTTTGGGCTATAAAGATCTCAATCTCTTCAAACTCTTTAGACTGGTTTATCATCAAGGTGGATGTGACAATGTAAGTAAGGACGTAATGAAAAAGTTAAATCATCTAATGTACTGTTCTGCACTTAGGTAATAAACACATTTTCTTAATGAACATAGAATGTTAGTGTAAAGATTATTTCCCTTTGTAAATGTTAACAAATAAAAACTTAATTTTCCAGATTGATAGTGGTGCTGTATGGAAGCAAATTTATATGGACCTTGGCATTCCTATTTTGAATTCAGCTGCTTCCTACAATGTAAAAACTGCTTATAGAAAGTAAGTAGTATAGTTTATTCATCAAAGAATACATATTACAGGGAATATTTTCCATTTAATTTGTTAACAATTAAACAAGAACACATCAATCAAAGAACATTAAAGTTAGAGAAAGTGCATAAAAAAGTTCAGGTTAATAGATGATTGGGATTGAACATTATTTCATTGCACCAAGTCTGCTTTACTCCATTTTTCATGTTGTCCTAAATTTCCTTTTCAGAGTTAGGGATGCAGGTAGTGTTAACAGTCTGAAATGATGATAGGTGTTCTAGAGCTATATCTTCTGTGGTGAACAACTTTCATATCAAAACTATGATAGCTATGTTCAGTTATCACAAGCATAGATTTTTTTAGGAAGAAATTGTATGATCAATATTCCTGTTTATAATCCTGTATAAAACCAAGAAGTCAGTACCATAAAAAAAGTACTTTAAAAAAAAGTCTTAAGTTTTACTTTTTAAAAATAAAATGTTTAATAATATAGTATTCAAGTTAATGTAAAGACTAAGATTTCCTAAAATGAAATATTGTTTGTTTAGGTATCTCTATGGTTTTGAGGAATACTGCCGTTCTGCAAATATTCAGTTCAGAACTGTTCACCACCATGAACCAAAAGTAAAAGAGGAAAAAAAAGAGTTAGAAGAATCAATGGAAGAGGCTCTAAAAGTAGATCAAGAAATGCCTTTAGTAGAAGTGAAGAGTGAACCTGAGGAGAATATTGATTCAAACAGTGAAAGTGAAAGAGAAGAAATAGAATTAAAATCTCCAAGGGTAAGTAGTTAATAATTAGTTTTATCTGGTTTATTTTAAACATTACTTAAAATTTTTCATTATGGACATTTTAAGATATACACAGAAATACTTCAGTGAACCTAGTTTGTTTTCTAGTATTGAGTTGTGCTTTAGGCAGACTAGCCTGGCTGTTTTTTTCCTTAAAAAAAATTGTTTTGTTTTGTTTTTAATCTTTATTTTGAGAGAGAGAGACAGAGAGTGTGAGCAGTGGAGGAGCAGAGAGAGAGAGAGGGAGACATGGAATCTGAAGCAGGCTCCAGGCTCTCAGCTGTCAGCACAGAGCCCGACTCGGGGCTTGAACTCACGGAACGTGAGATCATGACCTGAGCCAAAGTCAGATGCCTAACTGACTGAGGCCACCCAGGCGCCCCTGCCTGTTTTTTTCTAAATATGCCTGTTACTCTTCCTGAAAAACCATTTCTCCTGTTGTTTTCTATTTATGTCTGTTTAAGTCATTCTCATCTGGGGTCAGTCTCAAATATTCACCTCCCTTAAGTCTAGCTAAAAAGTCACCTCGCTCAGGGTGGCTGAGTGGCTCAGTTGGTTGAGTGTCTGACTCTTGATTTTGGCCAGGGTTTTGATCCCAGGGTTGTGGGATCGAGTCCCACAGTGGGCTCTGCGCTGAGCATGGAGTCCGTTTGGGATTCTCTCTCTCCCTCTGTCCTTCTCGCTCGCTTTCTAGAAAAAAAATTTTTTTTTAATTTTTAAAAAGTCACTTCACTGAAGCCTATCCTGGTCACCTTATCTAAAATTGTAATCTGCCTTGTCTGTTTGGCATTTGCAGTCCCTCTAATGTTGCTCCTTTTACTTGTAATTTACTTACTCATATTCTCTTTATTATATTTGTTTCTTTTACCCCACTCTGCACTGGATTCACACTCCATGAGGGCAGGGATTAGTATTTTTTCTGTTCATTGACAGATCCCAGGCATCTAGAATAGTACTTCATCTACATTAAGAACTTACTAAATAGTTGTTGAATGAATGAATCTCTTCCTTATAATTCCTGTGCCTCCAACTGGATGGGTTCTTTTCATTCTCTGTTACCTCACAGCACACTGCACATAAAATTCTTGTGGCAGTTTATTATGCTTCATCTTATTTTCTAGTCATGTGCTCACTGCTTTTATCTTCTAACTCTGCTCTTCTCCATTATTATTTAAGTCCTTTGCAGAAGTTGTCATCCATTATTTTGGTCATTGCTAAATGATGTCTACATAGGATTTATTAAATTTTAGGAGAAAAAATTATCACATTATCAAAGAAGTTCAGTTACTATTATGTCTTATTTTTCAGTGAAATCCTACTTAATGAAAGAGGAGATGAAATCACCTCTTACCTCTTTTAGTTGCTCAGAAACCATTTTTTAAAACTGTCCATTTTGGGGCGCCTGGTGGCTCATTTGGTTAAGTGTCCGAAGCTCAGGTCATGATCTCATGGTTCATGAGTTCGAGCCTTGCGTCGGGGTCTGCTGTCACCAAGAGCCTGCTTTGGATCCTCTGTCTCCCTCTCTCTGCCCCTTCCCTACTCGCACTTTCTTTCTCTTTCTCAAAAATAAACGAACGTTAAAAAAATAAACAACTGTCTATTCTGACCATCATCCAGTAAATGGAATCTTCTAGTGAATTTCATGAAACATTCAAATTGGTTTGTTTGATTTCTTTTTCATTTTTTTAATTGTAAAAAACTGTGGTAAGTACACATATAATTTATCATCTTAGCCACTTCTAAGTGTATGGTTCAGTGGCATTAACTACATTCACATGTCGTGCAGTCATCACCACCGTCCATCTCCAATACTTTTTTCATCTTGCAAAACTGAAACTCATCATTAAACAGTAACTTTCCATTCCTCTCTCCCCCAGCTTGTGGCAACAGCCATTCTACTTTCTGTCTCTGATTTGACTATTCTGGGTACTTCATATAAGTGGAATCATACGGTATTTGTCCTTTTGTGCCTGGCTTATTTCACTCAGTATAATGTCTTGCAGGTTGAATCTGTGTATGTGTCACAATTTCCTTCCTTTTTAAGACTGAATAATAACTCCCATTATATGTATTTTGGACACACTTTCTTGTCATTACATAAAGATGTTCCTCATCTTTTTTTTTAAGTTTTATTTAAAACTTAACATAAAAAGATGTTAAAGATGTTTCTCATCTTATGTAAAATACCTGTAGAGTACTGCATATTATGGATATTCCATAAATTTACCTTCCTTAAGATTTTGTCCAATTTTTTATGATTACAAAATGCTGTAATAAATATGCTTATAAAAATTCCTCGTTTGTCTGAATGAATGGGCGGCAAACTTCTAAAAATGGGATTTCTGGGGCAGCTGGCCGGCTCACTGGGAAGAGCATGTGACTCTTGATCTCAGGGTCCTGTGTTCAAGCCCCACACTGGGGGCAGAGATTACTTAAATAAATAAATAGGGGCACCTGGATGACCCAATCGGTTAAGTGTCTGAGTCTTGATTTTGGCTCAGGTCATGATCTCATGACTGGTGGGGTCAAGCCTCTCATTGGGCTCTGTGTTGACAGCACAGAGCCTGCATGGGATTCTCTCTCTCTGCTCTTCCCCCTGCTCACGTGTGTGCTCTCTCTCTCTCTCAAAATAAATAAATGGGGATCTGGGTGGCTCAGTCACTTAAGCATCTGACTCTTGATTTCAGCTTAGGTCATGATCTCATGACTCGTGAGTTTAAGCCCCATGTCAGGCTCTGCACTGGCAGCCCTGAGCCTCTTGGGATTCTGTCTCTCCCTCTGTCTCTGCTCCTCCCCTGCTTCTGTTCTCTCTCTCAAAATAAATAAACTTAAAAAAATTATTTAAAAACTATTTAAATAAGTTAATCAAAATTAAAAATTAAAATGGGACTTCTGAAACACAGGTATACAGGCCTGAAGTTTGATAGAGAACAGTTCTTTTCATTCATTTACCTACAAGTATTTAAAGAACATATGCTGGGGCGCCTGGGTGGCTCAGATGGTTAGGCGTTTGATTCTTGGTTTCAGCTCAGGTCACAATCTCACAATTTCCTGAGTTCGACCCCGTGCTGGGCTCTGTGCTGGCAGTGCACAGCCTGCCTTCTCTTGCTGCCCCTCCCCTGCTAAACTTTATAAAAATAAAAGATGAAACTAAATAAAAATTTACTTAAAAAAATAAAGAACACCTGCTATGTGCATAGGATATAGAAGTGAATAAGAGAGTCCTTGTCTTCATGGAACCTACCCTTTAGTTCTTTGTGATAAAAAAAAATAAACTTATTTTCTAACTTTGAAGTTGAAATAACACATAGTTAGGAACTAGGGAAAATGTATTATACTGAGATATAATTATAATGTTTTCTAGTGCTGAGTTGTTGGCCCCTTTTCTGTCCTCACTTTATTCCAAGTAGAGGGGAACTCTGCCAGTGTGTAGAAGTGGACTTGAAGGAGAACTTAGGACAGAATAAAATGGCTCACCAGTTTCATGGTCAGTCGAGCATGCAAGAGGCTAGATGAAAGCTTCTGGGGGAAGACAAGTTCCTGCCGGCCTAGTGAGCTCTCTAGATACTCATTCAAAGAAATCCGCTCACTTGTTGGCCATTGATATAATTCAATCCTTTTAAAATGTAGTCACACAGAAATAGAGTGATAATGTAAATTTTATCTTAAAAATGGTGGAATTAGAGACCACAGAGCTTTAAGAGTCCATAATATATTTTTTTTTTTTTTTGCTGGTTAATCTTTTAAAAGTACTATTATTAACCTGTATCATTGATGTTTAGTTAATTATTTTAGAACATTCATTGTAGCCAAGAAATATTGCAAGTGAGATAAAACATGCTAAGTGAAATAAGTCTGACAAAGACAAATCCCATATGATTTCACTTACAAGTAGAATCTCAAAAAGAAAAAAGAATAAACGAAAAAAGAGAAACAGACTGATGAATACAGAGAATAAACTAGTGTTTGCCAGAGGGAGGGAGTGGGCGGATGGGCTAAGTAAGTATAGGGGATTCAGAGGTGCAAACTTGGAGTTATAAGTCACAGGAATGAAAAGTACAGCATAAGGGATATATTCAATACTATTGGGATAACTGTCTGGTGACCAACGGTGATTATACTTAACCATGGTGAGCACTGCATAATGTATATAATTGTCAATTGACTGTGTTATACACCTGAAATTAACATGTCAACTCTGATTCAATTAAAATTTTATTGTAGTCAAGAAATACAAAAGTGAGATAAAATAATGTGAACAAAGGAAGAGATTTTTACTTCTAATGTAGTATGTAGCCAAGGATCACAGTAGACATGGACATAATTAAGTAATTTATATGGGTTGAAAGGAAAAGTGCCCAGGAATTGATGGGCTGTCATTGTTATGTCTCAAGCCTGAGAGAAGACTAGTCATTGCTGTGAAACTTTACGAAAAAGAAACATTTTCTGCCTTTTTCCCCATTTGTAGTGATAGCTATTTTAAAGCTTTTACCCCTTCTAGGGACGAAGGAGAATAGCTCGAGATGCAAATTCTATTAAAAAGGAAATTGAAGAAGACAAGACAGAAGACAAATTGAAAGACAATGATACAGAGAATAAAGATGTAGTTGAAGACTATGAAACCATGGAGAGAAAAGAAAACGAGTTACTGCTGGGGAGAAAAAATACACCAAAGCAAAAGGAGAAGAAAATTAAAAAGCAGGAGGATTCTGATAAAGACTCAGATGAAGAGGAAGAAAAAAGCCAAGAGAGGTACATTATCTTATATTTGTTCTCCAGAAGCACCTGTCTGGGGTACAGCAGCGCTCTGATCCTGCTTAGAGATTCAGGTTTGAGGGAATGTTTTCTTATTGGGACTTCCGTTCCTCTTGTCTAGTGAAGGTGAGACACATTGTGAAGATGATGTGTATCGCCTTTCGGAATTGGAGAATATACTGGTCGCACCATTTTAATAGCACTTGTGCCCTAAACAGTGGCCTCACAGAAGGCTGCGCCACCCAGTCAAAAGAAAGGTCCTGCAGTTGACAGCAGGGAAGGGAGCTGGAGAAAAATGGAGGAAGTGGACAAGAGGAAACAGCGACAGCAAAAATTCCATTTTAAAAAAGGTACAATGTGGGAAAGCTAACAAACACATGGGTGCACAGTACTAGCAGATGTTTCTGTGTGTTAGCTTTATCTAAGACATTTTTCTTTTCAAGTTATTGTATTAGAATAAGTGGCATGCACCCCTGATGCTAGTTTGGAAAATACATTCTTGCCCCACATCACACCAATAAATTTCAGTTTTTAATGTCCATTCTGTTTGCTGTTGAGTGTTGGTATTTTTTTTCCATGTATTATACATGTATGGACTGAACTGACTTAAACATTACCAAAGATTAGGCAGTCCAGCTAGAGCAAATTAATGTCCGACTGTGTTTAGTTGGCCATTTCTGTGTTGTCAAATGGATTTACTAATTTTTATATGCTACTAAAAAATGAATCTTAATTCAGCAACAACAGCATAACACACGTTCTTGTAACATGAGCTCTTCTCCATAGTTACTTTTTGATTACTACATTATATGATGACAAATTTTCTAGAAGTTTAAGTAAAATTGGGAAAAAGTAGCCTGCTGCATCCAACTAGTGGCTGACACCCATCTAAAAATTAACCATTGAGAAAATACTTGTAAAAATAGGAATGATTGGTGAGTGGGAGAGGTGATTTTATGATTCAGTCCAAATAGGTACAAGAGCTATCACAATTACATGTGAATTAGATGAGTGAATAAAGAAGGTTCTGTATCGAAATAGGATTAGGAAAACTGGGAGGAGAAAATTGGAGTTGAATATAATGATGTGAGTGCAGAATTTCAAATATTTGGACAATAAATTTAAGCAAAAGTGAACCACTTAAATCAGGGCTAATTATAGTTTGAAGTTTTATTAAAAATAAGCATCAAAATATGTGTAATATGTATTTAATACATAAAACATGTAATACATGTATATATATGTATATATGTGTATATATGTATATATATAGATGTGTGTATCTATATATATATATGTAATATGTGGTTTTAAAAGCCTTTATAGTTGCTATGTAAATAGAATAAGTAATTGTTTCAGAGAAAATTTCAGACTTGAATATGAAAAAAAATATGCCCTTCTATTAAATAAAGATTGAATATATAGACAAACATAGTTCGTATTCTCATTCTATAACAGGAATCATGGAAACGGGAGATTTTTTTATCTGCAGACATTTCTGTTTTAAGTAGTTTCTTAATATTTTGAAATTACCTTATCAGACTATAGTATTGAATGTGTCCTTCGAGATAAAACATTTCCCAGGGCAAATGAGGTTGTCAAAGCTTCTTCATGTCGGTTCCCCTAGTGCTCCCCAGATAAAAGCCCCACGTTTATTAGAGCATAATGCCTCCTCTGAAAGAAACATTTACCACTCATGACATTAGGATGATCTTTGGTGTAGATCTCTTCTAAATCCTTGGAGGGTTAATACAAAATGTTTTATTTATAAAAAATACCGAAATATTGTCAGACCTCCCTATGTCAATCTCTTTTATACCTGATTATTTTAAACAAAAGCTGCTGGGAGAGGAGTAAAAACACAACAGAAATCAGTATGAGATACACAAAGCTTTGTTCTCCTGGTGCTATCCCACAGTTTCAACAAGTGACCTAATATTCAAATATCTGTTGTTTCTTTGTTACGGTAGGAAAACCTTTAAAATATAAACTAGTTTAAAAGATATGGTTACTGAGGTAGATAGCCCTTGTTCATTATTCTGCCCACTAAAATAAAACAGTTATGCTAAAGACCATTCTAAATTGAGCAGAGTGGTAGTAAAGTAGATTCAAGACAATTTAGTTGCAGGAAGTTAGAAACTATCTTTAGGTAATTTTCACATAATAAGGTGGCACTTGAATATGAATCCTAAAGAGTTTTTCAAAGCACATGGCTCTTACTTTATCAAAACTGATTAATTTGACTACATCATCAACTGTGATTATTGATTGGCCTTTAAGAAATATGGATTTACTTGTGGTACAGTGCACCGTTACGTAATAAATAAATTCCTTAGTAGGTAGTCCATAAAAATCTTCTCCTTCTCCTCCTTCTTCTCCTCCTCCACTGACATGCTATTAAGGTAATACTTAGGTTTTAACTATTCTACATGTTGAATTCTTTTAGCATATATTAGTTCTCCATTAAATTATTAGTAGCATTATCAATGTTATAACTTGCTGCAGGGAAGAAACTGAAAGCAAATGTGACTCTGATGGGGAGGAAGATGAGGAAGACATGGAACCCTGCCTAACAGGAACCAAAGTGAAAGTAAAATATGGTCGAGGAAAAACGCAGAAAATCTATGAAGCTAGTATTAAAAGCACTGAAATTGATGATGGAGAAGTTTTATACTTGGTACATTACTATGGATGGAATGTCAGGTAAGCAGAAAACGTATTTTCTTACTATTGAAATTTATTTCCATGGTTCAAAAAGATTTGTGAAGAACCAAAGAAAATGGTATATATAAAGCAAATGGTTACAAAGCATACCTTTTATCTGAATTTTCCAAGACTTTTAACATCTCCAGTGCTTTACTAGCTGTGTCAGTACTTCAGGCAAGGGTCACCAAGATCCTATGTGTAGTTGAACAGGTTGGATTTATTGCTCATTTGCAGTGAGGGAGAACACAGTAAGGGATACCATGGGGCATTCATCAAGAGAGTGTTAGATGAATTCATGAAAGTCTAAGGCACTGCCTCTGGAAACGGCAGTAGCCCAGGATTTTATGGAAACATCCTGCAGACCATGGGCAGGGAGGCAGGCCTGCAGCTCCCAATGGTGCAGGTGGTTTGTCTATTACATTTATTCAAAATCATGCTCATATCGGGGCACCGGGGTGGCTCAGTCAGTTAAGTGTCTTGACTTCGGCTTAGGTCATGATCTCACAGTTCATGGGTTGGAGTTCTGTGTCGAGCTGTGTGTTAACAACTCAGAGCCTGGAGCCTGCTTCGGATTCCGTGTCTCCCTCTCTCTCTGCCCCTCCTCCACTCAGACTCTGTCTCTTTCTCTCTCTCAAAAATGAATAAATGTTAAAATAAATAAATAAAATTTAAAAATAAAAATAAATCAAGCTTGTATCAAGTATTATAATTCTAAGTTGATTAATTTAAAAATGTTAGGACTCAGATTTGAGCTTGTTAGATGATTTTAGGGAGGGTTTAAGGAAGTGGGTTTTGGTGTAGATTGGATGTGGTCAAGAAGTGGTGATAATTGTGTGATTGGTTTTCTTAATAAATCTTATCTAGAAGAAGAGAAGACTAGACCAAGGTTAGTATTGTAATTGATAAAGAAGCAGCAGTTAGTCGCTCAAGATAAAAGGATGTTGGTCATTTTTGTGGGTTGGATAATACTCCTTTTTATCCTGTGTTTAGATACTATTATGAAGTGGTCTTGTTTTTGTCTTGATCTGTCATGGTCATGGGATAGACTTATCTGATGTTGATGTTCTGTGAAACTGTTGATGTTCAACAGGAGAACAACTGCATGTAGCTTTAAGTCCAGATCAGCTCTGTAGCTGATAGTACCAGGCCAGTTCCTCTACTCTTCTCTTTCCCCTTTGGAAAGCCTTATGCATTTAATATCTCTGCTTGCCCTGTATTTGCTTGGAGCCAGAGTGCTTCAAGGTTTCCTTACATACTAGAAATGTGCTGTTATGTGTCAATTCCTTCACCTCTAAATCGGGTAAGATAAAGCAACCTGCTTTATAAAATGTTGTGAGAAATAGTGCTTAACACCTGTATTAACATACAAAGTGCTTAGAACAGTGCCTGGCATACAGTAAGTACTCAATAAATGTTGACTGTTTTCTTTAGTGAGGGAGAGTTAGGTTTCTTTCATTTTGCATCATTTCAAGAATATGGGTTTAGGTGTGCCTGGGTGGCTCAGTCAGTTAAGCGTCCGAATCTTGATTTAGGCTCAGGTCATGATCTCATGATCATGGGATCAAGCCCCACATCAGGCTCTGCACTGGGCATGGAGCCTGCTTGGGATTCTCTCTCCCCCTCTTTGTCTGTTTCCAACATGCATTCTCTCTCTCTCTCTCTCTCTCTCTCTCTCTCTCTCTCAAATAACTTTAAGAAAAAAGAAAGTATGGGTTTAATGAATAGCATATAAAACTTTAAAATTTCTCAGACTGGTCCCTATGTTCTTCACACTTGTGCCAACACTAGAAAGAAACTGGTTTGTTTATATATTTTGAGAAGAGAAAGAGTGAGAGAGCATATGAGCACGAGCAGGGGGAGGCAGAGGGAAAGGGAGATTAGAGACAGAATCCCAAGCAGGCTCTGCACTGGTAGCCTGGAGCCCGATGCGAGGCTTGAAATAATGAACTGAGAGATCATGACCTGCTCCAAAACCAAGAGTTGGATGCTTTACTGAGCCACCCAGGTGCCCCACAAACTTTAATTTTTAAAACATGCTTATTATTCAATATTTATAGTTGACATACATTGTCCTATTAGTTTCAGTTATACAACATGATTCACCAGTTCTGTGCAAACTCTTTAGTGATCTTAGAGATCTGTTGTTTTGTATGCACATATTGAATTCGGGGAGAGGGGTACTATCTTGTCAGCTCTGAGTCACTGTCTTTGCAGTTGTAGCACATTATAGCCTTTGATTTTTCTCTGCTTCCATTCAGTTCCAGCCATCCACTCTTACTCTGTGTGGGTCTGCTCATCTTTCTAGAAAGTCCCCTTCCTATCCTTCACTCTCATCTTTTTAATATTTTACTATATGACTTTTCTCAAGTCATTTTACTTATTTTTAAAAATTTATTCATTTTTGAGAAACAGAGTGAGACTGAGCAGGGGAGGGCCAGAGAGAGAGGGAGACACAGAATCCGAAGCAGGCTCCAGGCTCTGAGCTGTCAACACAGAGCCTGACGCGGGGCTCGAACTCACAAACCGCAAGATCGTGACCTAAGCCAAAGTCAGATGCTTAACCAACTGAGCCACCCCGGCGCCCCAATAGTCATTTTATTATATGCTCACGTTCTTCCTCACTGGTTATCTTCCCAACTAGTTACCTAACTGGTTACTGATACAGTTCGTGGTTTTTCATTGTCCTTCTGTACTCCTAAAAGCTAGTATAATTGCGGTCTGCTGATGGAAACAGAGCCACTGTAGCTCCTAGAGAATCCAGTTGGGTTTCTAAAACAGGGTAGCATGTGCAATTGTGAGGGGAGTGCTGGTCTGTAGTTGAGAGATTCTGGGACCACCCTTGGTTGGCAGTATTAATACTGGAGTACCCGCATGACATACTGTGGTGACCAGGCCATGTGGCCTCTAAATCAGAGGTGTACTCTAAATCAGACCTGTGCTTCTTAGTTGTGTGATAGGTCCCGTAAAAGTTTGAAACTGGGCAGTTACTCCTTTGTGCCTTGGATCAGATACATAAATAACCCTCTTATTGCATTTAGTAGACTGTCCTCGATTTTACTGTATGTCTGCCTTTTACACCAGACTGCAAGCTGCATGACAGCCAGGGTCGTCGTCTTACTACTCTCTACAGTGTACACTGTATTCTCAGACAGTGCCCGGCATGCTAGTAGGCCCTCAGTAAATGTCCAAGTGAGTGATTATTATGAAATACAGTAAGAATAAGGCCGGGTAAAATGAATATATTGGGTTAGTCCAGGAGGAAATCGTTTTTCCAAACCATAGTGTAGGTAAGTCACGGTCTTATGTCAACCGATATGTGGATATTGGAACTGTGTCCTTCCTTTGCACGGCTCCGTGGTAACTCAGTTACAAAGTGAGGGTATGGTTTCCATTAACATGGTGCAGTTCAAAGTAAGGACTGCCTATAGTGTTTTTTGCCTGAGTGTTCACATTTTAGATTTTGATTAAGCTCTATAAATACCTATATATTTACATAGGGTAAGAACTGGCATTTAGTTGTAGAAAGTTTAGTTTCTTATTTGCCCTGATTAGTAATGTGGACTGTGTTGAAATTTAAAAGTGATGTCAATATTTTGGAAGAAGGTATAAGGGAAATGAGTTTTCAATTTGAGCTAAGCAGAATAAAAACTTAAAGGAAATGAAAGATCTTGGGGCATCTGGGTGGCTCAGTGGGTTAAGTGTCTGACTGGCTCAGGTCGTGATCTCACAGCTCGTGAGTTTGAGCCCTGCATTGGGCTCTGTGCTGACAGCTCAGAGCCTGGAGCCTGCTTTGGATTCTATATCTCCCTCTCTTTCTGCCCCTCCCCTGCTTGTGCTCTGTCTCTCTCAAAAACAAACATTTTAGAAAAATTTTTAATAAAAAAATGAAAGATCTCTAAAATTTTTCAGAGTCTTAGAGGTAACAGTTCAGAATAAAATTTTATTAGAAATATTAGCAACTATAGGGGCGCCTGGGTGGCTCAGTTGGTTGAGCATCCGACTTCGGCTCAGGTCATGATCTCGCAGTTCGTGAGCTCAAGCCCCGCATCGGGCTCTGTGCTGACAGCTCAGAGCCTGGAGCCTGCTTCAGATTCTGTGTCTCCCTCTCTCTCTGTCCCTTCCCCGCTCATGCTCTGTCTCTGTCTCTGAGAAATGAATAAACGTTAAAAAAAAAAAAAAAAAAGAAATATTAGCAGCTATGTAGGACGCCTGGGTGGCTCAGTCGGTTAAGCATCCAACTTTGGCTCAGGTCATGATCTCACGGTTCATGAGTTCGAGCCCCACATTGGGCTCTGTGCTGACAGCTCAGAGCCTGGAGCCTGCTTCAGATTCTGTGTGTCCCTCTCTCTCTGCCCCTCCCCTGTTCACACTCTGTCTCTCCCTCTCTCAAAAAGAAACATCAAAAGAAAAAAAAAATACTAGCAGCTATAGAGTTCTGGGAGGAAAAGAGAGCTGAAAAGGACTTCATAAATAAACCTGGAACTGATCATGTTACAAATGTGAATTCACCTCACTTATCTCTGCATTCATTATTTGGTCAATAGAATGAATGCCAGTGTAACATCAACTTATTCTGTTAAGCTCAGATCTGTGGGAAACAAAAGCTCAGTACAGAAAATAAAAGCCGTTTAAACAGTCTTGAATCTGCATAGGTTTTTCTTGCTCATTTACCCTAAGAAATTTTCTTGCTTGTCCTGGTGGTGGCAGGTTTACAACGCACCTCGTACAGGCTGGTACTTGTTACCAATACACCAGCCCCTGTGCTCTTCATGTTTCTGCCAACAGTAGAACTGAACTCTTTAGTTTCCTCACTGCTGTTTCATTTGGTGCATACATTTCAAATAAGGTATTACTGTGAAGTTTTATTTTTTTCTCTGTTTTAAGGTATGATGAATGGGTGAAGGCTGACAGGATAATCTGGCCTTTGGACAAAGGTGGACCAAAGAAAAAACAGAAGAAAAAAGCAAAAGTATGTATATAGAGTCATATCCTTTATGATAAGTATAGGTATTATTTATATTATACTGTGTTTTATAAATCTTGTTTTCTCATTGTAATAATCGTCTTGATTTCTTTAAGGTAATTGTGATTTTCTCTCTGGTAACCCAGAAGCTAAAAAGTAAAAAATGTAAACACATTACCATATTGTTTAAGGAAGGATAAAAACCATGGACTCCCTAGGAGACAGGCTTCAAACTCAAATGTCTATAGGGGCTCTATAGTAAAAGGGTAAAACAGGATTGATGGTGACAAAAAAGAGGACAGATTCCTCATCAAGAGAGGATGGAACTCACCACTCTTGTGGGATGCAGACTCAGGGTTGTCAGATTTTAGGATTTTTTTTTTGCAGACAACTGTCTTGAAAGCTAGTACTAGATAAAGCTAAAACACATACCTGCTGGCTAGTTGTACTCAACATCTCTACCCTCAATTTTCAGCCTGTGCTGTAGAAATTCACCTAAGGTTTTGTCTGTTTGATGGCAGGTCTCTTTCTTGTCCTCAGGGAATAGTAATGAACAAGGAGGGGTGCTGAGTAGTTGTTCAGTTCTCTAATGCATGGACTCTGGCCTTCACCGTGGGACTGCGGTGTTACAAACCATAGACTATCTTATTCATATAGTTTTAACTATGTTAGAAAACCACTTGTTTTTGGTTTTTCTATAAGCACAAACTAAGAGTTGACATATAAAATATATAACCTTTTTTGAGTTATGGTTTTCCTTGGAGAAGTAGAATGTCGGTAGAATGTTCATTTTTTTCTAAGGCATCGGCCCTTCTCATACGTTTTGTTGCTGTTACCCAGAATAAAGAAGACAGTGAAAAGGATGAAAAGAGGGATGAGGAGAGGCAGAAGTCAAAACGAGGACGACCTCCTTTAAAATCTACCCTTTCATCAAACATGCCATATGGTTTGTCTAAGACTCCAAACAGTGAAGGAAAATCAGGTACCAGAAGTGCTCGCAGCAGTATGCCAGACAGCTCACCTCTGTCAAATGGAATGGAAGGTGCTAATTTTGAGGATCGTTGATTTTTTAAAAAATCAATAATACAATAAAACTTTACTTGTGTGAGAGATTCATAGAAAGTCATCTAAGTTTTTAATCTCATATAATTTAAACTACAAAACTTGATTTGACATAAATATTTTATTAAAAAAATTTTTTTTTAACGTTTATTTATTTTTGAGACAGAGAGAGACAGAGCATGAACGGGGGAGGGACAGAGAGAGAGGGAGACACAGAATCTGAAACAGGCTCCAGGCTCTGAGCTGTCAGCACAGAGCCTGACGCGGGGCTCGAACCCTCGGACCGTGAGATCATGACCTGAGCCGAAGTCGACGCTTAACCGACTGAGCCACCCAGGCGCCCCTGAGATAAATATTTTAGTCTCTCATGTTTACTTACGACTGAGTGATGTCTTACTTTAATTGGAATACTTTTGTCGTCAGTATTGTAGGAGTATTCTATTTTGAAAGAAGATGGGTTGACAAGTCATGCATCCTACTGTGTGCTGCACTGTCCTTCAGAGCATGCACTAGTGTCTCCTACAATTCAGTGCTGTTCACGCAGGATATTTCAACAAAGCTGACACCAAGGTGTTCAAAGCGCACAAACTAACGTGGTATAGGCATGTTTTGTGATGAGTATAGGTGAACATACTTTATTTTGCTTTTAACTTTTTTCTCACCTTTCTACCTTTGTATGTTTTTCCATGAAATTTAAAATGTTAAATCCTTGTCTCATCAAAACTTTTTCCTCCCTTCAAGAAAAAAGCTATTCTGAACTAGGACTTCCTTTCGTCCATGTGGTGTTTGTGTGTAAATTAGAAAAGGGCTTGCTCCCTCCTCATCACTGCCATCTACTGGAAGCTTATCATAACACACAAATGCAAGATGTCCACCAAATGAAGCTTGTCTATTTGAGTTTGCCTTTTTGGACTTCTTTACAATAGGAGTACCATGTGGGCAGAATTTTTATATTTTACAGTTCCTGTACATTCTCACAGCCCTACTTTATTATTTTAAAAAATTCTCTAACTTAAAGAGAATGAGTTCTTTTGCAAAAAGGTAGCTTGCCTATACTTTTATGTCCTTAAATCAAAAGAATATTTAAACCTTTGGAAATTCAAACTGCTCATTTTGTGCATCTCTTCTTTTCAGAATTTTTAAAAATAGAATGTCATATTCCTTTCTAGAGACACAGAATGCCCATTACATTTATTAATCAATATCTATTAGACCTCAGATCAAACCACTTAATGTATTAACTTACTATCTCAGTACTAGTCCTTTGCTTTTTCTGAGGATTTTTCATAGCCCAATTTCTGAGATTTTTTTCATAGCCCAAACTAGCTCTTTTATAGACTTGAGATAGTAATATTTTCAGTGTAATGTGTTTTTACATGGAGTTAATTTTGCAACTTACCACCCCCTCCCATTTTTTGGCCCAAATGTATGATTTATCAGGAATTTCTACAGGGAAGTATTCAGTGGTGTATGATTTAGAGTGGTAGAATTTTTATTCTAAAATTACATTGGTAATTAAGACAGAAACTTTTGTAATACAGTAATATTTCCTCTTGCAGACTCTTGCTCATCTGATAGTGAAACAGAAGACCTTTTAGAAAAGAATTTGATGAATGAAGAACTTTCTCCTGATATTAAAGAACTAGAAAAAAATGAACACTTGAATGACGATAAACTAGATGAAGAAAATCCAAAGATTGCTGCACATATATTAAAAGAAAATGAAAGGACACAAATGCAGCCTTTAGAAACACTGAAGTTAGAAGTTGGAGAGAATGAACAAATAGTACAGATTTTTGGAAATAAAGTGGAACAAGGAGAAGAAGTTAAGAAAGAGGCTGAAAAATCTCCTAAAGGAAAGGGAAGACGAAGCAAGACAAAAGATCTTTCTTTAGAAATTATAAAGATTTCATCATTTAGCCAGGATGAAGCAGGAAGTGAATCTCATATAGAAGCTCAGAGTCTAGAATTTTCTTCACTAGACAGTAAAAATTTTTCCTCTACTGCTGAAGATGAAATTGACCAGTGTGCAAAAGAAAAAAAGTTGAAACGGAAATTACTGGGACAGTCATCACCAGAGAAAAAAACAAGAATCGAGAATGGAATGGAAATGACAAACAGCGTATCTCAAGAAAAGACCAGTGACTGTATTGCATCTGAGGGAATGAAAAACTTAAATTTTGAACAACATTTTGAAGTAGAAAATGAAGAAATGCCATCATTAATCGCAGAGTCCAACCAACGCAGTCAAGAATTGACTAGTGAAAAATTTGACAGTCCAGCTGAAGAAACTGTAAATACTCCACTAAAAGAAGAAGAGGATGCAATGCCTCTGATTGGGCCTGAGACCTTGGTCTGCCATGAAGTAGACTTGGATGACTTGGATGAGAAGGATAAGACCAGTATTGAAGATGTAGTAGTTGAAAACTCTGAGTCTAACTCTCTTGTTTCTATTCCACCTGCCCTACCTCCTGTTGTACAGCATCACTTTTCAGTAGCTTCACCACTTACTCTCAGTCAAGATGAGTCTCGAAGTATAAAAAGTGAGAGTGACATAACCATTGAAGTTGATAGCATTGCTGAAGAATCTCAAGAAGGTCTCTGTGAGAGGGAATCTGCAAATGGGTTTGAAGCCGGTGTTGCCTCTGGTACCTGTAGTATAATTGTTCAAGAAAGAGAGAACAGAGAGAAGGGTAAGAACTTTCTAGGGAGAACATCAGCCTTTATGTTCAGCCCCAAAATTAGTAAGTTAAGAGTTTTAGGCATTCTTGATCTGTAAAGTTCCCACCCTCCCTCCCTCCTATTCTTTCTTTCGTTTGTACGTCACGTCCCCACTTTCCTTTCCCATGCCTTTAAAAAAAAATGTACATCGAGAAATTCATGTGGAGTAGACAGGTGAATAATACAGCTGCTCTTGTGGCGGTGGTGGTGGCTCAAGCACAGAAGACCAACTGCAGCGGCCGGAGTTATGGCAGGACAGGCGTTTAGAAAGTTTCTTCCCCCTTTGACCGAGTTTTAGTTGAAAGGAGTACAGCCAGAACTGCAACTAATGGAGGCATTATGCTTCTGCAAAACTCTCAAGAAAAAGTATTGCAAGCAACAGTAGTAGCTGTTGGACTGGGCTCTAAAGGGAAAGGTGGAGAGATAACAAGCATTTAGCGTCAAAGTTGGAGGTAAAGTTCTTCTCTCAGAATATGGAGGCACTAGAGTAGGTCTAGATGACGAGGATTATTTCTTAGAGAGGGTGACATTCTCAGAAAATATGCAGACCGAAATAAATTATTATTGAAATGGTATCATGTGAAGCTGCCCATTCCACTGAAATCTCTCATCCTGTAAATAATTTCCATGTCTTTTATAATAAACTAATGGTGTCCAAAATGTATGTATTTTTCAAGTCGTCTCTTCCCCCTATTTCAGGTCAGAAAAGGCCAAATGATGGAAATAGTGGATTATTGGCAAAAAAGCAAAAGCGTACCCCAAAGCGAACAAGTGCTGTAGCCAAAAGTGAAAAGAATGGAACAGGTTGGTGCTTTCCAATGCTGGCTTTAGACAGCATAAATTTAGTTAATATTTTCAGCATTTTGTTGGCTTGATCATTTGTGTCAATTTAAAAATAAATTTGGTTTATTATGTTCTGAAAATAGCAGTTTTCCCATTAGTTTTTGATCTGAAGGGGCTGATCAATTTTATTTGGAGCTGGAATAGCTGTGATTATTTTTTTATGTTTACTTCGTTTGTATTTCTTATGTAAAGCAGTTTAATATTGAGGAATGTATTTGAGGATCTTGAATAATAGAAAAGTAATATTTGCTCTAGTGGTAAAAACAGATTAAGTTTACATTTCTGAATGGAATGGTTTACTTTAATCTAGAAAAGCTGATTCCTAAATAGTATCATAGTATTTTTAAAATGGGGGATAATGAAATTCATGTGGAAATAAACGAAGAAATTAACAAATCAGTATGAATCAACAGATTACATGAGAAAGATTTTTGTACCATAAGGAATAAAAACTAAGTCATAGAATATAATAGAAATAAACATGGTTGATTTTGATAAATTAAAGTTTTATCTCTAAAATAAGCCTTCATACAAGTCTGAAAGGAAAATTCCAGGTTATATTCCACAGAAGGAGCATATAATTTTATACAAGATCAAAGCCATTTCAAAGGAAAATTTCTGAACCATAGCCACCTGTGGCTGGACAATACAGATGTAGAGAGAAAGAGCGATGGGAAATGAGAAGAGAGAGGCAGTAGGAATTACCAAGGGCAACTGAATAACATCATTGTGCCTGGCAGATACTACGTTTGTCACATAAAGTGAACCCCACCAGTAATGGGACAAGAGGAAATCATGTACTACCTGGCAGGATACAAGAAGAACACAGCTGCACTTCTGTGACATTCCTGTCAAAGATGCATAACCTGAATGTAATCATGAGGAACCATCAACAAATTCAAACTGAAGGGTATTCTGTAAAATAACTGGTCTGCAATTTGAGAAATTGTCAAGGTCATGAAAGTCAAAGAAAGAGGAACTGTTCCAGATGAAAGCAGACTTAAGAGACATGACAATTAAATGCAGCATATAATTCTCACCTGGATCCTATTGTTACAAAAGACATTACCAGGTCAAGTAGAGAAACTTGTATGGGATAGGAAGATTGGATGATGATAATAGATTTGTGTTCATTTCATGATTTTGATGGTTGTATTGTGGTTCTATAAGAGTGTGGTGGTTTTAAAACCAGATCTACAAATTTACTGATAGTCCCCTCTTCAAGAGGCAAAGCCTGATTCCCTTCCCTTGCATGTGGGCTGAATTTAGTGACTCACTTGTAACAAATGAAGTGATAGAGTAGGACTTCAAGAGAACAGGTCATGAAAGGCACTCCAGATTCCTCCTTGCTCTCCCTTGGATCACTTGCTCTGGTGAAGGTTGGCTGCCAAGTCATGACGGCACAGCAGGTATAGAGAGGTCCACATGGTGAGGAACTGAGCTTATCCTGCCAACAGCCAGCAAGGAACTGAGGCCTCCTGCCAGTAGTAGCCATGCGAGTGAACCGTCTTGGAAGCATATCCTTCAGCTCTAGTCAAGTCTACAGAGACCACAGCCTCAGCTAAAAGCTTGACTGCCACATCACAAGAATTACCTGAACCAGATCACTCAACCAAGCTGCTCCCAGATTCCAACACTCAGAAATATGACATATAAACTGCTAAGTTGGGGGCCAGTTTGCAGATAACACGAGGAGAATGTTCTTGTTTATAAGAAATAAACACCAAATACTCAAGTGTGGCAGGGCAACTTAACCTTCAAATGGGTCAGAAAAACATGTTTTGGTAACTTCTTACAGCTTTTTTCTAAGTTTGAAGATTGTCTCAAAATAAAAAGTAAAAAGGATTAAAAAGGAAGAAAGGAGATCATCAGTTTTACTTTTGGGAAAGAATATCTGGCTTAATCTTTGGCAAGAAGAAATGAACTAAAGAGATGGGAAGTGAAATCATTAGGACTCAGTCATTATTAGTTACATATGAGGGACTGGCTAATGGACACGTGGGATAGAGGAGTAGCAGCAGGCTGTTGGAAGAGTAAGTAATTCAGGGAATGTTGGGTTAGAGATACCCAGTACTAGGGAAATAGGGGTGTGGAGCTTCGAAGAGTCTGTTTTTAGAAGATGGTTGTGTAAAGGATTGTAAGAAGATGCGATTCCTGTGGAAGAGATGTAAAAAGAGAAAAAGGACCAACAGAATTATGTGAGATATCTGTATGGGCACTGATCTGAGACAAATGCAAATCAGTAAATGCCGGTGGGTTTGAATAAAAAAGTTTCAAATGCTATTGGATATGCAATAAGATTAAATACATTGATTGGATTTGTTGAGTTGTAAATGTTGGGACCCTAACAAGAGCACAGGAATGTGATTAGAAGATGTGGAAATCAGGATAACAAAGTTTCTTTCAAGAAATTTTACTTTAAAAGAGAAGGAAGGAGGTGCCAGCTAAAAGGGGAAGTTTTCTTTTTACCTCCTCTAAGAGTGGGAAAGATCTAAGCATGTTGGCAGACTCTGGGAAAAGAAGTTGAAGCTAAAAGAAGATGGATAATTGATGTTGAGATATTCCAGGGGAGCTGGAGTGGATGGTTTTAAGAGTACAGCTGAAGAGAGTAGTCTTCAGAAACACTCTTTTTGACCCCCACCCCCCCCCCAAAAAAAAAGTCAATAAAGACAGATACAGATAGAGGAGAGGCTGGGAAATTGAGTGGGTAACCCTTAACCTTGCCTTGTCAGAAGGCAAGGTTGGCTTTTGAGAGAGAGTAGGGTGGAAGCAGGATATAGAAGATGGGGGGGGGGGGAAGGAAACAATTCTAATTTATGATGAAGTGAAGAGCAAAAGCATCTCTAAGTACAAATTTGGTGAGGAGGGATAGAATTGCAAACAATTATGCAATTCATATGTATGCAAACATATATATATGTTAAAGGATGTGTATACATCAGTTGTTTCTGTCCTTCAATTATGCAGTTTGGGTTGTTTTTGGTTTTAAACCTAAATGGGGCAATACTACACATATTGTTTCATAACTTTGAGTTTTCATTTAATAATATATATTGGATATTTTGCCATTTTTGTTCTTATAAACTTTAGCTAATTCTTTTTAACCACTTTAGCAAAGTATTCAGTAGTATATTTGACCCTTGAACAACACAAGTTTAAATTGTGCAGGTCCACTTATAAACAGATTTTTTACAGTACTGTAAATGTATTTTCCTTGTGATCTTCTAACATTTTTTTCTGTAGATTAATTTGTTATAAGAGTACAGTATATAATGTTGTATATAACATACCAGTGTGTGTTACTCAACTTTGTTATCAGTAAGGCTTCTGGCCAATAGCATGCTATTATTAGTAAATAGGTTTTGGAGGAGTCAAAAGTAATTGTAGATTTTTGACTGCATGGGGGTCGGTGCCTCTAACCCCGACGTTGTTCAGTGATCAACCGTGTATAATTTTTAACCATTTTCCTACTGGTGGGCATTTAGATGTCTATTTCTTTGCTATTAAGAAATTTGTGCAGGGGCGCCTGGGTGGCGCAGTCGGTTAAGCGTCCGACTTCAGCCAGGTCACGATCTCACGGTCCGTGAGTTCGAGCCCCGCGTCAGGCTCTGGGCTGATGGCTCAGAGCCTGGAGCCTGTTTCCGATTCTGTGTCTCCCTCTCTCTCTGCCCCTCCCCCGTTCATGCTCTGTCTCTCTCTGTCCCAAAATAAATAAAAAACGTTGAAAAAAAAATTAAAAAAAAAAAAATTTGTGCATTTGTGGGGCACCTGGGTGGCTCAGTCGGTTAAGCACCAGACTTCGGCTCAGGTCATGATCTCACGGTTCGTGGGTTCAGGCCCTGCGTTGGGCTCTGTGCTGACAGCTCAGAGCCTGGAGCCTGCTTCGGTTTCTGTGTCTCCCTCTCTCTCTGCCCCTCCCCCGCTCACGCTCTTTATTTTTGTCAAAAATAAATACACATTAAAAAAAGAAATTTGTGCATTTGTACACTTATTTCTGTAGGATATTACAAAAATGCAATTGCTGGGTCTGCTGCATTTTGATATTTGAGATTTTTATCATTTATAATCTCTGAATCAATTTTTTCTTATTATAGGACAAAGCAGTGATAGTGAAGATCTTCCTGTCCTGGACAATTCAAGTAAATGTACACCAGTAAAGCATCTTAGTGTGTCTAAGCCACAGAAGCTTGCACGATCTCCTGCAAGGATTTCCCCTCACATCAAAGATGGAGAAAAAGATAAACACAGGGATAAACATCCAAATTCATCCCCTAGAACATATAAATGGAGCTTTCAACTCAGTAAGAAGCTTTAGAAAACCTGAATGTATATTGTAAAGTGGTACTTACCTTAAAATGTCAAAATGAGAAAGAATGATTACCAAATTCATTTATGTAGGTTTCCAAATGTTGCCTTATCAGTAATTACCACTTAAATATAAATCTGTATCTTTTCATGATACTAACCTGATAAATACTAACCTGAAAGATCTCCAGTTACAAAATAAGATGGTGATTTGTATATATCATTGAAACTGAAATACCCTTTCTAGTATTGGTAATTGTAAATAACTAATAAACGAAAAAATCATCTATACAAAGAAACAATTTAGATAAATATAATTATAGATCACAGTTGCTGTGTGTTGATGTTTTCTTGTTATTTGCTGATCATTTAAGTAATACATCATTAAGTAATATATATTTAGTACAAGAAATTTGAGTTACATACAGAAATCTTACTCATGAATGTAATTAGTGTCATACTTGTTTATAGAGCCTTATTTAGCTATTAATATGTAAAAGTTTTCATAAATTAAAGCTTTTGAGGATTTATAAGTTGGATTTTTGATACAACTGCCATATTCTTTTAAGTAATTTTTTTAAACCAAATTAACTTTTTTTTCCCTTTTAGATGAATTAGATAATATGAACAGTACAGAGAGAATCTCTTTTCTCCAAGAAAAATTACAAGAAATAAGAAAATATTACATGTCTTTGAAATCCGAAGTGGCAACCATAGACAGGAGGAGAAAAAGATTAAAAAAGAAAGACAGAGAAGGTAATTTGATTGTAATTTTTCTTCCTTCTGTTTTTCAAATATACACTATCATTTTTGAAGATTTAGGTTAGTCTTTGAATATATATAGTACACATTGTTGTTTTTAGATTCCTTATGCTGTCTTTGTGCTATTGTTGAAATGAGTGAGTCAACAACTGAATTAATCAGGATGAGATTCTTGAAAAGGACTATGAACTGTTTTACAAAATGTGTGATTTTACTAAATGTGATGGGTTCTCAAGAAGAGTTACTCCCTCTGAAATTCAGTCTTTGCTTAACATACATTTATTGGCTACCTATTAACAGGCACTATATCTGTTATTATGAGGTTCACCAAAATTAATGGACATATGAGCTTATCTTCAAAGAGACTATTTTGTTGGGATCATAAATTATTTCCTAAGCAGCTCAACAACATTCATTGAAACAGTTCAGCTCAACAACATTAATGCATACACACTATGTGCTAGGCCCTCTTCCAGGTGGTAAGTACAGAGATGAATGAAATACGGACCTTGATCTCAAAAGATCTTAACTTCTAGTGGGAGAGTGTGTGAGGAGGGCCCCAAGAGTGATACTACTTGGTGGAAGGAGAGATTAGTTTGGATTAATCTTGGAGAGAGAGTAATGCCTGGCCTATACCTTAAAACTGCACAGAATTATAGCTAAACATTGATATATTCACATCAGATCCATCCCCAAGCCCCACTATAAAATAAGAGTAAAGAAAAGCCCTGTACCCACAAGAACAAGATAAGGGGGCAGCAGACCACAGTAGACAAGACATATCGACAGCTTAACTCTTACAAGCTGAGAAGCAGACAGACAGCTGTAACTGTCCTAGCAGAATGCAAAAACCTAAGCTTGTTTATCCTTGCATTAGGACAAAACAAGAAGCAAGCCAGTCTATATCATATCACCCCAGAAAGCAGGGATATATGTGAGATTAAAAATGATTGGTTGAAAATGGAAGGAGAAATTGGATTCTTTCGTCCCATGCTGTGAAACAAACTACCCTTTTCTGCAGCTTTAGCAGAAAAGTAAGAAATTAACTTATTGGAGGGAGAGGGGAATGAATAGGCTTGTAGACTTCAGGTACACCAGTCTTAACTGAAGGTGAGGGTTAAGTGCAAAACCAGAAATAAGGAGCTTGAGCAGAAGTATACAATACTGAATGATGAGATTCCTATCCCTTTTCCAACTGTAACTCTTATCCTTTTGGCTTCCTGAAAGCTGACAACTAAGCTTATGCTCATTCTTGGGAGGAGACTGAAGAATTCCTCTGGAGAAGCTGTTCAACCCAAGAGGAATGACTAACACAGATACCAACATTTGGAGGTTCCTGAACCAAAAAGCAAGATCCTTGCCAATCAGTACATATATACTGCCCATCACTGAAAAGCTCTGCATACTTGTGCACAGCTTCCAGTTGGCTTTTTGATATCCTCCTTTTAAATATGGAAGCCACAAGAGCAGATAGGAAGGCTTCTACATAAAGGTAGAAACCAAAGTAGAAAATGAGAGTAAAAAAAGGACCTTGGAAAAAACAGACAATGTCCTATCCAGAACATCAAACTATAGCTAGACACAGACGCAGGAAAGGTATTGCAGTCTTGAAACGAAAATATGATACTAGTAATACAATTCAGGGACCAAGAAGGATCTCTCAAAAATTAAAAATATGATAGGAATTTAAAAAATGTAATAGAAGAGAGAGCAAAGCTAAAGAAATTCCAGTAGATGGTCAAAAAGACAATAGGGGAAAAGAACTAAGAGAAGTATAGGATCTGGCCAAGAGATACACCTTCTGAATCACAGAATTTCTAGAAAAAGCACTGAATAAACATAGGACACTGTCATCAAAGAACTATTATAAGAAAAATTTCCAGAAATAAAGGATATGAATTAGGAGATTGAAAGAATTCACCGTAATCTCTCTAAAGAACGGGGGAAAAAAATCACACCAAAGCACATTGTGAAATTTCAGAATCCTATGTGTAACAAGAAGAACCTAAAATTTTATCATATAAAGGCATATCTAGGGGCGCCTGGGTGGCTCAGTTGGTTGAGTGACCCACTCTTGATTTCCGCTCAGGTCATGATCATGACATGGTGGGATTGAGTCCCAAGTTGGGCTCAGTGCTGAGCATGGAGCCTGCTTAAGATGGTCTCTCCTTCTGGCTCTCTCTCTCCTTCTGCCCCTCCACTGTGTTCGTGCGTGTGCTCTCTAAAATAAATAAAATTAAAATAAAGTATCTAAAAAAAGGGTCTCAGAACAGCATCAGGTTTCTCATGTCAGATTTCTCAATGGTAGCACTAGAAACTAGAAGCCAAACTAGAAACTAGAAAGCTAAGAAGACAACATGAGATCCAGCAAACAAGGAATCCTACCTAGGAAAACAGTGAGGCAAATACCAAGGTGATGAGTGAAAGCTATAGAATGACCACTGCAGAGCAGGCTGAGAGAGCCAACTATTCCAGAAGTAGGATGTACATGAGGGGAGGGCTTTGGGAAGGCGGTCTCTTACAAAAAGGTAAATTACCCGACAGGCTTGCCCATATTGAGAGTTTTCTGCCAATGCAGAGACTCCGGGGATATATTTCTGAGAAGATGAGTTGTATTATATGTGGTCTTGAATCCAGTCCAAGTCCAGCAATCTTTACTCCTAGAAATAAGACGGAGCTAATGGAAGGAGATCAGGCTTTCCATGTTTGTCCTTTTCTTTAAAGACTGTAAATAGCAGGCAGTCTTTACAGAACTTCTAAACTCAAAAAGAAAAGCAAATTAACAAATTGAAATTTCTTCAGAGCACCCTGATCTGCTTTAAATTTCCTAAAGGTGATAGGACTTTCACACAACTAAAAAAAGATTCTTTCATTACAGTCTTCCCTTTTTTGTTTTCTCAGTTTTTTTTTTGAGTGTGAAGTGAGTTATTAAAGTGAGACATTGAGTAACTTCTGCATATTAGAATTTATAATAACAAGTTACATGTCACAGTGATAGTACATGTATACACTGAGAGAGATCTACTTAAACAAAAATTTTTAATTTTTAATTTTCCTAAATTCTTATTTAGGAACAATTAGGCAAAGATTGGCAGGAGATAGGAAAGGGTTGCCAAGAAAGAGAAGATAAAATACATTAAAAAATGGCAAAGTACCAAATGCACAGGGTGGTGATCCTTAACCTGTGTTATTTCCTCCTAGAGCGGTATGTTAAAGTCACGTGAGGACTTTTTTCTAATCACACAACTACACTTCCATCCCGATCCTTATGATTCTGATACCTGACCTAGATAACTACTGTCGCCTGTGGGAATGTCGTGTCCATTAGGTCTGTCGGGCAGGATAAGGATAGGAAGCCAGTGGTTAGCTGGTTACAGGAAATTCTGTGAGATGTTATTCCTTTAGCACCATTTAAGGGGACTGATTGAAATGAATGGTAAATGTATTTCTAATTTGCCAGTGGCTAGGTATCTTTGATCGTTTTGGGTCTAATGTAGTTGTTTGGCTTCCGCAGTGTCTCATGCAGGAGCCTCCATGTCATCTGCTTCGTCAGACACTGGAATGAGCCCATCATCATCATCTCCCCCACAAAATGTGCTTGCTGTAGAATGCAGGTGATGAACGCTTTCTCTGCCTTCCCAGCAGTTTGCTGCCATGGACATAAATCCCAAAACCCTGAAATACAACCACAGAAAGCACTCAACTGGTTTGACATTGCTAAGTATATCCTGTATACTTTTCCAGGCTGGATTGTATCTATTCCCTCTCTTTTCTTTTTTTTTCTGTTGCAAACAATAAGCTGATTAATAACTGAAGGTTAGGCAGCCTGCCATATTTGTCATAATTTTTCCTAATTTTTCATTTTTTGTGAAGATAGAAAAAGGGCACTTAGCAAATTTGAATTTGTATAATAAAGCTTTCAAATGTTATAGAAATCATAGACAAGCAAGTGCACATGATAAACATCAAAATATTATCCAGCTGAATAGTGACTGCTGCACTTTCACTAAGATGTATTTGAACACTTGGTGAGTAGGGGGTTTATGTTGTGTTTTTTTTTTTTTAATTATTGTTGCTGTTGTTTTTTTATTTTTGTGGAAGCACTTGCTATTTAGAACTGCCAAAGTATATGTTCAGCAGTGTGCCCAGGTTTAAAGGTGTAAATGGGACAAAATAAATTGTGAAAGGAAGTGTAGTTGACTGAAAACTACAGTTGTAATAAGTCTTCCACTTTTTATAGGATTTTTGAGCACACAATTATGCAAATATTTTAATGTTTATTAATGTTTACAGTGGAATTGTGAATAAGTTTTCAGTGGACTATCTTATCCCTTGACAAAAATATTTTGTCTTTTTTCTATGTAATTTCAGAGTTTTTATTTTGTTACAAAAAGACAAAAATGAAATATATAACAACAATGAAGTTATTTAACAAGATTTCTAAAGCTGAAAATTTTGTGTAAAATAAGGTATTATCTTGCAACTTGTTAAATATATTTATTCAGACATTGGATGTTGTATTTTTATGTATTTTTTAAAATATTAATAAAATGGAAAAAAAGAAAATTCTAGGTTAATTCACTCTTTGGATGACAATAGCTCTCAGCTGTCCCTTTCACAGGAGGTTGCATCCAGCAGCTCTGCCCGCGCTGAAGGGAGCGCGTCTCCGTCCTTCAGACAGCACGGACTCTAAATGGGCATCTGCATCATTAAAGTATGTCCTCGTTTAGAAACTTTGGCAGTCCTAGTATTTAAACTGTTTCGAGGATCAAATTTTTGGTTGCCCTTACAATACTTTGTCATAGTTTTTATGTTTGCTATACTGCCGAATAAATTTCTTATCTCCCAAAGTTGAGATGCAACAACTAAGTAAAGCAACTATGTATGCTTTGTCTGTGAATTGTTCCACAGACTGATACATTTTGTAAATAATTCTTCCAAAATCATGTATTTAAAGCATTTTTGCCATATACATTATGTAAAAAGGTGATTTTTTAAAATCAGTTTTTAAATTCATGTTTGTACATTGAAAGGGGTTTTTTTTAAACCTCCTTTTCTGTGTTTAATATGCTGTAGAGTAATAACCTAGATGCTCTAGACTGTATATCAGGATCTGATTTACAAGAACAAAGTCAGAGCCAAACACTAGTGATGGCATAGCATTACTGAAATCATTGTTTCTTAATTTCATTTTACCACATTGTGAACTTGTGATTCAGATTCCTTCCATTTTCGCAGAGAATTAAAAAGAAAAAAAGTACTCTTGTAAAATGCACTTTCCTGTCTTTTCTTTGCAAAGCAGAAGTATTTCAATGTAAAATAAAAATGGAGCTCAGTGGGCAGTATTAATAAAGGCCATGTTTTAAACATAGGCTTTATATTTTTAGTTTTCATTTAAGTGATTGTTTTTTCCCCAAGTGCCAGTATCTTACAGTTGGAAAATCAGACTTTATAAAACAAAGCATATTCGATATATTCATCAGTCTTTACAATAAAATGTTTCTAGTACTTAATTATAAAAATGAAAAAAGTGTGTCATTCAAATCTAGTTGGAACTTGGAGGCAACCGTAGATTCATACGTGGGATATTTTAATGATTTCCTTCACTAACGATTCAGTAAATGAGATAACTGGTTACCAGCTTGAATGCCATCCCTTCTAATCAATATAAATCTAGTAATGAAGTATTGGGACTTTGCTGCAGAGAGCACAATTATATATTCATTCAATGGGTATACGGGCACTATTAAAATCCTTCTATTTTGAAGCTGGAGAGGATTCTGAAAGTAAATGAATATTGACTATTAAATTCAAATATGAGGCATATTTTGAATTTAGCTAAATTTAGGATAGCACTTGCATGTGACTAAAAAAGTATAAAGATACTCTTTAAAATAGAAGGTGCTGTCTCTAAAGGTATTTGAAGATTATCGAGGTTTATTTCAGTATTCCGTTGTGTGCCTTTATTGTTTGTTGTATTTCTAGTTTTCCTGCCCTTCACTAAAAAAAACATGTTTGAACTTTGGTATATAGCGCACACACACACACACACACACACACACTGTCTTCTATGAAATTGCTTTAAGTTCTAGAAATCCATATGGGTTAAGCTATTAATTTGCTTACATATTTCTTACAAATTCTAAAATATAACTTTCTTATAACCCCTGTAATTTAACAGAACTGTCAACACTGTGAAAGCATTTGAAGCTATATTCAACCACACATAAAACGTATTACCATAATTCATTCATCAACAATTTGTCAGGTATCTTCTGTGTGCCAGGGACTGTGCTAAGTCCCAGAAGTTAAAACAGTGAACAAGACAGAAAAAGATCCTTGTCTTTAGGCAATGTATAATCTAATGAGATACATGTTTATTTCTTAACTATACGTGTGACAAACATATTAAGGTATGGGGTGCCATGATATACGATATAGGAGCCCAACTAGTTTGAAGGTAAAGGTGGTCAGAGAAAGCTTTGCAGAGAAAGCAACAGTAAAACTGACCCTCAGTGAGGATAATGAATTGGCTAGGGATGCAGGTTGGGAGAGTAAAGCGCTCCAAGTGCATGGGGCAAGGGGGTAATGAGCCAGGTCAAAAACACTTGAGTCGAGAGAGGCGGGAGCCAGGTCACGCAGAGACATTCATTTTATAAATAACTCCTCCCACATCATGTATTCAAAGCAGTTTTGCTGCTTTAAACCCAAACAATGCACCTGCCCAGCTCTGCCTCTTCCTGCCCCTCTGTTCTCCCCACCACTCTGTCCCTACTTGTCCAGAGCCATCTCAAGAGCCACTTTTCAATGACGTTTTTGCTGACTTACCACCAGCAGAGTATCACTGCCTTTTATGCTCTGATTGCATTTTCAACCTATTATTTTAGTTGACAACTTGCCTTGTATTGTGTTTACTTATGCATGCGTCTTTCTACCCTACCAGGTGTTTAGTTCCTTAAGTACCTAGTCATACTCGTATCCCACAAAATGCCTGATCCAGCATCCAATACACGGTAAGATGGTCAAAAACTATGTTTACTTAAGTTGAAAAAAATTACTTTTGAATTGCTATTGTTTCTGTTTTCTACCAGTGATTCTTATGTACAAGTCAGACATCTATAAGTTGTCTTTGTGGTTCTTTTCACAAGGGAATAATGTGAAAATACCATTTGAACAGGGTAGACGTGTTAAACCATCTAATCCTCAACTCAAAATATTCTTAAACTGATGAATTTTTTTCCTTCTTGTGTCTTCTTCCCTCTTCCATTACTCCACATGGTTACACACAGATTTTTATCCCATTACAGGAAGACAACGGTATATGATGGCATTCATCATTAGTGAAGGTTGAAGGACTCTTACAATGGAGTCTGTACTAATGCAGAATTTCTAACATATGCTTGGTGTTTTCACACAGGAGACATTTTTTTTTGTAGGTCTTTACATTTTGTTACAAAACCAAATGACGTTTTTTCTTGTTAAGCACAAACAACCTTTTTATATATTCATATTAGACCCATTATATCTTTTTAAATATCTTTTAAAACAGAGTAAGAAGGGCAGTGTTTATAATTTTAGAATTTGAAGTTAACAAAATTATGAAATTATCTTCATTTTGTAATCTGTATCATCAGAATTCATTTTGAAAAGTTCCACGACAAGCTTAAAACTGTCACGTAAATAAATGATTATTCCACACAAGTAATTAGATTTCTTCTCAACGCTAAGTTACATTAAATAAGACCATGTGGTTCAAGAGTCTCACCAGTTTAGGTTGCCAGATTTAGCAAATAAAAACACAGGACACACAGCTAAGTTTGAATTTCAGACCAACAACAGATAATTTTTTAGTGTAAGTATGCCCTATGTAAAAGTTGTTACTGGGGTGCCTGGGTGGCGCAGTCGGTTAAGCGTCCGACTTCAGCCAGGTCACGATCTCGCAGTCCGTGAGTTCGAGCCCCGCGTCGGGCTCTGGGCTGATGGCTCAGAGCCTGGAGCCTGTTTCCAATTCTGTGTCTCCCTCTCTCTCTGCACCTCCCCCGTTCATGCTCTGTCTCTCTCTGTCCCAAAAATAAATAAACGTTGAAAAGTTGTTACTTACCTGAAATTGAAATTTAACTGGGCATCCCATATTTTATCTGCAAATCCTGCAAGTAATTTCTTTTCCACTATATCCCAAGACATATTTATACTCTAGAGAACTTTTTCTCGGTCCCCAAACCTTTTTATGGAGGATAGCAAACTCTGAAGTTTCTCTTGGTTTCAAAGGATGAATGTGCCTCGGCAGTCCATAAGGGATTCTGAGAATTAAACCATTTCCTTGATGTAGCCATTATCTCCAAGACTGCCCTTATAATAGCTAAGCTTTGACAAAACAGTTGTGAACACACTCAGGCTTTACTGGTGGTTTTCCTTTGATGGGGCAGTTTTCCCACCAAGTGGTAACTGCTCTCAGAAATTCTCTTGGATCCCGATCCAAACCTGCTCTCAAAAACCGAAACTAAATCTAAATCCATTGAAATTTAAAACTTTCTAAGGCACTTAATAATTATGAATAAAGCCACTAGTAGTATACACATACAGGCTTTTGCGTGGACATAGGTTTTCAATTCCCTTGGGGAAACACCTAGAAGTAAGGTTGCTGGATTGTATGTGCACTCTACAATTCTGCATTCCCAGCAGTGATACACAAGAATTCAGTTGCACTACATCCTTGTCAGCATTAGATATATTCATTTGGGGTTTTTTGTTTTGCCATCTAATAGGTGCATAGTGGTATTTCATTGTGTCTTTTTTTTTTTTTAATTTGCATCTCCTTAGTGATTAATGATGTCACACAGATTTTTTTAATGTCTTGCAACCTCAAGCATTAGAAAGTATTTAAAAAAATAGGAATTCCCATGTAGTGTGTGCAGGTATAAATTAATACATCTATTTTGGTTTGTAAAGATGAGGGGAACACCCCCTTGACCAAACAGTTCCATATATCCTAGAGAAAATCTACGGTGTATGCTCCAAGAGATTTATGTTAGACTATTCTTTGCAGAATGGTTTGTGCTGACCAAACATCTTAAATGTCCATTAACAGAAGAATGGATAAAAAAAATTATGGCTCACTCAGGGTGCCTGGATGGCTCAGTCAGTTAAGCATCCGACTTTGGCTCAGGTCATGATCTTGCGATTTGCGAGTTTGAGCCCGTGTCGGGCTCTGTGCTGACAGCTCAGAGCCTGGAGCCTGCTTTGGAGTCTGTGACTCCCTCTCTCTGCCCCTCCCCGCTCACGCTCTGTCTCTCAAAAAAATAAATAAATGTTAATAAAACATAAATAATAAATTATGGCTAATCAATTGAAATACTACAAAGAAACCAGGGAATAATAAATAGCAGAATTAGGACCCCCGCCCATTTCTGGTTCCCCAGTCAGTATTTGTTCCATTACGTTAGTGTCTTAAGCTTCTGCTCCCTGGGTATCATGGTTGCATTTTTAACAAAGACATCATCGTTTTAAATGACTACAATGAGGGGCGCCTGGGTGGCGCAGTCGGTTAAGCGTCCGACTTCAGCCAGGTCACGATCTCGCGGTCCGTGAGTTTGAGCCCCGCGTCGGGCTCTGGGCTGATGGCTCAGAGCCTGGAGCCTGTCTCCGATTCTGTGTCTCCCTCTCTCTCTGTCCCTTCCCCGTTCATGCTCTGTCTCTCTCTGTCCCAAAAAAATAAATAAACGTTGAAAAAAAAAATTTTAAATAAATAAATAAATAAATAAATAAATGACTACAATGAGAACTTATGGGGTATGGGATTCTCCTTAATAGGACTTATCAGTACTCATTTATAACTGAGCTAACTATTTGAACATGGCAAATCACTTGACCACTGCCAAGTGTCAGATTTCTTATCTCTAAAGTGGAAAGGTTTAGATTCTAAAATTGTTTTTAATAACTGCTTTAGTTTCAGAGGCATTTAAAAAGTTTTAAATCTATTGTTTGAGTAGGTAATACATCCAGATGGTTCAAAATAGGACACCAGACTATGTGACAATCTCCTACCTTTGGCCTTACTTTCCCCTTCCCAGAGGCAACTGGTGTTATCAGTTATCCTTCCAAAAACAACTATGCTTTCCTGATTATTTTTACAGCAACACAGATACCAACACACCACAATTTATTATCTGCACCCATAATGATGGACATTTTGCTCTGTTCTAATTTTTAATACAATGCTGTAGCTAACAGCCTTATATATATGTCCTTTCACACATGTGTGAGAATGCCTATAGGATAAATTCCTCGAGTGGAATCACTGGAGCAAAGTATTTGTGCAGCTTTAATCTCAACAGATATTGCCAAATTGTCTTCCATGAAAGAGTTGGAGACAATGTGGAGGAACTAGAATTCTCACACCCTACTGGTGAGAACACAAAATGGTACAGGTACTTTGGAAAAATTTTGGCAATTTCTTAAAAAGTTAAACTTATGACCCAGTCATTCCACCTGTTGATACTCAGCTAAGAGAAATGAAAGCATGTGCACACGTAGTAGGTGCAAAGACTTGAAACAACCCAAATGTCCATCAGTTGATGAATGGATAAACTGTTGCATATCCATAAAGTGGAATACAGCCCAGCAATAAAAAGGAACAAACTGATGTATAGGCAACAAAACAGATAATCTCAATATAATTATGCTGAGTGAAATTTAAGCCAGACAAAAGAGTACACATACTTTATAATTCCATTTATATAAAATTTGAGAAAATACATTATAATCTATAGTGACAGAAAGCAAATCAGTGGTTTCCTGGGAAACTGGTAAGGAATGTGTAGTGGATAGGGTAGGAGTAAGGGATTACAAAGAGGCCCAAGTAAACTTTTGGGGGTTATGGATGTGTTCACTAATTTGGTTGTGGTGATGGTTTCATGGGTGTGTGTGTGTGTGTGTGTGTGTGTGTATATACATATATATATGTATATATACACACACATACACACATATATATATATATACATATGTGAAAATTAATAAAAGTGCATTTTAAGTGTGTGCAGTTTGGACAAAAAAACCCCAGCAATGTCTAAAACAAATATATAGGGAACATGTAAACCCAAGGTCACTGTGGTTAGGTAGTACAGAGACTAGACAGGTCAGTGTTGTTTTGTTTTTAGGTTGGTGAAAGCAATGAGAGATTTCTTTTCCCCATCTAGGTATGTGTGTCATGACCTTTTCCTGGTTCCTTTAACCAGAGTTCTTTTTTTTTTTAGTTTATATATTTATTTTGATAGAGCGTGCGTACGTGCCTATGCACACACGTGAGTGGGGGGGGGGTGGAGCAGAGGGAGGGGAAGAGAGAGAGAATCTCAAGCAGGTTCCACACTGTCAGCACAGAGCTGAATGCGGGAATCAAATTCATGAACCATGAGACCATGACCATGAGTTGATCAAGAGTTGGACACTTAACCAATTAAGCCACCCAGGTACCCTCCAGTCCAATATATTAAATGGGGAGTATAAACAGAAACCCTATTTTTCATAATTTACCTAAGCCAATTTATGTACCCCTTTTCCTCTAACATCTGGGCAGTTCTCAATACCTTTTTGAAAATGATGCTATTAACTTGAAACTTTTACTGTAATGACTTTGGGTAATCATTCTTGGATTACATGTTATGTGACTATCATTTCTTGTTAGAATGTATATTCTTTCATCCTAAGTTGCTAGTTTAATATCCCATGATTCCTGACTTGCAGGTTTTTTTTTTTTCCAACGTTTATTTATTTTTGGGACAGAGAGAGACAGAGCATGAACGGGGGAGGGGCAGAGAGAGAGGGAGACACAGAATCGGAAACAGGCTCCAGGCTCTGAGCCATCAGCCCAGAGCCTGACGCGGGGCTCGAACTCCCGGACAGCGAGATCGTGACCTGGCTGAAGTCGGACGCTTAACCGACTGCGCCACCCAGGCGCTCCATTCCTGACTTGCAGTTTTATCACACTTTCTCTGATTCACTGTCTTCAGCTTCCATGTATTTTCTTTATTGTCTCAAGATTCCCTCCCTCCTCGATGCTAGCTGCTAGCTTCATTTCCCTTTAGCGTTCTCTTGGGTCATATATATCCTCAAAGCATTTAACCTAACCTTGAGATACTGCTCAGTTATATCTTATCCGTACTAAGGTACTGACATAAGTAAGAGACAAGGGAATGGCTGGTATCTAAAAGAATGTGGTAGTATTAAGATGACTTTACATGCAGAAATCAGTGGTTCTTTTTTTTTTCATTAATTGGTTCAACAAATATCAATAAAGTGCTTTCAGTATAGGTACTGCTCTAGTGGAGCAGAATTTTAGAATAGATACAATTTGACAGTAACAGATTTCAAAAGACAACTATCTAGTTCTTTGAGATGATCAATAAAATTGACAAACCTCTAGCCAGACTGATTAGGAAACAGAAAAGACACAAATTACCAATATCAGGAATGAGAGAGATGACATCACTACCTATTGTACCTATACCTATTAAAGGAATAAAAAGGGAATTATCACAAACATCTTTATGCTAAATGAATTCAACAACTTAGATCCTATATTTGTGAAAGAAATGGAATTGAAGTTAAAAACCTTCCCACAGGGTGCCTGGGTGGCTCAGTCGTTAAGTATCTGACATGAGCTCAGGTCATGATCTCACAGGTCATGAGTTCCAGTCTCACACTGAGTGAGCTCAAGCCTCACTTCGTGTAAAACATGAGCCCCAGGTGAACCCTACTTCTCTCTCTCTCTCCTCTCTCTCTCTGACCCTCGTGGGATTCTCTCTTTCTCTCTCTCTGTCTCTCTGCCCCTTGCGCCTGCCCTCTCTCTCTCACTTGCACCTGCCCTCTCTCTCAAAACAAATAAACAAAAAAACCTTCCCACAAAGAAAACTCTAGGTCCAGCTATCTTCACTTTTAAGGAAAGACATAATACTACCAAATGTTTAAGAAAGACATAATACTAATTCTACTTAAACTCCTCCAAAAATTGAAGAAGAGGGAATCTTCTAACCCACACAATGAGGCCAGTATGACTTTGACACCAAAACCAGACAAAGACATTGCAAGAAAAGAAAACTAAAGGCCAGTACCATTCATGAATACATATGCAAAAAGTCTAAACATTTTAGCAAGTAAAATCCAACAACTTATTAAAAGGAAAACACAACATGGGTCAAGTGGAGTTTATCCCAAGAATGCAGGGTTGGTTTAATATTCAAAAATCAACACAATTCATCATATTAAACTGAAACAAAAAAACGTAAGATACAGAAAAAACATCTGACAAAATCCAACATGTATTCCTGAAAAAATCCCAGCAAACAGAAGAGAATTTCCTCAACCCAATGAAGGAAAAACCTACAGTTAATAACATACTTAATGAGGAAAGACTGAATTCTTTTCTCTAAGATTAGGAATAAAACAGGGATGTCCACTCTTCACTATTTCTATTCAACACTGTATTGAAGTTTCTAGCCAGAGCATTCAGGCAAAAGAAAAAACAAACAAAAAAGATCATAGACATCTAAACTGGTGAGTTTAGCAAGATTGCAGTATTCAAGATCAATATACAAAAATCAATCATATTTTTATGTACTAGCAATAAAGAGAAATTAAAATTTTTAAAATTCCACTTAGAATTGCATCAAAAATATGAAATATGTTGGGGTAAATCTGACAAAGGATGGGAAAGACCTCTAACACTGAAAACTACAAAATCTTGCTAAGGCCAAACAAAGAAAGTCTAAGTAAATAAGGAGATGCATCTTGCTCATAATCATAAAACTTAATGTTAAGATTTTCTTTGCTTCTCAAATTTAATACAATCACAATCAAAATCCCAGGGTTTTTTTTTTTTTTTTGGTAGAAATTGACAAACTAATTATAAAATGTGTATGGGAATGCAAAGGACCCAAAATAGCCAAAACAACTCTTAATATTAAGTTGGAGGCTTAACAGTACCTGGTTTCAAGAATTATTATGAACCAAACAGCATTAAGAACAGCATTTTGAACAAATAGAACAATGAAACAGAACAGAGCTCAGAAATAAGTCCCCATATATATGGACAACTGGTTTTTGATAAAGGCACGAGGACAATATAATGAAAAAAAGGATAGTCTTCTAAAGAAAATGGTGCTGGAACAACTGGAAGACCGTATATACAACAACAACAAAAAATAACTTGGAACTGTACCTCACACCATATACAATAATTCCAAATGATCACAAAAGCTAAAACTATAAACTTTTTGGGTTTTTTTTGAGAGAGAGGGAGAGAGAATCTTAAGAAGGCTCCATGCTCCAGTGTGGAGCCTGATGCAGGGCTGGATCCCATGACACTGGGGATCCATGACCTGAGCTGAATTTATGAGATGGATACTCAACTGACTGAGCCACCTAGGTGCCCCAAACTGTAAACGTTTAAAAGAAAATAGGAGAAGATCTTTGTCACCTTATGCCTAGTTGGGTTTGACAAAAGATTTCTTAGATAAAATATCAAAAGCGTAATCCATAAATGGAATAAATTGATAAATGTACTTCATCAAAATGAAAAACTATGGCTCTTTAAAAGAGACTGTTAAAGGAATAAAGACAAGAAATAGCCTGGGAGAAAATATTTGCAAAGCATATATCAGATAAAGGACTTGTATAGTCCTTTATAGATAAAAAGTCCTTTATAGATAAAAAGATCTATACAAGGACTTGTATAGTCCTTGTATAGATAAAAAGGACTATACAAGTCCTTGTATAGATAAAAAAACCTCTCAAACTCAACAATTAAAAAAACAATGCAGGGGCACCTAGGTGGCCCAGTGAGTTGAGCGTCCAACTTTGACTCAGGTCATGGTCTTGTGGTTAGTGAGTTCAAGCCCCACATTGGGTTCTGTGCTGACAGCTCAGAGCCTGGAGCCTGCTTCAGATTTTGTGTCTCCCTCTCTGCCCCTCCCATTTGTACTCTGTCTCTCTCTCAAAAATAAAATAAATTTAAACATTAAAAAATTAAAAAACAAAAACAATGCAAGGGGTGCCTGGGTGGCTCAGTCAGTTAAGCATGTGACTTTGATTTTGGCTCAGGTCATGATCTCATGGTTTAGGAGTTTGAGGCCCATGTCTGGTTCAGCACTGGCAGTGTGAAGCCTGCTTGGGATTCTCTCTCTCTCTCTCTCTCTCTCTCTCTCTCTGCCCCTCCCCTGCTTGTGCACTTTCTCTCTCTCTCAAAATAAATAAATAAAGTTTAAAAATGCAGTTAAAAGAAACAGACTAAAGATTTGAACATACACTTCATCAAAGAAGATATACGAATGGCCAATAAAGCACATGTAAACGGTGTTCATACAGAAAATGAGATAACTCACAAACTAGAAAATATTTATAAAAGATGTATCTGACAAAGGACTGTTTTAGTACATTCGAGCTGCTATAACAAAAATGCCATAAATTTGGTGGCTTATAAACATTTATATCTCACAGATCTGGAGGTTGGGAAGTCCAGTAAAGGTGCCAGCATGGTTGGGGGGGGCTTTTGGGGCAAAGGAGGCTAGGTTGCTCTGTGGAGCCGCTTTTATGAGGGCACTAATCTCAATCATGAGGGTTCCATCTCAGGATATAATCACCTCTCCCAACCCCCACCTCCTAATACCATCATTAGAGACTAGAATTTTAACAACATGAATTTCAGGGGTCCACAACCATTCAGATCAAAGCAGACTATTATCCAAAATAAACAAAAAAAATCCTCTTCCAATTCAACAATAAGAAATACTGGATTTTAAAATGGGCCAAAGACCTTAACAGACACTTCATCAAAGACGTACAGATGACCAAAACAAACAAACAAAAAAGTACAGATGGCTACTAACCACATGAAAAGATGCTCCACATCATATGTTAACAGGGAAATGCAAATTAAAACTATTAGATATATCTACACTATTAGTATACAAAAGTCCAAAACACCGACAATAGCAAATGCTGGCAAGAATGTGAAACAACAGAAACTTTTCATTTGTTGCTGGTGGGAATGCAAAAATGGAACAGCCCCTTGGGAAGACAGTCTAGCTGCCTCTAATTCCTTATAAAAGTACACCTGTTACCATATAATCTGGCAATCATGCTCCTTAGTATATTTACTGACGGTGAAAACTAAGGAATTGAAAAATCTGCACACAGTTGTTGACAACAGCTTGATTCATAAATGCCAAAACTTGGAAGCAATCAAGATGCCCTTCAGCGGGTGAACGAAAAACCTTGGTATATCCAAACAGTGGGAATCATGTAGCACTAACAGAAGTCAGCTATCAAGCCATGAAAAGACATGAAGGAAGTGTAAATGCATATTACTAAGTGAAAGAAGTCAATCTGAAAAGGCTGCACATTGTATGATTCCAAGTATATGATATCCTGGAAAAGGTAAAAGTGCCGATACAGTAAAAAGATCAGTGGTTGCCACCGGCTGGGGAGTGGGGTGGAGGGATGGATAGGTGGAGCACAGAGGATTTTTAGGGCAGTGAAACTATTCTGCATGTTACCATGATGATGGATACATATTACTATACATTTGTCAAAACACACATTGGTACATCAAGCGTGTACCCTAGTGTAAACTATAAACTGTGGGTGACAATGATGTGTAAATGTAGGTTTATCAGTTATAACAAATGGGGCAGTCTGGTGTGGTGCCACACTCTGGCGTGGTAGCACTCTAGAATGGTAAAATTAAGAAGGCTGGCCAACCAAATGTGGGTAACGGTACGAAGTAACTGAAAGTCTCATACGCTGTTGGCGGGAATGCAAAATGGTACAACCACTTTGGAAAAATGTTTGGCAGTTTCTTTAAAAATTAAACATAGTCCTACCGTATGATCTAGCCATTTCACCTGTAGGTATCTACTTAAGAGAACAGGAAATATGTGCTCATATAAAGACTTACATACAAATATTTATAGCAGTAATAGCGAAACACTGGAAACAATCCAAATTGTTCATCAATAGCTGACATGAATGGTTAAACAAATTATAGTATATCCATAAAATGGAATACGACTTATCAATAAAAATGAAGTATTGGCAAAACAACATAGATGCATCTCAAAATAATTATGCTGAGTGAAAGAAGGCAGACAATAGAGTATTATATATTGTATGATTCCATTTATATAATGATCTAGATAATGCAAACTGATCCATAATGACAGAAAACAGGAGATGGCGGGGGAAGTGGGAAACAAAGGGCAGAAGAAGAGATTAAAAAGGGAGCCGGAGCCCGAGGAAACTTCTGAGATGATAGATATTATTATCTTGATTTTGGTGAAGATTGAGAGCAGCCCGCCTGGAAAAAGATCATTTGGAGCTGAGCTAAACCCATCTCCAAGATTCTGAACCAAAAACCCTTCCCAGTTCACCAGTAACACTGGATGCTGATGTTGTCCTCTCTTCTGTTTGATTACAATCAGATTTTGACATCAGCCCAAGTTCCCAAATAGAAGACAGAGGAAGGAACACACCATACCCAACAAAATAATTATATGTGACTTACACCTGCTAACTTTTTTTTTTTTAATTTTTTCTTTCAATGTTTATTTATTTTTGGGACAGAGAGAGACAGAGCATGAACGGGGGAGGGGCAGAGAGAGAGGGAGACACAGAATCGGAAACAGGCTCCAGGCTCTGAGCCATCAGCCCAGAACCCGACGCGGGGCTTGAACTCACGGACCGCGAGATCGTGACCTGGCTGAAGTCGGACGCTTAAAAGACTGCGCCACCCAGGCGCCCCATACCTGCTAACTCTTAAATTGTGAGGGCCTGGGCTGCTTCTGGCGACCGAGGGCAGTCATGCAGTGATGAACATACACTAATAATGTAAGCTGTAAACAGCAGTTCAATAACCTAACAAGAAGGATACATAATTTACTTCTTTAGGTCCTTTGGTTCTTTAGGTCCTTAGGCCTTCCTTTCGGCTCAGTAGAAAAATCAAAGCTCTGTATTTGGGGTTAGTCTTACCTCCATTTTTTTTCTGCTGTGTTTGAATAAAACAAATATTAGAAGGAAACACATCTAGGCTAGTTAAGTATCATGGGTCTCTCAGAGCCGATTTTGCTTTGGGACCTTTGTCGTGCCCAGCCCAGAAAATTCACTCCCTCCCCCCCCGGGCTAATATTATTGCTTCCAAAGTCTTCTTTCCTCCCACTGTTGAGCTAAGGTGGTCGGGGACGTGGGATGGCCGAGTTCTTTTTCGGGGACAAGGCAGACCAGGTTGGGGGCACGGGCTCAGGTGCTCAGCGGGCAGCGCTGCGCGCTAGGAGTTGACCGAAGTGAATCCACTTCAATTCGCATGTGAGGCAACAGGGGCCTGACGGAGGATCCAGTTCCAGCTACCCAGATTCCTGACACACTGTGATGCGCCTGAGTGGGTGCCGTCGGCACAGGGACGGGAGCGCGTTTGGGTAAGGGGTTCCGAATTTGGAGGGCGACAGACCTGTTTCCAACAGAGCTCGGCTACTCGCGGGCCGCGAGACCTCGCACGCTCGTCCTCTCGAGCCCCGGGTCTCCTCCTCACTCGGCCCGCCGCGGCGCGAGGCATCGACGCGTCGACGCGCCGCTCCGCAAGCCTGCGGCCGCACGCCCAGGAAGCCCCGAGGCCGGGATGGGGGCCGCGCCGACGCCCCCTGGCGGCCGGCTCCCCGCCCTCGCCGGCCCGCGCCCAACGCTCGGCTCCTGGACGCCGGCGGCCGGATGCCCTGCGTCCGCACCGTCCTCTGCCTCCTGGCGGCCTGTGGCGCCGTCGCCTTCCTCGGCTACTGTGTGTACTTCGACCGGAAGCGGCGTGGAGACCCCGCGTTCAGGCGCCGCCTGCGGGACAGTGAGTGCGACGGCTGCGGCGGTGGCGCGGCCGGGCGGGTGGCGAGCCGGCCCACGGGGTGAGGGCTTCGCGGGGCGCACGCGGGCGTCGGGATGGCTCCCGAGTGGCACGTGCCCGGTTGTGTTTGCAGAAAGAAGAGCCCAGCACCAGAAGGCAGAGGGACGGGGCGCCCAGGTGAAGTGCTTAGCGACGCCGAGGTGGCGTTATAGTGCGTAACCTCCCCGCCGTGCAGGGCGTCAGGGTCCCAGTCTGGTCCATGAGCGGGCATTTCGGAGCGCCCTTCCGCCTGCCTGCCCGCGCCCGGCTTACACGCGGGCGTAGTTTTTAATTGCTTACAAAAGGAAGGAAAGAAGAACGATTTGGGGTTATGACAAAGCTCATCCCGCTCTAAAAAGAGAATTCTTGGGGACAAACATAAAACATAAAAAGTCTCCAGATAGACCAGACTGGAGCTGAGGTGATTGGCAGTAGAGTTGATACTTTGGGTCAAGGATTGTCCACTGTACCTACCTTTAAAGACCAGCCCTGGGGGGCGCCTGGGTGGCTCAGTCGGTTGAGTGTCCGACTTCAGCTCAGGTCACGATCTTACAGTCTGTGAGTTCGAGCCCCGCGTCGGGCTCTGTGCTGACAGCTCAGAGCCTGGAGCCTGCTTCAGATTCTGTGTGTCTCTCTCTTTCAGCCCCTTCCCCACTCATGCTCTGTCTCTCTGTCTCAAAAATAAATAAAAACATTAAAAAAATTAAAAAAATAAAGACCAGCCCTGGGCTTGGTACCAGTGATGACGCCATCCTGCGATGCTGGTTACCTTCATGAACCAGCCTGACGCAAACCATAGCGTGCCTCGGAACACCACTGCCCCGCCAACCGCTCGTCGTGCCCATTGCCAAATCTACAAGCACTGTTAATACCCTAGGCAAGAAAACAAATTGGCAACATGCAAAGCTATGTTTGCTGTAGTTAATTATACTAGGACTTCCGCTATGTGTACGTAGAAGCTAGGTCAAATATAGATGAAAGTTATTACAAGCATCTCAACTTAATTTCGATATGCCATGTATTTTTTTAATCACCTAAAATTGTTAACTCCATTTTGAGTTGTTTTAAATATTAAAAAGAACAACTATGTTTATCATACTTTGGATTTAGAGACTGGGTGCAAGATACAGTTTTTTTTTAAATAAAAATTAAGTAATTTTGATCAGTAACCCTATACCTTACATTCATTACTCATGGCTAAATATTTCGTGAATCTTTTAGTTATGGGATCCAGCAAAGAATGAAAAATTGCAAGAACTTTTTCTGCAAGAGGTACAAATGGGAGAACTTTGGTTATCCAGAGGTGAGATTGTAGACATTTTTTTGTAAGCGGTTACTTTTGATAATATAGGTTCAAAAAATATTTGATTGGTATTTGTATGTCAAAAAACTTAACTAGCTAGCTGTGTTAACTAAGTTGCTTTTTAGTTAAAGAGAAACTGCCCCAGCATTTTTGCTTGATTCCACTGTTCATCCCTACCATATTATACTGAGCATTCAGGTTGATGGTGCAGTCTAGGAAATGGGCAGATGGAGAAGCAAAGCCAAATACAGTTAACACATCATTTATCATCAGGTAAAATTCTAAGTAAATGAACTTTCCAAATTACTAAATGTTGTATGAATTAAAATTTTAAAAAGTTTGAGCTGTCTTATAAACATTTTCCTGCATTTTGAAGAGTATTCTTAATAAAATAATTACTATTTTTTTAAGTTCATTTATTTGAAAGAGTGAGGGAGGGACAGAAAGAGAGGGAGACAGAGAATCCCAAGCCGACTCTGTGCTGTCAGCACAGAGCCAGACTTGGGGCTTGAGCTCACAAATCCCGAGATCATGACCTGAGCCAAAATCAAGAGTTGGATGCTTAACCAACTAAGCCATTCAGGCACCCCAATAATTATTTAAAAATTTTTTTTAAACGTTTATTCATTTTTGAGAGATGGAGAGAGACAGAGCTTGAGTGGGGAGGGGCAGGGAGAGAGGGAGACACAGAATCCAAAGCGGGCCCCAGGCTCTGAGCTGTCGGCACAAAGCCTGATGCGGGGCTCAGACCCACGGACCATGAGATCGTGACCTGAGCTGAAGTCAGATGCCCAACTGAGGCACCCAGATGCCCTAATAATTACTTATTGTTGATGATAAATCATTGTAAATGACCATTTTTGTATGTTTAATATGGTGATGTATGTAGGGGCTACCTTGGACTTAATGGCCATGGACTGTATTTTGAATTATAATTTGTCCCAACCTATTTCCACATAGATTTAAGAAGACTTCACAATATTGTCAGGTAAAATGGTGGTAGATGATGTAAGTATTTTATAAATATTGTGTCTAGTAATCATGTCTTTGTTCTGGTGCTAAGCCCTGGGAAGGAAAGTAATTTGCTTTTAGGCTTATGTAAGGGATGAATGATGTTGCTGGATAAATGAGCGTTATACCCATTTATGTATCTTTCTTTCAAGTTTTGCAAATTTCCTCTCATCATAGTGCCTGTACCTATGTTGGCTCTTTTGATTGTCTTTTTTGAAAAAATTTTGTTTTTTACCTGCATTTAAGAGGTAGCATCCTCCAGAATTTATGAAAACAAAGTCAGGATCCTGGACAACAGGTAGCAATACTCATGATTTTTACTTTAATTCAATGGCTTAAAACCATGATAAAGGTTTTGAGAAATGAAAAAAATATTCAGAGTTATTGCATATTAATCATTATAATTTGAAATTTTAATATTTAATATTAGTCTTCTCTTTTAGGAAGTTTTATAAGTGGGCTAAAAATATCTTAAATATTAATGACAAAATTAATAGTTAGAACTGACTTAAATGATATAAACAGGAGTAATTTTTTATTCATTGATTTTTGAGAGAGAGAAAGTGTGAGCAGGTGAGGGACAGAGAGAGAATCCCAAGCAGGCTCCACACTGTCAACACGGAGCCTGATGTGGGGCTTGAACCCACGAACCGTGAGATCATCATTATCTGAGCCAAAGTCAGACACTTAACTGACTGAGCCACCCAGCTGCCCCTAAACAGGAATGGTTTTATACAAGGAAGTAAAGCATAAGTTTTAAGGACCTTCATTTGCACAGGGCTTTTTGAATATTCTGGGAGGAGTCCTACCAATTTTGTATTCATAATTTTATCATCTTTTTATTTCCTTTTTTTCTTTTTTATATTCTTTGTCTTGGGGCGCCTGGGTGGCTTAGTCGGTTAAGTGTCTGACTTCGGCTCAAGTCATGATCTCGTGGTCCGTGAGTTCAAGCCCCGCGTCGGGCTCTGTGCTGACGGCTCAGAGCCTGGAGCCTATTTCAGATTCCGTGTCTCCCTCTCTCTCTGACCCTCTCTGACCGTTCATGCTCTGTGTCTCTGTCTGAAAAATAAATAAACGTTAAAAAAAAATAAAATTTTATATTCTTTGTCTTAAAAGGGCCCCCAGGGGTGCCTAGCTCGCTCATTCAGTAGAGCATGTGACTCTTGATCTCCAGGTCATGAGTTTGGACCCCACATTGGGGGTAGAGATTACTTAAAAAAATAAAATCTTTTAAAAGAAAAGCCCCCCCCCCCCCCCAAATATATAAACTAGGGGCCTCACAAAATATGGATTAATTCCTAGATGTGGATACTGCTTGGACATAGGGGGAAATTAAAATAGAATCTTTGGGTTTTAACATTTTTTTTTAAATTTTTTTTTTCAACATTTATTTATTTTTGGGACAGAGAGAGACAGAGCGTGAACAGGGGAGGGGCAGAGAGAGAGGGAGACACAGAATCGGAAACAGGCTCCAGGCTCTGAGCCATCAGCCCAGAGCCCGACGCGGGGCTCGAACTCACGGACCGCGAGATCCTGACCTGGCTGAAGTCGGACGCTTAACCGACTGCGCCACCCAGGCGCCCCGGGTTTTAACATTTTTTGAATTGGGATAGTGTAAATATGGAGAGAAAAGTAGGAATTATAAATTAAAAAGTTACTTCATGACACATCTTTATTCACTTTATGTTTAAGAGTCTTCATGTCATAGAGGTGAATATGTTACAAATATTGAGATTATTAAAACAAAAATTGCAAACTTATGTTTTAAAAGTTTTACCTCTTAAGGATAACATATTTCTGTTAAATCCCTAAATTGGTTAGTTATTTAAGGGTTATGTATGTCCCTATTTTACTTCTAATGGAGTTCTCATCTTGGTTGCTTACTTAAAATCCCACCAAACCCCAAACCAATTAAATAAAAATTTCTGGGGTGGGACTCAGGCATCAATATTTTTAAAACGTCCCTAGGTTATTATAATACACTGAGGACCAGCATTCTGATTTTTCACCTAGTTTTCTGTAATCTTTTCCATTTTCTCCACTTTCTTCTGCCACCACCCCCAATTTTCATTCCTTCGCCGTCAGGTAGTATAGTCCTCATCATGGTTGTGTCCACATAGGACCACAGAGCCAATAATTTTGATTGAAATTTCTGATTAGCTGATTTGGTTGAATTTATTGGTTGGTTGACTTAGTTGACCACATTGATTTTGTGTCACATTAGCTCTATCAATTTGAGAGGAGGCACTATTATATCTTTTTCTTTAAAAGGTTCAATACGATCAAAGTATTTTGACTTAATGTGTCATGTCTATAAAGCTGTGATTTTATTAATTTAAAAATAAACCTTTCAGTGAAATACTAGTACAGTATTCCATCTAAGAAATACGTTCTTTAAATGCCTAAAAAGTTACTTAAAAGCCAGCAATGAAAGTTTCTTAGGTTGAAAATGTCAAATTAGGTGTTTAGACACAAGACCTTTAACTCTTGAAACTTATGTAATATAGGCAAGGTTTGCTTTGTGTGTCTGAGTTAGGTCATGTTTGTTCTTCTGATGGTTTTTCAGTTTAAACTTCATACAAATCTGGGAACATTGTTTTCTGTCATGCACTTTTATCTTCAGATGACCAAGTATTTCAACCAACAAATGGAAAATCATGAAACACCTGAGAGGCAAGCACACTGTGTTCTCAAGGTTCAGAAAATTAGGTTCTATTACTAATTATGGCATTAAATAGTTCTGAAACTTTAAATCATTTCACTGATCTTTGCCTCAGTTTCTTAGAATGAAGTAGTGAGACTAAGTGTTTCCATGTTTTCACTCAAACAAATTCTATGATTGGGGTGCCTGGGTGGCTTAGTTGGTTAAGCATCTGACTCTTGATTTTAGCTCAGGTCATGATCCCACGATTCATGAGTTTGAGCCCCGCATCAGGCTTGGCGCTACTCAGAGCCTGCTTAGGATTCTCTCTCTCCCTCCCCCTCCTCCACTCTCTCTCAAACATTAACAAAAAATTCTATGATTAACTTCCACATTACACAACTTTTCATTCTTTACAGCCAGTCATCCTAAAACTCATTTTAAAACTACTTAGAAGTCAAAGTTCATAAATCTCTTTTCTTCTCCTATATATGTAATTCATGTTACCCTAAACCCTGTTTTAAACTCATTGATAATAGGATTTGTTTTTGAATTCTTATTTAGCCAGAACATCAGGTGTTTCATTTATATTTCATCAGTCACACATGTAGAGTTAAAGATAACCTGTCTTCTATCAGTAACAGCGGACCACAACATTTAAAAAATACTCAACACCCCTTTCTCGCAAACCCACATTGCAGAACATGCAAAGTAAGAATGCACTTTTTTTTAAACATTATTTTTGAGAGTGAGTGTGAACGGGGCAGAGGCAGAGAGGGGGACAGAGAATCCAACGTGGCTGTGCACTGTCAGCACAGGGCCTGACAGGGCTAACTCGCGAACCATAAGATCATGACTTCAGCCAAAGTCAGCCGCTTAACTGAGCCACCCAGACACTCCCAAGAGTGCACTTTTGAATAGTAATTTGGATCATAAAACTATTCATCTTGCAGCTTGATCACAGTGAATCAAAAATTTTTAAATGTTTATTTTTTTTGAGAGAGACAGAGCGTGAGCAGGGGAGGGAGAGAGGAGACACAAAATCCAAAGCAGACTGGTCTCTGAACTGTCAGCATAGAGCCTGATGCAGGGCTCAAACCCACAAACTGTGAGATCATGACCTGAATCAAAGTCAATGCTTAACCGACTGAGCCACCCAGGCCCCTCTGATCACAGTGAATCTAATTGACAGCTCAGCATTTGTCCCATTTATAGTCTTTACTCTTTTTGTTTATTTTGAGAGAGCATGAACCAGGGAGAATCAGAAAGAGTGGGAGAAGGGGAGAGAAAGAAAGGGAAAGAGAATCCCAAGCAGGCTTGTTTATATAGTCTGTAGTTTGATATGCTTTTTTCATTTTAATACTTGGTGTTTTCTTGGTAATTTGTGGAAGGTGTATTTTGAAGAACGTTAAAATTTTGCTTTAAACCTTATCAATCTGTTTTAGGAGACCATCGATTGGGGGTTGAACATCTCGGCAATGCCCTTTTAGTGTGTGGACAACCAGAGGAACTTCTGAAGGTTTTCAAACACACACTCCCTCCTAAGGTATTTGAGATGCTGTTGCACAAAATTCCCCTTATTTGCCAGGTGAGCACGTACTTAATTGTCTTTGCTAAATTAACCATGTTAAGCTTGATTACATAAAAATAGCAGTTTGTGTGTGGATGGCCCAGGGTTTTAAATGAGTAAAATCTCTGAATTTTTGGTTGCTTTCTTGCCTTATGAGGGAAACAAGCATATTCTTTCATGCTTCTTTAACTATAATGAATTGTTTATTTTGCTGAGTCTCCTAGATGTTTCAACATTAAAGATAGCATTAATATTTTGTTTTTGTACTTTCAAAGACACAACAATTAGTGACTGCAATGTCAACAGAAGCCTGTAAAATAAATGGTATTGTTAGTTATATGATGTAATAGCTTCAAAATTAGATGTAATACAGAAAACCTTAGTTTATCAAAGCAGAATACTTCTGGCTTCAAATAATATGACAAAACAGAAACCACTTTGATAATGTAAACATATAGGCTAATTATAATTAGTACTCTCTTAAGTGCAAGTTTAGATTGGTATCAAATGAAATCCATTCATAAGTCCATTTATTAGTAGGTATTAGTCTATGTACATTTTCCAAACTGCTTGGTATACTTATGCATCAACTAGAATTTTCCTGCAGATGTTTGGATTTGTTTTAGGATTCCTTTAGCTCTAAGACACTACTATAACTTCGGTTCACTTTTTATTGCATTGATCACATGACATAGCTGAGAATACACTGTATATTGTTAGACTCTCAGCTTTTGGACAAAACACAAAACACAGTCTTCACTAGAGCATAATAGTCAACTCTTAAACATTCCCAAGGTAATCTCAGATGGGATGTTTCCTGAAGATATACGAAAATATGGCTAGGATAAGAATGTGTAATACCCATCCTGATGCAAGAAGGGAGGCAAGAAAAGGATTGTGCATTGAAATTATTAGCAAGTAACTATTTTATGTATTTACCAGCAATTTGAGACAGACATGAATGAACAGGAATACTTGGAGGATGATCGTGATTGAAAAACATTTCAACGTATCCACAGTCCAGTCAGAATACTATGGTACTATATATAGTATAAACAACTGCTCAGTGATATTTCCATTTATTTTACTTTTAGTAATAAAAATTTTTTTCTATCTCATACATGATTGAACACATTATTTTGCTTTTAAAATTAACAGTCACAATTGAAGAAACAATGGTTTATTTATCTAATGAAGTTACCAAGCTGCTGAATCTTAAGGCCTCAACAAATGTTGCATCTTATTATTTTGATTGAACAATAAGACCTTCTATTTTGATTATTCATGGTAAATAGCAATTTTGTTTCTCTAGTTGTTTCCCACTTGCCAGACAGTCATGACAGTTTAACATGGTGGCTACTGCTTTCAGGGGATTCCATCAGATGAATCCTCGTTTCCATCACAACAGCTGCTGGCCATGTTTCATCTAAAGTCCAGCCATCAGGACTCCTCTATCGTGGTTGGCCAAGGAGTCCTGCTTTGGCTGCCAGGGCTTCATTCTGCTGAATATGATATTCCTGAAATCTCATGGATATTCTTTGTGTCATTTTTAAATATTTCTGTAAGCAATGTTCTGAACAGGTGGTCTAGAAATAAAAAGAGAAGATCCAAGAGGCAACACAGAAATATTAATTTTTTTAAACAATGCATGTATTTTTACATAAACAACCAGTGGGTGCTTTTCTTTTCTTTGAATATATGAGAACTAAATGGTATTGAGTAGTGAGTGATCATAGCTTTCAATTGTTAATAGTTTCATCCATTTACAAAAATTAATATATACTGAATGCCTACTAGTTTGTAAGCACTAAAAACAACAGTAATGTCCCTGCCTTTTGCATATGTTATTCTGATTGTTAAAACATAGGCCCAGTAGTTTGTTCCTTTTTAATGAGAAGCTCCATTCCCAATATTCTTAAATTTCAACACTTCTTTTTAACAAGATTGTACTTAGTATTTTTCAAACTTTGTCATTTACTTAACAAGGACTTACTGACTGCTAGTTATATGTTCTTGGCATGAATGAATATCACTTTCAGCCAATATATAAATGTTTTGATGAGGGTATTAAAAGTTACGACTTCTGAGAGGATTACGTTTTCAGAGTCCACCTATGCAATATGAGCCACCAAATTTAAGCTCTGCTTTTTCCAAAATTAACCTGAATTCTCAGGGTCAAGTTTCTCTAGCCAGGCCATCTTGACTGAAAGCTAATTAGTAAGAATCTTTGCCATGGAACAATAATTTAGCAAACCCCAGGCATCTTAGCGAAAAAACCCAAAATCTGCCATGGTACGGTAGGACTGTCATATTAAATTTGGGATCATTTAACTCAAGGCCATGGGTCTCGACTGCTTCAGTTCCTCTGAGCAATGGAACATAAAACCACATTCCTGTAATAACTAGGAACAAGCGAAATGGTGAGGGGGATCTCATTTCTATTGTTTATGACAAGCTTTCAGAGTTGTTAGTGGGCGGTGCTTTTCATACCTCTTCAGGTTTTACTTCTCTTGTTGTGAAGTCTTTAACGCAGTCCAAAAAGCAGGTTTCTGTAAGTTTATTGTAGGTTCCAAGAAATTCTTTAAACTACGAACAAATCAGAGCATTCTTTAATATTTGGTTTTTTAAAACAAAGATGTTTTGAAACTTTAATTACTGATGTTTTGTATTTGGGCAAAATACCCTGTTATACTTGAAATAAAAAATTCTTTCCTTCACTCAGGTGGGTATAGTATGACCTGTAGAGTATGATCTATAAAACATAGTCAAATTTTCTAGTTAAATATTTTTTTTTTGCGTTATCTGTCAAATTATCTGAAAAAAAAATGTTTCATATGATTTAAAATCCATTTTTGGAAATGAAATTTGAAGTTATTTTGTGAGATCACTGACTGACATGGTTGCACCCAGAAGTGCCTTAAATTTTTTGCAAAATTCTTTTTCATTAATTGTAATACCTTACCTGTTTTATCTGATCAGATTCTGGTATTTGTGCAGCCATATTCTTTTGATATGTTTATTAGTCACCTAATTTAAAAATTAAGGAAAAGTTAGTCTGTGAACAAATATTTTTTGGCTCACTGAAGAGTTAGGTATTAAAACAAATACAGGTTATTAAAAGAAATGAAACGAAGTTTACCTGAAATTATTTTCTTTATTTTATAAATTTCTAATGGGGTATGTAATTATATCCATCCTCCCAGGTCATTAATGGCAACAAGGAACGCTATAGTTTAGAATTAGATTTTTTTAATGCTGGCCGTGGGCCCCGTTTATCTAAATCTCGTTTTAAGACAGCTTGCTTTGCTACCTTGCAAAGTCACTTGCCACAGCCTCATTCCTAGTAGTTTTAAGGGAAACCAAGAGATCTCTGATGTCTTCTTCAAGTACATAACTATTCCACTGGTTCCTAATGTAACTCTGATCTAACATAACAACGATCCTTCTGTTATCTCTACATAAATACACAGCTTCTATTAATTGTTCTTAAGCACCATCCATTTATAAATCAACAACTGTAATGAAAGATACTCAGTTTTCTAAAAGACTTTAATGGAAGTACAGGAGTTGTACATTCTGTAATTCAAAAAGTGTAATCACAGAGACTTATTAGAAACTTTTGAACCTATGACACTTGTGATCTAACTTGGGGGCAACAGAGAAGTGAAGATAAGTCAAAAAAGCCTTTCTGAATTACTAGGATTTTCACATTGTTAAATGGAGAGCCCAGACTCAGTTAATCCAGATATAACAACGTATCCCATTACTTACTTGTTCTATTCTGGCTAGTTCTACAATAGATGAACATCTCATATGAAAGATTTATATAAAATAAAGCTTTTTAAAAGTAGAAATTAAACAGCATGAAAAGGGAAGAATAAGCAAATACTAACCATGTATACTGTAAACTAACAGAACTTCTAGGCATTATATTTAGCTTTGAGTTTTCTGATACTGAATGCAAACATGATAAACCGAAAGTGTGTATCATTCTTATAGACTTGTCAATATCTAAAGTGGCTGTGAAAAGCAGGAAATTTTCATGAAGCTTATATGGAGATAAAACTAGGAAATTTCAGCACAGGACAAAGTGTACATTACTATCATGAAAACAATTTTTCATTTTGATTAATTAATACAATCAGTAGTAATTCCATTGCAGCATTTCCAACCACGTATACACCTGCTCCTCTTTTGCATTTATTCTTTACTCCTCTTTTTTCCTTATCCTTAAGTTCATATTACTGACATTTTTTTTCACATGCAAGGGAAAGTACTCATTCTTTTCTGTCTGGTTTTTAAGATATTTATATTGTTTATTTTTGAGAAAGAGTGTGAGTGGGGGAGGAGCAGAGAACAAGGGAGACACAGAATCTGAAACAGGCTCCAGGCTCTGATCTATCAGCACAGAGGCCAACGTGGGGATCGAACTCAAGCAACAGGGGATCATGACCTGAGCTGAGGTTGGAAACGTAACTGACTGAGCCAGCCAGGTGCCCCTGCTCTTCTTTTTTTAAATAATTTTTTTAACATTTATTTTTGAGAGACAGAGACTGACAGAGCACGAGTGGGGAGGGCAGAGAGAGAAGGAGACAGAGAATCCGAAGCAGGCTCCAGGCTCTGAGCTGTCAGCACACAGCCCAGTGCGGGGCTCAAACCCACAAACCATGAGATTATGACCTGAGCCGAAGTTGGATGCTTAACTGACTGAGCCAACCAGGCGCCTGTCTACTCCAGATGTTCTAGCCTATAGTTTTCTTTGAAGTAATGATTCATAAAAAGTATAATTGTCTATACTTAAGAGAATCTTTGGCTTAGCAGTAACATGATATAGACCATCTTTGCTATTAAACCTCCTCTATATCCCTTACAAATAACGCAGTAGAGGTTTTAGGTTAGCCCAACATGAGGCAACTAGCGTTCCATAAACACCGAAAACGTTAACAAGAATGCTCTTTATTCCTATTTTATTTCACTTGTAAACAACATACAGTTGACCCTTCAGCAATGTGTGTGTTAGGGGCACCAACCCGACACACAGTCAAAAATCCGCATGTAACTTCTTCTGACTCTCCCAAAACTTAACTACTGATTGGCTACTGTTGATTGGAAGCCTTACTGATAGCATAGCCACTTAAGACATGTTTTGTATGTCACATGTATTATGTGTACTGTATTCTTACAATAAAGTAATCTAAAGAAAATGTTAATAAAATCATAAGGAAAAGACATTTATAGTACAGTACTGTAAAATATCTGCATAAAAGTGGACCTGTGTAGTTCATACCTGTGTTGTTTTTCAGGGTCAACTGTGTATGTTTTTACCACATAAACTACCTCAAAAATACCAACAGTTACTGCAGGTCACAATTTTTTAGGTGTTACTGTGCTGTTATAAGAAACCACTAACCAAAGAGACAGAGGATTCTATAAGTATGTCATACAATGCAGTTTAGGACTAGTGCTTCCGGGAAGATGGAGTGAGAGATGTGCTTTTCCCAATTCCTCTCACTAAATACAACTAAAAGCCCTGGACATTAAACAAACCTGAGACTAAAAGGTGGAGAGAAGAAAGTGTATTGGCCAGGACCCTTGGGAACTGAGAAACAAAATAGTGGTGAATTCTCTTTTTTGCAAAGAGTTAGAGCTGAAGAAGCCAGCAGTCAGCAGATGCCAATGGGCACAAAGCCCTCCATGCCCCCAAAGCTGGTCCTCTCTAGCCAAAGGGCCAGGAAAGGGGAAGCCTATAAGACAGAAAACTTAAAAAAAAATTTTTTTTTGAACATTTATTTATTTTTGAGAGACAGAAAGCATGGTGGGGGAGAGGCAGACAGCAAGGGAGACACAGAATCTGAAGCAGGCTCCAGGCTCTGAGCTGTCAGCACAGAGCCTGATGCAGGGCTCGAACCCACAAACTGTGAGATCATCATGACCCAAGCTGAAGTTGGATTCTTAAGGCGCCCCAAGACAGAAAACTTTTATTTTTTTTTCAACGTTTATTTATTTTTGGGACAGAGAGAGACAGAGCATGAACGGGGGAGGGGCAGAGAGAGAGGGAGACACAGAATCGGAAACAGGCTCCAGGCTCTGAACAGCCCAGAGCCCGATGCGGGGCTCGAACTCCCGGACCGCGAGATCGTGACCTGGCTGAAGTCGGACGCTTAACCGACTGCGCCACCCAGGCGCCCCAGACAGAAAACTTTCAAACGATAATAGCTATACTCCAGGCAAACAAAAAAAATTGTGGCCTGCATCCCCAACCCGCCCCCCCCCCCCACCTCCAATCAACTTAAGCCAAAGCTGGGAGCCTAGACTTCCACCCTCCCTAGGCTGTAATAAGGCATTCCAACCCCTACACTTCAGAGAAGGGAGATTAGGAAGCAAGGACTTCTTTCCTTCCTGGGCATTAATGAGGGCCCTTCACCCCCAACAGGTGTCAGTGGAAACCACATGAGGAGTTGGGACATCTACCTCAATTGGCAGTAATGAGGTACCCTTCTCCCTCCTCTCCAGGTGGTAACAAAGGAGGCCTCTTTGAGATTCAAGACTAGTGATTACTGTCATATGGTAATTAGTCCACATTCTCTCCTCTGGTGTCAGTGGAGACAGTGGGAGCAGTAATGAGACATGCTAGTCCCTCTAAGCCAGAGTGATACCAATGGAGGCCTACTAGAGAGCCCTAACTCCTACAGTTGCCCTGGCAGTAATGAGGAGCACACCAGCCCCCACACACCTTAAGTGACAGAGTGAGAAACCTGGACTTCTACTCTACACCTAGCAGTACCTGCCCCCACTTCCGCTAATGGAGTAGTGTCAAAAGGAGCCAGCTAGAAGAGAAAGTTTAAACAAGATCTGGAGCCTCATCATACAATATGTAAAATGTCCAGGTTACAATAAAAATTCACTCATCATACCAAGAACTAAGAAAATCTCAAACTGAATGAAAAAAGACAGTTAATATATATCCAACCCTGAGATGACAGATTTAGAATTATCTGACAAAGATTTTAAAACTATTATAAAAAGCACATCAATGAGCAATTATGAATATGCTTGAAACAAACAAGACATTAGAAGAACCCAATGAAAATTTCAAGAGGTGAAAAATAAAATAACCAAAATAAACTGAACAGATAGATTCAAGAAGCGAATGAATGCAAAGAGCATAATCGCAAAGAAGTCTACCTCAAGGTGTCACAGCCAAACTTCTAAAAACTAAAGATAAAAATTTTTGAAAGTAGCAAGTGAAAAAGTGACATTTCACCTGCAGGGGAAAACAATTAGGATGACATCAGTCAATCTAGAAATCTGTATCTAGCAAAAATATACCTCAGGACTGAAGGGGAAATCAAGACATTCTCAAATGAAAGAAACTAAAATTTGTTGCCTGCTGACCTATCCTAAAAGAAGGATTAAAGTTCTAAACAGAAAGGAAATGATAATAGGAGACTTGGAACATCAAGAAGGGAAAAAACAGTAATAACAAATGTGAGTAAGTACAATACACTTTCCTTCTCTTCTTGAGTTTCCTAAATTGTGTTTTTCACATTTGAAGCAAAAATTATAAGACTGTCTAATGTGGTTCTAAATGTATATTATAAATGGTGAAGGTAAAAGGAGGTAAAGTTTCTACACTTTACTGAAACTGGTGTTGACACATTAGACTGTGATAAGCTATGTATATATCATGTAGTACCTAGAGCAATCACTAAAAAAGATACATAGGGAGACACACTCAAGAATACTATAGATAAATCAAAATGAAATTCCAAAATATACTCAAGTTATCCACAGAAAGGCAAGAAAAACAGAAAACAAAAATTTTAATAGCAACTTTAAGCCCTAATAAACAATTACATTAAATATAAGCAATAATCAATTAAAAGAGATTGGTAGAATGGATTAAAAAACATGACTATATGTTATCTATCAGAAACTTACTTCAAATATAATGATTGAAAATAAAAAGGATGAAAAAAGATCTGTCAAGCAAACGATCAAAAGAAAATAGTGCATATGTTAATATCAGACAAAGTAGGTGTCAGAGCAAAGGAAATTACAAGACAGGGACGTTCAGGATTAATCTACCAAGAAAACACAGCAGTTTGCACCAAACAAGAGAGTTGCACAATGTACAGAGTGAAAACTAATAGAACTGAAAGGAAACAGATCTAGTTGGGGACTTCAATATCCCTCTCTCAACAATTGATAGAACTGGACAGAAATTTTACAAGGATATAGAAAAACAACATCATCAACCAACAGGAATCAGTCAACATTTATAGAACATTTTACCCAACACCACAGGATACATATTTTTATCAAGAGCCATGAAACACAGACCAGGACCACATTTCTGAAACCACAGAAAACTTTCTGGACCACAAAAGCAGCCTCAACAAATTTTAAAAGAATTGAAATCACACAGAATGTGTTCTCTGACCACAAAAGAATCAAACTAGAAATTAGTAACAAAAAGAAAATCTCCAAACATTTGAAAAAAATACTTTTTTTTAAAGTTTATTTATTTTTGAGCAGGGCGGGGCGGGGAGAGAATCCCAAGCAGGCTCCATGCTGTCAGCACAGAGCCGAATGCGGGGCTCTATCTCACAATTGTGAGAGCACGACCTGAGCTGAAATCAAGAGTCGGATGCTCAACTGACTGAGCCACCAGGTGCACCTGGAAAATAAACTGCTTCTAAATAATAGATGGGTCAAAAGAGAAGCCTCAGAGAAATTTTTAAAAAATTACTGAACTGAATGAAACTGAAAACAAAACAAATCAAAATTTGTGGGACACAGCTAAATCAGCCACGAGGAAAACTGGCACCTAAAGGCATTCACTAGAGAATAGTAAAGGTCTCATATCAATAATCTAAACTTTCACTTCAAGCACCTAGAAAAAGAAAAGCAAAATAATGAAGAGCAGAAATTAATGAAAACAAGTGCAACAGATAATAATCAAAGAAACAACGAGCTGGTTCTCTGAACAATTATAACAAACCTCTAGCAAGGCTAATAAAAAAATCACATTATCATTCTAAGGAATGAAACTGGATATATTACCATAGGCCATGCAGACATATAAAGGGTAATAGCACTACAAACAACTCCATATACAGAAATCTAACAACCTTGGGAATGCAAGCTGGTGCAGCCACTCTGGAAAACGGCATGGAGGTCCCTCAAAAACTAAAAATAGAACTACCCTACGACCCAGCAATTGCACTACTAGGCATTTATCCACAGGATACAGGTGTGCTGTTTTGAAGGGACACATGCACCCCCATGCTTACAGCAGCACTATCAACAACAGCCGAAGTATGGAAAGAGCCCAAATGTCCATCGATGGATGAACGGATGAAGAAGATGTGGTATATATATACAATGGAGTATTACTCGGCAATCAGAAAGAATGAAATCATGCCATTTGCAACTACGTGGATGGAACTGAGGGTATTATGCTAAGTGAAATTAGTCAAAGAAAGACAAAAATCATATGACTTCACTCATATGAGGACTTTAAGAGAGAAAATGGATGAACATAAGGGAAGGGAAACAAAAATAATATAAAAACAGGGAGGGGGACAAAACAGAAGAGACTCATGAATAGGGAGAACAAACTGAGGGTTACTGGAGGAGTTGGAGGGGGGATGGCTAAATGGGTAAAGGGCACTAAGGGGGAATCTACTCCTGAAATCATTGTTGCACTATATGCTAACTAATTTGGATGTAAATTAAAAAAAATTTAAAAAAAAAGAAATCTAATAACTTATTTATGAACTTGTATTATCCTGATATCAGAACCAAAGACTGTACGTAAAATTACAGTAAAATATCCTCATCAAATAGACGTAAAAGTATGTGACAAAATAATAACAAATGTAATTCAGCAATATATGAAAGAATTATTCACCTTGAATAAGTGGGTTTACTCTAGACATACAAGGCTGCTTCAGGATTTAGAGAAAAATCATTAGATCATATCAATTGATGCAGAAATACCATTTGACAAATTCAACACCCATTCATGATTAAAAAAAACTTTGAAAAATAAGAAGAGAACTTCTTCAACTTCATAATGAGTATCTACAAAAAACTATAAGTAACAGTGAAAGGCTAAATATTCTCCCCTAAGATTGTGAGCAAGGCATGAGATCTGCTCTTACTACTCTTAATATACTGCTGGAAGTTCTACCCAGTGCAGTAAAACAAGAAAAGGAAATAAAATATACAGATGGTAAAGGAAGAAAATAAATTGTTTCTCTTTGCAGATGAGATAATTGTGCACATAGAAAATCCCAAGGGATCTACAAAGAAACTCTTAAAACTATCTCTATATACTTGCAATGAATACGCCGACAATTAAAAGTATAATACCGTTAACAGTCACTCAAGAAAAATTTAGCAGTGGGGTGCCTGGGTGCCTCAGTCTGTTAAGCGTCCGACTATGGCTCAAGTCATGATCTCACTGTTTATGAGTTGCAAGCCCTGCAACCAGCTCACTGCTGTCAGTGCAGCACCTGCTTTGGATCCTCTGCTTCCTCTCCATCTGCCCCTCCCCCGCTCATGCTCATGTGCTCTTCTCTCTCTAAAAAAAAATAAATAAACATTAAAAAAAAAAAAAAAAACCTTAAAAAATTTAGGGGTAAATCTAACAAAGCATGTATAGCACTTGTATGCTGGAATATATAAAATGCTGATGAAAAAGAATCAAAGACCTAAATAAATGGAGGGACATATTGTATTCATGGATCGGGAGATTCAACATAGTAAGGATGTCCATTTACCCAGAATTAATATACAGGCTTAATGTAATTCCTATCAGGTCCCAGTGAAATTTCCTGTAAATATAGACAAATTTATTTTAAAATTTATATTACCAAAGGGATTAAAATAGTAAAACAAATTAAAAAAAAGGAATAAAATGGGAGGAGGTCTACTTGATTCTAAGACTTATTATAGAGTTACGGTAATCAGTATAGTGTGCTATGAGTGGAGAGGTAGACATAGTTCAGTGAAACAGAACAGAGAACCCAGAATTAGGGTTACATAAATATGCCCAACTAATTTTTAGTAAAGGTGCAAAAGCAATTAAGTGAAGGATAGCCTTTTCAACAAATAGTGCTAGAGTAATTATATATCCATAGGAAAAAATTTAGCCTCGAAGTCTCTCACTTATGTGTGAGTTATATAAAAATTAACTCAAGATGGATCAGGAACTTAATAAAACATAAATTATTAAAATTTATAGTGACACCACCAAATACTGGTGAGTACGTGGAAAAACTGGATCACTCACTTAGTGGTAATGTAAAATTGTAATGTCACTGCAGTGAACAGTTTGGCAGTATTTTAGAAAATTAAACATGCAACTACCAAATGACCCAGCAATTGTATTCTTTGGCATTTATCACAGAGAAATGAAAACTTACATTCACACAAAAACCTTTACATGAATAGCTATGGAAACTTTATTTGTAACAGTCAAAAACTGGAAACCATCCAGATGTTCTTCAGTAAGTGAACGGTTAAATTGGTACACCAATGCCATGGAATAACTCAGCAATAAAAAGGAATGAGTTTTTTCTTCAGACTTAAATTCTAGTAAATATAGGCTATAATACTGTTTTCAGTAGAATTTAGTGATTCATCACTTACATGTAACACCCTGTGCTCATCACAACAGCTGTACTCCTTAATGCCCAACCCCCACTTGGCCCATCCTCCCACCCAACACCCCTCCAGCAACCTTCAGTTTGTTCTCTATAGTTAGGAGTCTATTAAGATTTCCCTATTTCTTTCCCCTTTCCCCTATGTTTATCTGGTTTCTTAAATTCACATAAGTGAAATCATATGGTATTTGTCTTTCTCTGACTTACTTCAGTTAGCAAAATTCACTCTAGGTCCATCCATGTCGTTCCAATTGGCAAGATTTCAAAAAAGGAATGAGTTATTGATGCACACAAATTGGAGGAATCGCCAAAGAATGATGCTGAGTGAAAAAAGCCAATCCCTGGTCTCTGCATGACTGGTACTGGTAATTGGTAATCTTGTAATTCAAGTGAGGATCAATGTTATATATATATATAACATTCATGAAATGACAAACTTACAGAAATAGAGAATATATTAGTGGTTGCCAGGGGTTAAGGCGGGGACAGGGGTAGGAGGGAATTAAGTATTGCTATAAAAAGATGAAGTAAGAGACTTCTGTAATGGAAATGTTCTGTATCTTGACTGTATCATCAATATCTGGGGTGTGATATTGTATGTGATATTTTGTAACATGTTACTATTGTGGAAAAGTGGGTAAAGGGCACAAGGGAACTCTGCATTTTCCCCTATAATTGCATGTGAATCTACAATAATCTCAAAATAAAAAGTTTAACATAAAAAAAAAAGGTTGCTCAGCTGTCTAATCCTTGCCAAAGAGCAAGATGCAGTGTGCAGTGTAGTGTTAGCAAATGTCCAGAACTAAATTTCTTTTGGCTTCTCACTCAGAAAACAGCTTGAAACGATCCAAGAACTGGTAAAATAACTTTTGTGAAAATAGGTGTTAAATGAAACCACTGTTTTACGAGAACTTTAAAAAATACAAGAGCAATAAAATATGCATTATGGAGCTTGGTTTACCAACAGGCCTCTAGCTGAAATGACAAAAGGACATCAATAAGACTGAGCCTTTTGAATTGTTGAATTGTACAGTAAACTCACTGTACAAGACATTGATGTTTCTACACACAGAAAACAAAAACAGATGATTTCCTTACTTATAAAAACCTTAGAAATTTGCATGTTTGCAGATTGTGATGTCAAAATCCAGTTCTTTTTCCTACTCCTATCCTTTTATTTCTTCAGGTTAAAATTAATATATAATCACTTTTTAACTAGAGTTAAGAGTGGCAGGTCTGAAATATTTAAATGTTAAGTTTCAGAGACTGGTAACACTAGGCTGATTCTACCCCACTTGCCCCTTAGTATATATACAACTCATGGTGACAAATGATGGTTGTTATTGGGAAGTCTTTACCAATGCATAGATGAGGAATGCTCCAAATGTTCTTGGTATGAATTTTATTTAAAAATTATTTTCTTGGTATTGTTTTTTAATATACAGTAATTAACAGTATATATTTCCTCTTTAAAGTTTATCATAGTATGAGTAATCTATTTCTTGAGAATTTGGAAAAGAAAAATAGTTCCACTACTCAATTCCCAGATCTACAACTGAACTCAAGAGCTAACAGTTGGTTTTCTCAAGTCTGCCTAAATCTCCAAAGCTCTTCTCTGTCGTCATGGATATACTTAATTACAGGCATTTGCTCCTAGAAAATATTGGAAATGACGGAGTGATGATTTTCACATTTACTTGCTAGTCTGGTGTCTTCTATGTCTTGAAGCATTCTGTTTTCCAGTTATTTAATCCTAAATCATGCTAATTAACAAAGTCCAACAGCCACACACACCACCTGATGATGAAAACAGGTAGAAATAATGGGGTTGCCCTTTGATTTAGTCCTAATTTTCAGATATTACAGCAAATGTTAGTTATTGTAGAGGCAAATATTCAATCAGAGGTTACCTTATGGTTATATCTCTGAAACCTAGAGAGAGAGAAGGAAGGGATGAGTTCTAGAATCTCTGGCTTAGGTCTTGGGAATGATCACAATACTGTTATTTTTGTGTCAAAATATATAATAAAACCAGGGAACTTAAGAATAAAGAGATTTTATCAGTCATCAATTCAAACCTTTTCTGATGCATGAGTTTCCTTTTTGTTCTGGAAAATTAGTTGTCCAACCTTTGCTTGAATGTCTCCAATGAAGCCTGATTTCTTACCTGAAAAATGAGGGGATTACAGTATGACTGCTGAGGCCCCTTCAAGCTCTGTTTGATGAATTGTAAGCTTCTGACGGCTAAATTATTTTCAATAAGTGAAATTAGTTTCCTCAATCTATTCTGAGGTTATAATTCCTTGGCAGATGTATTATGAGATGTATTAAAAATACTTAAGATCCTTATCTTCCCAGGTAGTATGTTTAGGTAAACACAAGACACACAATTCCCAGAAAATTTTGAATATTAAAAAAACAAACAAAAAAGCCCCCCCAACTAACCAGGATTTAACAGGGGAGATGCAATTTCTTTTTTGGAACCCTATGCAGATTTGTACCAGTTCTGGAGCCAAATTTCTACTTCTGTTCAAACTTAGTTTGCAGTAAGTTATTCTACTGATGTCCTTGTCCTCGGCCATTGTCACAATACCTGACCCTGGTCTCTGCATGACTGGTACTGGTAATTGGTAATCTTGTAATTCAAGTGATGATCAAGAATGGATGATAAAACTACTGGGTGACAGTTGGAGAACAGGATATATCCATGGTCTCAAAGTATCTCCACAAGTTACTTTTCATCAAAGAAAAATGGTCCCTTTATATGGCAAAGATCTGGCAGTCACCACCATAACCAGTAAAGACACATATCAACTGTGTGGTATTCTTGCCAAAAATGTTTGATCTGATTCTGATCATGAGGGAGTAATTAGGAAAATCCACAATGTGGGACAATTTGTAAGACACCTAGACTAGTCTTTTCAAAAAGTTAAAGCCATAAAGAAAAGTAATAGAAGGCTGCTGTAGATTAAGTGACTAAAGAGTCATGACAACTAAGCAATGTGTGAACTTCGGACCTTGAATCAAAAAAAATATTTGAGTTAAAAATAAAGACATTTTTGGGATAATTGGAGAAATCTGAATATGTTACCTTATTAGGTGTGATAATCTTATTGTGGCTATGTAACAGATTGTTCTTTTTTTCTTATTTTTGAGACAGAGAGAGACAGACAGACTGTAACTGGGGGAGGGGCAGAGAGAGAGGGAGACAGGGGATCCAAAGCCAGCCGGCCGTGTGCTGACAGCAGAGCCCAGAGAGCCCAAGGGGGTACTTGAACCCACAAACTGTGAGATCAGGACCTGAGGGGAAGTTGGAAGTCAGAGGCTTAACCCACTGAGCCACCCAGGCACCCCTGTAATAGACTGTTCTTAAGGAGATATAGGGTGAAGAAATTAGGGTTAAAGGTCATCATGTCTGAAACTTACTTACAAACAAACCAGCAAAAAAGGTGTATCTACTTACATAGGTATGTATAGAGCTAGGAGAGTGGGAAACCAGAAGCAAGTAAAGATGTTAACAAAACAAAAGAAATGAAAGAAAACAATCTTGTGAGCCATGTTTTTTGTTTCAGGGCTATCGGTGTCTTTGATAGGTCAGATGTCTAAATTGAATTGAACTAACTTGTCTGATGAGTATAAAATAGGACTCTGCCACATCTGAGCAGGTTTAGGAAGTTATGTCCGATTAACTGGCAACCCTAACTCAACTTATTATTAAGCAGAGCAAAAATTACTTTTGAAAGATTATTGCTTTTGGGTTTAAAGCATGGCTTCCAGGCCTGAAACACAAGCCCATGAGTTAGACTAGATGGGGGCAAGACTACTTGGGTTTCAGGTCTGATACAAAAGGGTTTCTAAGATCCAAATCAAATCATTTATCCAAGTCATTTTAATAAGTTTCTATGCCTATGGTCACACCTTGTAGACTGCAGGGAAAAGGTCACTTTTTAATATTTAAGCTTCACCTAGAAAATAAGGGAATTAAGTCATCTTCAAAGTCTCTGACACTGTCAATCTTTTAATTCACCTACATTAAAACAAATTGTGGACAAACAGGTACCTTAGAGCCCATTTATGAAGAGAGAAATGTAACTGAAATAAATAATTACAGAAACTTATTAAGAATAATTAAAAGGTTCTCCAAAGCTGAGCCCTTAAGGTCCCCTTTAATCCTAGGGATTTTTCTATGAAAGTAGACAGCGGAGATGTAAAAATAAAGAAACTCTACTATTTAGCTTTTACAGATTACACTTCTTGCTTTGATTAATCGCTTTAAAAACCTTTAGTAATGCGTAAAAGGAAACGTCTAAATAGTGCGTTCTCAAAAATTAGCAAATCAGATAAGGGGTGTTTGTCCATGGTATTCTGTCTGTAGAGAAGATTTTTCAGTTAAAAAGAGGGTCTCTTGCCTGTCAGCTCAAGGTCACTGCGTGGATGCTTTACAATCTAACTCACTGTTCCAAAACAAGACACTGACTCCCCAAACCCGGGTTGGAGGAGGCTCAGGGCCTCAAATTCCGACCCGCACCCCGGTAGCACGAGAAGGTCCCCGGGAAGGTCCCAAACCTGCTCTGGGGACGCAGTCTCCGCAACCCGCCCCCCTCCTCCCCACAGTCCCAAGTACACGCGGAGGCCTCCTCCAGAGCCCCCTTCCACCTTTCCGGAGCGTAGTCTCCCGCCCCCCGCCTGGGAACCCGGGATTCTAAGGGCAGAGAAAAGAGACCATACTTAAGCACAGGCTCTCGCATCCGACACCAGTGCGAGGCTGGGGGGCTGCGCTGCCAGTCCAGTCTAGGGGCGGAGGGTCTGGGTCAGGGCGGGCGCCGCAGCCGCTGGATGGAAGAGAACACGTGGGAGAGGCGATGTCAAATAGCCCTTAGACTTTTCGACGCGGATTCGTTATAACGCAGGAACTCTAGAGGGAAAGCCGCTATCCCCAGTGAATTCTAAAATCCTTTGGTGATTAAGTTTCGTAGTTGTATGCTTTGTCAGTGCTCTCTTTTCCTGACTTCCAGGCCAACAATAACCCGAATCAGTCGAAAGTTTTTGTAAAACCTACTTACTTAATCCCGCGTCCCTAACGGTCTCCAGGAGCTACACTGTAAACAGTCCCTAAGCAACAGGAGTGGTATTTCCAACTAGGTCGGGATCTGTGCGGGCCTTCGATGGGAATTTCGAGTTTTATTCAACGTTTAAATCTCGTGGGGGCAGTGTAGTGTCTTAAAAGAAACAAGAAACAAAACAAAAACGACCAAATTCACACGTTCTTAAGCCTTTTACACTGGGAGTTTGTTTCCACCCGGAGAGGGATGGACGAACACCTGAGAGCTTTCGGCTTTTTCGTTGGTTGTTTTGGATGATTATCTTGGCGCGCATGCGTGTTGAGTCTCAGGGGGGCCGGCTTAAACGAAAGTGGACGTTGACTGGCCGGCAGCTGAAGCTGTTGTCGGATTATACCTGTGACTGCGCGGTCGCCGAGCGTTCGGCTGACTGGGAGGGGTGAATTTAGGTGTCCGATGGTTGCATCTGGAGGAGTGTGTAAAACTCTGGCGGAAGACAGCTATTAAGCTTCTTATATGGGTGATTTTAAAGCATTTCAGTTTTGCTTGAGTCCCACCAACGAATCTTAACACTATCTGGTTTTGCACTGCCAGTTCTAGGTTTGGGGAGTGTCGTTATGGTTATTGTTGCTCACGCGGCCTTTCTCTTATCATCCCTACTCTCAGATTCCCTGGCGTATGCATTAGTGGAACTGACTGGGATTAATGGGTAAATATGGTGTTCTAGTAGTCTCTAATCCTGCATTAAATACCAAATTGAAATTTCTAGCTTTTTATATAGTCTATTTAGACATTGATTTATTTACAGGTTGATGACTGGATGTTTTAAAATCACTTGAAATTCACATTTTGTTTATCATACTCCTCCTTCGTTCCTTCTCCCCAAAGTCCCCAAAGCGGTGAAAATTTTGTTTTGAAGTTTTACGGACCTAGAAGAAATTCTATTCAGAACTGTGGGACTAGTTTTGTTGCAAAATATGAAAGGCTCTGAGTTTAGCCTGGAAAAGAAACAAAGGGTTAAAATACCAGCGAGGAGGCTTCGTGAGGTAGTTTCTCCAAATCAGGGAGATTATTCGGTTTTGCTCAAAGATGAGTTGCCCTGTGTTCCTCCAGCGTTGTCTGCAAATAAACGTCTTCCTGTTAGAACCGAGGCTAGCTTGAATGGAACGTTATGTGGTATGTGACTCCGAATAGTTCTCACTTTTGTAAATCTTTAGTCTTTATTTTCATTTCGTTTTTTGCGTTTCAGAATTTAGAGGATTTTATATGTTTAAATTCTCAAACATAAGATACATCTAGTTTGTATAGATGTTTGAAAGCTGACCCCTTTCCATGGGGAAATGGCTAGCACAGCCGGTCTAATCTATATAACATCGAATAGGTGGAATGAATGAAACATTTCCCATTGTGTTTTTTCTTTGTGTGGTTTTTGCATATTGTTCTTGTTCACATCTGTGGTGGACACACTTAACTAGTATGATGTGCTTATTGTTCATCAATAGGGGTTTTTACCAAATGCTCTACCTTCTGTTTGGATAGTGTTATTCAATTTGGCATGTAGAAAAGCGTTAACTTCTGCCTCTTGATGGCTTCCGTATTTCAATTCACTTAACCTGTCTGGAGTTCAGTGAAAATGAAGAAGACATATGCTTTGCCCATTTCACTGATAATTGTAAAGATCAAATTAATAAACATATGTGCAAAAACAAAAAAAATGCTTATATAATGCTGCTTTTTTTGGGAGGGAGGGTATGACATAATAAAGTCTTGCTTTTATATCATGTACATATTTTATTCCTGGCTAATGATTCTACCCATGCTTTGTCCAAATCCAACAGTGTAACGATATATTTTAAAACATATTTATCCCACTTGATTGTCAGTACTGACCCTTATTTTCCTAAATATCAACTGTAAAACTTTCATCAGAATGTATGTTAATTACATCTTAAGTTTTTTTGCATGAAAAGTGCTTTCCAGTATAGATTTTGCATTAATATGGAGTTGACAGTTCTTGAATCATACTTGTACAGTTTTTAAAGGAAAAGGTTCTGATTTTAAAATCACTCAAATTGATTCCTTTGTTTTGTTAGGTTCATCAGACTTGACTTCTGCTAGAAATTATCTGCAGCCTCCACTAGAAAATTCTACTGTGTCGGAAAGCGTAAGCAAAAGAATTTGTAATTCCATTCATGTTAAACTTTTCAGTATTGTTAAGTAATGTATTCTTAAATTATGTTTGATGAGCAACAGGCCTTGTTTTTGCTTAAATTTCACTTACAAAGAAATGTTTTACATACTATAGTTGCAACTTGAATAGCATTGAGACATTAAACAATCTTCCATAGAATAAAAAATACTAGTTATTAAGATGTTGAACACTGAGAGAAATACTGTAACTGAAAAGAAGCTCTGCTCTGAGCTAAGGAAAACATATCCTAGACTAGAGACTTAACTTACTGTTAGGTAAAGGTAAAGAAACAGTAGGAACATCATTTTTAAAAAGTGAGGTGTGATTATATATCTTTCAAGCTATTGTGAGGTTTTATGTGTGGTTTTTTTGAGCGGTCTTTAGAAAATAATAACATGAAATTCTCATCTTTACTTTTATAATCCTGAAAATATTTGATGATAAATATATTTTGTTCATGCAATCTAATTAGATTTTGATCACCAATCATAATGTTGACTATAAATTGTCCATTAAACGAGTCTTTAAAGAAGAGAGTTTCACAATATAATATTTTGAAAATTGAAATTCATTCCTGGTAAGAATGAAATTAAAGCTGCTTACTTATCAACTTTGTAAAACACTCACAATAAAAACATATAATTATGTGCTGCACCTGGTCCCTTAGTCAATGCCTAGCCTTTGGGTTGGTATTCTTTGGTTCTTTTTTGAGCAGACCTTTTTTAATGATTAATGGTCTTTGAATTCCATCATCTAAATAATTTCCCAGATGCATGGATATGCTATTACTATATAATTGAAAATAAATCGATGATCTTTGGAAGATGATTAGGATTCCATTAGATTTAATATGGACTCAAAGCTTGTTTTGTATAGATTGCTTAAGGTAAAATACGCCTGCAAAGTAAATCCAGTTCATTATCATTTTTTCTTGAATACAAACTGTAGTTTGTCTTTGTATCACATTTTTGTTTCATAAATGAGTGCTAAGATTACAGTGTGGATTGACTTGATCAAGCTATTTTAATGAGGAAACTAAAGGAGTTTGTGCCTGATATGCTCATATTTATAAGCTTATTCATTATCTTCTTTTATTCATATGTATTTCTCTACACTACCAGAAAGTGAGATATCCCTATTCCTGTTTGGGCCAGTCCTTGCACATGAGTAGAAAGAAAACAAAAACTTTAAAATTCATTGTAGAAAATACAAAGAGAAAAAGGAAAGAAGAAATTCTGTAGCTGAAGTCAACTGTTGCCTTCATGTTTTATGAAATAGGACCATACTGTTTTCTTATTAGGTAGTATTAAGGATATTTTTCCATGCCATTGATTTTTTTTTTCCCTAGAAACTTTAATGGGTTCATAGAATTTCAGTGTATGTGTACCATAATTTATTTGTTCATGTTCCTGTCATTTGACATTAAGTTTTTTCCCCCAATATTTGATAATATAAACAACCATGTGATTTACATTCTGGTGTATATTTCAGGTCATTTCATTAGGATTAATTTCTGGATGTAAAATTATTAAATCAAAGGATATGCACACTTCTTGAAATGTTTCTAAATTGCCTCTAGAAAGACTGTATCAATATACATTATTCAGCAAGATCATGAGCAGAATTAGTGGTATTATTTTTCCCCAGCTTTACCAATACAGGGCATTAAAAGTAGACCAAAAAAAGTTGCCATTTTGATAGGTTAAGAAGGCATTCTTTTATTATTACTGAAGGAGAAATTTTTTTCATATATATTGCCTTCTTCTTTTGTGAATTACATATTTATATGCTATGCTTCTTACTCATTTGTAGGAGGCCTTTATATTAATTCCCCAGATACTGTATTCTATTGTATTGTTAACCTCGTTGACTATTTTTTTTAATGTTTTATTTATTTTAGAGAGAGAGAGCATGAACAGGGGAGGGGCAGAGAGAGAGGTGGGGACAGAGGATTCAAAGCGGGCTCTACACTGACAGCAGTGAGCCTGATGTTGGGCTCCAACTCAAAAACCATGAGATGTGAGATCATGATAGTAGCTGAAGTGGAATGCTCAACTGACTGAGCCACCCGGGTGCCCCTCATTAACTATTTTTTAGGAAGTTAATACCTGTTGCCAGGGGATCACTTTCTTTTAATGATTTTCTCTTTACCCTTTTCTGCTTTAAGAGGAAAAAAAAAAAGATGTGTCTAAGGAAGGTGAAGAGCAATGTTGAATGAACCTAGTGCTCAAAAAGTCATGGTGTCTTAGCACTGAATAGAATCTTAAAGATGAAGACTAGGGTTGCACATGTGAACAGAAAGCTAGTTGCCAGTAGAGAAGCCTTCTGAGACCATATTTGAGCTCAGTGATAAAGAATGCTGTGATTAATTTGTGATGTTGTTTTATGTGTTGGCCATCCTTATGTACTCCTTTTGACTCACAGTGAATCAGATTTTCATGTTAAACTGTAGCAACTGAGTTGTTAAATGACTCTCTCTGCTAGAAGTGGCAAATGGATATTTGAGTATGAATTTCAGGGCCAGAGTTGCTTGCTTGTTCATTTACTTGCTCATTCAACTGATCCTTGAGTACCTTCAAGGTACCTAAGCATTGCAGTGGTTCTGGGAATTAAGTCTATAAAAACACACGATCCTGCCCTCCTAGAACACAGTAGTCACATAGCTAGTAAATGCTACTTGATGAGTAATAAATCATAAAGATATCTTAGCCTTTCATTTCTTCCTTTCACATCCCAAAGGATTTTCCTAAAGACGTTGCAGTGCAGGGGTTGCCTGTGGATAAACTGGAAGAGAGCAACAGACAAAAAGGTAAAAGGATAGATTTCCTTTTCCGTTTTTTTCCCCCTTGTAAAATACACATAACAGAATCTAGCTCTTTCTCTCTCTTTAGTTTAAGTGTACAGTTCTGTGGCATTAGATACATTCACATTATGCAGTTATCACCACCATCCATTTCCAGAACTTTTTCATCTTCCCCGGTTGAAACTCTGTACTCATTAAACACTAACTCTCCATTTCTCCCTGCTCTAGTTTTTTTTTTTTTTTTTTTTTTTTAATGTTTATTTATTTTTGAGAGAGACGGAGAGAGAATGCGAGTGGGTTAGGGGCAGAGAGGGGGAGACACAGTATCCGAAGCACGCTCCAGGCTCCGAGGTGTCAGCACAGAGCCTGACGTGGGGCTTGAACTCATGAGCTGCAAGATCATGACCTGAGCCGAAGTCGGTCGCTCAACTGACTGAGCCACCCAGGCGCCCCCCCTGCTCTAGTTTTATGATTGACTTATTTCAGGTAGCAGGTCTTCATGGCTCATCTGTGTTGTATGTGTCAGGAGTTTCTTTATAAGGATAAGATTTTAGGTTTTTAGCTTTTAAGATGTTCATTGATTTTTTTAAAAGATACTTTTTTTTTTTTTTTAATTTATTTATTTTTGGGACAGAGAGAGACAGAGCATGAACGGGGGAGGGGCAGAGAGAGAGGGAGACACAGAATCGGAAACAGGCTCCAGGCTCCGAGCCATCAGCCCAGAGCCCGACACGGGGCTCGAACTCACGGACCGCGAGATCGTGACCTGGCTGAAGTCGGACGCCCAACCCACTGCGCCACCCAGGCGCCCCTAAAAGATACTTATTAAATAAACTTACATTTTTTTCTTCTTATTATTATTTAAAAAAAATTTTTTTAATGTTTATTTATTTTTGAGACAGAGAGAGACAAAGCATGAACGGGGGAGGGTCAGAAAGAGGGAGACACAGAATCTGAAACAGGTTCCAGGCTCTGAGCTGTCAGCACAGAGCCTGACGCGGGGCTCGAACTCACGGACCGCGAGATCATGACCTGAGCCGAAGTCAGCCGCTTAACCGACTGAGCCACCCAGGCACCCCCATTTTTTTCTTATTATTTTGATTATTTCATTTTAATTAGTTTTTCCTTCCAAATTAGGCTAGTAGTGGAATCTTTAAAATCCAGAAAAAGGTTTGCAGTGGTAATGGTAATGTTTTTATTACTAACCTATTGCATAAATTTGGGATTAAGTACTTAAAAAAATTTATAAATTCTGAATTTAAGTTTTGAATAGTCTGGTAAGATAATAGATTAAAAAATTAAAAATATGCTTTGAAGAAATTAATGTAGTGACATTTTTTATGTAGTTTTATTTTTATCCACAGTTTTCTCTTTTGAATTTGAGCAAATGGCTCCAATTTGGCCTCACGTGTTTTTTATTATATTTTTTCCCCTAGGGTCTAGGGTTATGACTATTTGAAAAAAAATATTTTTTAATGTTTATTTATTTTTGAGAGAGAGACACAGAGTGTGAGCAGGGGAGGAGCAGAGAGAGAGGGAGACACTGAATCCAAAGCAGTCTCCAGGCTCCGAGCTGTCAGCACAGAGCCCGATGAACCCATGAACCACAAGATCATGACCTGAGCTGAAGTCAGATGCTTAACTGACTTAGCCACCCACGTGCCCCGGGTTATGACTATTATTAATCAGTCATTTTGTAGTCATTTAGTAGATCACGGCTACTACTCACATTTTTTAAAATTAAGAAATCTTATTGCTGAATTCCTAAACATTTTTAAAAAGCTTTTTTTTTTTTGGTAGCTTTATTAAAATTTAACAAATTTTTAGGAATCTGAAGTATATTTTGTGTCTCAATTTTGCAGCAAATGACATCTTTATTTCTCGGTACACCATGGGACAGAAGGATGCTCTGAGAGCAGTTTTAAAGCAAAAGTAAGTTTCATTTACAAAAATTAAGTGGGCCATTTCTTATGTTTTTATATGGTTCTCAAAGATTAGTTTCATTTTTCAATGTGTGAAATACGTATAAAGCATTTTTTATGGTGCTGGACACATAAAATACTCAACAGCTATAACAATTTTTAGTACAGAAGAAGTACTGTTCTAAGCATTAACTCAATACTCACAAAATCCAATGAAGTATATTCCATCACATCTCAATTTTACAGAATCCCCATGTTATAGATGAGGAAACATGATGGCACATCATAGATGTGCACACAGAGATGCGTATAGATGAGGCACAGAGAGATTGATTTTTCCGCAGGTCATTTAGGAAGTATTCACTGGGCTAGGATTCAGACCCAGGCAGTCTGCCTCTAGAATTTGCTCTCTTAATCACTTCACTATACTACTTGTAGCAATGGTCAAGTAGTTCCGAATACGTAATACTTACTATTTACTATCCAAGGACGTTTAGACTTTTCCTTGTCAAGATTTAAGAAAGGGACAAGGTTAGCATCTGGATGGAGTGAAGGGAGACCACGGCTACTACTCCATCTAAATGTTCCCTCCCAAGTATTAAGGTATCCCTTAAATACCAATGAAATACGAACCAACCCTGACAACAGCACCATGATAAGCATATGTCTTCACTTCTCTGGAGGCAATTTTTTTTTTTAATTTTTTTTTTTCAACGTTTATTTATTTTTGGGACAGAGAGAGACAGAGCATGAACGGGGGAGGGGCAGAGAGAGAGGGAGACACAGAATCGGAAACAGGCTCCAGGCTCTGAGCCATCAGCCCAGAACCTGACGCGGGGCTCGAACTCACGGACCGCGAGATCGTGACCTGGCTGAAGTCGGACGCTTAACCGACTGCGCCACCCAGGCGCCCCTGGAGGCAATTTTTATTATTATTGTCATTAGTGGAGATGGGATGAGATACATATCCTTAGGTTAAATGTATCCTACTCCTGAAATGGTACAGTCTGGAAGGCCCCTTAGAAAATAAGAAAAATGTTTACTTCATTTTGAATTCTCATTTTATTAAAAAAGGAAATTTTATATTCAGTAAATGGAAAATCAGTATGGTGTTTTCAATAATAGAATTTAAATAAATAAACTATTTATAACTATTAAATAAAAACTGTTTAAAAGTTTATTATTTTTTCACCTACAGTTGTCCATGGCATACATATTATGCACTGGGAAGCATTGGACTAACAAAAGTAAATACTATCTCTAAAACACAAGGGGGTGATCACCTGAGCCAGCCAGAGTTTAATAGCTGGTTGTTTGTCCTCATCATGTTTTTCCTTTTTACCTTTGTTCACCAAACGATTCCCAATATGTGGTATAGTGGTTAGGAAAGGAACTTGGATGGTAAATTATATCCTGGAGTTTATAAATATATAAGAAAAAGTGAAAGTAAGGGCATGAGTTGTGGAATGGTGTTTCAAAGTCTATAGTTGAACCAAAAATCACAGATTACATCTGACTCATTTGGACAGACAGTGATTACCACTCCTTCCAGCTGACCCCCAGAAGAAGAGGTTGCTTGCAACCATAGTAGGGACCTTATCAACTTGTTTTCAAGTTAGAACTCTTCGAACTGAAATCTCTCAGAACTCTCAGATCAGGGAGGGAAAAGTTGTTCATTAACAAACAGACAGTGAACAGTAATTGAACACTACACTTCTTAGTAGGTCTCTTCCCATTCAGAATGAATGAACAGAATTCGAAAGCAAAAACAAACTAGGAAAGGCGTCGAGAAGCTGACTGCAATGTATAGAATAATAACTGAATCAGAAATACAGAAATGACCCCTGTTGGGCTAAAAGACAATCTAACTATGTCTCAAGAGATAGATTTTGCTGTAGTCAATGTCACTTGAATTTATTGTGGTTTTTAAAAATGTTTATCTGTTTTTGAGAGAGAGCACATGGGAGAGGGGCAGAGAGAGAGGGGGACAGAGGACCCAAAGCAGGATCTGTGCTGACAACAGAGAGTTTATATGTGGGGCTTGAACTCACCAACCGTGAGATCATGACCTGAGCCGAAGTTGGATGCTTAACCAATTGAGCCACCCAGGCGCCCCTTGAATTTATTGTTTTTAGAGAATAGTAGATGGAATTTGGCAAAGTGATCCTAAAATTTACCTGGAAGGACATACAGTTGAGGATATATATACATAATAATTACATACATATGGAATACACATAGTTGAGAATAGCTAACATGGGGGGAAAGAACTTGAATGTTGGAAAATTTGCCCCATTTGATATGATATGCTCTAAAGCTGTACTAGTAAAAAGTAATAGACTGGAGCCAGGAATGAAGAGTATGGCCAGAGCATCTAGAACAGGGTAGAATGCCCTTACTGTGTAGCTGGAGAGGAAGCAAGGGGCTAGGTTATAAACTTTAAAGAAGAGAAGTGACAAATCATCTTAAAATGTTAAATTATGATATATAATTCTTAAAAGACTCATTCAGATAACAGTTATCAAAAGATGGATCAGGGGGTGCCTGGGTGGCTCAATCAGTTAAGCATCTGACTCTTGGGTTCAGCTTAGGTCATGATCTCGTGGTTCGTGGGTTCAAGCCTGCATTGGGCTCTGCATTGCACTGACAGCACAGAGCCTGCTTAGGATTCTCTCTTTCTCTCTCTCTCTCTCTGTCTCTCTCTGCCCTCCTCCTCCTAAAAAAAAAAAAAAAAAATAGATGGATTGGAAGAGGACTGAACTATTCAGTCCAGGAAACCAACTGGCTACAAATTTTGTAGGCATCTCTTTGAGAGAGATTCAGTTGGTCCTCAATACATTGGAGGATGGTAGAGTGAGGGCATGCTGGTTTGGAGAAGAGTAGACGGATTGGAAGATGACTTAGAGATGGAATTGACAATTAGATGTGAGCATGAAGAAAGAGCTAAGGATGAATCCCAGATTTTTGGTTTGTATAAATGCATGGTCAGTAGTAGTGTTCACTGAGAAAGGACTCTGGGGCGCCTGAATGGCTCAATGGGTTAAGTATCTGACTCTTGATTTTGGCTCAGGTCATGATCTCAGAGTCATGATATTGAGCCCCATGTTGGCTCTGCACTTGGTGCAGAGCCTGCTTTGGATTATCTCTCTCAAAATAAATAAATAAACTTTCAAAAAATTCTAAAAAAAAAAAAAATTGAAGAAAAAATTTCTTCTTTCCTGGTTTTTTACACTTCATAGCTATTTACATTTGTTACATTGAGGACTTAATTTGATAATTAGAAAAAATAAAACTTAAAAGCCTATAAAGAAGTTGATGTCTAGTTTTACCTTGTGATTTCTCTTGTTGGTTAATTTACTTTCGCTTTATTTATTTTAATGTTTATTTACTTTTGAGACAGAGACAGAGTGTGAGCTGGGGGGGGGGGGGGGGCGGTCAGAGAGAGACACACACACAGAATCCAAAGCAGGCTCCGGGCCCTGAGCTGTCAGCACATAGCCCGACGTGGGGCTTTAACTCATGAACTGTGAGATCATGACCTGAGTGGAAGTCAGCCGCTTAACCAACTGAGCCACCCAGGCGCCCCTCTTGTTGATTAATTTAATGTAATCATGTAGAATGAACGATCTTAAAGGGTAAACACATTCAGACTTAAGACAAGAATAGTAAAAGGCAGGAATATCTGAATTATATTTTTTTCAACGCCACTTACTCCGATTTATATTGAGAGCCTGCTATATGCTTAGTTCTTTCTTACTTGCTGTCTGGCATTTAAGAAATCCCCCTTCTCTGCCCCCACCTCCGCCCCAGATTGCTTAGAGCTTAGTTGGGGAGAGAATATGTACGTATGTGGAGGAATAAGTGATTAGAACTGTGATAGGAAGCAGTATTGCATTTAATAGATTACGAAACTGTTCTGCATAGACATTTAAACCATGGGATGGCTGCTTATCAAGACTCAATTGTGTAGTGTGGGCAGTAAAAGCAAAAGGAGCTAGGAAGGGACAGATCAATTGGAAGTGTTTAAAGACAAGGTTTTGAAAAGGGGAAGGCTTGTGTTGGATCTTAAAGAAAGTTGAATGGAGGAAGGTTGAGAGATCAGTGAGAAGCATGGAGTCAGCTGTGGGAAGGGTGTGGTGTAGCCAGTGAGGAGCAGTGTGACTGCTGAGAGTTGTCTGTGAAGTGATAGGAGGCGAGGGCATGGCCAGAGGATAGTATGTGTGGAAGGTCAAACAGAAGAAATTAGCCTACCCATTTGTCTCTAAGGAATAATTTTAGATTGTTGAATGGTGGAGAAACGTATTTGGGAACTTTTTAAATCAGTAAAATCTGCAAGAATGAAATAGTTGGCCAGAGGTGATGAAGTTGGGTTTTTTTTTGTTGTTTTTTTTTTTTTTTGTTTGTTTGTTTTTTTACCAGAGAAGGAGAAGCACGAAGGGAGAAGTACTATTCTGAGAGAGTGAGATGTTGTGGGAAGATCTCTAGGATCTTACTAACCCTACCTTACTGTTCTGTGACCTTGATCAAGTAAATCCTGTTACCTCTGTGAACCTCCGTTTCATCTATAAAATTAGGAAGTTAGGATCGGTGGCCTTTTGGGTTCCCCCTGCCTCTGTAGTTCTGTGACATCATTCCTGCAATTGTGATGAAATAATTGACAAAACTTGATGACTCCATGGGGTGTGAGAAGGTAAGTGGAAGATAGAGAAGTGGAAGATAATGTCAAAATTTTGAGACAGATGCTCTTAGTCAAAATGAGGAAATATCAAAGCGAGTAAGCTTACGAGCTGCTCTGGGTCTTCTTAGAGATCAGCTGGAAAGTCCAGCAGCTAGAGATGGAGTGCATTCCTTCTGATCTTATTTGGACTTCACTAGGGACTCTGGTTTTGTCAGTGGTTCCTTTTTTATTTATTTATTTATTTTTTAAATGTTTGTTTATTTTTGAGGGAGAGAGAGACAGAGTTTGAGCGGGGGAGGGGCAGAGACACAGAATCTGAAGCAGGTTCCAGGCTCTGAGCTGTCAGCACAGAGCCCAACACAGGGCTTGAACTCATGAACCGTGAGATCATAACCCTAGCCAAAATCAGTTGCTTAACAGACTGAGCCACCTAGGTGCCCCATCCGTGGTTCCTTTCTGTCTCTGTCTGTCTGTCTGTCTGTCTCTTTTTTTCAGGCCAAATATAGAACACAATCAACCAGTTTTGTTTTGTTTTGTTTTGTTGGTATTTAGTTAAATCTTTCATTATAAATATGTATCTATTTGCTCTCATTTTTAATCCAGGCTGCTTAAAACTGTATTTTGTGCCCCGTTTTAACAAATTGTGTGACATCTATTAAACTTAAATGAGCTAGAATTAAAAACAGTTTTTAGCAGTTTTAAAAATTTATCTTAGTTTGTCTTTCTTTGGAAGTAACACATAGTACTTGAATTCTTAGAACTTTTTCTACATGATTTGCATTCATACTTCTTGATTATGTATCTTGGTAATTGTGCTCATGTCTTTTTCATATATGTAAGCCTTATTATCTGAAATATCAAAGCCTTCAGGGAATTATTTTATTTCTTTAGTGTTTAGTTAGTGACTTGACCTTTCATAGATTTCATGAACCAAATGACTGGTAAGATCCTTATAGGGAAAACCAAGTGATTTAATGTTTTAAAAAATCTAGAAAACCCACCTTCAGCAGATTACCACTCTAGGTGCTTCTTGAAATGGTTCCATGTAGCTTGCTGAATATATTTTTATACATTTTTTATTTACAGAACTCAAAACATGCCTGTTTTTAAAGAAGTAAAGGTACAGCTTTTAGAAGATGCAGGCACAGAAAAGGACGCTGTTACTCAGGAGACTAGAACGTCACCCAGTGGAATTGATTCAGCCACAACCGTGGCCGCAGCAACTGCGGCTGCCATTGCAACAGCAGCTCCGCTGATAAAAGTATATATTTTACCCCAGATACGCACAACATCTTTGTGAAATGTAAAATTATTTATTAGGAACTGATTCTACAAGTGATTGTATCCAACTATAGACTAAGGTTGTTCTAGTTGCTCTCACTTTGAAAGAATTTTCCTGTTGGTGGTTGTATATTACCTCTCAGGCATTGAGACCTACCCCCCCCCCCCCCCCCCCCCCCGCCATGCTGTGATAATGCTAAAGGACCAAGGACTGCCTGGATGTAGCACTGATCCAGGCTCATCCAGGGAGCCCCCAAGTCCTGGGCAACCTGGGACAACTGCTCATCCTTATTTTGGAAAGGCACCCCAAGATTGTGCCACCTGCCTCAGTTTGCAAATGGGAAAACTGAGAAACAGAGTGACACAAGTCCCCAGGCTAATAGGTGGCTGATCTAAGACTAGGATTCCAGGCTGCTGACCTAATTCAGTCTGAGATGAGTGAAGTTTCTAAAGCTAATTTGTTGTGTTATTTGCTTCTTTTTAATTACTGTTTATTTTATTTCTGGAATTATAAAAATTCTTTTGTTGCAAATGTGTTATTTTCTTAATGAGAGAAAAGATCTACTTCAGAATAGCTATCTTTTGCCTTTTATTTCTGTGATTCTAAAAATAAAGGTATAAAATCATCAGAGATTTAGAGAGTAAAAATCCGGTTTGATCATTTTTATTAGAAATCACTTTAAACAACATTTCTAGTAACTGATCGTATTTTTTATATCCTTTGATATTTTATTATTTTAGGTACAGAGTGATTTGGAAGCAAAAGTCAATTCTGTTACAGAATTACTCAATAAGTTACAGGAGACTGATAAACAGTTACAGCGTGTTACAGAGCAACAAACAAGTATTCAGAATAAACACGAGAAATTACATTGTCATGATCATGAAAAGCAAATGAATGTTTTTATGGAACAGCACATTAGGCATCTTGAAAAATTACAACAGCAACAAATAGATATTCAGGTATCTATAATAAAGCCAGCACACATCTCATGGTTTTTTATCACTCGCGTCCCTAAACTGATATTTGTTGATAATTGCAGTAATAGCTCATTAGATTGTTGCAGCTTTAGTTCTTAAATAATGATTTACTTATTATCACTCTTCCTCTCCATGTGGAGACTTCTCTGCACATTCAAGTTCAAGTATCATTAGTTCTGTAAGACACTTCCTTAGAGTTGGCTTTTCCTTCTTTTGTGGTATTTCTGTTCATACCATTTTTTCAATGCTAATATTACATTGCCATGACTTGTTTACATCAGTGGTTGTTAGCCTGAGAATGTGCATCAGAATCACTTGAAATGCTTTCTAAAAATACACATGCTTGTACCTCTCAGGGATTGAGACGGCAGGTCTGAGATGGGACCTGGGAATAGGAAGTTCTGTAATGATTCTGATGAGATGAGTAACCAGCTGGTATACACATTGCTTCTGCATTTAATTAATTAAAAGAATGAACATAGTTAATTGCCTTTTGAATACGAGGCACAGGGATATTATAAAAAGAAGAGTTATCCTCACAAGGAGCTGATAGTACAGTTTCTTATTTATTTCTGAATTTCTAAGTCCTGGGATAGTACCCCGCACTCAGGGGCTATATATATACACACACATTTTCTTTAAGTGAATGAATGACCTGCACTATAAATGCATTGGTTTTAATTTACTTTTATTTTTGTCTAATTAATGTGTACGTTTAAGACTTAAAAAAATTAAAATATCACATTCAGAAGAATACAGAAAAATAAGTTTTTTATAACTCAGTATGTTAACACAGAGTAAACACTAATCTGCTATAATTTTCAAAACTTCTTAATAGAACTTGGCTTGAGCTTTCCATGTAGTTGAGATTTTATTTTCAGTGGAGTGGTTATGGCCATACAAAGTAAGGTTTTAGTAAGTACTACATGCACAACTAAAATTGTGTATGCACCATGGTGTCTCATGAGAAGCTAGGAGTGGGTCTGTTAGAAGACTGGTCTTCAGTCTGCAAATAACTGCACTTCTCTGAGCCTTGATTTCTTTACTCAGAAAAACCTTTTATTTATTTATTTTTTTGTTCAGGGTAAAATGAGATGACAGGTTTGAAAAGCACATTGATTTCTTAAGGAAAGGGTCCTACTTGTCTTCGTTATATGCCTGTCTGCCATTTATCTAGTCTTCCATAAATAATAAACTGCTTCTGCATTTAATTTGGAAGAATGGGATCTTTTCTAATTCAGACATCTTATTTATAAAGCTTCTAATTACAGAGAAAGTTGAAGTTTTAGTGACATACTAGGTGTATTAGTAATTCGATAAATAATTTGTTGAGTCTGTTCCATATGTTTTACGTAGGGAGATGTCTACACATTTTTAAGAATTCTGTAAAACTGTAAGTCTTGTTAGGTTTTCCTTTACCTGGTATGAGACCCTCTTTTGAAATTAGTTTTATTAGGTAAGATACATACACATTCCAGGTATTTTAATAAATAGTACTGAAAACTGCTGTCCTTGTAGTTCCTGTTTATATTTAAATGCATACGTTATTGTTGCTGCTGCTAATTTGAGTGCCTACTAGCAATGCTTTTTAATCCTTCAAACAAAATCATGCAGGATATAAAAGATGAGATATTTTGGTTTGAAATTCTCTCGTTGAAGTAGAGGTCTAGGGCTCCTTCCTTTTGGTCATCTCCTAGTATGCCTCAGTGGCTCCTGAGCCATCTTAGAAGTAGAAAGGAGGAAACTGAGGTTTAGAATGATTAAATAAAATGAATAAGGTCACACCACAGAGCCAGGCTTAACCCAGTGACATCACTGCTGCAGTGCGTAACTGCATGTAATATATGTACTTTTATTGCTTATTAAATCTAATACATTTTTTCAAGGCTTCTAGTAAGTTTTTAATGTAGTCTGTCATCTAGCTCTTTTAAATGGTATTTGAAATTGATCAAATAATTTTATGTCTCCTAGACTCATTTCATTAGTGCTGCGCTCAAGACCGGTAGTTTTCAGCCTGTTAGTATGCCTCCTTCCAGAGTGATGGAAAAGTATTCTGTACAACCAGACTATTCTGATCTTGGTAGCAGTAATCTGTCTTCACATAACACATTTGCTTCCAGACAAGGTAAAAATATGTAGTTCTCTGTGAATAAAACATGTTAGCTATGAATTTTCTTTATAGTATGGCAGCCAGAAACTTGTTTACTAGGTGGTGGAAGACTAAGTCTTCATTCTACAAAATTAGTTCTTGTGAGTTAATTTTTTTGTCATTTGAGAACTTGTTCAGTCAAATTAGGGGTCATGTCCTACTGTATGGTTTTGATTAATAACCTTCATAAATTGTCAGAAGCACTTACAAGTTGAGAAAAATTCATTTGTCTAGTATCACAAAGGCTTGTAATCAATTTTCCAATTCCCTAACTGCATATTTACTCCTTTTATTGATGAGAGAAACCACCTTACTACAATAATAAGCTATTTCTAATTATTTTCACAGTAATAGAATTTAAAAAATCTTTGTTTATAGTAACAACAAAGGAATGCATAACCAATTTGTATTAAAGCTCTGGAATTTAAAATAAGTGAATAAATATGTTTCTAAATTATTGATATTTGAATAATGAATTAATGGAAATCAAGGGCTATCCCTTTTATGATACACAGATCCATGTAGTACAATATCCTCAACATTTGATACGTTAGACCATTGTTGTATTATAGGCGCATTAAGGATTCCTTAGACTTGTAAGCTGCTCTATATTTTTCCACAAATGAGTGGTCCTTACAAAACTGTTGTGAAAGTAGTATGAATCAGTTTTTAAGTTGTGAAGTGAGGAAGATGAAGCACAGAAAGGTTATGACTTGCCTGCTTCTGGTCACCCGACTTGAGGGTGAGTTTGTCTATTTGGCCAGAACTCAGGTTTCAGTATGAACCAGCTACATGCTTTCAAAAGAAGTGGACATTTCATTCTCTGTTCTGGAGGATTACTTGCTCATAATTTTGTTTTTTTAGACTTGAGTTTTATTTTTTTTTTTGTTTATTTTATTTTATTATTTTTTTTTGAGACAGAGACACAGCATGAGCAGGGAAGGGGCAGAGAGAGAGGGAGACACAGAATGTGAAGCAGGCTCCAGGCTCTGAGCTGTCAGCACAGAGCCCGACGCGGGGCTCGAACTCATGAACTGTGAGATCGTGACCTGAGCCGAAGTCAGACGCTTAACCAACTGAACCACCCAGGCGCCCCTAGACTTGAGTTTTAAAGGAAAAATGCATGTTTTATTGGTTGTCTTTCTTTGTATATTTTAGTGACAGTAAAAGAAAATTTTAAAAAATGAGTAAATGTAAACTTAAACTTTCTATTTTTATTTTTTTAACATTTTTAATTTATTTTATATACTTATTTTTTTCAATTTTTTTAATGGTTTATTTTTGAGAGAGAGAGAGAGTGAGTATGAGTGGGGGAAGGGCAGAGGAAGAGGGAGACAGAATCCAAAACAGGCTCCAGACTCTGAGCTGTCAGCAGAGCCCGATGCGGGGCTCTAACTCACAGACCGGATTGGGAGATCATGATCCCAGCCAAAGTCAGATGTTTAACCAACAGAGCTACCCAGGAGTCTTTACTTATTATTATTATTATTATTATTATTTATTTATTTTTTTTTTTTTAGAGAGAAAGAGCATGAGTAGGGGAAAGGGACAAAGGGAGAGAGAGACAATCTTAAGTAGGCTGCACACTCAGCGGGAGCTGACTCAGGGCTTGGTCCCACAACTCTGGGATCATGACCTGAGCAGAAATTAAGAGGTATTATATGCTGAACTGACTGAGCCACCCAGGTGCCCAAACTTTTTATTTTTCAATACTTTTTCTTGGGCATACATTATTTTTATGTACTGCAGTTGTAGCATAAATATAATTTTGTACTGCTTTTTACTAGCATATCAAAAGTATATCCCATGTTTTACATAATCATCTTCATAATATTAATTTTTAATGATGAAAGGATAGTTTATTGTAAACACAATTTACTTAACAGTTATTGGACATTCAGGCAGATTTTAGAGTTTTTTCCTTATAAATAATACTGTGATGAAGTCATCATATATGTAATGTCATTCTTTTAGGTTGTGTCCTCAGGATAAATTCCCAAGAGTAAGATTACTAGATCAAAGTGTATAAAAACTTCAAGACTTCCTATACTTAGTGCCAGATGGTTTTATTAGTTTTCATGCCAGGAGCAGTGTCTGGCTATGCCATTTTCACTACAGCTTAAATAGTACTGCATGTTGTCATATTGTTTTTTTTTTTTTTTTTGTTTATTAGCTGTAAGTGTAAAATGTTTATAGCCTTTATTTCTTTTGATTTCTAGTGAGGATGGAGTTATTTCTATTTACTTGTAATTTGTATATCCTATATAATTTGCTTTATTTTTAAAATATGGGGAAGAGTAACACTCTACGAAATTGTTGTTCTTTTTAAAATAAATTGAATTTATTTCCTTTACTTTCTTTTAAAGCACCTTCTAGAGAGGTTGAAGATATGGGTTTTGATAAACAGAAATCTCCATTGGAGACACCAGCACCTCGAAGGTTTGCTCCTATACCGGTTTCAAAGGATGATAAGATCTCAAAGAGGGGAAATCCCATGGAAGAAAAAGAAAATATGGAGACAGTAGGTCATTCAGGTAATAAAACAATCATGACTAGCATCCACTACTTTATCTAGACCTACCTCAAATTAGAAACAGATTTCCGCACCCCTGATTTTATAATTCTCTTATGCACCAAGTAGTAATGATAGTAGGAATTCTATTTTCAGTATTTCTCTTTAAATGATACTTACTGGGCAAATCAAGCTTCTTTAGATTCTTTGTAGAAGGAGTTGGAGATACACGTTTATAATTATTCTGATTATTTTCAACAGGTTATTACTTAAGCCTTTAATGAATAAGTTTTATTATTAATAAAAATAATACTTTACTAAAGGTAAGGCTGATCATTAGAGCATGTTTTCTTATATTGTTAGGTGTGAATTTCAGTAGTGAAACTCAGAGAAATTTACATTTATTACTGTGTTCAGTTGGAAAAAGTGTTAAGGTACTAACTATTTAATAGCAAACAAGAACTTTTATTTATTTTATTTTATTTTTTTAAAGGTTATTTATTTTGAGAGACAGAGAGAGAGAGACAGCACAAGTGGTGGGGGGGGGGGGTGCAGAGAGAGAGGGAATGAGAGAAACCTATGCAGGCTCTGGTGACAGCATGGGGCCTGATGCCAGGCTCCATCTCAAGAACCATGACATCATGACCTGAGCCAAAATCGAGTTGGACGCTTAACTGACTGAGCCATCAGTCACCCCAGACAAGAACTTTTATAAGTGACCTGAAATAATAATTTGTTACAGACCCTTAAAATAAAGCCCCCCTAGCAAAAGTAAGTGAAAATGTTAAATATAAGCTTTTATTCTGGGAATCACTTAAATGCATTCAAGCCTTGTCTTGGATGCATTTAAAGAGTTTTAAAGATACTAAAATCTTTGCTAAACCAGCTTTACCAAAAGATAAAAGTTGTTATGTAGTCTCATTAAAGATGAGACTAACGGAGAGATTCAACTAACAGTTGCTGTAAAGAAACAGTCAAAGGGGTGCCTGGGTGGCTCTGTCCGTTAAGTGTCCGACTTTGGCTCAGGTCATGATCTCACGGCTAGTGAGTTCGAGCCCCACGTCAGGCTCAGTGCTGACAGATCAGAGCGTGGAGCCTGCTTCGGATTCTGTGTCCTCCTTTCTCTGCCCCTACCCTATTCATGCTCTGTCTCTGTCTCCCAAAAATAAATAAACATTAAAAAAATTTTTTTAAAGCAGTCAAATCTCCCTTTAACTCTTGATAAAAATTTTACAATTTACTGGGCTTTGTGATGATGATATGTCTCATTCAAATTCCTTTTTTCTGTGATAGAAATAAATTCAGGCCTGAATTTTAAACAGTGTAGTTTTCATGAGTTATAAATATTTGGTTTGACTTGATGAGTGTATTTAAAGCCTACAAACATATGTGAGCTCTTATATAAAAAAAATGAATTGGTACTTTAAATATAATACTGTATTTCTCTTATTGTAGGAAATGTAAGACTATTGGAACAGATTTTGAATAACCATGATTCTTCGACAAGAAAAAGTGAATCTTCAGATAAAACCTTACTAAATAGGTCAAAAACAGAATGGAATCCTGAGAGCAGAGACAGGTAAACAAGACATTAGAATAAAAACTATATTGAAAAGAACTTTGTTTATTTCTAAAATGTCTTTAGGAATTTTGAAAAATTTATAGCATTGCTTTTAATTTTTTTTAATGTTTATTTATTTTTGAGAGAGAGAGAGAGAAAGAGAGAGAGTGAGCAAGCACAAGTCGGGGAGGGGCAGAGAGAGAGAGAGAGAGGGAGACACAGAATCCTAAGCAGGCTCCAGGCTCTGAGCTGTCAGTACGGAGCCCGACACAGGGCTCGAACCCACGAACCTGGAGATCATGACCTGGGCCGAAGCTGGGCGCCTAACTGACTGAGCCACCCAGGTGCCCCGTTGTATAGCATTGCTTTTAAAAGTAATCTTAGATTTACGATTTTCTGCTGCTATCATATCTAGCCCTTTTCTATACTATAGGTATAAAATGAATGTATCTAATTTTCTCAAAATGCAGATTATTTTTTTTTAATGTTTATTTATTTATTTTTGACAGAGAGAGAGAGAGAGAGAGAGAGAGAGAGAGCGAGCAAACACACACAAGCAGGGGAAGTACAGAGAAAGAGGGAGACACAGAATCTGAAGCAGGCTCAGCTGTCAGCATAGAGCCTGACTGGGCTTAAACTCAAGAACTGTGAGATCATGACCTGAGCCAAAGTAGGACACTTAACCGACTGAGCCATCCAGGCGCCCCCAGATTTCTTTTTTTTTTTTTTAATGTTTTTTTTTTTTAAATGTTTGTTTATTTTTGAGAGACAGAGACAGAGTGTGAGCAGGGGAGGGTCAGAGAGAAGGAGTCACAGAATCCGAAGCAGGCTCCAGGCTCCGAGCTGTCAGCACAGAGCCCGATGGGAGGCTCGAACTCACGAACTGTGAGATCATGACTTGAGCCGAAGTCAGACACTTAACCAACCGAGCCGCCCAGGTGCCCCAACCCCCAGATTAATTTCTAATGAATGCAGATTATTTATTTCTGATGAAATGATATTTGAGATTTGCTTCAAAAATAATCCATTGTGAGGTAGAGGAAACTGGATTGGGAGTATGGATGAAATGAGGATAGCCATGAGTGAATGGTTAATGTAGATAGGGGTATATGGAGCTCATCATACTATTCTTTGTACTTTTGTGTCTGTCTGAAATTTTACATAATAGTTTTTAAAAAATCAAGTAAATCTAGGTCATGATAATTTTATTTATCTTGAGTATCATGGAAACTATAGTAATAAACAGCCACATTTTTAGTATTTTCATGTGAAGACAGTGTACAGTTTTAGGCCATTTGCTTTTGATGCAATTACTGATAAAAGATTTATGTCTGCCTTGTTGCCATGTGTTTTCTATATGTCCTAGGTCTTTTTATTTTATTCTACTATTTCTCTCTATTGCCTCCTTTATATAAAATAGATACTAATGTTATTTTCTTGTTTCTTTCACTATACATTTTGAGTTGTTTTCTGAGTGATTGCCCCAGGGATTACAATTAGCATCTTAATTTAAAACAATCTAGTTTGGGTTAGTACCCCCAATTTAATTTCAATAGGATTCAAAAACTTTGTTCCAGTATAACTCCTTCCCTTCCTCTTTTTATTCTGCTGCTATTGTAATACATAGTACATCTTTATACATTATAAACCCATCTATAAAGCTTGATAATTATTGCTTTATACAGTTGTTGAAATAAGATAGAAAAAAAGTTAGGAACAAAAATTCATTTTATATTGTTTTTACATTTACCTATATAGTTAACTTTTACCAGTACTCTTTATTTCTTCATATGTATTTGACTTAGTTTCTAGTGTCCTTTTATTTGACCCCGAGAGACTCTTTAGTATGTCCTAAATACTAAAGGGAAATCTGCTAGTGATGAATTCTCTGTTTTGTTTACCTAGGAATGTCTTAATTTATCCTTTACTTTTTTTCAGTACAGTTGACATACAATATTACATTAATTTTTGGTATACAGCATAGTGATTCAGCAGCTCTATATGTTATGCTGTGCTAACCACAAGGGTAACTATGGTCTGTCATACAGTGCTACTACAATACTATTGTAATATTATAATATTCCCCAAGCCGTACCTTTCATCTCCCTGACTTAGTAATTCCATAATTGAAAGCCTGTACATTTCCCTCCCTTTTACACCTTTTTGCCCATTCCCCTGGCTCCCTCCCATCTGGCAACCACCAGTGTGTTCCCTGTATTGATGGGTTTGTTTCTTCTTTGTTTATTTGTTTTGTTTTTTAGATTCCACATACAAATGAAATCATATGGTATTTGTCTTTTCTGACTTACTTCATTTAAAAGAATACCTTCTAGGTCCACCCACGTTGTTGCAAATGGCAAGATCTCATTCTTTTTTATGGCTGAGCAATATTCTAATATTCCATTTTCTTTATGCATTCATCTGTCGATAGATACTTAGGTTGCTTCCATATCTTGGGTATTATGCACTGTAGTAAACATAGGGGTACATATATCTTTTTAAATTAGAGTTGTTATTGTTGTTTTTCCTTTTGGTAAATACCAGTAGTGGAATTACTGGACTATATGGTATTTCTACTCTTAATTTTTTAAGGAACCTTCATATTGTTTTCCACAGTGATTGTACCAATTTACATTTCCACTAACAGTGTACAAGGGTTTCTTTTTCTCCGTGTCCTTGCCAATACTTTTTATTTCTTGTCTTTTTGATACTCACCCTTTTGACTGGTGTAAGGTAATAATCTCATTTTGGTTTCCATTTTCATGATGATTAGCAATGTTGAGCATCTTTTCATGTGTTTGTTGGCTATCTGTATGTGTTCCTTGGAAAAGTGTCTGTTCAGGTCTTCTGCTTATTTTTTTAGTCAGATTGTTTTTTTGGTGTTGAGTTATATAGATTATTTACATATTTTGGATATTAGCCACTTATCAGATATATCATTTGCAAATATCTTCTCCTATTCAGTAGGTTGCCTTTTCATTTAGTTGATGGTTTCCTTCACTGTGCAGAAGTTTTTTTATTTTAGTGTAGCCCCAATAGTTTATTTTTGCTTTTGTTTCCCTTGCCTAAGGAGACATACCTAGAAAAATGTTGCTAAGGCCAATATCAACCATATTACTGCCAATGTTTTCTTTTAGGAGTTTTATGGTGTTAGGTCTCATGTTTAGGTCTTTAATCCATTTTGAGTTTATTTTTGTGCATGGTATAAGAAAGTGGTGCAGTTTCTTTTTTCTTTTTTTTGCATGCAGCTGTCCAGTTTTTCCAGCACTGTTTATTAAAGAAAGTGTCTTCTCCCCCATTTGTATATTCTTACCTCTTTTATCATAGATTAATTGACTATATAAAAGTATGGGCTTATTTCTGGGCTCTCCATTCTATTCCATTGATCCATGTGTTTATTTCTCCTTTACTATTGAAGGGTAGTTTTGCTGGATATAGAATTTTTGCTTGACATTCTTTTTCTTTCAGTGCTTTGAATATGTCAACTCTGCCTTCTGGACTGCAGTGGTTTCTGATACAAAGTCAGCTGTTAATCTTATTGAAGAACCTCTGTATATGATGAGTTATTTTTCTCTTTCTGCTTTCAAGATTCTCCCTCTGTCTTAGGCATGTGACAGTTTGACTCTGATGTATCTTGGTGTGGATCTCTTTGAGTTTATCCCATGTGAAGTTTCTTGAGCTTCTTGGATGAATGGATTAATATTTATTAAATATGGGGTTTTTTTGGTCATTATTTCTTTATAGAGTTAAATAGTACACATAACCTTTCTCTTCTCTTAGGACTATGTTGTTTGTTGGTATGCTTGATAGTATCTCATAGATATCTGAGGCTCTTAATTTTTCTTCATTCTTTTTCTTCCCCCTCTGTTTCTTAGATTGGATAATCTCTGCCCATCTTCAGGTTCACTAATTCTTTTTCTGCCAACTTAAACAAATATGCTGTTTGGTCCCTCTAGTGAATTTTACATTTTAGTTATTGTATTTTTCAACTCCAGAATTTCTGTTTAGGTTTTTATTTCTTTGTTTAAAATAGTTTCTATCTCTTTATTGATATTCTTTATTTGGTAAGATTTCATTCTTATACTTCCCTTTAATTCTTTGAATATAATTTTCCTTTAGTAATAGCTAATATATAGTCCTTGCCTAGGAAGTCCAATATTTGGGATTTCTCAAGGACAGTTTCTGTTAACTATGTTTTTTCCTGTGTACGAGCTATACTTTTTTGTTTCTTTGTGTGTCTCATAACTTTTTGTTGAAAATTGGACATTTCAAATAATACAGTGTGGCAACTCTGAAAATCAGATTCTTCCATCCCCTAGCAATTGTTGTTGCTGTGTTTATTGCAGTTTGTTTAGTGACGAGTTCTGTAAAGCTTGTGGTCTTTGTCATGTGTGGTGGTTCTCTATTTGCTGAGCTAAGTCTACTAATGATTAGAAAGAGACTTCCTTAACTACCTTGAACCTGTAAGTCTCCCTCTGAGTATCAAGGGGCTCTGTGTGCGTGTGCGTGTATGTGTATGCACACGTGCACACACGCATGGATACACAACATGTGTGAATGCATACATGTGGTATTGGGGCACACCTTCAGTGCTCTGGCACAGAGTCTCAAGGTCAGCCTGACATACGACATTAGGCTTTTCTCAGAGCGTGCTTGGGCATTCATGGAGGCCTATATATGCACATGGCCTTCTGGATCCCCAGTTAGGGCTTTTCAAAGCTCCACCATAGATATCCTATATCCCCCGAGTTTTAGTCTATTGTCATTCCTTGTTTACCTCAACTGCTATAGCCACCTCGGGCAGCTAAGATGTTAAACAGTTGCTACTATTTTCAAAAATTGACCTGGCATTAGGGCTTCTCACTGAACTAGCTCTGAGTCTGGGAAAATAAAGAGAAATCCTGTGAATGGCACTTTTTGAGGAGCTCCAAACCTGTTCTGCCCTTTTGAGTGGTGGTTTGCCTGTTGTTTTTCACAGCTAGAGGGGTGATAAAGCTGATTTTCAAGGCTACCACAGGGTTAAGGAAAGGGTCTTAGAATGAAGCATAAACGCCATAAAAAATGCCATAAAGCTTGCTCTTCTTACCGAGAGTCAGCCGTTTTCTTGATGAGATGTTCCTTGAGTTGTTGCAAGCCTTTGTTTAATTTCCAGAGTTCTGAAAAAGCTGATTTTGACCATTTTTGTCTGAGTTCTCTTTGCTTTTATGGAGGAGTGGTCTTTTAGAGGTTCGTACTCTACCCTGCTGCTCTTTTCCTACTAAACCAGTCTGGTCTGAGTAATTTTGTGTCTCGTGATTTTCTGTGTTTCATATGTTTAATCACTTGACTGATTAATTTCATTTTACTATTTAATGGAACACCATTTACCATTTAATGGAACTGTACAACTAAGAATGCATCAAAGATTTATGTCTTCAAATGTTTGCTGAATTTATGACAATTTAGGAAACTCTATTTTTAAATCTTTCATAGCATTGACACTCTCTCCTCTCAAAGATTTCCTTCCTGTGAAGAACTAGGAGCAGCTAAATTGACTGTGCAGAGGTCTGATGATTTTCTTCATGATCCTGGCCAAAAGAGGAAAGAAACAAATGGCATAGTCCAGGTAAAGTGGGAACAAGATATTAAAGTTGATGAGGAATAGAAAGGTAAACATTATGAAGAAATATAAAAGTTATCAGGACAGAAAGCAAGCAGAAGGATGAAGACAAGGCACTGAAAAAGATAGGCCAGCCCAGTCTTTTCTCTTTACAAAACTTTTCCAGAAGCCCTAAGTGATGTCTACTTATAGCCCTTTGCCAGGAATGCTACGTGGCCACTGCTAGCTTTCCACCTTCTGTTGGAGAGGGCAAAAGGGAGAAAGAGAACTGTGAATGACCTTTGTTTTTCTGGTCCAAAGTGTCTGCCATGCTTACCTAGTGCCAACTTGCTCTTACTTTGTTTTTGCTTTCTTTCCCAGATAAAACTTTTATTGGCCACTGGACTGCCCAGCACTTCTATAGACTTAACGAGCCCTATTTCACTTAACATTCACATTAATACTTCCAAATGGAAAGAAACCTTAATTACCAATTTTATTTTTTAGTTTTAATTTTTAATTACAGTATAGTTGACATTCAATATTATATTAGTTTCAGGAGTACAATATAGTGGCTCAACAAATAGACATTATGAAATGCTAACCATAAGTGTAGTTACTTATGCCAAGTACTTGTTTTATAGCTCTTGAGTTTGACACGGAGTCCTTAGACTGTATTGGCATAGCGTATGGCCCCAACTATAGCAAGAGCTCTTGCTTGTGTTAAAATAATTAGTATGAACTTTATATGGTAACATGTTTGCCTTTTTCCTTTAAGCCAAAAGAGTCTCTGATTATGTCAAGACTTGCTGATCTTCCACAGAATTCCATTAAGCTTCAAACAACCAATAACAGATCTGTCTTGAAAGATGCTGAGAAGATTTTGAGAGGAGTACAAAACAATAAAAAAGTCCTTGAAGAAAACCTGGAAGCTATTATTCGTGCAAAGGATGGAGCTGCCATGTATTCATTTATCAATGCTCTATCTACTAACAGGTAAGACAGGGTGTTGGCATCCCAAGATTATTTGTGAAACTGCCAGTTGTTAGGCTTTCTTAAGTTTTTTCTATGCATTTCATTTTGCTTAATGTGTTTCAGCGTTTTGAAAAGGTTCTTTATTTCCTTTGATGATGTGGACTCATTATAAAGTTGGTATTTAGATATCTACCTGTTGCTATTACTTTTTACAGATGTGAAATTTTCCCTTTTTTTTTTCTTTCTTTGGTATATATCTTTTGGGATCTATTCAAGCATCCTTCAAACATTTGGTGAAAACTAATAACGTTGCTTTTTTTTTTTTTCTCAAATGAAGCCTATTGGGCTACACAGTAGATTCAAAACTAGATAAGAGATCTGATCTCGGCTCTATTCTTAGAATATTAAATGCTAATTTAAGACCATTCTTTTTTCTTTTATAGAGAGATGTTAGAGAAGATCCGCATCAGAAAGACAGTAGATGAGTGGATTAAGACTATTTCTGCAGAAATTCAGGTAGGTTTTGGAAAAAACAGAATTAGGTGAATTCTCAGATAATTTCCAAGTATCATACTTACTCTCAAAATATTCCTTATATATAAGTCTGCTTATAATTTTTAATTTCATTGTTACTCTTTACTTAGTAACGAGTCTCATTTTACTTATTAGCAAGTGCTTTTTCTCGTAAATTATATAGCTCTTATCTGGAAAATTGTTGGACAATCACGAAAATATGAGTAATTTGAAAGAAAATTTAGCAAAAGCATTTAGAAATAAAAAAGTATACTTACAAAAACATTTCAAGACCGCAGATGTAGAAGCACTGACTTGACAAAGTAAAAACACCAAAGTTATTTAAAGGGAAAATACTACACAAGATTTCTTAGGTTTCTAAGTTTACAGAAGTCAGTTCCAGATGAAAAAGGCCCTACTTTCTCACCTCCCAAAGCTCACAGTGTATTTTCAGACATTAGCACTGCAAAAATCAAGCAGAGCTGTTTTCATTAGAGGCTAAGTAATTTAAAGGAAATTTTTAAAATTTTAAATATTTGAGGGGGCACAAGTAGACAAGGTAATCCTGTTATTTTCATCTTGGGGTGCAAAGTGTTTTTTTCTGACTGTAAGATGTGTGTGTATGCTTACTCACAATGGTAGCAAGATGAAGTGTCAGTTCGGTTTCCACAGCAATAGATGCTAAAATGTATTTACAAAGTTTGTTGTTTAAGAATGTATATCTCTGGGGCGCCTGGGTGGCGCAGTCGGTTAAGCGTCCGACTTCAGCCAGGTCACGATCTCGTGGTCCGTGAGTTCGAGCCCCGCGTCGGGCTCTGGGCTGATGGCTCAGAGCCTGGAGCCTGTTTCCAATTCTGTGTCTCCCTCTCTCTCTGCCCCTGCCCCGTTCATGCTCTGTCTCTCTCTGTCCCAAAAATAAATAAAAAAAAAACGTTGGAAAAAAAAAATTAAAAAAAAAATGTATATCTCTAATGTTATGAAGAAATGATATTATCTATATGATGCACAAAAAAAAATTGAACTAATAGAAGATTGGGAGATTAGTTTTAGCTGTGTAGACAGCTAGCAATATATGTTATACTAATACTGTGAATTCATTACAAAGTATGTTCAAATTTTCAAGCGATTTTAGTTTATAAATACTTATTTCAGAGTTGTATTATGAAGTTGTTTACTTTTTTTGAAGTTTATTTTTTAAATTTAACTCTTTGAACATTTACTATAGTCCTATGGTTCAAACATCAAAAAATGTAAGATTTGTAATGAAAAGCTGCCTTCCTACTCTTGTACCTCATCTATTTCTCATCCCCCCGCTCCATAAGGCATCAGTCTTTTTGGTTTTCCTTATTCTTCCAGAGAGTTTTTATTCATATATAAGGCAATATAATTAATTTATAAAGCATTTAAATCTGGTAAATTGTATTTTTATAATAGAAAATAAATTCTAATACTTTAGATGTGAAACCACTTCTTGGATAGATTTTAAGTAATTTGAATTTTGGTTATGTTAAGGATGAACTGTCAAGAAAAGATTATGAACAAAAGAGATTTGATCAGAAGAATCAGAGGACCAAGAAAGTTCAGAATATGAGTAAAGATGTTAAAACTAACATACAAGACAAAACGGCAAACAATTCTATAATTCAAAGAAAACATTCTCAGAAACAAAAAGAGGAGCATTTTAGAAATCCACTCATGAGGAACATTCCTGCTTCAAACTTACAGAAAGAGAGAAAAGAAGTAAGATCCTACTCTGATTTTGTGACATGAATATTACATTATAATTGATCATTTCCTTTAAGCTATAAATAATAAAGCAAATATTAAAATGCAACTAAAAATATGAAAGACTATAGAAATGTAAACTATCTTTAAACTATTGATATTTAGATTTTGGATATTCATAATGTGGAAAAGCAGTGCACAAAATACATAGTTTCCTCCTTCTTAGATCTCACACTTAGAATCATAGTATTTTAGTTATAGCAGGTATATCTAGAGATCATCTGGTCCAAACGTTGGATTCTCTAGTTTGTGGTACTAAGAATTAGGTTTCATCTTTGTATGTATTTATATGAATATACATATTTTTTGTTTATTTTTCAGTTTAACAAATATGTCTAGTGCCTAGTGGTTGTGAGGTATGATATTCAGTGCTACGGAGGGAACGTTTTTGGCTGCTGTAATTAGGCTGTAACTTTCTTAATGCCAAACATGGATTGTTGGGCACATTAATAAGGCATCTAATTCAATGCTTAGCACTTAGTAGATCTAATTTAGTAAATGCTACCTTATTGTGGCATTTAGATTATGATTGAAGACAGGATTAGGAATGTAGAAAATCACTTAAAGACATGATTTATGTTATCTTATTGTGATTGAATGTATATATTTATACTATATAAAATGTATTTAAACCTTACTTTTTGGTGCTGAAAATATGCTTAGTAGTATAAGAACCTTTATGATTTTTGAGTGGATGGTTTTTATACTTAATTTTTATGCCTTCAAAAACCCTCAGATGTTAAAGCTGTAGTGTGAAAACTATACCCAGAATTTAAGAGCCATTTAAAGTAGAGGACTTTTCTGACCTGGTCATTCTTATTATAATACGAAAGTGACAAAAGAAAGCTTTAGAAAAATGAGATGTGTTTGATAACCATTTTTTTGGTGAGTCGAATAACTTTGTGTACTTAGGGATTTTTAAAAGCAACCACAGTGATACAAGATGAGGATTATATGTTACAAATTTATGGAAAACCAATTTATCAGGGCCATCGCAGCACTCTTAAAAAAGGACCGTATCTCCGATTTAATTCTCCATCTCCTAAGTCCAAACCCCAGAGACCAAAAGTAATAGAACAAGTTAAAGGTAAGGAACCTCATTTTTTTGTGGTAAACTTCATTTTTTATTTTATCAGTTTAATACATAAAGTTAGTTTTTTCTTTTTTTATCATTCCTAAATACAGTTCAAATTATATAATGCTTAGGGATGGAAAACAATTCCTTCTAAGAGAGTAAGAAGAAATAGACCAGTTCAAGGCATAAAATACAAATAAATGGGAAAAAATGTAGATCAGATTCAAGTCACAAGATAGGAGTAAGTGGGACAAGACAGGATTAAGTGGTAGCTTCATATAAAGCATGATAAAATTTGCATTTATGAGATGATGTCTTGAACAATTTAAATTATAATCTAGGGAAAGTAGACGTTTCCTTGAAGACATTGTTCTATCCCGTTCTTTCTGAAAGAAGAATAGCAGCTGTCTGTTATCATAAAAGTGCTTCTGGGCATTTTTGCAGTTTTCTTTATTCTCAAAGAACTTTAGGTAGTAAAGGTGAAAAAAAAGGTTTTAGTACTTTTGTATACCACCAAAAAGAACTTCAAAGGTGCCTCAATGGCTCAGTCAGTTAAGCATCTGACTCTTGATTTCCACTGAGGTCATGATCTCGTGGTTTGTGGGATCACACCCCATGTTGGGCTCTGTGCTGCACTGACGGAGCAGAGACTGCTTGGGATTCTCTCTCTCTCTCTCTCTCTCTCTCTCTCTCTCTCTCTCTTTTGCCACCTCTTTTCATACTCTCACTCTCTTTCTGTCTCACAATAAATAAACTTAAAAAAAAATTCACTTACTACTGTATGTTTTGACTCACATCTGCCATTTCCCTAGTGTATTTAAACATAACTCTTCATTAAACGTTGAGTCTGTTGACTTTGGTTACATTTTGAAGTGCCTCAGCTTGTACTTTAGCAGCCAGTAAGCCACTTCAACAATATGCAGTATGATAACTAGTGGATACCAGCTCAGTTTTGTTTCTTACCCTTTCTGGAAGTTGGAGCTGTGGCTTTGCTTTAGTTTTCTGTTCCTTTCATTTCTAAAGGTTAGGTGATCATATATTGGGTGTCAGTTTATCTAGAAATCCTACTGGTGTGATTTAGTAAAGCATATAGCTTATGGATGATATTTACCCTATTTCCTCTTCTTTATTGGGACTTTGCTATTAACTTATATTTGGGCTTTTGAAAGCCATTGCAAAAAATAACTTGTAGTCTTAAAATACTTAAAATTCCAAAAATAATTTTATTAAGTTACCCTTTTAATGGTAGAAGTGACTGAACCTGTAGAAACATGCTTATCTGTGGGCCTTGCTGTCTGTTATTTTCTCTACCTGGACAGCTTATCCCTCAGAAATGTGCATGGCTTACTCCTGCAGTTCTTTGGATCTCCCCTCTGAGAGGTTAGCTCTTCAGAGAGGTCTACCTTGACCATCCTATCCAAAATCGATCTTCTGTACCTCTGTGTACCCTTGCCCTGCCTTATTGTTCTTCATAATTGCACTTTTCACAATCTGATGTTATATATATTTTTTCTTTTTATTTTTTTAAATCTTTTCTTTACATTTTTTTAAACATTTATTTATTTTTGAGAAACAGAAAGAGACAGAGTGCAAGTGGGGGAGGGGCAGAGAGAGAGGGAGACACAGAATCTGAAGCAGGCTCCAGGCTCTGAGCTGTCAGCACAGAGCCCGACGCGGGGCTTGAACTCACGAACCACGAGATCATGACCTGAGATGAAGTCGGATGCTCAACCGACTGAGCCACCCAGGAGCCCCTTTTTCCTTTTGCTTTTTATATGCTGCTGCTGCTCTTCTTCTTCTTCTTCTTTTCTTCTTCTTCTTCTTTTTCTTCTCCTTCTTCTCCTCCGAGTGTAGCTAACACACAATGTTACGTTAGTTTTAGGTGTACGACATGGTGATTTGACATTATGCTATGTTCACAAGTGTAGCTACCATCTGTCTTGTTACATCTCAGTTATAGTACCATTGGCTATATTCCTTATGTTCTGCCTTTTATTCCCCTGAGTTATTTGTTCCATTACTGGAAGACTGTATTTCCCATTCCCCTTCACTCATTTTGTCCAACCCTCTATCCACCTCCTCTCTGGAAACTATCAGTGTATTCTCTGTGTTATTATGTGTCTGATTCTGCTTTTTGTTTATGTGTTTGTTTTTAGATCCTGCTTATGAGTGAAATCATATGGTATTTGTCTTTCTCATTCTGAGATACTTCACTTAAAACAATACCCTCTAGGTCCATCCATGTTTTCTCAAATAGCACAAACTCATCCTTTTTTATGGCTGCATAATATTCATATATATATATATATATATATATATATATATGTATATATACACACACACACACACACACACACCACATCTTTTTTACCCACTTGTTTATCAATGGACACTTGAGTTGCTTCTGTATCTTGGCTATTGTAAATAATGGTGCAGTAAATACAGGAGTGCATTTGTCTTTTTGAATTAGTGTTTTTGTTTTCTTTGGATAAATATACAGTAGTGGAATTATTGGATCATATGGTATTTCTATTTTTTAAATTTCTGAGAAAACTGCATACTGTTTTCCACAGTGGCTGTACCAGTTTACATTCCCACCAACAGTGCGTGAGGGGTCCTTTTTCTCCACATTTACTTGTTACTTCTTGTGTTTTTATTTTAGCCATCTCACAGGTGTAAGGTGATAATCTTGTTCTAGTTTTGATTTGCATTTCCGTGATGATATTAGCATCTTTTCATGTGTTTATTGGCCACCTGTATGCCTTCTTTAGGAAAATGTCTGATTTTATATTTTTATTTGCTTATCGATTGTTTTCCTTACTAGACTGTAAACTCAGTGGGTACGTTTGGTTTATTCATTACTCTATTTCCTGTGTCTGAGGCAGTGCCTAACATAAAATGCTGAAAAGATTTTAAATGAACATTCAAGAAAAATATTCATTTAATTGAATAAATGAATACTAGACAACAGAATGAAAAAAATATAGATGTGGTACTAAAATGTTTCTTCCTAGGATCATAAATCTATGTTTAACAGTCCAGATGCATAAAATTACTCCCATATTAAAAGAAAAAAGGTAGTAATGTCAGGAGTTTATTTAGAAAATAGTTTATTTTCCTTTATACTTTTACTTTTCTTCACTTTCCTCAGGTTCTGTAGAAATCAGACAAATTTTTTAATTTTTTAAGAATTCAGGATTTAGGGGTGCCTGGCTGGCTCAGTTGGAACAGCATGGGACTCATGATTTCAGGGTCGTGAGTTCAAGCCTCAGGATGAGTGTACAGATTACTAAAAAAAACAAAAAAAAAACAAAAAAAACCACAAAAAACCTTAAAAAAAAGAACTCAGGATTTAATGTCTATAGATTTTCATACATAGGAATAGAAAAAGTGTATAATGATATTGACTCCTATAAGATTTTAATAGGTATATAATTTGATTATCTGTACATAATTTCAAAGGTTAAAGGCTGGTTATTCAGAATTATGTCATGAGTAAAGATGTAATGAGAGGATGAAAAAAAATCCAATTCCAAATATGATCATTAACTTTTTTGTACCCATAAGGGAAAATATGTAATGGGTTAAATAAATAATACAGTCTGAATATTCTGAATCTTTTACTCAACATTTTTTTCCTAGTCATTGAATCTGTCTTGTCATAATAATTGAAGAAGTTATTACATTTATTCATTGGTTCAGAAACGGTGGCCTGCGAGTCAGCTGCCTGTTCTTTTTTTTGTTTTTTTTTTTTTAAGTTTATTTATTTTTGAGAGAGAGAGACAGAGCACGAGCTGGGGAAGGGCAGAGAGAGGGAGACAGAATCTGAAGCAGGCTCCAGGCTCTAGGCTGTCAGCACAGAGCCCAACACGGACTCAAAACTCATGAACCATGAGATCATGATGTGAGCCAAAGTCAGACGCTTAACCAACTGAGCCACCCAGGCACCCCCAGCTGCCTGTTCTTATAAATAGTATTGGAAATAGCCACACATTTATTTGTGCATTGCCTATGACTGCTTTCATGCTGTAGTGGCAGAATTGACATGTAGCTGAGACTGCATGGCTCATGAGACTAAAATGTTTACTGTCTGGCCATTTAAGAAAAAGGTTTTGCCAACCCCTGGTTTATATGTTACTTCTATTTGGGAGCCTTGTAACTTTATTATATAGAAGGAGATCTTTCTGTAAAGATCTGTATTTCTAGCTGGCTGGATAGTAGATGTTCAAACAATATTTTAAAGTATCTGCCATTGATAATTATTATAGGCACTAAAGTAAAGTCAATAAGAACACAAACTGACTTTTATGCAATGAAACCTGTGAAAATGGATTCTAAATCGCAACACTCCATTCCTATGATGCTGCCTCCTGGTGATCAGCATTACTTGTTCAGCCCAAGCAGAGAAATGCCTACTCTTTCAGGTACACTGGAAGGTCACCTAATTCCGATGGCTATTCTTTTAGGTAAGTCCCAACAAAATACACAGGGTAAATTTTAAATTCTTATCAACAGTGGCAGAACTTTCAAAATGACGTGATAGTCCCTTACCTTTTCATCTATGTGTTGTATCTGTGGGTAGGGCCTCAGAATGTGTCTTATTTTGTATAATAGCAGTCTCTGAAATAATGGGCTCTCACCAAAGTTTCATTCACAGGAAACATTCCTTTGCTATTTTATAGTACATTGCTATAGATGAAACAAAGCAATAAAATGTTTAGATATGTTCTAGATATTCATAATAATTAAAGAATTCAAACATTCTAAGTAGTTCACTGTCATGTGTCAGGTGAAGTACTTTAAAGTAAGTTTTATGTACTTTTGAACTAGGCTGTGGTAAGTAAAAATTGTGTGGTTGTGTCTCCTAGGCCAATAGTTGGTTACTTACCTATCTGAGGTATCTCAGACTCATGACTGTAAAAATTTAACAAATCATTTTTGCTCCCACACTAACTCTTAAAATATAGTTAGCAGTTTTTTTTCTTTTGGTGTCCTTGCTATTCTTTCTTAATTTTGTTGAATGATTTAAATATGGACATTTTCCAACATAGGAGGGAATTTTTCATTTATGATATTATGGGTTAGTGACATGTCACCTTGGTAGCTGTATCTGTTCAAACATGCCTTCTGTTAATGTAGTAGCTAATCCTTGCTGTGTGCCAGCTATAGACGTAAGCACTTTATATATACCAATTTATTTAATCTACCCTGTAAAACCCATGGTAATATACCAGTTTTATAGATGAAGGAACCAAGGCACAGAGAAATTAAGTAATTTGTCAAAGGCCACATAACTTGAGTGGAGCTGGGATTCAAACCCAGTCAGTCTGGCTTTATAAAGAGTCTACGCTTCTAAAGAATGTACTGTATTGTCCCTCTTTACTTTGAAATGTAGGAAATAAGTGGAACTTTTGAAGTGAAAGCTAAGTTTCTGACAGCTGTGATAACTACCAAATAGTGGGTATATGTGCTATTTATTGGTAGTCAATCACTAGTATTTTATTGTTGGTTTTATTTCTGTCCATGGTTGTTCTATGAAGATTTGAGAATAAAAGTAATCCGATGTAATGCACTACATATTACTCGTAGCTCTGTCACTTATAAACAGGCATGACTTTGACCAATTCTGTTGTTTCTAAACCTATTTCTTCAACTGTGAAATGTGGATAACATGAACACCTCCTAGGCTTATTTTGAGGGCCAGATAGTGTATGTGAAGTGTCTGGCACATATGGGTGCCTGGTAAGTGTGAGTCACTGCTGAAGGGAAGCCATGGTGAGTATGTTGACGGTGATGATAATAGAAGGAGAGATGACTGCAGTTAGCACTCGGTTTTTAGATGAGAATTCAGCCATAAACATCCAGGTTACATATTTGATTTTACCCTTTATTTCTGAAATGGTCAACGCATCTCTTCCCCAAACTCTTTAGGACAAACCCAAAGTAATAGTGATTCCATGCCACCCCCTGGAGTAATTGTAAACAAGCCACACCCTGTAACAGTGACTACTTCTATTCCTCCATCATCTCGAAAAACGGAAACTGGAGTAAAGAAACCTAACATTGCAGTTATAGAAATGAAGTCAGAAAAAAAGGATCCTCCTCAGCTTACCGTACAGGTATGCCAGGGTGCACAAATAGACAATTTTAAGGGAAGAAAATTTAGCACTTAAAATCTGTTACATTGCTTCGTGAAAAATTTGCTTTCATCATGGGCCTTTTATTCTTTAAAACTATGATATTAACACGATGTCTCGATCCTTGTTCTATGTGATTTAAGCTACTTGTTCTAAACTAGTGATTCATATCCAGGTGACATGATATTCCAAAGGGAACAGTTCAAGAGTGTATTATAATTAATTTTAAAAGAATGAGTATGACTTTAAATATATACAAGATTTGAATGAATAGAAAGGGAACTTATATGTTAAGATTAAGTATTCAAGTTTCCATTCTTCCTAAGTTAATATATAATTTAAGTCAAATTGTAATTTAAAAAAGCCCCATCACAAGGCATGAGTTTTATTTTTTTGTCTGTTTTTTTTAGTTTGAACTTAAGGGTCATTTTGATGTTTGATATTATTTAATGATTCGATATATTATTTTATTTGACATTACTTAATGATTATGTAATGACTTGATACTATTTAATGACTTAAGATTTAAGGATCATTTTGATATTTGAACCTGTATAACGAAGTATTTCAGATAATAGCTTTGGTTATTTAAAAAAAGAGAGGCTCTGGGTGGCTCAGTCAGTTATGTGTCCTTTTTTTTTTTTTTTAATTTTTATTTAATTTATTTTTTAAATTTACATCCAAGTTTGTTAGCATGTATGTGTCCAACTCTTGATCTTGGCTCAGGTCATGATCTCATAGTTCATGGGATCTAGCCCTGCGTCAAATAAATAAATAAATAAACTTAAAAAAATAAAAAAAAATTTAGAAAAAGAGTCTAGTATGTGGTAGATACTTCACGTATCAGTGGGCAATAGGATTCTTGTAAGCGGAATATTATATTTTATAATTATTTAACAATGTGGAAAATAGATCAGTTTAAGACTCTACCCTCTTACTGTATGGCACATGAATTCTAAATAGGCAATAGGTGAAAGTATAACTGTAAAACATAAAAACAACAAAATTTGGAAACCAATTTGACAATAAATTTCATATATAAAAAAAAAATATGGCACAAAAACAGACACATAGACCAATGGAATAGAATAGAAACCCCAGAACTAGACCCACAAACGTATGGCCAACTCATCTTTGACAAAGCAGGAAAGAACATCCAATGGAAAAAAGACAGCCTCTTTAACAAATGGTGCTGGGAGAACTGGACAGCAACATGCAGAAGGTTGAAACTAGACCACTTTCTCACACCATTCACAAAAATAAACTCAAAATGGATAAAGGACCTGAATGTGAGACAGGAAACCATCAAAACCTTAGAGGAGAAAGCAGGAAAAGACCTCTCTGACCTCAGCCGTAGCAATCTCTTACTCGACACATCCCCAAAGGCAAGGGAATTAAAAGCAAAAGTGAATTACTGGGACCTTATGAAGATAAAAAGCTTCTGCACAGCAAAGGAAACAATCAGCAAACCTAAAAGGCAACAAACGGAATGGGAAAAGATATTCGCAAATGACATATTGGACAAAGGGCTAGTATCCAAAATCTATAAAGAGCTCACCAAACTCCACACCCGAAAAACAAATAACCCAGTGAAGAAATGGGCAGAAAACATGAATAGACACTTCTCTAAAGAAGACATCCGGATGGCCAATAGGCACATGAAAAGATGTTCAGCGTCGCTCCTTATCAGGGAAATATAAATCAAAACCACACACAGGTATCACCTCACGCCAGTCAGAGTGGCCAAAATGAACAAATCAGGAGACTATAGATGCTGGAGAGGATGTGGAGAAACGGGAACCCTCTTGCACTGTTGGTGGGAATGCAAATTGGTGCAGCCGCTCTGGAAAGCAGTGTGGAGGTTCCTCAGAAAATTAAAAATAGACCTACCCTATGACCCAGCAATAGCACTGCTAGGAATTTACCCAAGGGATACAGGAGTACTGATGCATAGGGGCACTTGTACCCCAATGTTCATAGCAGCACTCTCAACAATAGCCAAATTATGGAAAGAGCCTAAATGTCCATCAACTGATGAATGGATAAAGAAATTGTGGTTTATATACACAATGGAATATTACGTGGCAATGAGAAAAAATGAAATATGGCCTTTTGTAGCAACGTGGATGGAACTGGAGAGTGTGATGCTAAGTGAAATAAGCCATACAGAGAAAGACAGATACCATATGGTTTCACTCTTATGTGGATCCTGAGAAACTTAACAGGAACCCATGGGGGAGGGGAAGGAAAAAAAAAACAACAGGTTAGAGTGGGAGAGAGCCAAAGCATAAGAGACTGTTAAAAACTGAGAACAAACTGAGGGTTGATGGGGGGTGGGAGGGAGGAGAGGGTGGGTGATGGGTTTTGAGGAGGGCACCTTTTGGGATGAGCACTGGGTGTTGTATGGAAACCAATTTGTCAATAAATCTCATATAAAAAAAATAAATAAATAATAAATAAATAAAATATCAAAAAAACAAAATTAGAAGATAATTGCATGGAATTTTTATCAAGGCTAAAGTTAAGTCTGGATATGAGAAAAGAAAACCTACATATGATAAAAGAATAGATTTGAATCTATAAAATCTAAAACTGAAGTTAATGTAAAAAATTCCGATACAAAAAGGAAAACTACAGTGAGAATAGATGAAAGGAATATGCTAGAAAGGATCAATTTTTAAATCTGAAAACTTGCATAAATTAATAAGAAAGCAGTTGCAAATCTGGAAATATTCAAAGAACATAAATACAGAAAAGGAAATACAGTTTATAGCCAAGAAAATGAGTAATTTCAATCTTTCTGGTCACCAAGATAATGCAAATTAAAATAACAATGATATACTTCCATTTAAAAACTTATTACTTAAACAATTATTTAATTTGGACAAAGCGGTAAAACATAATTATGTTTTTGATGACATTAATTTTTTAATGTTTATTTTTGAGAGAAAGAGACAGAGAATGTGTGTAGGGGAGACACAGAGAGAGAGGGAGACACAGAATCTTAAGCAGGCTCCAGGCTTCAAGCTGTCAGCAGAGAGCCCCAGGCAGGGCTCAAACTCACGAGCCATGAGATCATGACTTGAGCCAAGACCTGAGCCAACTCGGATGCTTAACCAACTGAGCCACCCAGGCACCCCTGTTTTTGATGACATTAAATAGAACTTGTTTGGGTTGCATTTTGGCATTAATTACCAAGACTTTTAAATATATATCGTCAGTGACTCCGGAATTTAATCTAGTCTCTGTCTATCTAGCATAATGAAATAATTCAAAGTTTAGGGGTAAAAAATCCCTGTATGTATGAAGAAATTTTTTATGGTGATATGTATAATAGTGGAAATACTAGTAATATCTTAAGTGTTTGCCAACAGAAAAGTGGTTAAATAATTAAGGCATGTATATTTGTTGAAATACACAGTTATTTAAAATATAATTATGAGCTGGGTGGCTCAGTCAGTTAAGTGTCCAACTCTTGATTTTAGCTCGGGTCATCATCTCACAGTTTGTGGTTTTGAGCCCCACAATGGGCTCTGCACTAACAGTGCAGAGCTTGCTTGGGATTGTCTCTCTCCCTCTTTCTCAGTCCCACCCCAACTTGTGCTTGCAGTCTCTTTCTCTCTCAAAAATAAATAAATGAACTTAAAAAATATATAATTATGAAGATTCTACGGAATCAAGAAAGGTGCTTATGATTTTAATTACAATGAGAAATCAGAAATGTAATTATTTTGGGGACACCTGGATGGCTCAGTTGGTTAAGTGTCCCAACTTTTGGCTCAGGTCATTATTTCACGGTTCATGAATTTGAGCTCTACATTGGGCTCTCTGCTGTCAGCATAGAGCCGGCTTCAGATCCTCTGTCCCCCTCTCTCTCTGCCCCTCCCCTGCTTGTGCTCTTTCCCTCTCTCTCAAAAATAAACAAACATTAAAAAAAAAAAAAGAAATGAAACTGTGTTAGATTTTAGCCATACATGAGTACATAGTAAAAAGATAAAAGGAAGAGTGAAAATAATTTAAGGTGTTAGGATTTTGAAGGTGCCTGGGTGGCTCAGTCGGTTAAACATCTGACTCTTGATTTCAGCTCAGGTCGTAATCTTACAGTCATGGGTCCAAGCCCCATGTCAAGCTCTGCACTGACAGCATGGAGCCTGCTTGGGATTCTCTGTTTCCCTCTCTCTCTGCCCCTTTCCTGCTTGCTCTCTCTCTCTCTCAAAAATAAACATTAAAAAAATAAAGATAGTAGGATTTTGTGTGTTCCCCTTTATTTTCTAAATTTTGTAAAATATGCTTTCCTAACTCAAAAAATTTGTCATGCATTGACTTCACAATAAAAAGTATATGTTATTAATGTATAGATTGACAAATATTTGAGTCAAAATGATAAACTGGATGTTATGTTCCGTTTCAGGTGTTACCCAATGTGGATATTGATAGCATTTCGAATGGTAGTGCTGATGTCGACTCATCTCTGACTAGTCCCAAAGAAGCACGTCCTCCTCTGAAAACCTGGATACAGGTATTCAGAAATTTATCTTATAGTTTTGAGTAATATCTGACTATGGAGTTTAATATTATTCCATGAAAAGTCTCCCATTATAATTATAATCTATTATAATAATTTTGGTTTTAAGGAAAGGATTCAAAATTAATCTGGAATTGCTGATGAATTTGAAAAAGGAAGTTGGTTTTAAGATCCTTGTGTTTATAAACACTGTGAAAGTGATAATCCTTAGTGTAACTTTTTATGTGTAACTTAAGTTGTAAGACTCTCATATATGAATAGAGGATTTCTATCTCTTTGGAGAAGAAACTTGATTTAAACAAGGAATTAAATTATAGGTTCCTGAATGTGAATTCATAGTCACGTTTGGAGTTCATGATTTGGGATGTTGCTTTTTCAATATAGTATTGATACGATGCAAAAATTGGCATTTCTCCCTAGTATTTATTTGCTATTGAATAATGAAGCTCTAACTTTACTATACAGTGAAATAATACTGTAATTTCCCCCAGCTTTCATCTCTTGTAAGCAAATGTCATCAAGGATACAATTTTAAGGAGAGGGAGAACGCCAACAATTTTTCATGATCTGAAATAGTAAAGTAGAACTGACCCTAAATGGCAATTATGCCTAATTGAATTTTTTCATCAGTGATTTTTTTCACCAGATGTTTATTAAAACATATGATTACAAATAATTTTTTGGACTGTTTATCATTCTGTTCTCAGGAAGGAGCTAATATGGTTTTGGGGACTGGATTATATCAAGTGAAGCCTAGAGGCTAAATTTGTAAAATAACTATCTTTCTAATTTATTTGATTCTGTATCTGTCTTTTTGTGAATGTGTATATATGTGTACTTATATATCTAACATATAAACACTTTGTTTAACTCTAGGAGAGAAATTACAATCCTATGAACTTTATCAATTGACTTAAATTGCATTGTTGGTGGAGTCATTGACAGAAACTTATATTTAATTTTTGATAGCTATTGAGATGAAATGATGGCTTGAGGACTATCTTGAATTTCATTTACTTAATGAAATCAATTCTAAACAGGATATTAAAATTTCAAAATAGGACCATGAAATGACAAATTTATATTGTGGGTAGAAATATGATAAATTATACATGAATTAAAAAGATATTAAGCACAACAAAATCTTTTCAAAAATGTTTTCTTAGAATTCAGAATTTATGAAGGTAGATGAAGAAGAGGTGAAGTTTCCAGGAACGACCTTTGATGAAGTAATTGATATCATACAGGTAACAAAGCTTAGAAACCACGAGAAATTATTTTTCTACCAGCATTCTTTTACATGATTATCTTTTCTTTAAAGGCTTTATTATTATTATTTTTTAGGGCAGTTTTAGGTTCACTAAAACTGCAAAAATAAGAGGGAAGTACAGAGATTTCCCATATACCTTCTACCCCCACACATGCATAGACTCCCCTGCTATTAACATCCCCCACTAGAGTGGAGCATTTGTTAAAATTGATGAACCTACATTGACACATCTTAATCACTCAAAGTCCATAGTTTACCCTAGAGTTTACTCTTGATGATGTATGTATATTCATGGGCTTGAACAAATGTATCTGTCATTATAGTATCATACAGAGTATTTTCACTGCCCTAAAATCCTTTGTGTTCTACCTGTTCCTTCCTTCCTGACTCATGTCCAATCCTTGGCAGCCACTGATCTTTTTACTGTCTCCATAGTTTTGCCTTTCCCAGAATGTCATATACTTAGAATCATATGGTGTGTAGCCTTTTTAGATTGTCCTCTTTTACTTGGTAATATGCATGTAAGCTTCCTCCATGTTTTCATGACTTAGTAGCTTATTTCTTTTTAGTTCTGAATAATATTCCATTGTTTGTATATATCACATTTATTTACCTATTCACCTACTAAAGGACATCTTGGTTGCTTCTAAGTTTTGGCAGTTATGCATAAAGCTGCTGTAAACATCTGTGTGCAGATTTTTGTGTGGACATAAGTTTTCAACTCCTTTGGGTAAATATTAGGGAGGATGATTGCTGGATTGTATGGTAAAAGTATGTTCAGATTTATAAGAAGCCACTAAACTGTTTGCCAAAGTAGCTGTACCATTTTCCTGTACCAGCACCTGCACATCCTTGTCAGCATTTGATGCTGTCAGTATTCTGGATTTTGGCCAGATTTTATGTAGTGGTATTTCATTGTGGTTTTAATTTGTATTCTCTGATGACATATGATGTGGAGCACCTTTTCATATGCTTATTTGCCATCTGCATATCTTCTTTGATGAGTGCTATTTTCAAAATTGGGTTGTTTTCTTATTGTTGAGTTTTAAGAGTTCTTTGTATATTTTGAATAAGAGTTCTTTATCAGATTTGTCCTTTGGCAAATATTTTCTCCTAGTTTGCAGTTTGTCTTCTTATTCTCTTGATGTTGTCTTTCAGAGAGCAGAAGTTTTTAATTTGAATGAAGTCCAGCTGATTTTTTCTTTCATGGATCATCCCTTTGGTGGCATATCTAAAAAGTCATTGCTATACCCGCAGTTATCTCATTTTTCTCCTATGTTCTCTTCTAGGACTTTTATAGTTTTGTGTTTTACAATTAGTCTAGGATCCATTTTGAGTTAATTTTTGTGGAAGGTATAAAGTCTGTGTCTATATTCATTTATTTTTCCCTGTAGGTGTCCAGTTGTTCAGTATTATTTGTTGAAAAGACTATCCTTGCTCCATTGTATTGCCTTTGCTCCTTTGTCAAAGATTGGTTGACTATACTTATGTGGTTCTATTTTTGGGCTCTCTATTCTGTTCCATTCTTCTCTTTGACTGTTCTTTCATCAATACCACATTGTCCTGATTACTATTGATTTATAGTAAATCTTAAAGTTGAATAGTGTCAGTCCTCCAAGTTTATTCTTCTCCTTCAATATTGTGTTGGCTATTCTAGTTCTGTTGCCCCTCCATATAAATTTTGGAGTCAGTTGATAACCACATAATAGCTTGTTGAGATTTTTATTGGCATTGCTTTGAATATATAGATCAAGTTGGGAATAACTGACATCCTGACAATATTGAGTCTTCCTATCTAAGAACATAGTATAATATCTCTTTATTGATTTAGTTCTTCTTTGATTTCCTTCATTAGAATTTTGTACTTTCCCTCAAATAGTTCTTGTACATGTTTTGTTAGATTTATTCTAAAGTATTTCTTTTTTTTTTTTTTTTGGATGCTTATGTAAATGGTATTTGTTTTTAATTTCAGATTCCACTTGTTCATTGTTGGCATATAGGACAATGATTGATATTTTTATGTTGACCTTGTATCCTGCAAACTTGTTATAATCAATAATTAGTTCCAGGAGTTGTTTTTTCTTCTAGTTCTAAATAGATTAATCTATATAGACATGTCTATGTAGACAATAGAATGTCTGCATAGACAATCATTTCCTTTGTAAACAAAGATCGTTTTATTTCTTCCTTCCCAATACCTTTTATTTCCTTTTATTGTCTATTTGTGTTAGCAAGGACTTAGTACAATGTTGAAAAGGACTGGTGAGAGGACACATCCTTGCCGTGTTCCTGATGGTTTGAGTATATTTTGACCATCAATATTATGTTACAATGCTTTGAGAAACTTCCCTTTACTTTTTAGATAAATATATGTTACTTTAAAATTATGGTTATTATTGTATAGTACAGTGTTCTCTTCATCTAGATCACCTAGCTGCCTCAAGGAAACTTAATGATTATCAGCTATTTCCCATCTATATCTCATCTCTGTTGCTTCCTGTTTTCTTCCTCCATTCCATTTCCTTTGGCTTCCCTCCCTCCAATCTGTCCTTTCTTTATTCTGTTACATTTATCTGTTTGATTTCTGGATTATTGGCAAGGTCACCAGTTAGTTCATATTGAGGGAAAAAGTTGTGAGGGGTCTAAAATCCAAGAGAAGAGCCTGTATAACAGGAAGAGTTATAGAAATGATAGAAATGGTAAAATAGTAGAAAGGGAAAAATAGGAGGAAGTGAACTATGATGGATGGGAAAAGATCATAGAACCTGCTTGAATAATAATATGTCAATAGAATTTAAAGACATTTGTTCATATTTCTTTCAGAACTTTCAGAACTAAGACCAGTTTTGTTCATCATTAAATCAAACCCTGTTTTAGAATATTAAGAGATCATGGGGCATCTGGGTGGCTCAGTTGGTTAAGCCAATGCTAGAATTCTAGCGTGAAGAGCTTGTATCTACACGTCCTTCTGCTGGATGATCTGTGTTAGTTTCCCAGCCTTATCTTTGGACAGCTGATCAAAATTGGGTTGGAGCCCCACCTTGGGCTCTGTGCTGACAGCTCAGAGCCTGGAGCTGCTTTGGGTTCTGTGTTTCCCTCTCTCTGCCGCTCCCCCACTCGTGCTTTCTTTCTCAAAAACAAATAAACATTAAAAAATAAACAAACAAAATAACTAAATAAAGATTGTAACTCAATAAATATCCTCCATCAGGAAATGAAGCCCACAACTACTAAGTGGCAAAGCCGAGGTAGGAACACTTGTCTTTGAACTCCAAACCATTTGCTATTTCTAAAACTATTCCTTTCACTTGTACATTGAAAAAAATAGTTGTCAAATGTCTTTGCTAGGCCTTAGACATATAAAGATAAATAAGATTCTTGTCTTTGAAACACTCATGTGGTGTTCACATGAGAAGACATACCAGGGAACAAAAAACTTTAATACATTGCAGGTCTCTTAATATTCTTTTTTTTTTTTTTTTAATTTTTTTTTTCAGCGTTTATTTATTTTTGGGACAGAGACAGAGCATGAACGGGGGAGGGTCAGAGAGAGAGGGAGACACAGAATTGGAAACAGGCTCCAGGCTCTGAGCCATCAGCCCAGAGCCTGACGCAGGGCTCGAACTCACGGACCGCGAGATCGTGACCTGGCTGAAGTCGGACGCTTAACCGACTGCGCCACCCAGGTGCCCCCTCTTAATATTCTTTAAAAAAAATTTTTTTTAATATCGACATGGGGATAGAATCCATAAGCTGTGAGATCGTGACCTGAGCCTAAGTTGGATGCTTAACCGACTGAGCCATCTAGGCGCCCCTAGTTAGAATTTTTAGAGTCCTAATTTTTTTGATACTCATATTATTTACAGGTAAAATATCTATGATTTATTTCAAAATTTTATGTGAAGGGTAAAGAAGATGGAGAGTATAGATCACACAATTTAGCTGAGTTGATAATTGTTAAAGCTGGGGAACAGATAAATGGGATATGTGTAATTTATACATAACAGATACAGTGTACAAGCACTATTTTGTGTACTTTTAAGCATATACGATATTTTCATAATGAAAATTTTAAAAATTTCAGAAGTGAGTCCTTTGATCATGATGTGATGGTACAAATAATGTGTAAGATAACCTACCTACATATGTAAATGTAAATTTTAGTTTCAGAAAGAAGAAGCAGTTATATTTGGAAACATCAGTTTTATTATGATAATAAATTAATAAATTTCTAGAGGGAAATTTTGAAGTGTTTTATGCAGGAATAACCATGTTATCTAATTTGTTTTATGACTGCTTAAAATGAACATTCGGTTTTAAAATAATTGTATAATTAGGGTCTTCAATTTGATCTGTATGACAAATGTGTATATATCATAAATAATATGATACCACCTAATTAGAAATGCGGTTGATTAATGTAGAAGTGTTGGTTAATTCACTGACCTCAGTTCCCTGTCTGTACTTGTCACCAGTAAATGTTAAACAGATACAGAAATATTATAAGTTTTATTTTTATTATTATTATTACCAGGAAGAGGAAAAACCCGATGAAATTCCAGAATACTCTGAACCAATTCTGGAGTTTAACAGAAGTGTTAAAGTTGTTTCTACAAAATACAATGGTCCTCCTTTTCCGCCAGTTGTTTCTACTGTTCAGCCCACTACTGATATTCTGGATAAAGTAATTCAGAGAAAAGAAACATTGGAAAATAGCTTAATTCAGTGGTGAGTTTACAGTAGTGTTGGTGTGAACAGAATCGTAGTAGGAAATATAAAGTATTAAGTTTTGGCTGGAAATCTTCCTTGTTTTCTTTTGTTTATTAAACTTTCCTTTGCTACAGTTACTGTAAACTCTTTGATGTGATGTGAGGGTTTTAACTAGTTGTTGAAGGCATTGTTTCTTTTCTTGAATATTTATGTTTTGGCTTTCTATTATGGCAAAAGAGGCTATTGTTAAGTAACAAAAGCCTTCAAAATGTACATATTCTTTTTTCTTTTTTAAGATTTTTTAAAAAGTATAATCTTTATACTCAGTGTGGGCTCCAATGTACAGCCCCAAGATTAAGAGTTACATGCTCCACCAAATGAGCCAGGTGCCTCTGTACATATTCTTTAATCCAGTGATTCACTGCCAGAAATTTATCCTAAGGATGTAATTATGGTTCTGCTACTAGACCATACACTACTTAGCACCTACAGTGTTTACTATAAACAAGGCATTATTCTGCTTGTTACTTCTGTAAACTTAGGAACTCTATTTTTATCCTGTTTTTACCTGTGAGAAACCTTAAAGAAGTTATGGAATAAACACCTGAATAGTAATAGCTATCAAGATTAAATTTAGAAGAATATTTAATGAAATTGAAAGATATTAATCAAGAATATTTAGTGATGTTGAAAAATATTAATAATTACAAGACTTCCCTCAAAAATAAATGTGCATAGGAAAAAATTTGAAAAACAGTATGCCAAATTCTTAGTTGTGTTTGTCCCTGAATCTGAGATTATGTGTGAGCCTTATCTATTTTTTTAACTTTTACATATATTCTAATTTATCTACAATGAATATCTATTACTTCTTTAATAATAGTTTATATCAGCCTCTTGGCTGCTCTAAAGAAATGTACAGAAGCAGTATCCTTGTGTTCCCCTTCTTTTTCCTCCTCTTCTTTCTCTACTTCCTAAAAGTGATCTTGGAAATAAATCTTAACTTTTAAAGAGGAAAATGACCTATATCACAGTCTATATATTTATTTCTTTGAAGAGGGGGCAGCTGGGCTTCTTTTCTAATTCTTATCTTGTGTGGTTTTATATGGGTGCTTTCCAAGTAGGGAACCCAACATTTTAGGTACAGGATATGTCAGATAATTCTTGACCTAAACTTTATTATGACTTTAGGAGGTCTGTTAAACTTTTCATTAGAGTAATCTGAAAGTTCATTAAATCAAATTTAAAGCTATCTCCCACATGGAGATTCTGTTTCATGTGGTTTATTTTGCTAGGAGACATATTTGATTTATTTCTTCTCTCCAGATTCAACTTTCAGAATCACTACTTTCATATGTAAATGTTAGTGTCCATGGGTAAAGTTTATTTTTAAGGGTGGTATTTCTAACACTTCATACATTTCAATCAAATTTAGGAATCCTCAACTTTTATCCCCCAGGGTAGAACAAGAAATAATGTCAAGAATTATCTCTGGGCTCTTTCCAATCCAACAACAGTCCATAGCTAATGTCAGTGCTTCAGTCAGTGAGGCAAGTGAACCATTGACTTCTGACATAGGTAAGTGAAATGGAATCTTTTAAATTTTTTTGTTATTAAAGGATAAAACCTTCAAGTCGTGGATTTATGTATCTTAGAGGTCAAGTAGTCTTCAGCTGACAAAAGATAAGCTCTTCCTTCTGATAATCCCTTCCCTGTTCTCTGTAGTGGAGGTTCTCTCATCCCCTTATTTCATACTGCAGCATTCAGATTATTATTATTATTATTGTTCCACCCCTCCATCCCTCCCACCCCAAATCTCTCTGTTATTTCCCATAGCACTTTGTATATATCTTTGTTATGGAATTATCAGATTGGATTATGATTGGTGTACATATCTGCCTCACTTACTAGACTATTAATTACTCAGGATTACCGATGTTTCTCCTTTAGTGCCTAGCCTCTGACTGACACCTAATAAGACTTTAGGTATTCACTAAATGGATAAACAAGCCTCTTTCTTTATGGAACCTATATCATTCTCTTCTTCGTATTCTCCTTCCTCTTCCTTTTCTTCTGTCTTCTTCCCTTCCTTCTTCCTTTTCCTCCTCCCCTTCTTCCCCTGATCTTCTGCCTCGTTTTCTATCAGCTTTTTTGAGGTATAGTTTACTTGCCATAAAATTCACCAATTCTGAGTGTACAGTTTGATGAGTTTTGATAAAAGAACACTACTGTACATTAGCCACATAATCATGATGTAGAAAAACACATCATTCCAAAAAGTTCCCTCGTTGCCACTTTATAGTCCATTCCTAACTCCTTTCCATGCCTCCTGGGCCCTAACAACCACTGATCTGCCTTCTATTACTGTATTTTTGCCTTTTCTAGGTTTTTATATGTATGTTAACATACAGTAGGTTGTCTTTTGTGTCTGCCCTTATTTAGCATCATGCTTGACAATCACATTTTATGTATGTAGTAATACTACATTATATGGCTGTAACATAATTTGTTAATCAGTTTACCAGTTGATGGAAATTTGTAGTCTTTTAGTTTGGGACTATTATAAATAAAGCTCTGATGTGGATATTTCCAAGCATATTTTTTAGATACATCTTTTAATTTCCCCTGATCATATGGCAAATAGATAACTTTGTAAGAAACTACTAAATGTCTTTAGAGAGGGTGTTTTAGTTTGCATTCCCAACCAGCAGTGTTTCAGCACTCCACTCACTCCACATCCTCACCACCACTGGGTCTCGTTAGTGTTTTTAATTATGGACATTCTGTAAGTATGTAGAGATAGCTCATTGTGATTTTTATGCGCATTTCCCTAATGACTGATGATGTACATTGTTTCATGTGCTCATTTGCCATGTCTATACTCACTTGGGTGAAATGTCTTTTTAAATCTTTTGCCCATTTTTAAATTGAGTTTTGTGTTCTTCCTGTTAGTGAGTTGTAGAAGTTCTTTATTTGTTCTGGATACAAGTCCTTTGTTGGATATATTTTGCAAATACGTTCTCCTAGTTTATCTTGCCTTTTTGTTTTCTCAACATTATCTTTTGAAAACCAAAAGGTTAATTTTGATGAATTTTAATTTATCAACTTTCCTTTTATAGTTTGTGGTTTTTTTGGTGTATTACTTATGAATCTTTCTCAAGATCAGTAAGCTTTTCTCTCCTATCTTTTCTTTCAGAAGATGTATGGCTTCAGACTATACGTTTAGTTCTATGGTACATTTTAGTTAATTTTGATCCCTACTTTATACCATAAACAAAGATTTTTTTTTCCAGCATATGGAAGTCTAATGTTACTAGCATTATTTGTTGAAAAGATTATCCTTTCCCTGATGAATTGCCTTGACACTTTTGCTGAAAATCTGTTGGCTAAATATGTATGAATCTGTTTCTAGGCTTTCTATTCTGTCCCTTGATATGCAAGTCTATTTTTATGTCAATAATACACATTATTGTAATTTATTATTTTTTTATTAATATGAAATTTCTTGTCAAATTTGTTTCCATACAACACCCAGTGCTCATCCCAACAGTGCCCATTGTAATTTAAAAACAAGTCTTGAAATTGGATTGTGTAAATTCTCCAACTTTGTTGTTCTTCTTTTTTAAACATTCCTATGTATTATTACCTCTTTTTTTCCCTCTTCTCTCCCATCCAGAATTACCTACTTTTCTTCCTCCATAGACTAGACTATCTTTTAACTGTCTAAATCCTAGACTTGAGTCCATATTTACAGCTTTTACTTTCTCACTGCCACTTTGTCTTTAGTCCTTACAGAGCTTTCTGCCCTTCCCCTAATGAAACTCCTCTCTCACAGAATTTGATTGTTAAGAATAACCTTTTTTTCCAAATTCTTATCTTCCTACGTGGCTCTAGCATGAGCACTCTCGACCACCTCTAATTCTTAAAATGTCCTCCTCGTTTTGGTTTCTTAGAATCTATTCTGTTCTTGTTCCTCCCACCTTTTTAATTTCTCTAGGACTTTATTCCTCATCTTTTTCTTCCTGTTACTTGAATAAAAATTTTCCCTAAGTTTCTGTGCTGTGTCTTCTTTCTTTTCTGTGTGGTTTTTTTTTTTTTTTCAGTCTCTTTTTGCCATTTGTTACCCTTGGTCAGTTGATGACTCCTAAGCCACACATCTAGGCTGTGAGCTTGCAGTTTGGTTTGTTGATGAATATTCTACTTGATGCTCCACTGGCATCTCAAACTTGACGTATCCCAAATGTATCTCATTTTTCTAACCCGACCCGCTCTTTGTTTCTGTTTACATTAATACAGAATTTTCTAACTTCACTCCACACAACTGATTGTTGCATTTGGCTAATTCTTCCTGTTTAGTATAATTTGAATGCTTCCTCCACTGCTACCACCCCAGGTTTTCTTTCATCACTTTTTGGAAGGAAGAAAAAAAATGACCAACAAAGTTATCCAGGAAATTTGTTTTCCTGGATGAAAATCTTAAAATTTCCAAACTGGATTTTTAGATCCTACTGTCTTCTATTTAAAAGCATGTGTGTTTGTTTTTGTTTTGCCTACGTCTGGGTAGGGCTTTTGGCTTTTATAACAGAGATGTTCTGATTTCTGGTCATGCTAAAACAATAAATTATGAGAACTGAAAAGATATATCTACATATACTGCCAAATATAAATTTGAAATTTGATAATCTTTAATATGGTAACTATAGAGTAAATTGCTGTTAGTTATCCCTCAACAAATGATCCTAAAACACCTGTACTCACTTTTTAGGGAATTCTGGATATTGCTGCCTTAGTTGTACTAATTAAGAAGTTCTCTTTGGAGAGATGACATCTCCATCAAATTGTATAGATCATTGTTTACATGTTCTCTACACAGAGCTTTAGAAATATACCCACTTTAAATCTAGTAAAGTCTGTTAAGGAAGTTTTTTACTGCATTTTATGAACATTTTTACAAATGAAAAGTATTACCTATTTGGAATATTAATATACCTACCTATATAGCTTCTGATATCAAGCATGTAAACCACTACACAAGTTTGAGTAGGTTTAGTCTGTAGTGCTGGTAACTGATGTATCTGAAACTATAAAGAAGGAAGGTTTGTTTTCATATTTATAAAGCAGCTACTGTTTCTCTAAAATCCCCCAAAGTCATTGTGTCTTTGTATTTTGGCCAAGATCTGTCATAGGGTTTCCTGTTACCCTACTCTTGGAAATAAATGTGAGTTGTTTTCAGATGAGAACATTTAAGTGACTGCAAATCCTTTCCATCACTAAATTCTGAAGTGGTAGGGAAGAGGCCATGCGAGTAAAGTTTCCACCTGGGTGTTTTCCTCACTCTTTTTGATTTGTTTAGAAAGGATGTTCATTATGTAAGTTGTCATCTTATTCTCTTTTGTAATAAATAATTTTGTATTTTCATTTTTATTCTTCCTCCTACCCCCTTAAACACAGATGTTTGTATCTCTAATTTTTTTAATTTAAATTTTAGTTAACATACAGTATAATATTGGTTTCAGAAGTAGAATTCATCATTTATATATAACACCCAGTGTGCATCTCTAAAATTTTAAGAATTAAGATTTGGATTGCAGGTATGTTTCTTACATGCTTATTTTGAAATTCTTTTTCTTTTTTTTTTTTTTTTTAGTGGAAGGAACAAGCAATGGTGTCCTCCAGCTTTTTGTTGATGCTGGGGTTCCTGTGAATTCAGACATGATTAGCCATTTTGTGAACGAAGCTCTTGCTGAGACCATTGCTGTCATGCTGGGTGATAGAGAAGCAAAAAAGCAAGGGCCTGCTGCCCCAAGTGTTTCTGGAGATGTTTCAACAAGCAACACATACTTGCCGGTAGGAGTGACTTTCCTTTCATGACTTGGAGTCCTGGGGAATTTTTGATACGTCTCTTAAAAACCAGTAAGATGGGAGTGCCCGTGTGGCTCAGTTGGTTGAGGATCTTGACTCTTGATTTCAGCTCAGGTTGTGATCTCATGGTTCGTGACTTTGAGCCCTGTGTTGGGCTCTGCACTGACAGCACAAAGCCTGCTTGGGATTCTCTGTCTCCCTCTTTCTCTCCCCCTCCCCTGCTTGCTCGCTCACGCTCTCTCTCTCAAAAATAAGTAAGTAAATAAACATTAAAAAAAATACCGTGGACAAATTGTAAATTAGGTGTTGTAATAAGATTATAGTTTGTGGTGGAGATTGATTTTTTGTTGTTGCTATGGTATTATAGTAATATTTTCCCCAGCATTTTATTTTAAAAACTTTGAAATCTATAGAAAAGTTGAAAGTATGATACAATGAAAATCTGTATACTTTCTACCTAGTAGTTACCAGTTGATAACTTTTTTTTTATTTTGAGAGAAAGAGAGCAAGCCAAGGAGGGGCAGAGAAAGAGAATCCCAAGCAGGCTCTGTACTGACAGCACAGATGTGGGGCTCAAACGCACAAACCATGAGATCATGACCTGAGCTGAAATCAAGGGTTGGACGCTTAACCGACTGAGCGACCCAAGAGCTCCCGATTGATAACTTTTTGACATGTTTTATCTATCTTTATATGTTACATACTCTTTAAAAATCATTTGAAAGTTGCAGGTATCATGACACTTTACTTCTGATCATCAGCAATATCTCAAAAAGAAGATACTTTATTACATAATCAAAATGCCATCATCATACTCCTGAAGAAATGTAACATTGATATGTTAATACTATGTAATTTAGAGTCCATATTCAAATCTCCCTATTGTTCCAAAATAACCTTTATAGGATTTTTTTTTTTAATTTTTTTTTCAACATTTATTTATTTTTGGGACAGAGACAGAGCATGAACGGGGGAGGGGCAGAGAGAGAGGGAGACACAGAATCGGAAACAGGCTCCAGGCTCTGAGCCATCAGCCCAGAGCCTGACGCAGGGCTCGAACTCACAGACCGCGAGATCGTGACCTGGCTGAAGTCGGACGCTTAACCGACTGCGCCACCCAGGCGCCCCAGGATTTTTTTTTTTTTGATTCAAGATATAGCCAATGGTCACATGTTGCTTTTGGTTATTATATAAACTGATATTTTTAATCTTTAAAATAAAATATAGTTAATGTTCTTTTGTTGTTGTTTGTTTCATCAGCCATACTGTGTTAGTTTCTAATCTATTATAGCAACATGGAATTATACATGTTATATATATATGGACTCTATACTACTATCAGCTGTTTAAAACTTTGTAGTCAATTCTGATTTCACAGATCATGAGGGCATCATTTTATATAGGTGAAACATTTAAACTAAGTCATTTGAGGTATAAACATGAAGTTACAGGGGCGCCTGGGTGGCTCAGTCAATTAAGGGTCTGACTCTTGATTTCGGCTCAGGTCACGATCTGTGGTTTGGGAGTTCAAGCCTTGAGTCGGGCTCTGTACTGACAGTGCAAAGCCTCCTTGAGATTCTCTTTCTTTCCCTCTCTCTCTGCCTCTCCCTTGCATACACACATGCACATGCTCTCTCTCTCTTAAAATAAACTTGAAAAAAACAGCATAAAGTTACATATTTGAATTTTATGGAGATGGTATAATGTAATTGATGTGATGTGATTATGCACGAGATTAGGTACATACTTTGGGTTTGCGCTTTCTTAGTTCATTGGTAATGCAAGCAGTGCAGATGTTGTTGGGGTTATGGTTTTCTCTGTACTAATTACACTGGTTTGCTTTCTGCCCGTATGCTGCATATACTCTCATGAGGGTGATTGAATGAGAAAATGTAGAAAAATCAGTATAAATAGGCAGTATATACAGTTGTTAAGAGCATGGACTTTGGTGCTGGGAAGATCTGAATTTGAACCCTCAGCTCTGTTACTTTAGTCTCAAGTATAATAGAGAAAATGCATAGAGTTCAAATGACCAAGACTTTATCAGAAATCTTTTTACTATCTAGGAGGGCAGGCTCCCTTCCACCACTGCCATATTGTTCATTATCTTCAGAATTGTCATGGCTTTTCTTGGCCTTTTGATCTTCCAAATATACATTAAAATTTAGCTTTTAAAAGGTTTTGTTGGTATTTTTATGGGAATTGATCCAGTTTTGATTGGTTTTATTTGGAGAGACTTGTATCTTTATCATACTATTATCTTTTTAGCCAAGATTTTGTGGAAGATATAGTGAGATGATGAATGAAAATAGCTTAATCTTGTGTCTAGAATTTGGTACTCAATAACTGTTTATCATCATTATCCATTACTAATACTAGTAGAATACCTTCAGATCCTCTCATGATGATGGTCAAGTGGCATTATATTTGAAAACAGTGCATTTGTTGCTGTAGTTTTATGCAGCCAAGAAGAAAAAAAAACAGTGTATTTCTTTCATTTAAAAATAAGAGTTGAGAATATGCTAATTATTAAGCAGTGCTGTAGAATTTTTAATACACTTCATGGTTTCTAAATTGTATATCAATTTTCAACTCAGAGTACAGAATAAAGGCTAATTACCCTCCTATATAAGGATGTTTTAGAACGAGGAGAAAAAGACAGTGTATTAAAAAATAGGTAAAAGACATGTCTAGATAGTTCACACACAGAAAAGAAATACAAATGGCCCATATGCATATAAAAAGGTGGTCAATATCATTGGTAATAAGAAAAAAATCACTGAAACCTCATTTTTACTGATTAGATTGGTAAAACTCTAAAAGTTTGATAATGCCATTGTGCAGAAAACTTTGAGGAAATGGGAATTCTCATATCTTCTTGTGATTAGTGTACAATAACATAACCCTGTAGAGGGAAATTTGGCAATATGTATTCAAATAAAAAATGCAGTTAACCCTTTAAACAGCAGTCCCACTTTTAGGAAATTGTTCTGTCGATAATCTGTAGACATGAGTTAAGTCAAGATTATGTTTGATGACTCAGGGGAAGGGAACTAGGTGGACGGGACATGGCTAGGAAAGGAGATTTAATAGTCATTATCTTCCTTGTGTACCTTTTTGAATTCTGACCCATTTGAATGATTACACATTTAACAAATCAATTTTAAAGTGTTTACTTTTTTCTTCCCCAGTATTTCTATCTCCATATTGTCTTCATTTCAACCCCCCTACTTTTTTTTTTATCCTTCCATTGCTTTTTACAGGCTGTAATCTTTTGTGCTAAAAAGCTGCTCTTGATATCTTGTCAGTTAAAATGCTTCCTTTCTGTTACATGGCCTACCCAGCTTGTGTTTGCATTTGATCTTCAGCTGTATATTCAGCTGTGTCTTCCTATCAATATTAGAAGAGCGAGCTTCTGATTTCTTTGGGGCCTACTTCAGAGTCAGAGCTATTTTAATGGCCTGAAGCTTTCTGCAGGCTAGTCTTGAAACTTAGCAGCTAGAGGAAGTTCAAGAGCCAGGGAAGTTAGGGCTCCATTTCTTCCCCTCCATTTAAATTCTGTTAAATCTCTAAATGAGCTTATTTCATTGTTTTACATTACCTTTATATGGGTGATAATAAGCACCATTTGTCTTGTTTTATTTTAGGCAAGAGTGTGTACCCCAGTGCCTACCCCACAACCAACTCCTCCTCGTTCACCTTCATCACCTCCTAAGGAGAGTGTGTTGGTAAAAACTCCAGATTCTTCTCCCTATGATTCAGATCATGATTTAGCTATTCCTGTGAAAGAAATATTTGCTGAAAAAGGTAGAAACCTTATTTCTATAACTTAGTTTTAATCTAATAACTACTAAATAAGATTTCATGGTTTATTTTATGTTTTATGGATTAATATGTACATACCTACTGTTTACTAGGTTTTAGTAAATCATTTTTTCTTGTAAAGAGACAAGGAAATTGGTTTCTTAATTTCCTAGTGGTACCTGGCTGGCTCAGTCAGTAGAGCATGCAACTCTTGATCTCAGGGTCGTGAGTTTGAGCCCCATGTTGGGCAAAGAAATTACCTAAAAAAAAAAAAAAAACCAAAAAACTATTAAAAAAAAGAGTATGTGATCTAATGCACACTTATACTGCTTTTAAGTTCATGGTAGTATTAAAAGTGATATCTTTTCAAGATTGTTTTCTTATCCTTTACTAAATAAACCTGGGAATTTCCCCATTATTAGCCATTATTATTATTATTAATTATTATCACCATTATTTGTATGCCAAAATATTAAGAGATTCCTGAAACAACGTATCTTGCCTTCCTATGGAGTGTTTATTGACTTTTATCTTTTCCTTTCTCTTTAAACAAAATATCTTTAGGAAATGTTATGTCTGCCATCACACTTGTTAATACTCCAACAGTTACTCCTGCTACTACACCTCCTCCTGCAGCAGCTCTTACCCCAACTTTGTCAGAGATTTCCATTGAGAAATTGAAGATCTCAGGCCCAGGGCGTCCTAAGCCATGGAGTGATGGAGACCTGCCCCTGGAAGAAGAGAATCCTAACTCTCTTCAAGAAGAACTTCACCCAAGAGCTATGTAAATGATAACATATTTACTTTCAGTAACTGCATTTCATCTTAAGTTGACATATGTGACCCATTAAAAACATCAGAAATGATAAATGAAGTTTTATAAACCATAAGCTACTTTATACTTTAGTAGAAAGAAGTTTCATAAACTTCAAGTTTTTAAAAAATTCACCAAATTTATTTATACCTTCAATTATCATTTTAAAAGATCTTTTTATGAAACAGATTAAAGGTATATATTGTTATAATATTGTTAGTAAAATAGAAAATGATTTCTCCCCAAAGTGAATGAATCTTCATTTACAATGACCAGTTAACTTTTATATCACCTTGTAAATTTGTTGTAGAGATGGTACAACTTTCAAGATGGCCTATGATTAAAGCATGAAAACAATTTTGGAAAAATAAATCTTGGTAATTACAGTAGTGCAGGTTATAGAAATACTTTGCTAAAGGAGCTCTTTGAATCTGTTTTTTATATAAAAATTAATATAGGCTTTCAGTGACCTAATAAGTTCACAATATGTCTTTTTCTTCTTAGTGTAATGTCTGTGGCCAAGGATGAAGAACCTGAGAGTGTGGATTTCCCTGCTCAGCCTGCACCTCCAGAACCTCCAGTTCCTTTTATGGCACTTTCTGCTGCCACCAATGTCCCTTCCCTCATACAGATGCCAGCTTCTGATTCATCAACAACTGAGAGCAGCTTGAGTATTACTGTCACTGAAACTGAGACTTTAGATAGACCCCTCTCTGAAGGAGAGATTTTACTTAACTGTGGTCAAAAAATGGCTCCCAAGAGTAAGTTAACTTGTATCAATTGATTTCAGTGGTTAGATTATGATAATTCCCAAGTAATAGTTTTCTGGGTCAAGTCTTTTTTCTTAATTTTCAAGATTAAACATGGTATAATAGAAAGAATATGGACTCTGCAAGTTAACTCTTCTGTGCCTTAACTTCAGAAAGTAAAATCTTGGTCATAAATCTCACCTTCCAGAAATAATACCACTCTTAATAGTTGGAAATATACCCTTCCAGTCTTTTGCTTTTCTATTGCATATGTAGATACCTAAATACATGTGTATGTGTATTTTTAGCTTTAAAAATAGAATCATACTGTATAAATTGTTTTTAAACTGCATTTTTTTTAACCTAATAATATATCGTGGACATCTTTCTATATCAACACATGTAGCTGTACTTCAGTTTTTTAGTTGTGTGTAGTCTGTTAAAACAATGCCATGGTGGTCGGCATGTAGATTGTTTTCAATGTTTCCTTATTATACAGAACTCTCTGATGACCCTTCTTACACACATACACATATGTGTGTACACTTAGTACACTTTGTACACCTATTTGATAATTTCCATAGAATACATGCCTAGAGGGACACGTTAGGTGGCTCAGTTGGTTAAGTGATGGACCGGCTCAGGTCATGATCTCATGGTTCCTGAGTTCAAGCCCCGTGTTGGGCTCTGTGCTGACAGCTCAGAGCCTGGAGCCTGCTTTGGATTCTGTGCCTCCCAATCTGTCTTCACCTCCCCCGCTTGTGTGCTGTCTCCCTTTCTCTCTCAGAAATAAATAAACATTTAAAAAAAATTTTTTTTAGGGGCACCTGGGTGGCTCAGTTGGTTGAGCGACTGACTTTGGCTCAGGTCATGATCTCGCAGTTTGTGAGTTGGAGCCCCATGTCGGGTTCTGTGCTGACAGCTCAGAGCCTGGAGCCTACTTCAGATTCTGTGTCTCCCCCTCTCTCTACCCCTCCCCTGCTCACTCTCTGTGTCTCTCTGTCTTTCAATAATAAATAAATGTTAAAAAATAAATAAGTAAATAAATTTTTTTAAAAAGAATACATGCCTAGAGGTGTCTGGCTGCCTCAGTTGGTTAAACATCCAACTCTTTTTTTTTTAAGTTTATTTTGAGAGAGAGAAACAGAGAGCATGAGCAGGGGAGGAGCAGGGAGAGAGAGAGAGAGAGAGAGAGAGAGAGAGAGAGAGAGAGAATCCCAAGCAGGCTCCACACTGTCAACACGGAGCCTGATGTGGGCCTCAAACTCACAAACCACAAGCTCATGACCTGAGCTGAAACCACGAGTCAGATGCTTAACTGACTTAGCCACCCAGGTGCCCCAAGCATCTGACTCTTGATTTCAGCTCGGGTCATGATTTCACAGTTCATGGGATTGAGCCCTGCATCAATCAAATATTAAAATAAAAACTTTTAAATAAATAATAATAAAAAAAGAATACAAACCTAGAAGTGGAATTGCTAAAGCAGAGTATGCACCTTTAAAATACTGATACATTTAAAAAAAAAATACTGATACATTGCCAACTTGCTCTTTAGAAAGGTTACTCAGTTTTTTGTTTGTTTTTAATGTTTATTTATTTTGAGATGGTGATAGAGGGAGCAGTGAAGGGACAGAGAGAGAGAGGGAGAGACGAAGAGAGAAAAAATACCAAGCAGGTTCCATGCTGCCAGCACAGAGCCTGATGCGGGGCTTGAACCCACGAACTATGAGATCATGAACTGAGCCAAAATTAAGAGTTGTGCACTTAACCGACTGAGCCACCCAGGGGCCCTGAAAGGTTAATCAGTTTTTAATTTTAATCCATTTTAATTACATCAGTAGTATTTAGGAGTGCCTCTCAATTTCAGGTGTCTCAAGTTATGACCAGTTGGTAGGTAAAACAAAAATCTCATCTTTGTTATAAAATATACTTAAAAAAAAAACTGGTGATATTGAGTAGCTTGTGAATTATTATTTAAGAGCAGTATTTTTATTGTATAAGTTTAAATGTAATGGCTTTATGGTCAGATTATTTACTGAATTTATGTTTCTTCTGTTTTCTGAATTTTTATGTTGTAATTTCTAGTTTTAGGAGATGGACGATTGTGTCTGACAAACCTAAACGATAGCTTATCCAGTACTCTGCATGATGCCCTTGAAATGGTAAGAAATTATTGCCGCCCCCCCCCATTGAATTCTGACACAAAGAGTATTTTGATACACTTGTTGCCATTGATTAGGGTTTTTCTCAAATATTTGAGTTATAAGTATAAAATTTAACAGAATATCCACGAAGGAATTTAAGATTTCTTGCACATTTCATTATCATATTTGCACATTTAATTATCATAATTGTGAGAATGAAAAGAAAACTATTAATCTCCGTGGCTCCAGTAGTTCAAAAATACACAGGTAATGTAATTATACGATGAAAATCTAGCTCAGTACAAATTGTCATATGGATATATTGCCTTTACAATATTTCAAACAGGATATTATCTGTTTAAACCAGCTTTCTTATAATATATTTGTTATTTTCCCCTAACCAGGATTATAATTCTTTGCGCTAAAAATAATTCAATTCATTGGCATAAGAAAAAGAAACTGAAATAGGACACATTGGGTGGTACCATCACTTCCTAGTTATTACACAGCACTATGGAACAAAAAATAGGCATTGAAAATATATTATTATAATTATTACAATATGTGTAATATCAATTCATATTATATGTAATATCAATTATCACATACATAAATATCATACAGAAATGATAATAGGAACTTTCTTTTGAAATACTATGATGGAATAGAAATCTTTACTTTTTATATATATTTTCAGCAATCTAAGCAAGGACAGGTAGTTGTACTCAACTCTCATCTATATTTATCTATAGCCTTTGCTAAGCATTGCTGATATTGTTGCTCTTTTTTTTTTTTAAAGTTTGATGATTTTGGACATATGTATACATCTGTAAAGCCATTACTGCAATCAAGATAATGACTATATCCTCATCCATCATTCCCCAAAGTGGCCTCATGCCCTTTTGTAATCCCTCCTCCTCATCTCCTATGAGTCCTCTCATCCACCACGTCTACCACAACTGTTGGTCTGCTTTCTGTAACTGTAGATTAGTTTGCATTTTCCAAAACAACAGAAATGGATATCTTTTTTTCCTGGTTGCTTTAACTCAGTATCATTATTTTGAGATTCATCTGTATTATAGTGTGTATCATAGTTCATTCCCTTTTTTTTTCTTTTTTCTTTTCTTTTTTGAGAGAGAGTGTGAGGTGAGAGAGGGAAGAGGGAGAAGGAATCTTAAGCAGGCTCCATGCTCAGCACAGAACCCGGCACAGGGCTCAGTCTCACCACTGTGAGATCGTGACCTGAGCCAAAATCATGAGTCGGATGCTTAGCTGATTGAACCACCCAGTCACCCCTATTGGGGTGAACTATTGTTCATTCCTTTTTATTGCTGAGTAGTAATATGTTGGATGGTTGTACCACAACTTTTCCATTTACCTGTCACTGGACATTTGGATTTATTCCAGTTTTGACTATCACAAATAAAGCAACTATAAACATCTCTGTATAAGTTTTGTATGGACATATGCTTTCATTTCTCTTGGGCAAATACCTAGGAGTGGAATGGATGGATAATGTGGTAGGTGTATGGTAAACTTTTTAAGAAAAGCTGTTTAATTTGATCTGCTAATTTTTTTTTTTTAACATTTATTTATTTTCAAAAGACAGAGAGACAGAGTGTGAGTGGGGGAGGGGCAGAGAGCGAGAGGGAGATAAAGAACAGGAAGCAGCCTCCAGGCTCTCAGCTGTCAGCACAGAGCCCAACTCGGGGCTCAAACCCACCAACAGTGAGATCATGACCTGAGCTGAAGTCAGACGGTTAACCAACTGAGCCACCCAGGTGCCCCTGACCTGCTAAAATTTTGTGTTGACTTTTTCGCATCCATGTTTTATAGGAATTACATTTTACAGGAATTTGCAAAGAGTTTTGGACTTTGCTCAAACATATAGTTAAGTTACCTAAAGACAGTTTTTACCCTTTTGAGTCTTGTTTTGAAGATTCATTGGGCAAGACCAGAGCAGTACTCACTCCCCACTTTGGAGGCAAGACCCTTCTATGCACTCCAACCAGTGCCTTAAATGTAGTTTCCCAGCCCGCCTGGTGGGAACAGCTGTTATTCCAGCCTGTGTACACACCCTGGGCACTATTAGAGCCAATCGTTTCTCATGTGTTTGTTCATCCAGCCTCATGTGGTTACCCTGCATGCATGTGCTGATCAGTATTTAGTGCTCCAAGGGCACCCTCTGCAGATCTCCAGAGTTCTCTCCCTGTGCAGCTTTCACTTTTCTGGTAGCCTGTCTTATGAACCGCCTGCTGTCTCGGCTTCCTTGGAGTTTCAGTCCTGTCTTCTCAGCTCAGGAGCCACTGAGCTCTGCCAGGGTTCTCCCGCCTGTGCTGCAGGCTGGAAACTTTCACAGACAGTAATCTGGAGCAGCCGCACGTTTCTCCTGATTTGTTTTCCATCTCTCAGGAATCACTGTCTTTTGCCACCTGATGTCCCATGTCTTGAAATGCAATTTTTCATATAATTCATCTACTTTTTAGTAGTTTCAAGGGGTTGGGTAAATCTGGAAGTAAAGTCTGGTGGCATTGTTGTCTTTCCATTTGTGTCATTATACATGACCATAATGAAAACAAAGAGATTGGTATATTTTTGAAAAGTCCTTCTATCCCTTTATAATCATAATGCTAGAAGTTCCTTTAAAGCAACCACTTGAAGTGATGTAAGGTAGAATGTGTATTAAATCACCAGGGGAACTTTTTAAAAAGTATGCCTGCTGGTTCCATCCTCTGATACGTGGATTCGGTAGGTCATGTGGGTTGTACGGTGTGCATGTTTGTGGGCAGTTAGAAGCCTAGACCTGTATATTTTGAAAAAGTTCCCAGTGTTCTCATGTGCATCCTTTGTTATATGCGACTACTCACTTCACAGATGAAGTTGAGGTTAAATGACTTGTCCATGTCACATAGCTATTTAGTGACAGATCCACAGCTCTCTCTCTCTCTGTTATTTATATAATAAATAAATATAAACAAATAAATATTTAATATTTATTCTTATATTATAAAAATTATATATATTATTATATATAATACTATAAAATACTATATATAATTATATATATGTGCAATTATATATTTATAAATATATAATACATATAATATATAACATAAGTATATAAACAAATATATCAAATAAATATTAAATATTTATAATTATTATTTAAAATATTTTAAATATTAAATAAATAAAATATATTTATTATACAATTTATTATTTATAATATAAATTATTTATTTATAAATATTTAATGTTTATTATGTATTTATAATTATATATTTATTATTATATATTATATAAATAATATAATGAGACCTTTTCATTTTAAGATGATAATTGTAAATTTTAAGTTCTAATAAGAGGCTTTCTAAATCCTAAAGCTGAAGTTACAAGGGGCTAGGTGTGTGTGGTGGGGCATTGCTCAAGTCCAACAGACAGCTTTGTGGGCTAGGTAGCATCTTCCTACTATTAAAGATACGTAATACTTAATATCTCTATAGTATAAAGATGCTTAATCTGGAAATTAATGTACCCAAGCGATAAAATTTGTTAAAAACAATTTACCTTGTACAGGGGGTAAAATAACGCATTAAGGAGAGTTTTTGTAAGATTTTAATGGAACAGTTACTTCTCTAACAGTAATTATTTATTGTAAGTAATTAAGTCCATTATGAAGAGAGTGGAAATCACTTTTATGAAATAATATGTGGGGAAGGCATAAATGAGATGTCTTTATTTTCAGAGAAGCATTAAACTGATATTTGGGTTACTTACTATGTCATTATGGCATTTTTATCCATTCTTAGAACTTTATCATGGTGCCAGAGCATGTTTAAGTTTGTTTAAAGTAAATGGTTAAACCAAACCAGGGCTAAATGAAAACACCTTTTCTTTTTCTACATTTGAAACTGAATTCTAATTTGATATTTTTGCTAAGCCTAAAATAAATGTCTACAAATTCATAATGAAGTCAAATGCAGAAGTACCATCTTGAAAAACCAAGAATAACTTGAAGTCATGTCACCAAGAGACATTTATTTATATACAGCTGGGGGATAAAGACTTATGGCAATCTAGAGTTAATAAACTTTGTTTCATTAATAGTAAAATAAGTAAAAAATACTATTGATGGAAATAAAACTCTTGTTAATAGTTGTATTTACAGAGGAATCCAGTTTCTCTGACTCTGAGGCCCACACTGCCCTTCATCTTTGGGATGGGTCATATTTGAAGCACCAGGAAGCCTAGTCTGGGTACTCCAGGGAGGGCTGCAGTACCTGCTCCCTAGCCAAGTACCAGAGATCAGCCCTTTTGGAAGGGACACTCGAAGGTCTATAGGCGCCTTAGCATATTTCTGCAGGTTTTTATTTTCGCCTGCGGTCCAGGTTGTAGTGTTAAGATGGTGCTTCGCCCCCATTACCACACTGTGGTGTTGCTTCAGGTGCTGCATAAATAGGAAGCAGGAAACTGTGAGCCAGAAACTTGATGGTCCTATATAAAACATCTGTGAATCATTTAAACTCAATCACTTGGGACAGGGGGTCCAATTTCCATGCTTATTATAATGAATCTCCAGTTTAATTGTAATCAAATGACTTTATGGTGGTGTTTCTGTTTGAGGCAAACTAGAGGGTTGTTAGTATAGTCAAATGGAAATGAGAACTAAATGAAAATAGAGTCTGCCTTCTTTCCATAATGTGCTAATAGGCCATTTTCATGATAACTACTACCACGTTTTATTAATCATAAATCAAGAAAAATACAATTGCTTGATAGAATTTCTTTGCTGTATTCATTGTCTTTATATTTCATTCAGGAAGACGATCCTCCCAGCGAAGGACAAGTGATAAGGATGCCCCATAAAAAGACTCCTACAGATGGAATTCTTTCTCTTCTTGCCAAAATGACCCAGGAGTCATTAGTTTCGCAGCAAGCAGTCTACCCTTCAGAGGTACTTATTAACCTTAGTGATTTTTTTTTTCCTCTTGGTTTGATCCTAATACAGGAAAAAAAAAAAAGCTTTTGTAACTTTGACCTGAAGTCAGAGCGCTACAATCTTACAGTTGAAAGGAATTCAGACTATCCGTTCTAACCCTCTTGTTCCCTAGTTGAAAAAAGCTGAAGCCCTTTTAAATGATTTGTGAGGATCATTCATTCTTTCTCTCTTTCTTCACCCATTTACCGAATATTTACTAGATGCCAGACACATATAGTAAATATGTGAAGGAGATAGGGCCTCTACTTTTAGTAAGGTTATAGTCATGTGGGGAGAAGAGGGATTAATGATTAATCAAAGTTGATAACTGATAAAAAATATTTAGAAAGTGTTGAATATCTCAGTGTGATAGCACTTTAGATAAAGAGATAAGTCTGGAGAACGTGGTTGAACCAGATGATCATGAAGAACCTTTTAGGCTGTGGAAAGGCTTGGGCGCTACTGTAGAGGCTATTAAGAGATTTTGGGCAAGGAGGTCATAAGCTAAGGAATATGGAGGTTTTATAATCCAGTCCTGGTGTTTGGAGGGGAAGAGGGTGAAGGAATGAATCCTGGCCAGATTTTGCCTGCAACCTTTCACCCTAGCTGGGCCTTTGTGCTCCCTGATGTTACTCTGGGTACAAGTATCTGCAGCCTGGGTTGTTGCCAAGATCAATGGTACTTAGGAGTATGAGAGCACTTTGTGAGTGGGCAAACTAAGGCTTCAGTCGGGTCATAGACTATAAGGTGTTAAATAGCTCAGCAATTACAAGCACCCTAGAAAATTGATTCACAATAGAAAAGGTACTGTTTATTGCACAATATTTTATATGGTAGTGGCAGAGTAAAATAGGCACTGTGAAATATTTCTAATTAATTTCTAGGGGAAGTATATCTTCCATCATTCTATACTTTGCCCAAGAGTCTCTAAATGTTTTATATTGCAGAATACTCCTTTTCTATTTAAATGTTGTTGAGGTAATTGATGTTGCTCAAGAAAAGTCAGATTAGGGGCCTAGAGGAGGTAGCGGTATACCAGAATTGGGGAAAATTGTAGAAAATCTTGAATGTTGAGCTAAGAAGTTAGATTTTATTTTTACAGTCAATAGAGCCATCAAAGATGTTTCAGCAGTGATTTCTTAATATATTCTAGTAAAAACACTTGGTTGAAATTAAATCCCATTTAAATGACAAACATGAGAGCTTTCAGACTTTGGAATTTTTATTCAGTTCTTGATGAGCAAACTCATAGTTAGAATATTTCTGAGTTACAAAATGTGGTAGTGATTACATATATCATTTTTAATCCAGAAAGAAAATAGAAGTCTTATTAATTCTTTCTAGTTTTTTTAAATGTTTATTTATATTTGAGAGAGAGAGAGAGAGACAGAGCACAAGTTGGGGAGGGGCAGAGAGGGAGGGAGAGAGAAAGAGAGAGAGAGAGAGAGAGAGAGAGGGAGACACAGACACAGAATCTGAAGCACGCTCCAGGCTCTGAGCTGTCAGCACAGAGCCTGACGCAGGTCTTGAACCCACAAACCACGAGATCAAGACTTGAGCCAAAGTCATACACTTAAACAACTGAGACACTCAGGCGCCCCAATTCTTTTAAGTATTTAAATTTACTTCATATATTTGATAAAGAGATGTGTTTATACTTGTATACTTTCCCAGGGAAAAAAACTTTATTAAATATGGTTGAAGTAGTCTTCTTCAACTTGTGTACTTATAAAAAATATAATTGTTTGGATAGGGGTAATGTTTCTATCATTTAAGGTATATTCTCATCATCATACTTGTTTAACTATAAATTTTTCCCTGACAAGTTCAGACAATTTTCATTCATAAAGAATGAGAGGTAAATTTTCTATCATTTTAATTTTAAGCTCTATGAACAATGTGTAATGTGTGCCAATACTTAGTATAAATAATAATTTTTTTCTTATGTGTTTTGCTACCTAATTTGGAATTTGAAAAGCAGGTAATGGTTATTTAACTTCAAAAAAACAAGATTTTGGCAACAAAGCCTATTGCTAAATGCCTGATTAAATGAATTTTTACACCTGTTTTTCCATAGTGTGTATGTGGCATAATAAGCACTTGCTAAAATACCTTCCAAGCAGTCAAGTGGCGTGGACCATTGTACTTGACAAAGATTTGTTGTTTTGACTTGATTTTATTAATTTTTTTAAGTTTATTTTTTTTTTATTTTGAGAGAGAGAGAGAGCGTGTGCATGCACACACGCAAACAGGGGAGGGGCAGAGAGAGGTAGAATCCCAAGGGGGCTCTGCACTATCAGTGCAGAGACCAATGGAGAGCTCGATCCCACAAACCATGAGATTGTGACCTGAGCCGAAATCAAGAGTGGGACCCTCAGCTGATTGAGCCACCCAGGTGCCCCTTGACTTGATTTTAACGCAGGGTTTGAAACCATTGTTTCTACCTTTTACAGGACTTGGAATACAGTGCAGGTGAACTTAGTGAAGGACAAAGGCCCAGGCTGACAGCAGCAGCAGAGAACATCCTACTGGGACATTCTGTCCCTGTGCAGCCACCTGCCACTAATGCAGAGTCATTGGATCAAAAATGTGCTCCTAACCCATTATCTCAGCAGTTTGACACAGTTACAGGTATACATCAAAATACTGCTTCTGATTGTATCATTTATTAGAATATTCACTTGAATCCCATCACACTTTTTTTGTATTGTTCTCATACTGAATGTTATATTGTTTTGTATTATAATTACACTAGTGATCTTAATCTGAATTAAGAAAATAATTATTTTAAGTGCGGGCAAATTTTTTTTATTAAAAATTATCAAAAGTGCCATTATTAAAAAATTTAGTAATGACTTTTTGTGGAATATATACCAATATTTTCCCAAATGTGATTCAGGTGTCAGTGTTAGTATTTGAGGGTGGTGCATGAGGTAATTTTGGTAGTATGCATTCACTTAAAAATTTTTAATAGTCATATATTTATTATACTACATATTAGACAAATATAATTAGAACATCAAAACTGTGACAGAACATGCCTTGTTTAGGACAGGTTAAATTAGATGATACTGTAGAAATTCACTCTTTACGTTGCATGAATTTCTGACACATTGCTCAGTGCACTCATGACTATTTTAGAACCTCACTAGCTAAACTTTCTGCTATAATATTTTGGAAATAAAAATAGAACAGAGCATACCGAACACTAGCATATTCAGTGATTAGTTATGTGTTCACCAGCAACACTGAATTAGTAAATACTGACCCATTGCTCCTAGGGGAGAATACAGGGCTAGGTTCCTGCAAGCCTCTGATCATAACATCTTTGTCAAATGACCACATCTGTGTTTTTGTGTTTCTGTTTAAATGAACTTATTATAATATATATTGTTGATGCATTAACATTGAGCTCAGGGTCCACAACACTGTAGCTCATGCCTGAACAAAGCTTATCCAATCCATGCATTTTCTAATGCCCATCACAGCTTTTGTGCACGTAGGGTATCAGATAGCTCTTTAGCAGTATGACTGGGGGCCACTTAAAACCACAAATCACCAACAAAAAAAATGCACAAAAATCTGAACAGAGCATACACAGACAGCAAAAATAAAAAACCAAAAAAACAAACAAAAAAACCAACTTGTTTACAGTATAAGAGCTGAAATAAAGCAGAGCATCACCTTGTTCAACCTCAGCAGGTGAAGTGTATATTGGGTGATGCAAAAGTTTTTTACTGGTCTACACATATCTGTGAGTGACCACAAAAGCACTGTGACTATTGATTTTGGGGTTCCAAATAAATTTTATTGGGTAGATGAATTTGCAAATGTGCAATCATCAGATTACTGAAGATCAAATATATTCTCATTTACTGGTTCTTCCATGCCCACTGCTGCATTCTCTTAAGTGAAAAGGACTTCTAGAGGTATGCAGATTTCTCTGTAAATCAGAAAAGGAAATGCATGAAGACAGAAAAACATTGTTGTAGGGTATTTAAAACCTGCATTTTATATTGAGTGAACACCTTTTGTCATTCAGAGTTGAGAGATATTCAAGACTAAGTTTTCCAGGAGAATAAATTGTAAGTAAGTAAGTAAGTAAGATTGGAGTTATATCTCATTTTGTGCACATAGTGAGAGCATTAAATGTTTTACATTCTCTTAAATTAGTAGGATCTAAAGTGGCATAGGAGCACCTGGGTGACTTACTTGGTTAAGCATCTGACTTTGTCTCAGGTCATGATCTCATGGTTCATGAGTTCAAGCTCCACGTCAGGCTCTGTGCTGACAGCTCAGAGCCTGTAGCCTGCTTCAGATTCTGTGTCTCCCTTTCTCTCAGCCCCTCTCCTACTCATGCTCTCTGTCTCTCTCTCTCGAAAACAAACAGTAAAAATTTTTTTAATGGCATAAAATGTGACTTTTTAAAGTTTTAATTTAAATTCCAGTTACTTAACATACAATGTAATATTAGTTTCAGGTGTACAATATAGTGATTCAATACTTCCATACAACACCTAGTGCTCATCACAAGTGCACTCCTTAATCACCATCACCTGTTTCACCTATTACCCACCCACCTCCCCTCTGGTAACCATCACTTTGTTCTCTATAAGTAGGAGTCTGTTTCTTTTTCTGAAAAAGAGTTTGCCTCTATTTTTCTTTCCCCCTTTGCTTGCTATATTTGTATCCAGCTAGCTGTGCAGATTGCAGTTAAACAGAATTGACACTAGGTGGCTCTCACAGATCTCTTGAGAGCTGTTAGGTACTTGAGAACAACTAGGTACTTGTTAAATTATTATAGAATAAAATACATGAGGATATATCCTATTGGATATGTCCCTCCTAATACATCTGGTAGCACCTAGCATATTACGTACAGTAAAGTATATTTATAATAGTAGGTACACTGTAGATATTTGCTTAATAGGAAAAAATAGTAAGTAATGTGGCTTAACATTAAGATTGAGCATATAAATGAGGCAATATGGCAGAGTGTGGCTAAGAATTTGGGCTTTTGGAGTTTCAGATATCAGTTTGAATTCCAACTTTGTGTATTTTGGGACAAGTAACTTAATATCTCCAAGCCCAAGTTTCTTCATCTATCAAGTGAGGATAATATTAGTATATTAGTTATCTATTGCTGTATAACAAATCACCCCCAAACTTAGCAGCAGAAGACAGCAAGCATTTATTATCTCACGTATTTCTGAAAGTCATGAATCTGGGAGTGTCTTAGCTGGGTAATTCTCAGGATCTCCTGTGAGGTTGCAGTCAAGCTGTTTTCTGGGGCTGAGGCTTCCACAAGGGTTGGAGGATCTCTTTTTCAGGCTCATTCACATGGCTTCATTTCCTCACCACATGAACCTTTGTATAGAGCTGCCTATGACATTGCAGCTGGCTTCTCCCAAAGCAGATGATCTGAGAGAAAGTAAGCAATCAAAATGTAACCCACAGTGTCTTTTATAACCTAATCTCAAAAGTGACATGCCATCGTTTCTACCACATCCTATCAATAACACAGACCAATCCTGGAATAATATAGTAGGGGAGGACAGAAACTTATGAATACCAGGAGAGAGGATTCAGGGGGCCATCTTGGAGGCTGGTTACCACAAATAGTATCCACCCCTTAAGGTTATTAGGGGTAGTAAATGACAACACATATAAAGTAGTCACCACAGTGACTAATTCGTAAGTGTTGTTTTCTTTAATAATTCTTGGAGTATGTAAATATACCTTCTTACATGTACTTCATAGAAACAAACTATCCACAGTTGCCTAAAAGGACTATGCCCCATTGAGAACTAACTTGTTCCTCTTGTTTCAAGTATTTTGCTACGTAATGGTTACTAGAGAAGAATGTCATTATTTCTGTTGGCGGCTAATCTCATGCCTTTTATATTGTTGTTTTTTTGGTTTTTTGGTTTTTTTTTTTTTAGTGTTTAATTATTATTTTTTTTTTTAATTTTTTTTTCAACGTTTATTTATTTTTTGGGGACAGAGAGAGACAGAGCATGAACGGGGGAGGGGCAGAGAGAGAGGGAGACACAGAATCAGAAACAGGCTCCAGGCTCCGAGCCATCAGCCCAGAGCCCGTGAGCCCGACGCGGGGCTCGAACTCACGGACCGCGAGATCGTGACCTGGCTGAAGTCGGACGCTTAACCGACTGCGCCACCCAGGCGCCCCTAGTGTTTAATTATTTTTGAAGGAGAGAGAGAGACAGAATGTGAGTGGGGAAGGGGCAGAAAGAGAGGGAGGCACAGAATCCAAAGCAGGCTCCAGGCTCTGAGCTGTCAGCACAGAGCCTGATGTGAGGCTCAAACCCATGAGCCATGAGATCATGACCAGAGCCGAAGTTGAATGCTTAACCTAATGAGCCACCCAGGTGCCCTATACTGATTTTTTAAATAACTTTACCTACAGAGGCTCATCTATTCTTACTTTGCTCTCCCTACCTCTGCACCTTTTTCAGAAATTGTCCTATTTGCATCCTCTATCCCCCATCACTCTTCCTAATCCTGAGGTTCTCAGTTTGGGTTGAGTAACAAAAGATGCAAAATTAGCTTTGAGGAAGTGTCTTAAAGTGCCTAGGGGCACCTGGGTGGCTCAGTCAGTTAAGCATCCAACTTCAGCTCGGGTCATGATCTCACGGTTTGTGGGTTCGATTCCCACGAAGGGCTCTGTGCTGACAGCTCAGGGCCTGGAGCCTGCTTTGGATTCTGTGTCTCCCGTTCTCTCTGCCCTTACCCTGTTCATGCTGTGTCTCTCTCTGTCTCTCAGAAATAAACATTAAAAAAATTAAAAAAAAAAACAACCCCTAAAATGTAAACTGATATTTTTAAACAACTTGTGAGGACTCTGAGATACACTACTAATCGTAGCTCTCATTTACTCAGAAAGCTTGTATTGAATACCTACTATGTATCTGGTACTATATTATGTACAATGGTAGACACTTGGTACAGTGTTAGACACTTGAGATACAGAAATGATGGATATCTGCTCTCAAGGAAGTTTACAAACTAGTGTAAGAGAAATACAAGAAAGGTTATACAGTAATACTGTGTGGTTAGTACAACAACATAAACAGCTGTGGAGTGCAGGGGAGGACTCTACCCACAGGAGAGGCCTCAGAGACATTTTCCCACAAGACCTGATGTGAAATCAAATCTTAATGGTGGAGTATAATAAGCATATTCCAGTTTGTTCATTTACTCATTCATTCAGAAAATAGTTTTTGAGTGCTTGCTATGCTCTATGCACATTCTAGAAGCTAGGAATATAAAACCCAGTAAGGCCTTGTCCATAATGATTTTTTTCCTCTGGTAGAAGTAATAGATGAGAGGGCACAAACATGCAATAAATTATCATAGTTACCTTGAAGAAGTTCATGTAGGATGGGATATAGGTCACTTGTACCTGGAGAGGGCAATCACAAAAAGACTTCAAACATCAGAGGAGGCTTACTTGAAATGGATTCTCAAAGATGAATAGATGTTTGCCATGTAGTAAATGAGGAGGGAACTTCCAGGCAGAATATGCAATGAGACAAGAGGAAAAAATAAAAATAAAAGTAAAAAATAAAAAAATAGCAAGACTTAAGGAAATATAAGTACTTTATTAATGAGCTAGAGTTTAGGAAGCAGTGAGATTGGAGTAGTGAGCAGAAAGTAGATCCTAAAAAATCTTAGATAATACATGAAGTAGTTTTTGGATTCACTCTAAAATGATATGGATCCATTTGTGCACAAAATTCCAATCTTACTTTATATTTATTCCCATGGAAAATTTAGTCTTGAATTTCTATCACTTCTGAATGTTTTTTGATATTCACAGATCCATAAGGATTATAAGTAAATGACTGATATCATCATCATTGCCTTTTATTTAGCAAGATCATCTCAGGTGCAGTGTGATGAATAGAGGAGAGTATTAAGATTGGAGGCAAGGAGGCTGACTGGACAGCTGTTGCAGTAAAGCTGGTGAAACACTACTTAACAGTGAGGAAATGTAAAAAGGGAGATTTGAGAGACAGTTAAGGAGGGGAATGGACAAGATTTGTTTGAATATGAGAAGTGCAAAAGAAAGGATCTAAGACATTTCCAGGTTGCTGGCTAGAATGGTTGGGTAGCTGGGAATTTCCATTCACTAAGAGCAAGGAATATGGAGAAAGGATAGAATTATGAGGACATAAGGATGAGTGGGGTTTTCAGCATTAGAATTAATTTCAGATGCCTTTAGGCATCCATTCCCTACAAATGGAAAAACCTATTAGACATGACAAACCCAAAGCTGCTGCTGGGCACTGGCAATTTTGGGTGGACTTAGTCTTCTCTGAAAGTTGAAGTTTCTAAGTCTGAGGTTGCCTTTGCTTAGCAGTAAGATTCTAGTCGAGTAAAATTAGGGATTTCAAGTTATGATAAATTTTTTTTTTAATTTTTTTTCAATGTTTTTATTTATTTTTGGGACAGAGAGAGACAGAGCATGAACGGGGGAGGGGCAGAGAGAGAGGGAGACACAGAATCGGAAACAGGCTCCAGGCTCCGAGCCATCAGCCCAGAGCCTGACGCGGGGATCGAACTCACGGACCGCGAGATCGTGACCTGGCTGAAGTCGGACGCTTAACCGACTGCGCCACCCAGGCACCCCTGATAAATTTTTTTTAATGTTTATTTTTGACAGAGAGAGAGAGCGAGAGAGAGAGAGAGAGAGAGACAGGGCATGAGCGGGGGAGGGGCAGAGAGAGAGAGGGAGACACAGAATCCAAAGCAGGCTCCAGGCTCTGAGCTGTCAGCACAGAGCCTGACACGGAGCTCGAACACAGACTGCGCCATCATGACCTGAGCCGAAGTCGGACGCTCAGCCGACTGAGCCACCCAGGTGCCCCAACTTATGATAAATTTGATGTGAGTGACATGATAGTTACAAGGGGTTAAGTTACTTTATACAGACGAAGCACTCATACTCCATGAGCATACTTTGTAGAAGTGACACCATCGCGTTGTTGAGCAAATTCAGCATTGTTATGATGGCTGTCATGGTGACCCGTTATCACTGGGTTAGATGCCTGTCGTATGTGCTCTCTGTAGCCTGCCTAAAGTTGCTTTTGTCACACTGATCTGTAATCTCACTTGAGGGTTCACTGTCCCATTCCTGTTGTCTAGCAGAGTGTGTACCACCTAGGACATAGCCAGTGAATATATGTTAAATGATAGGGTGTTACAGGAGTTGAAAGCTGTTAGGCACTTTGAATGCTTTGGAAGAGATGTTTGATTATATACCTTCTGAGTTTTTACATTTAGGTCTTTTATCAAAGTTTACCTTGTGTCTTTTTAATTACTTTTTCTTTATACCCATACATTAACCATGTATAATTTTACATAAAACAAAATGTGATTATGTCATACATTAGTTTCCATCCACCTCTCATCCTCATGTTTTCTCCTGTCCCATATGCCTTACCCCAGCTAACTCTTGTTAAGATTCTCATGTGTAATCTTCCTCTTTTTATCCATAGACACACTCACATGTTTAACATTCATGATGGATATATACGATGTATGTGTACACTGTTATTTTACAAGTTAAGATAGAATGCCCACTTGCCTGCATTTGTTTTTACACTATAAGTCCTGTGGAAATTACAAGTCTCTGGCTGCCTGTGGGCTTCTTTTCATGTTTGTTGGCCATTTGGATTTGTTCTCTGTGAATTGCCTACTTAAATTCTTTCCCCATCTATTAGGTTCTAAATTTTTCTTTTAACTTTGTAAGAGCTATTTCTATATTTTTGATGTTTTTTAACATCTGTACTGCAAATATCTTTTTCTAAATTTGTACTGACATTATTTATGGTCTTTCTTTGCCATATAGCTAAAAAAAATTTTATGTAGTTATTTCTATATGTATATGTTAAGATGTTTATTTATTTTGAGAGAGAGAGAAACCATGAGCAGGGGAGGGGCATAGAGAGAGGCAGAGAGAGAATCCCAAGCAGGCTTCACGCTCAGTGCAGACCCTGATTGTGGGGCTCGATTCCACAGCCATGAGGCCTTGACCTGAGCTGAAATCAGGAGTCGGACACTCAACTGATTGAGCCACCCAGGTGTCCCTAGTTATTTTTATCTTTTATACTTTCTGTGTTTTTATGGTCTCTTCTTTTTTTTTTTTTTTTCTTCAACATTTATTTATTTTTGGGACAGAGAGAGACAGAGCATGAACGGGGGAGGGGCAGAGAGAGAGGGGGACACAGAATCGGAAACAGGCTCCAGGCTCTGAGCCATCAGCCCAGAGCCTGACGCGGGGCTCGAACTCACGGGCCGCGAGATCGTGACCTGGCTGAAGTCGGACGCTTAACCGACTGCGCCACCCAGGCACCCCAATGGTCTCTTCTAACACAAGTTTATACCTATAGTCTCCTAGATTCTCTTGCGAGATTTTCATTATTTAGTACATATTTATATTTATTTTTTGTTTACTTATTTATTTTTGAGAGAGACAGAGTATGTGCATGCACGTGTGATGGGGGGAGGGGCAGAGAGAGAGGGAGACAGAGAGTCCCAGGTAGGCTCTACACTGTCAGTACAGAGCCCAATGTGGGGCTTGCACTCATGAACTGTGAGATCATGACCTGAGCAGAAATCAAATTAAACAATTTATTTTAACTTTTTGTTTATATATTTGACAACAGGTGGTGTTTATGAAGATTCATGTGCTAGTCATGGTCCAATGAGTTTGGGAGAATTGGAGTTGCAGCCAAATTCTAACCTTGCTCTTCCCACAACACTTTTGACAGTGCAAGAAAATGATGTTCAGTTATCAGGAGCAGTTGAAGATAATCATCAGGTAATAATCCTTGTACTTTACTTAAAATGAGAATGGTAATAATATTGGCTTAGCATGATGCACTGCCAAGAGATTAGTCTTTGGAGTCAGTTTCAATCCATGCTTCCTTTATTTGTTAATTCAAGCCTGGATACAACTCTTAGCTCATCTGGACCCTAGCTATGACCTTGAATACATAGCATTTTTCTAACCCTTAGTTTTAGAGATTAAAAATAGCATATATATATATATATATACATATATATATATATATGTATATATATATACATACACACATATACATATATATAATGCTGGTTAGGTAGCTATTATTGACACTTTGTGTCATCATGAAATATCTAGCTCATTAATTTGCATATAGCAGGTACTCAAGAAAAATTTATTATATTAAATTTTGCAAAAGCTGTTACATAAGCAATTTCATGGTGAGTTAGGCCAATGGCCCATGTAATCTTCTGTACTGAAAAAATAGGTTAATTACTCTCCAGCATGTAAAGAAATGTTCACGTTATTAAAAACAGTTTTGTATCTGTGTAATGGCAATGGATTTCTCACTGTAGATTAGTTTATTCAATTCACTATGTATTTCATGATATTGCATAGCATTGCATGGGGTTGGTATTGCTGGTTGCAACCTCAGGAGTTTCCTGGGTGAAGTTTAAAACTGGCCCCTATTCATGGAGAGCAAGGAGAGACCGAATAAAGACACATACCACTCCAGATTGGCAGATGGCAGGTTTAAATAAGCAAGGGGACTTACTTACCAGACCTGTCTCGGGCACTTGTGAGACCGGTAGATCTCTGCACCCAGCCACCAGAATCTTAAAAGTTTATATAGAAGCCTTAATTGGGTTCAGTCAGGTATTCAGTCCAGACGGTGTCATAACACCTTCCCCTCTCAAGGCTATGTCCTTTAATGACTGCCAGTATGGAAATAGTAGGTGGGACGCATATTCCAAGGACAGGACCAGAGTAAGGAGCTTCCAATTGCCTGGGTTCAGCTTGTGGGTCAACTCGTGGCTGATAAGAATCAAGAGGTATCTTTTTAAAGTCCTGTCAAAGTATATCTGATAGCTTTTTTCAGGCACTCATTCATAATTAGGACCATAAAATAGTAAAAGGAAGAAATAAAATGGCTTTCACAGTTTGTGATGTGTGGTTGTGAAAGAATTTGTGACTATTGTAAATTTCAAATTTGGTTAGGTTATAGGTACTAGGAAGAGAGATGATGGGGCTTGTGGTGGAGTGCACATTTCTTGAATGTCAAAGGAGGATAACAGTACTCATGCTTGTGAGAATTAAGTGATGTTACTATATAGAAAAGCTCTTTGAAAATTGCAGTGCATTATGCAGATTTTCATTTTATGTAAAAATGGTTATATGGGAGAGCTTAACAACCACATTAAGTTTTTATCCTGTCTAAATCCATCATATGTATATATCTAGAATAGTTTGATTTATAAGGAGCTTTGAATTATGAAGTGATTTGAATATTTGAAATCTGTATATATTATCCAAATCTTTTGAAAGATTTTATTTCCAATGTCTTTTCTCTAGTAATATGTACTCTATCACCCATTTAGCATTAGAGGACATGTATAATATTCAAATTTTATATAAGAAACAACTAAATAGTTTAATTGCTCAAAACTTTTTAAAGTAACTTAAAAAACAATGTTATGACTTCACGTCTTAAATTCTTTAGTACCAACAAAAGCATGACCAAGATGCGAAACAAGTTGAACACAAGCCTGCACAAAGTCGTTTAATACGTGTAAGAAGTAAATCTGATATTTCACTTTCACAGCAACAAGGTAAGATTCATTTTCTTGTAATATAATAGTTTGATGCTTGCCCTGATATTGAACAAGTATATGATGAAAATTCTTTATTTTTGTCTACATCACATTCTTGTCTGTAAGTTTTCTGTTTTTTCTTAGTCCATTGGGATAAAGAATCTCGTATCATATTTGACTGTATATTTGTTCTTTGTACCAATAAACTCCATTTCTAATGAATTTAAAAACTCTTAGGTAGTGTTTTTCCTTTAATCTTATCTTTTGGTTCTTATGCAGTTGATTGCCTTTTTATCTGTTTATAGGTCTGTATCTGTGTCAGAGTTGTCTATTTTAAATTATGTGAAAAAGGCAGGGGCTGTGGCTGTAAAGGTGCTTCTTTGTAAAGGCTATTCAGTGTTGTGGGTGATGCTGACCAATAAACACAACTTAAAAAAAACAAAGGATTCTCACACTGAATGCACATTATGTAAATGACCAGTTGTGTGGTTGAACTTCAATTCTATAGTCAGCATCATAGCATTTTGATGTTCCTTTATGTTTCTGAAAGACTGTTGGCTTTCTGCTTTATTTACCTTCTTGCTTCTTAGTCACTTAAATTTAATATAACCTAAACTCTGAAATTTGGCAGTAGAAATTAAGATATTTTCTGTTTTAAAACTTTATTTCCACAATCCAGGAAGAAGTATTAGGAATGTTTTAAGCAGTAGAACATTTTTCTTTGCTTTTATGCTTGTGTTTTTTTTTTAATCTCATTTACTGAATGCCAGTATAATTGCAAATGTAACTATACATTTAGTGTTACAGGAAAGACCCAAAACAAGGACATACTCAAGATATTTATTAAAATTATGCTATATGAGGTTTAGATTTTTACTTTTGTTTTTTGTTCCTCTCTTGCGCCCACCTCTCAGAACTTTGCCTTCCTGACCACCTTTTAACCTGACCATGGTACAATAATGTGAATATTGTATTTTAGAATCCCATGGAAACTTGGCTGTAAAACTCTTCTTATAGTATTTAAAAATTAATCAAAACAGTATATAGATAGGAACAAATGAATGTTTCTAAGATAATGGCAGGACTGACTTGATGCCCTTCTACTGTTACCATTCACGGTCAAAGACTATATATTTAAGTTAGGTTTAAAAAAATTGTAATGTCTTAAAATTATTAGTAAATTTTGTCTCCTTGGGAGATATTGTATGTGATAAAATGATCATTTTTCTCAGGTGATGGGAAAATTTGGTAAGATTTTAAAGTTAAGTGTCTCTCTTCAGGAAAATGACATTCAGTTTCACACATACATGAATGACCACAAGATGGCAATAAATTCTTGTTGGCTTACAACAAAATGTCATGAAGTACAATGTTGTTAAATAGTGTCTAATTAACATTTAATAAGTCAATAAAAATTGTATGAATAAAAGAAACCGAGGTGTTAGCTGGTTAAAGCAAGTTTTATTTAGAAGAGTTTAGAATGGTTAGATTTAATATATATAATTTTTTTTCATTTAATTTTATATGTAATACAGAAGTTAGAAGATCAGACCTATATCAGCTTTGACTGAGACAAATAAATACCCAGTGAGCTATAAATAGAACATTTGAAAATAGAAGCCAAGTGTTTCACTCTATAACTGATACAGATCTCCATATTGAATACTTTTTTAATGAATGTGATTGCCTTGGCAAATATAGTCAGTTATGACTTTTTTTTTCCCATAAATTTTGTGGGTTTTATTTTTTCTCTGATGAAACTCTAAGACATTGCCAAATGTTTCAGAGAATAGGAGAGTCACAATGCCAAAATAATCCTCTAGGGCTCTCAGGACTTTGGGTGACCTTGAAGGAATTCAATCCTATCTCTCATACAGGCCTTGAAGATAATGAAGGAAATTCACCTTATCACAAGGGAATCAAAACCACATCTTTTCTGGCAGCTAAATGCTTCTAAGAATACTTGAACCCCAAATTATGACTGTTTTGGGGAGAAGTATCCTATATTTCACTTTGAAATGTGTACTAGTTTAATATGTGTATATAAAGAATCAAGTAGCTTCACTAGCAGTAGCAGCTGTTTCAGTGATCATTACAAATTGACTGAAGATTTGGTAGGACATGAGTTCCAGCACTATGCTTCCGAGAAGTCTGTAAAATCCTTGTTTCTGCTCCCCCTTGATTATAACTTTCAGCTTTTAATATAAAAAGAAATTGAATTGATCTGACAGATGGTTATCTTTGGAATCTAAGAGTGAAATTCTTTCATTTGGTATTGAATTCATTGGTTGTATTTTTGTCCACAGGATACCATTTTCTGATTCTAAGTCCTGATTAATGGGTTTATAGTGAACATAACAATTTAAGTGATTTCAGTGAGTCATTTAATTTTTTTTCCTTTCTACTATGCAAGTTAACTTTTACTGCTTCTTTTTCTGGGCAAGTTGACTTTCTTCCATATAAATAAGAGACTGGTTTTAAATCTGCTTGTTTGTTATAAACCCAAGAACAGTTAAATTCTATTAAGTAATGTATTAAAATAGTTCACTTTATTTTTTTATTTTTTACATTCTATCAGTATCTTTTTTTTAAATTTGAGTATAGTTGACACACAATGTTACACTAGTTTTCTGGGTACAATATAGTGATTTGACAAGTTTATACATTATGCTGTGCTCACCACAAGGGTAGCTACCATCTGTCATCACATGACAGACACTATTACAACATCACCGACTATATTCCTTATGCTGTGCTTTTTATTCCCGTGACTTATTCATTCCATAACTAGAAGCCTGATTCTCCCACTCCCCCCTATTAACTGTTTTGCCCGTCTCCCCACCCCCCCCCGACCCTTCCTTCTAGCAACCATCAGTTTATTCTCTATATTTGTAGGTCTGATTCTGCTTATTCACTTGTTTTATTTTTTTAGATTACACAGAAGAGTGAAATCATACATATTTGTCTTTCTCAGTCTGACTTCCTTCACTTAGCATAATACCCTCCGGGTCCATCCTTGTTGTTTCAGATAGCACAATCTTACCATTTTTTTATTGCTATGTAATATTCCTGCGTATGTGTGTGTGTGTGTGAGAGAGAGAGAGAGAGAGAGAGAGAGAGAGAGAGAGAGAGATCTTTCTTATCCATTTGTCAATGGGGACTTACATTGCTTCTGTGTCTTGGCTGTTATAAATAAGCTGCAATAAACATAGAGGTGCAAATATCTTTTTGAATTTGTATTTTTGTTTTATTTGGATAAGTATCCAGTAGTGGAATTGTTGGATCACATGATATTTCTATTTTTAATTTTTTGAGGACCTCATATTTTCCACAGTGGCTATACCAATATCCATTCCCACCAACAGTGTACCTTTTTCTCTACATCCTTGCCAACACTTGTTATTTCTTGTCCTTTTTTATTTTAGTCATTCTGACAAGTGTGAGGTAATATCTCATTGTGGCTTTGATCTGCATTTCTCTGATGATTAGGGATGTTGAGCATCTTTACATGTTTCTGTTGGCCACTTGTCTTTTTTAGAAAAATGTTTATTTAAATCCTCTGCCTATTTTTAAATCAGATTGGTTTTTATTGTTGAGGTATATAAGTTCTTTCTTTATTTTGGATATTACCCCTTATTGGATATATCATTTGTAAATATCTTCTCCCATTTAGTAGGTCACCTTTTTGTTTTTGTTGACGGTTTCCTTCACTGTGCAAAAGCATTTTATTTTGTGAAGATACAAAAAATACAGATGCAAAGGAGTACATGCATCCCAAAGTTTATAGCAGGATTATCAACAATAGCCAAAATATGGAGAGAGCCCAAATGTCCATCAACTGATGAATGGATAAAGAAGATGTGGTATATATATATTATTCAGCTATCAAAAAGAATGAAATCTTGCCAATTGCAACAACGTGGATGGAGCTAGAATGTAGCATTTAAGTGAGATAAATCAATCAAAGAAAAACAAATACCATATGATTTTACTCATATGTAGAATTTAAGAAACAAAACAGATGAACATATGGGAAGGGTGCAGGGAAGAAGAGAGGGAAACACACCACAAAAGACTCTTAACAATAGAGAACAGACTGAGGGTTGATGGGGGGGGGGGGGGCTAGATGGGTGATGGGCATTAAAGAGGGCACCTGTTGTGATGAGCACTGGGTGTTGTATGTAAATGATAAATCACTGAATTCTACTCCTGAAACCAATATTTCACTGTATGTTAACTAACCAAAATTTAAATTTAAAAAAAATTGATAAAAAAATAAAAATAAAATAAATAAGAATGTAGAAGATCTAAGCAACAATATTGACCAATTGAACCTAGTTGATAAACAGCTGATTTGGGGGCACCTGGGTGGCTCAGTTAAGTGCTCAACTTCAGCTCAGGTCAGAATCTCACAGTTCATGGGTTCAAGCCCTGCATCAGGCTCCATGCTGACAGTGCGGAGCCTGCTTAGGATTCTCTCTCTTTCTACCCTTCCTTCACTGATATTTTCTCTCTCTATCAAAATAAATAGATAAACTTAAATTTTTTTTAAAAAGCTGATTTTACTTCCTAAGTAAACTTGAAACATTAACCAAGATTGACAATATTCTGTATCATGAAACAAACCTCAGTAAATTTAAAACAGTTAAAATCATACAAAATATATTCTCTGACCTCAGTGGAATGAAAATGAAAATGAATAACAAAGATTCCTGGAACATTACTAAATATTTGGAAATTAAATTGCACACATTTTAATAAACCTTGGGTCAAAAAGGAAATTACAAAGGGAATTAGAACTATTTTGAACTTGGGGCACCTGGGTGGCTCAGTCAGTAGAGCATCCAGCTACGGCTCAGGTCATGATCTTATAGTTCGTGGGTTTGAGCCCCACATCAGGCTCTGTGCTGACAACTCAGAGCCTGGAGCCTGCTTCAGATTCTATGTCTCCCTCACTCCCTCCCCCCCCACCGCTTGTTCTCTGTGTCTGTCTCTCAAAAAATTAAAAGAAAAAAAAGAAATATTTTTAACTGAATAAAAATGGAAACACCACGTACCAAAATTCATGGGATGCTGCTGAAGCAGTGATTAGAGGGAATTTTATGGCATAAATGCTTACATGATAATAGAAGAGAAAGGTCTAAAATCAGTGCTCTAAACCTCTAATGGAGGAAACCTGAAAAAGAAGGGCAATTAAACTTCTAATAAACAGAAGGAAGGAAAAGAACAGAATGAAATTGAAAACCTAAACATAATAGAAACCCAGTGAAACCAAAAGCTGGTTCTTTGAAATGACTGGTAAATCAATAAACCTTAGCCAGAATGATGAGGGAAAAAGGAGAAAACACATGAATCATTAGTATTAGAAGTTAGAGAGAGGAAATCAGTACAGATCCTATGGAAATTAAAGAGATTATAAAGTAATATTAGTATCTTTATGCTCATAAATTTGGCAACATTGGTAAAATGGAAAAATTTTATCTAACTTGAGAAGAAACTGATAATTAAGTAATCTTATATTTGTTAAAGAAAAAGTGAATTTTTAGCTTAAAATCCTCCAATAAAGAGAACCTGAGGCTCAGACGGTTTCACTGGAGAATTCTACCAGATATTTAAGAGAGAAATAATGCCAGTTCTACTCAAACTCTCCCAGAAAATAGAAAAGAACTCTTCTTACCAATACCCTGATACCAAAACCAGACAAAGACATTTCTGGAAAAGAAATTTATAGACCAATATCTCTCATGAACATAGACAAAAAATTTCTCTATAAAATATTAGCAAATTGAATCCAACAATATATAGAAAGACAGTAAGTGGACCAGGTGGGTTTATCCCAGGAAAGAAAGGTTGGTTCACCATTCAAAAAGCAATGTAATTCACTATATGAATATACTAAAAAAAAAAAAAAATGTGATTTTCTCAATAGATCTAGAAAAGCTTTTGACAGTAGTCAACATCTTTTTATGATTACAGTATTCAACCAAGAATCAGAGGAATCTTTCTCAACATGATAAAGGAAAGACATTACAAGAAACCTATAGTCAATATCACACATGATGGTGAAAGACTAAATGCTTTCCTAGTAAAACTGGAAATAAACAATGAGGTCTGCTCTCATTACTCCTTTTCAAAATCATACTGGCTGTTCTAGCCAATGCAGTGATGCAAGAAAAATCAAAAAAGGCATACAGATTAGAAAGGAAGAAATAAACTTACTTCTATTTGGTCATGCATGATTATATAAAGTGCCACAAGGCCTACAAAAATCCTACTGGAACCAACATGTTTATCAAGTTCACAGGGGCTACAATATCAATGTACAAAAATCAGTGATATTTCTTTGAACTAGCAATGAAAAATTGGAAATTGTAATTAAAAACTATAATATATCATAGCAACATAAATGTGAAATATTTAGGTATAAATCTAATGAAATATTTTCATGATTTGTGTGCTAAAAACTACAAAAACATCTGATGAGAGAAATCAAAGACCTATATAAATGGATAAGACTCAAAATTAAGAAGTCAGTTCTCCCCAAATTGATCCATAGATTCAGTGCAATCTCAGTCAAAATTCTAATAAGATTTTGGTAGATACTGATAAGCTCATAAGGAAATGCAGAAGGCCTGGAATAGCCAAAATAACTTTTAAAAAGAAGAGGTTGGAGGATTTACACTATGGCTTTAAAACATTTTCTAAAGCTACAGTAATCATGATAGTGTAGTATTGGCATAAAGATTAACAGGTAGATAGATCAGTGGAATAGAATCCAAAAAGAGTCCATACATTTATAATCAATTGATTTTTCACAAATAGCAAAGAATTGAATGAAGAAAGGATAATCTCAACAAATTGTGTTGGGTCAAGTGGTCACCTATGTGCAAAAAAATGAACCATGACCCATATCTCACAAACATATACAAACATTAGCTCAAAATGGATCCTAAATCTAAATGTAAAGCCAAAAGCACTAAAACTTCTAAAAGAAAAATAGGAGAAAATCTTTGTGACCTGTGGTTGGGCAAAGATTTTTAAGATGTTATAGAAAAGTCATAGTTCCTAGAAGCATATATTGATTGATTGGATTTAATGAAAATAAAAACTTTTTCAAAAGACACTGTTAAGAGAATGAAATAGGATAAACTACAGATTAGGAGAAAATATTTGCAAATCCACTTTTTGATAAAGAACTTGAATCCAAAATATGTTTTAAAAACATAAAACTCAGTAGTAAGAATGAGTTTAGAGATTTGAATAGACACTTCACTAAAAAAAGTTATATGGATGACAAATGAACACACAGAAAGATGTTAAACATCATTAGTTACTAATGGGAGGTGCAAATTAAAAAGTAGATACCACTAACTACCCATTAGGTCGGCTGAAATCAAAGAAACTGGTAACATCACACATTGATGAGAAGGCCGAGCAATTCTTATTCTTGTACATTGCTGGTGGAGTGCAAAATGCTACAGCCACCTTGGAAAAACAGTTTGGCAGTTTCTTCTAAAATTAAATAGAAATTTACTATACAACCCAGCAGTCCATATACTAGGTATTTACTCAAGAGAACTGAAAACTTATATTCACATAAAACCTGTACTCAATTTTTAACAGTTTCATTTATGATTACCAAGAAGTGAACCTAGATGTCCTCCAACAAGTGAATGGATAAGCAATGTATGGTACATCCATACAATGGAACTCAGCAACAAAAAGGAATGAAATGCTGATATACATAAAAGCATGGATGAGTCTCATTGCTTTATATAAAATGAAAGAAGCCAAATTCAAAAGCCTTCATACCGTATTTATGTGACAATTACAGCTATATGACATTTGGGAAAAAACAAAAGTATCTATATTAGGAGAACAGATCAGTGGCTTCTAGGAGTGAGAGCAGGGTTTGACTACAAATGGCAGGAGGAACTTTGGAGGTGATATAGATGTTCTAGATCTGGATTGTGGTGGTGGTTATATAACCAGGTGTTTGTCAAGAGTGAATCTTGGGCACCTGGGTGGCTCAGTCATTGATTTCACAGTTCGTGAGTTTGAGTCCCACATCGGGTGAGCTCATGCCCTCATCGGGTGAGCATGAGCCCCTTTTGGGGTAAAACACGAGCCCCCGGTGAGCCCCACTTCTCCATCTGTCCTTTGTGGGATATTCTCTTTCTCTCTCTCTCTCTCTCTCTCTCTTTCCCCCCCACCCCTTGTTCTCTAGTGACCTTTCTTTTGCTCTCTCTCTCTTTCTCAAAAAAAAAAAAAAAATAGTAAATCTTACTGGGTATGAATTATGCTTCAGTAAAGCTAACTTAAATATTACTGACCCTTTTCTATTATGAATTTTCTTAGTTAACTTTTGTTAAAAGTTTGTTATATGGGAATGTATAAAAGGTTTTGTTGTTAAAAGGTGTTTAAATGTGACACTGAGTATTTTACATACAATTATTCACATCTTTTTTTCTGTATTTAACACTTCAGGAGGAGATAGTTGGCTATACTTTTATAATACATTGTATCTTCAATATAATATATATTGGATTTCTAGGTATTTATTTGAGAATACATTTTATTCAAGCTAGAAGCCTGGGACATTTAAGCTTTGTAATTAATAGCAACTAACTAGTAACAGAAGAGAAGATAGTATGTGCTAATCTGAAAATACATGTTTAGATTTCAGAAAAGAAAGAAGTGTCAGCTCAAAACTTTACTGGCACATCCAATATCCAATATAATGTATCATTAACCCAGTCCAGTTCAATAAACACTGAGTTCTCTCACACACTACACTTTTTTTTTTTAAACTTTTTGTTAAAGTTAACTTATTTTTGAGAGACAGAGAATGAGCAGGGGAAGGGCAGAGGGAGAGGGAGACACAGAATCCGAAGCAGGCTTCAAGCTCTGAGAGTCAGCACCGATACTGACACAGGGCTCCAACCCATAAACTGTGAGATCATGACCTGAGCTGAAGTCAGACGCTTAGCTGACTATGGAGCCACCCAGGCGCCCTGCCCCACTACACTTCTAAGCCTTGATGTTTTTGCATGTTATCTTCCTTTTATGTGTAATTTTCTTCTTTCCCCACTTTGCGTGTCTTTCTTTTTCAACATCTAGCTCCATTTTTCTGAGTCCTTACTGAACCTCCGATTGCAAATGACTTATTTATCTTTAACTCCAACCCCAGCTTTTTTGTGCCCTGAACATGATCATAGTTTTACTGATAATTTCCGCTATCAGCCTGCTAGGTACTCTCTTTTATCTCATTTGTTCCTCAAAATACCATGACATGCAGGTAGTTCCATTCCCCTTTTATAAAAAAAAAGGATAAAGTTCGTGAAGGATGACTAACTTTCCCATAGCACAGTTTTAGAAACTGAAGATATAGAATTCTAGCCCTTACCTACCTGAGTGCAAAGCTGATATTCTTTTCCTTGTTTCATACTATTTTGTGGAGTAAGCATTTAATACATATTTATTATGTGACTTAACAGCTTTCTGGAAGGAACTGCCTTTATCATCTCTACATTGCCTAGACTGATTATTCAGAAGGTCAGAGAAACTGATAGTTCTGTGGTTTGTTTAAGATAGGTTATCTTGTTTGTTATTTAAGAGATGATGTTTCCCAATGTGTTTAATGCACAGTAATCAATAAGTATTTATTGAATCAAACTTAAATATCATTTGCTACTGACCACAAACATTTAATTCTGTTATTTAGTAAAAAGAAGAAAGAAGAAAAGAGAGAAAAGAAAATATATCATCCCAATTGTTTTCTAATTACTGACACCTTTAATGTAGATAGTGAGCTATAGTGGAATAATCTAAAGGCTGCTTTTAGATTTTTACCTGCTTTTCTAAAACATTGTATGATTTCTTTTGTAGTATTGATGTTTTCTTATTCTTCAAGGACAAATTAGTTGAGCAGGGTGGGGGCAGCCAAGAATTTGCCCAAGGGTAGGAAGAGTTAAATCAGGTTACATATTAGTCAGTGGGCAGTCTTCTTGAACTCTAGAGGAAAAGAGAATAGTATGGCATCATTCATTCATTCTGTTTTTAAAAATTGAGATATAATTCTTATTTTAAAATTATCCTTTTTAAAGTATACAAGTAAAAAAATCTTTTTGATGTTTTTATTTATTTTCGAGAGAGAGCAAGAGACAGAGCGTTAGTGGGGGAGAGAGGGAGACACAGAAGCAGGCTCCAGGCTCTGAGCTGTCAGCACAGAGCCTGACGCGGGGCTCGAACTCACAAACTGTGAGATCATGACCTGAGCTGAAGTTGGCCTCTCAACCACTGAGCCACCCAGGTGCCCCAAAATGTACAATTTAGTGGTTTTTAGTATTTTTTTTAAAGTTATGGAACCATGGCCATTATCTAATCCCAGAACCTTTCCTTTGTTCTAAAAAGAAACCCCATACCTGTTAGTATTGCTTTTCTTTTCTCCTCTCCCCCAGTTCCTGGAAACTACTAACATGCTTTCTGTCTCTATGGATTTACCCACTCCGTACATTTTATATAAACGGAATCATACAATATGTGACTTTGGTGTCTGGCTTCTTTCACTTAACATGTTTGTTTTCAGGGTTCATTCATAGTGTAGCACATATCATTACTTCATTCCTCTTTATGGCTGAATAATATTCCAGTGTATGTTCATTCTTTGGTCAACCTTTCCCAGCATGCTTTTCATGTTTAGGACTGTAGAAGGCAGTGCGGACCTAGAGGGAGGAATGAGACAAAGCAACTACTCTCAAGGGATAAAGAGAAGAAAAGGGTGGTTAAGAGGAATAATTTTTGAAATCACTGCATTTCCAATAATTTGTTAGAATGCTATTAAATATGAAAAGAGAAATACCTTTATGTAATCATACTGTCAAATTGTCACTTTTTTCTTACAGTGATGAAAAAAAACACGTGTTAGGTCCACTGCTGACCGTCTTTATGTGTATACATTTCTTCCATTTTATGTGAGGATGTTTGGAGGACGGGGGGCATAATCCATGGGAGAAAAGGCACTCTTCTGGCACATTAATGGATTTTTAACACAGATGATTATTTCAGCTGTTTATTCCTACAAGAAAGGATTTACACCTTTGTAAAAGAATATATATTATATATAATTCTTTATTCGCACACACATATATGTAATCATGGAGATAAATGTGCGTAACTAAGGATATTCCATCAGAATGAGCAAAATATATAAAAGGATTGATCTGGAAGATCTGTTAAATAAGACACTGAAAACTGCTCAAGGATTTCCATAACATTTTCACTTGTTGGCACTAAAAGTAATTTCCTTTTCTATGTAAGAGTTTTAAGTTTGGAAATTATTTAATTTTCCTGTTGTAGAATTAATTGTACACTGTACATGGAGAGCTTAGATTTTTCTCAAGTCTTTGACGTTAAACACATCTCACCAAAAACATACACCAGCATTGTTTTTGAAGACTCGCCAACATTCCAGAAACCTCTGCAACCCTTTCATTGTCCTTAGCCAGACTTCCTGAAACCTGACTTTAAAGGTTTTATGATTTTTATTGAAATCAAATTGATGTAAAATATAATTTAAAGAAATAGATTAACTTAGTGCCCTTTTTATTCATCAGCCACTAAAGAATAATTTAATTTTCCAAAGTAATAATTGTATAGGTAAATGTAGGTTATCAGTGAGGTAGATTTGTCTTTTTTTTTTTTTTTTAAGTTTACTTATTTTTGAGAAGAGAGAGTGTGCAAACGGGGGGAGGGGCAGAGAGAGAGGGAAACAGAGGATCTGAGGCAGGCTGTGTGCCAACAGCAAGAGAGCTTGATGCCCGGCTCAAACTCACGGACTGTGAGATCATGACTGGAGCCAAAGCTGGACGCTCAACTGACTGAGCCACCCAGGCGCCCCTAGATTCATAAGTCTTGAAGGCAGAGGGACCATCCAGTTCAATAGAACCAAAGATTATAACTCCGATTAGTGGTAGCATCTGATCTTCTTACATCAGTAATATTTCTGAATATTACTGAAATATTTCTGAATATTTCTATCATACTACACTGCCATTCCCCAAAGAAAACTAATTGCAGTTCTAAGTTAATGTGTTATAAATGCTATTCTTCTAATCAATATAATAATCTTTTAATTTTTTGGCAAATTTAGTTTTATATAAATAAAACAAAATTAGATAGATTATTTCAACTAACAGATTATTCTACTAACCCACTTCTACCCTAAATAAAAAAAGAAGCTTGGTTATTTCAATTCCAAATGAGTTAGAATAGAGAAGTAATATAGACTTACTGTACTTACAGGATGAACTACTACTAGATTGTTTCTTTGTTAGTCTCTAATACAGTGGTTGTCAAACCTTCACAGACATAGGAATCTCTGGCACTCTGAATTCAATCTAGATCCCCACCTCTCCCTGAGAATTTGATTGTTTGCCTGAGGTGTGACCTGGGAATCAGAATGTTAACTGGGATCCCTGGTGATTTTGATACAGGAGGAGGAAGACCACCCTTTGTGAAATACTGCTTAATGACTCCAGATAGTCTTGTGACTTCTGTTCTACTATAGAATTAGAAGCACTACAACATAAAGCTTGTACTCTGGAGTCAGACTGCCTTGGGTTCAAATCCTAGCTCTGCTAATCCTTAGCTGGTGACCTTGGGTAAGATACTTAATGTCTGTGTGGGTGTGTTGATATAGTAGAGACATGCAGTGCACTTAGAATAGGACCTGACACGTATTAAGAGCTATGAAAATATTAGCTGTGATTAGCAGGATTGTCTCTAGGACACTTCTCCTTTTGGAATACTCATGTTGTAATCAGCTCTTATTTAACAGCTAGGAATTGAACCTCTAATTGGTCCTGAGCTTTAAGGATGTTTGTAAGAAAATGTTATAGATGGGACATGTCTGTACAGTGTTAGAGAGATAAACTGATTTTCAACACAATTTTTCACTCTCCAGTGAATATATTGAAGATATATATAAAATCTTGGGTTATTTTACAGAACTTTCCATTGACTTGCATGCTGGGCAACTAAATATACTGAAGCTTATTAAACCAAGGGGATTTCCAATCTGTAATCCTATCTATTGGCAAGTGAGTATTTTAGTAAATTCATTCTGTCAGCAATTCTCTCATCTTTAAATCCAAGAGAGAAACTGATAACTCAAGAGCTCAACAATTATATATGAGCTGTGGCATCCTGATTAAAAGTAAAGATTAAGATTAGAGGCAAGGGTGCCAAGGTGGTGGCTCAGTCGGTTGGGCAACCAACTCTTGAGTTCAGCTCAGGTCATGATCTCGCAGTTCATGGGTTTCAGCCCCATGTAGGGCTCTGTGCTGACTGTGTGGAGCCTGCTTAGGATTCTCTCTTGGCCTCTTTCTCTGCCCCTCCCCTGCTTGTGCTCTCTCTCTCAAAATAAATAAATAAACTAAAAAAATATATTAAAAAAGATTAGGGGCAGTATCCGGTACACATGAAGGTATTAAAAATGACTAAATTTCTTAGGAAATACCCCCCCCATACACCTCTGATGGCAAAAGGCAACATAATTTCATTGTCACCCCTAGTAACCTTCCTTTTTGTTCTTGTAAACATTTTTTTCCTTTTTATTGTACTTACATAATTTTTTTAAATTTTACTTTTTAAAAAACTTTTATTTGTTTTTGAGAGAGACAGAACATGAGTGGAGGAGGGACAGAGAGAGAGAGGGAGACACATACTCTGAAGCAAACTCCAGGCTCCAAGCTGTCAGCACAGAGCCCGATGCAGGGCTCGAACTCACGAACCGTGAGATCATGACCTGAGCCAAAGTCGGATGCTTAACTGACTGAGCCACCCAGGCACCCCTATACTTACATAATTTATTTTATTATGTAGAAAAGTTAATGAAGTTTCTTATCCATAAATAATTTTGCTTTTTACCACTATTATTATTGATGTTCTATAGAATAAGATTTTATTTATGTAAAATGCCCCCAAATTTTTGCCTTTGGCCCTAGCCTTTCCCCATCTAACTGTAAACAAAGGTGAGCCTATATATTTGGAATAATGAGCAGCTGTGCTCCTTGGAGTGTGTAGGGATAATTGTCTTATTCGTTATACAGCTTAATGCCTCTTTTTTCCTTCCTCCCCTAACATGACTAATTTGCATAATGGGACACCGGAGCAGATACTGTGAAGTAGCTAGTGCCTCAGTTAAACAGAACCACTTTGGTCATGTGTTCTTTCTCCCACCTGTAGTGGGACCTCCAATTACTTGGTCTTACTTCTCTTGACTGGCTATTCCTGGGGCCTCCTATCTTGCCTGACCTATATGGTTGACCCATTTCAGTTCTGTCTTATCACCATGCAAGACTTGATGTCTCTTTGATCTATGCTAATCCCCACTCTGCATTCCTCCTACTTTCAAGGGTCTCTGATTTTGTTCTCTGCTCACCAAATCCTGCAGGATGATGATGCTATTTGTGTAATTATAGCCTGTTAGCAGACTGTGGGGCTTGAGTGGGACTTTTGCCATTCCCCAGGAATTCTTTTACTAATTTCATATTGACCTTCACTCCCAGATAGCACCTATTCCAGCCCTTCACCTCAAATCCTTAATCCCAGGTTTATCCCTCAATTCTCTTTTAATGCATGCTTTTGCTTTTCTGAGGTCTGTTCTTTCGAATGTGAAGATTTATAGCTATTCTGTCCCCAAATTCTTCTTTTCATATTTTTTACTTTGGGGTTGAAGAAAGAGCTATGCTTTTTTCCCTCTATAAAGGTAACTTCCACCTGCAGCCTCGATCCCACCTCATTCTACTCTTGACAGAGGGAGAGGGGGAAAGATGTCATCCTGAGAGAAGAAAAGAAAAGAAAGGGAGGAATAGAAGAAGGGAAAAGGGGGGTAAGGAGATAGTGGAGAGGGAAGGGGGAGGAGGGGAAGGAAGAGGTTAGGGATGGCACGGAGATGAGAAAAGGGAGAAGCAAATGGGACAGGGAATGAGTGTAGAATAAGCAGGATCATTTATTTTTCATCTGCAGAATGAGGGATGGGCTTCATGATCCTTCAGGTGATGTGTAGCCATACACACCTCATCACTCTATTCCTTCTGAGCCCCTCATCCCCCTATTCCCTGTATTTTCTGAGCTCCCACCCCACCCCCACCCCCATGCCTTTTTCTGTGTCTTTACTTAGAACTATCCCCTCCCCTGCCCTCTGACACAACGTCCCCATCCCCTATAGACATACTTTCTTTTTTTTTTTTTTTTTTAAATTTTTTTTAACCTTTATTTATTTTTGAGACAGAGAGAGACAGAGCATGAACAGGGGAGGAGCAGAGAGAGAGAGGGAGACACAGAATCTGAAACAGGCTCCAGGCTCTGAGCTGTCAGCACAGAGCCCGACGCGGGGCTCGAACCCACGGACCGCGAGATCGTGACCTGAGCCGAAGTCAGACGCTTAACCGACCGAGCCACCCAGGCGCCCCCCCTATAGACATTCTTGATCCATTCTGTGTCCTTGAAGGGCCCATAGCGTTTGGCATATATTTCACTTCTAGCCCTCATTAGTGTCATATTCTGTAGGAGTATTTTCTTACAGCCTGTCTCCTTCTCTAGGAAGGAAATTTCCTAGACACAGTCACCTTATTTCATTCATCCCTGCTCCACCTACATTCTATAGCACAGCACCTTATATGGTAGGTTCTCAGTAAATGTGTATTGGATCAAATGTATTAGTTGACTCTATTGTCCCATCTAGTGCAGGGGCCTTTTTTTTTTTTTTTTTAACAATTCTCTTTCTCTCCATTCATTCATTCATTCATTCATTTATTCACTCTTGAGTAGTTGTTATGTGCCAGGTACTGTTCACCACCTTGGGATACTGTAGTAAACATAAAAGTTGAAATCCCTATAAATAGTAAATAAATTTACAAAAATTTCAGATGACAATAAATGCTGTGAAAAAAATAAAGGGTTTACAGAAGAATTCCAAGTGTCAACAGACAAATGTGGAGTGAGCACTAATATTAGAAACCCAGCGTTTTGCAACCACCCTAGTAAAGATTAGATCAGGCAAGAATCCTCAGTGAATGCTAAATGTAGAAGGAAGTTTTAATGAGGAGAAGGATATTTGCGTGGTCTTAAAGTATCTCCTCATAGATTGGTTCGTTAGTTGAAAGGGAAAACAAAAGCTAGTACATTGATTGGGCAGTCAAAATTAATATTACCATAGGGGGCAGATAAACTCTGTGTGCTATCCAGGTAGGATATCTGAGCAGGACACAACATTTCCATGTAGTATTCTACCCAAGAGTGCATAACCTGAATGTAGTCATGGATAAATACCACACGAACCTAAAACACAGGGGAAGAAGTTAACAGTTGTGAATCTGGGTAAGTGATATATGAGCTTTCTTTCTTTATACTATTCTTGCAGTTTTGCTCCAAGTTTTATATTATTTCCAAATAAAAAGAAAACATTTTTTAAAGGTATTGCTTCATTTATTTAAAAAATAACGTCGATAGCGATTTGCACTTCTAGTGTCAATTAAAAAGTCATAAAGCAGGGTCATGAATAATGAAGAGAACAAGGTGAGTGGTTTGCTGCTTTAAAACATTTGGTTGGAGAAGTTTTTTTGAAAGAGTTGCATTTGCAGAGAATGAACCGAAGGAGGAAATCTTGCAAACCCCTGGGGAGGAGTATTCCATCTAGAAGGATTAGGAAGAATGAAGGTTTGGAGGTGGGAATGAGCTTGATGTGTCAGTATATCTTGCGTAAAGTTATGCTGGGACAGAACCCAGTCATCACTAAGTGTGGTAGATCTGTTTCTTACCCAGCAAGAAGGCCAGCGTGGCTGGAGGGGAGTGTGCAAGGGGGGCAGTGATAGGAAATGAGAAACGAAATGTAGGCAGATCACATGGAGCCCTGTAAGTCTCTGGGAAGGAATTTGGATTTTATTCTGAGTATGAGAGATTCCTGTGGAAGGTTTGAGCAGGAGAATGGCAAATTCTAATTTACATTTTTAAATAGATCACCCTGGCAGCTAGCTGGAAAACACACTATAGGAAGACAGTACTGGGAACAGGGAGACCAACCGGAAGACTTGCGGTAATCAAGATGAGAGATGGTAGTAGCATGGGCCCCGGTGGGGGTGTCGCAGTGGTCACGTTCCGGCTCTATATATCGATGGTATACCTGATAGAATTACTGAAGAATGAGTTCATTTCAAAAATTATTTATTAAAGTGGATCAGATGTGTAGTGTAGTAGATAGCACAGGCAAGGATTAATTACTCCTAAGTTTCCAAAAGTTACCGGGTGAATGATGGTGTCATTTACTGGGAAGACTGAGGTGAAAACCAGTCATTCTGCATAGGGCATGTGAAGTTTGAGAAGCCTAATAAATCTCCAAGTGAAGAATCGGGTTGGCAGTTTGTTATTTGAGCTCAGGGAAGAGGTTGGGACTGGGGTTGTAAATCTGAGAGTTGATTGTGTGGACACTATTTAAAGCTGTGGGTATGGAGGAGATGACCTAAGGACTGAGTACAGAAAGGGAAGAGAAGCATCCCAGGTTTAAGATCCCAACACTTTCAAGATTTAAAGAGAGAAATGAGAGGCAGCCAGCAAGAGGGAAATTAGACCAAACAGATGATCACCCCACAGTATAGGGAACATGCTAGTTTGCTATACATTTTACAGCTGGAAAGCACTAATTATTCTTTCTGTGTTAACATTCACCTCTCCATAACTTCTCACTATTGGTTCTAGTTTTGTCCTATTGGGTGTTAGGTCTTTCAGTGGGACAGTGTTTCAAGTTTTTGATGGCAGCAATCATAATCCAAAGTCTGTGTGTTATGTTCCTTTTACTCTTCCTTATATAATATTGTTCCCAAGCTCCTTACTAATTTGACCATACTCCCGTCAGTATATCTTGTGTAAAGTTTTGCTGGGACAGAACCCAGTCATCACCAAGTATGGTAGATCTGTTTCTTCCCCAAACACACAACAATGAAACCAACATTTGTCAGGTGCTTTACAGATGACAAAGAAGTCTCATGTAGCGTAGCTCTCATTCTCACAGCAAACTTGTGAATATGTACAGATGTTTTTCTTCTTATTGTTGTTACTTTTATTATACAGTTGGGAAAGCAGAGGTTCGGAGAGGTTAACCTCACTTCTCTTAGATTATCTCAATGTTTACAGACGTTATTAAATACTGTTGCTCGATACTGTGGTTTCCAGTGTTCCAATAAAACCGACCAAGAGTTTTTTTCAGTGACTTGATATCAAGCTAAGTTTTCTGCCTTCTGCAGGTGTGCAGTTGATTTTTTAAGCATAACATTTTTCAACCTTAGTATTATCTTGAGAAATTTCTCAACTGTTCTCTCCTGTATACATTTTTGCTCCCCTCTTGTCTATTATCCACTCAAAGCAAGAGTGATCTTTTAAAAATATGAGTCAGATCACATGACTCCCAGCTCAGAAACCTCCAAAGACTTCTTTTTGCATCAGAATAAAGTCCAGACTGCTCACTTTGACCTAAAAGACCCTGCATGATTTGGCCCTTGTCTTACTCTCTGAAATCATATCAAGATCTATTTATGAAGTAAAACTTATTAAATGTAATTACTTGTTTTTGTCTTAGAAAATTTATGCCAATTCATTATGCTGATATCTTTATATATATAAGCATCCCATTAAGCTAGAAATGGGCAGATTCTGAAGAAGTGTGAAAATAATTATCAGTACGCCTAATAATAGAAATGGTAACAACCTATTTTTTTTTCATAAGTTAACCCAGGGTCTAACAAATACATTTACTGATAAGCCCAAGACAAACTGCCTCTGTTAATCATTATGTGAGAGAGTTGATTCCATGTGCTGAGAAAAATTTTAACAAAGTTTTAGCAGAACTGACACATTTATTCTTAATTTCCTCTATGTAACACTTCAATAAATAACCCTTTTTAGTTTTTCCTTTCCTGCTTTTTGCAGGGGAATTCAGCTTGTAATATAAGCAGAGACCGATTTCTTGGATTTGATGAGTAAATTTAGTCAAAATGGTCAGTTATCCAGCACGATTGCCACACACTAATTTAGACCTTAAAAAAAAAAAGGTGTGAATGTGCGTGCAGCAGAGAGCAAGGGGAAATGCATATGGCTGGAAATGCTTACGACGGCATCAGCCTCCACACACCAAGTTGTTACCCCACTTCTGTTTCTCTGGTCTACTTCAGAATTGCCTTGCCAGGGATGAAAGATCTCATGCAACAGGAAAGTTATCTCTAAGTGTTCGACCTCAGTTTTTAGGGCAGGAAGAGTTAGTGAAAAGTCTGGAAATACAGCCCATGTAAATTGGAAATGCAAGCTGTGTCTCAGGTGCAACATTAATTTTCACAATTCTGTGAAACCTCATTATTTTTTGTTATAAATGTACAAAACAAAACAGGATTACTTCATTATAAGATATGTTCAAACACGTGCATGAAAATACTGTTATTTCAGCTTCCTCGATAGGCTCCTATCCATCACCAAAGAATGATGATTACAGGTAGAAGGCTTTCTTGGGTGTATTTTGTAATTAGTGGTAAATGCAGAGGCCCAAGTTGTACTGGGATTTCCAGTGGGGGGGGGGGGAAGGGGGAGGATGCAGCTGTGGATTATTTTAAGCTAGAATGCTATATACTATGTTTTCAAATACCAGAACAAATTACTCTGTTGTGCAACACATAGAAGTCTTTAAGTGAAATGTCATTGCCAACAAGGTGCCCTAAAATCTAATTGTTACTCTCGGTTGTACTTGTCAACTGGCACTTTTTAGTGTGAGGAGATTCACACAGTCAGGTTAGGGAGAATGCTGGCTCTTTTTCCCCGTGAATATAATTGCCATAATACTTCCCATGTAATGAAGTCAGAAAAAATTATTTAGGTAGAAATGTACTTCTGAGAACCTTGTGATTATTGCCTTTTGTGTCATTCTGCCTACATCAAAACAAATCAGACTTAGGAAGTCATGGAAATACTACGTTGGGTATTTTCTAGTCGCTGCATCAGCACGAGCAGTCACTGTCTAGGTTTTCCAGTTTCTTGAAAGAGCTTAGCCTATGTTCATAACACTTTGTAGGAAACAGCACAAAATTAGTTTCTATGTCCCGATGTATTTCTCTTGGTGTCACAAGAGTATATATTATATAAATGAAATATTTGTCTTTGACAGAAAGACTCGTTCACCAAACTACAATTAATGAATACAAGAATTAGAAATCAAAACTTTGTTTAGTCTGAGGAAAAACAATTCTTTAAACTGTAACCACATGGCTGTTTCTTGTTTGCATCAACTCCGGGTGACTGTTATTGTCTTCTGTGAATTCTCTGGGGCAGGGGCCTGACTTTGTTGAATGAGCCAATTGTTTTCCTTTGTGTTGCCCATCTAGTAAGTTCCCATCTGGTTTGTATCAGACTGTTTTCACAGCCAACAACTGCTGCCTTCTCTATATCCTGACACTTCAGGGCCCCACGCTATCAAAGCACGGCTGCGATGGCCTTGCTGGCAGGGCCTATACAGCTGTGCCTCGCAGCTTGGAGCTATTACCCAGAGTGATGGTAACGTAGAACTTGGACTGGCCCTTATTCCCATCGGTGTCGTGTGTACAGTGAGCAGGAGTCCACCCTCCCCCCCCCACCTCCTCCCCCCAAAAACTTACTAGTCAACAGAAAGTCCTTAAAGCTCTAATTTTAGGATCTGGAATGGTGGTGTTTTTATTTTCTAGTGGCTTCCTGGATTTGAAAGCTCATTTTTCATTCTTTCACTCTTTTTCAAAAGGTACCCGGCGTGGCCTTGGGGAAGTAAACTGGTCACCGTGTCACGTTTAATTTTTGTTTCCAAATTTAGTTAGGAATGGCTAGATATGGCAAAAATCTACTATAAAATCTACACAGATAATACGGTGTCATTTTAGTGATCGTCACAGGCTGTAATATGGAGAAGTTTTTTTTTTTAATTTTTTTTTTAACGTTTATTTATTTTTGAGACAGAGAGAGACAGAGCATGAATGGGGGAGGGTCAGAGAGAGGGAGACGCAGAATCCAAAACAGGCTCCAGGCTCTGAGCTGTCAGCACAGAGCCTGACGCGGGGCTCGAACTCACAGACCGCGAGATCATGACCTGAGCCGAAGTTGGCCGCTCAACTGACTGAGCCACCCAGGTGCCCCTGGAGAAGTTTTCATATTTAGGAAGGATCTCCATCTCGGAAAATAGATGTTCTGTATGCAAACTGTAGAAGCACTTGGGTTCAAAGTGCTTAGTAACTGTTAGGGAGTTACTTTGCCTCCAGTTTTGTTAGCCATCAGATGTCACTTACAAGAATGGGATAACAGTGACCTTTTGTAACAATCTGTGGCCGTGTGTCATTAAAGTTGTATGAGTTATTGTTGAATAAGAGTTTTTTTTTATTTCTTTATTTTTTTATAAATGTTATTTATTTTTGAGACAGAGAGAGACAGAGCATGAACAGGGGAGGGGCAGAGAGAGAGGGAGACACAGAATCTGAAACAGGCTCCAGGCTCTGAGCTGTCAGCACAGAGCCCGATGCGGGGCTTGAACTCACGGACCGCGAGATCATGACCTGAGCCGAAGTCGGACACTTAACCGACTGAGCCACCCAGGCGCCCCAAGAGTTGTGTTTAAATGTAGCTCTGATGTCACATTGCTTCATAAAGTGTAACAGCAAAACTCTTTTGCACCAAAAAAGAATTAAATGACTTTTACAGAAGGTATTAATGTTTTAGAAATGTTTTCAAGATTAGGTAAAATGATATTAGTTTATGATTTCAAATACATTGAGTAGCTAATTGTCACAGAGCATCAAGTATCCCGTAAGTAGTAAGTCCTGTGGAGTCCCAACTACAGCAACAACAACAACAAAATTCACCTTCCGCTTCTGAATAATTTCAGCTCGCTGGTATTTCAAGGTTTTAAGAAAAGAAACAGAAAGGAATTTGTCTTGGTCATTAGCAGTATGGCCTGTGAGTTAGCAACTATTCACTTGGTGTTAACAGCTGGTAAAATTAGTTATTTGGCTGTTCCAGTTGTTGGAAAACAGTTCAAAACTGTGAAGAAATCACCTTTCAATTGCTGAAACTAATCTACTGGGTTTTGTTTTGTTTTGTTTTGTTTTTTCAATTTCAACAGAAGTATAGTATATACACAGAGAAATACACATAGCATGAGTGTACAGCTGAAAGAATTTCCCAAAACGAAGCTCACTTGTGTAATCCATACCCAGCTCGGGGAAACAGAACATCGCCAGCACCCCACCCCCCAACAGCCCCCTCATGTTGCCTTTGTTACAGCCTCCACCCCTCAAGGATAACCACCGTCCTGTGACTAGTCCTCTTAGTTTTCTACTGTAAATAAATGAAATCACACAGAATGTACGGCTTCTTTCACGAGGCAAGCCTATTGTAATTTTTAAGATTCTTTTTGTTTTCAAACCATTACGGCATGCTTTTATAAAGAATTATCTGACAGGAATTTGTTTTAGTAGCTGTGTCACAGGCTATTCAACCAACAGGAAGTGCACCGTAGATAAAATTGTCTACTCTAACTCTCAGTTCTCAACCAAATTTTAATGCTGGAATGTTCCTCTAGACATTCTTGCCCCTAAAAGGTAGGAACTCTGTCATAACACCACACAGCAATACATGCAAGTACTTAAATGGTTTTTAGTGAGCTTTAATAATTAAATGTATGTCATTCAAATAAAGCTTGGTCTGCATTCAGGTAGGTAGGTCATCTATTTTTTAAATTACCAGTCACCTCCTTGGTAGTTGACTATAAGCTTTTACGCTGCCAAGATATGATTTCTAAAATGCTATTATTGGAGAGAATGGTGTACATATTAGATAGGCGGCCAATGAGTAACTTAATCTGGCCAGATTATTTGTTTAAAAGGTGTTAATTTCTTTTTATATTTTTTAACTACTCTAATAATGGTTCCTTTTTTCCCCCAGTGAACTCAAATTGGTATACAACATCCAGGTATTCTAAACATTATTCATTTTAGATTTCTCCTTATTAGCTTTTGTTTCATATTCTGGATGGCACCCATTTAAAAGCTCTTGCTTTGTGGGCTAAAAAATTTATTATTTGACGCCTTCAACTTTATATCCTTAACAGCCATATAGTGCCATGCAGTTTTCTTAAATAATCCATAGAGAATTTATTTAAAATCATAATCTAAAATAATAATGTATAGATTTAAGTATTGCTGTAGTGGTGATTCTTACCAAAGATAGTATTAAAAACCAAAAGATAAACTTTCAAGCCAATAATAAAAAAATTGTAAATACAAGAGTACAAACATTGTAAAGCCCGGGTTGCTATCCTTTTAAATACCACCTTGTGAAATACAATAACATGTAATAAAAAGAAAGAAAAGAAATATAACAATATGGCCTCCTTTCAAGTGGGCACCATGTAGCTACAAGATTTTGAGTGCCCATTTAGATAAAAAGCTGAAGTATTGAACTAAGGTGAGTGTTTGGGAGAAGCATAGTATACAAGTGCTACCATAGCCTAGTAACCAGTGTGTGTCCTCATTTAAAGCTTTTTCAGCAGTGTCCCTGCTTTCCCAGCCTTGGGTTCCATTTCAGATCACTTGTTTTGATGTCATGATATCTTTAAACATTTAGATAAAGGTTAACACATTGGTCTTTTGCAGTAAAGGAAAAAGGATAAATTATATGCTTAGGTTATTTGTGACTCAATTTTTTATTTAGCTTTATCCACTGCTAATTCCCATAGAAATTTGTAGATCAAATATTTGGAAAATTTCCCTTCTCAGCCTTTGACTTAAATACCAATGAGTGTTATGTTTCTTCACTTTTGAGCAGTAGGATGAGGAAGTGTAAGAGACAACAAGTTTGGGAAGCAGTTTTAAATCACGTTGGCCAAAGTATACAGTGTGTTTGAATCCTCACCTGCAAAGCACAATACTCACCTTTTCAGTGACCCCCTCACCCAGCAAGTGTGAATTATGAGGTAGCTACTTGTTAAAGGGACAGATGACAATAGATGACTCTGATACTGAGTTAGTGGCTTTTTTATTTTATTTTATTTTATTTTATTTTATTTTATTTTATTTTATTTTATATTTTATTTTATTTTATTTTATTTTATTTTATTTTATTTTATTTTATTTTATTTTATTTTATTTTATTTTATTTTATTTTTTTACTGTTAGGAGAAATTATTTTAGGAATCAAGACTGTCTCCCACTTTGGGCAGAGTTTTGTTTACATTTATAATATCAACCACACATAGTAGGTACCATCTGTGTATACTTCCTGTATGTGAGGTACTCTGCTAAGAGCCATCATCAGCCTGGCTAGGTAGATCATATTCTCATTATGTATTTGAGGAACCTGAGGCTTGGAGACTTGACGTATTTTGCCCTAGAACACATAGCTAATATATGACAGAACTGGGAATCAAATGCAGTCCAACTCTGAAAGCAAAGGCTGTGCTCTTAAATCTTAAAACATTATACTATGTTTCCTTCCTTGGTAATTTTCTTAAAAGTAGAAGAGAGAATTTCTGATTGTTCTGACAGGTCTCAATATCTGAAGACATAGCCTAGTAGAAGAGTATGAAAAAGTTGGGAGGTGATTAAAGAACTGTTTTGCTTTGGGCTCAGTCCCTCTTACTAATATGTCACCTTGATTTGTCAGTTAATCTTTCTGAATCTTGATTACCATCTTAGCAAGGATAAGACGATCTCGGGGATCCCTTGCAGCTCTACTGCTGTAATATATGAGCAGCAAAGTTGCTTTTTCTTTAACAAAAATCTCCCTGTCCAAAACTATTTCGAAATAATCACAAGCCACAAAGTAATAAAACTACCATTTGTTGAGTAATAAATGTCGGCACTGCTCTGTTATTTACATATATAATCTGTGTTAATGATCATAAGAAACCCATGAGATAGAAGAAGAAATTGAAGCACAAAATGGTAATATCCCACCAAGTGGTGGTATTTCTCCCAGGGGTCACAGCTAGCCCCCATTGGTACGGTGATTTGCATTCAGGCAGTTTAGCTTCCAGGTTTGTGCTCTTAGCTACTGGCTTACAGCTGACTCTCGAATATCATGTCTGCTTGTCAGTTACTTGCAACTTTTTTTTTTTTTATCTTTCATACTACAGTGTAGACTGAATAGAATAAAATGGGCGTTTTTTTTTTTTTCCAGAAAATGACTTCTAAAAGATCACAGAGTAGTATATCCATATGATATAAAGGTTTCAGAAACATTGGTCGGCTGGCTATTTCTTGAACAACTATACATAAAGGACTGAATTAGGCATCTTAGGGAAAATAAGGAAGAATAATGGAGGCAAACCATTTATTTTTTCTTTTATGAAAATCCCAGCATTGCAGTAAATCACTTCAGCCTATGAAATGACTTACTGAAGGCACATCTTAAAAATAATAACAGATTTAGCATATTATTTCCATTTGGATGTTTTTACTAATGCTGCTTTGTTGGATATAAAGAAATGACTTAAGTATGCTTTGGTTTGGAGTAATGAAACAGTTATTCTTTTTTGAGTTAAAATTCATTGTTTTAATAAAGCGGAAATAAGCTGTTGTTTTTGTAAGTTTCAGGAAAATGTTTTTGTTAAGCAAAGAATCTGAATATTAGAAAACATGCTCCTTTTTATTGCAAAGACTATGCAGTGTATAAAATTCACATTTAGGTTGTTAAGAATTCCGAGGTGTTTCATTGCAGCGGCAAGTCCCATTGAGGGAGAACACCTCCTTTGGAGGGTGGAGCCATCAGAATGGAAGGGAGGCCTTGTTAGAAAAAGCCCCCAAAGCGATTCAGATTTTCCCTTCTCCCTACCCCAATCCTGCTGAAAATCGCTGTTTTGAAGAGGTTTCACAGCTCCTTTCTCCAAAGCCAGCCAGGTACAATATATAGCACTTTCTTAAAGAGAATAAAAAAAGAAGGCACTAGAACAAGAAGAGGCAAAGAGAAGTTACCAAGAATAGAAGAAGAATTCGAGTTACAGAATGGAAACATTAACAGCTAGAAGTGGTATGATGTTAACAGGCAGAGAGCTCAATTAATTGTTAGTCTTTAAAATCCCTTATACTTGAGGTAGAACAGGAGCATTAATTGGAAGATTTGCTCACTACTGTCAACTCTGTAGTTTTGTCTTTATGGTTAAAGAGGATTAAGACTGTCTTACTCTTCCTTGTGGTTTTTACAACACCTCCTATAATAATGATGGACACATAAAAAAAATTTTTAATGGAATCCTAGCTAGACCTATGGTAGATTTCCTTTTTCTTTTCTTAGTTTCTACCCAGCTCTGTTTGGTATAAAAGGGGATGACGTTGCTTTTTCTTACTATAACACAATAGAGAAGTTTAAATTCTGGGCCTTGAAGCAATCACTTCAGAGCAGGCTGCCACTTAATTTTACTTGCTACACACACACACACACACACACACACACACACACACAAAGTGGTTCTTCAACGGAAGGGGCCTCTGAGGTGGGACTGATTGGTACCATTGTGGCCACCTTTGTACTATAGGTGCTGTGTAAAATCGGAAAGGTAGCTGTAAAGGGGCCAAGCAGTAACCTCTCCCTCTTTCTCAGAAACTTAGAGGCAGAGTAGGAAGTGAAAATAGACAGTGTTTATATAGTAACATCATAATAAGCACTTTTCATACATGTAAAGATTATTTTAAAACAATATCACAGTTGGATGTTTAATTTTGGTCTATTTGCAGATTGTCAATATAACAGATAACTTGTATTTGCCCACAATCTTACCTTCATAAAAACTATATTTTCTTCTAAAACCATTCTTTGTAAGCTTTTTTTCTTCATTCATCTGTATTACATTTAATTTTTTGACATACTTAATTTTTAGATTTCCAACAGGATGATTACAATAGCTAACATGAATGTTTGTCACCAGTGAGAATCTATTGCTTGCTTTAATCAATGATGCATTGCTTAAAATAATGTTCATTTAAATATCTTCTTCCAAATCCACTGAAATTTTTGTGAAGTAAAGGAAACTTGAGAGATGCTGATTTTTAGAGAAAACCAGAAAATACTGATTATACCATCTTTCAATTTTTTCCAAATCATTCTGCCCTAAAGATTTGCTTGAAATAACGAATATTGATAGTTATTGATTGTGTTGCAGAGCACAGGTTCACAGCATGCCATTAACACGGGCACAAGCCCTTGGTGCCCAGGGTGCCTTGTGGGCTAGAGAACCACATGTGCTACAGGTTTCTTTCTTCAGTTATTTAAGTTGACTTCATAATTCCCTAGCCATAGTTTTTCCCCAGCCTACTTCATTTTGATATTAAAATTCGGCTTTGGTGTAACAGTGTACTGGTCTTCTGTGTTCTCTGACAACATTACTGGCTGCTTCACATAGATTGTGTTGGGCAGGATGCCCCAGACTGGCCCAGGTGAAGGGAGAGTCTAAACTTCTTTTTGTAACCATTAAGTCCCTAAGTAAGAGAATCTGCAAAAACTTTTAACCTTGGAAGAAATGGTCCATGAGTTTCTCTTAGTTAATACAAATTGCAAATTCTCTAATGATTCTTCGTTTCCCCCTTTCCCTCGTTTTTGATGCATAGAGATAATCATTAGGTAAAGTGGGTTTTTTTTTTTGATTGGTAATGATTAAAATTCAGCTGTTTAACTTCCTTTTTTATATTAAGGCCATTAGATCAGGCTTCTATTTACCTGGTTTTATGAGAGTAACTGTGGGAGTGCATGTAGTTTGTGTTCTTTTTAGTGAATAGGAAGGAATCATAGTTATTTCTAGGCCTAATGGATTTTCTTATGAAACAAATTTCAATGTAGCTTCATCAGGTGATACGGATCAGACACAAATTGAGCCCAATCTGTACCTCGCATCTGTATTTACAGGTAAGATTTTTACATTAAAAGTTGTTGAACTTGGAGCTCTTCAGATTTTCCATTTTCTTATGCTTTCTTTCATAATAATCAGCACAGTTGAGATACTAATTACACCTTTTTAGATTCTTCTCAAATATCTGTAAACTCACCCCCGGTAATAGAACTCCCTGTGCTAAACTCAACCCTGCAAAAAGCATAAGTTAGAGGACAGAAAAAAATGTTTCATTTCCCTTTGGAAAGTTTATAAAATGTTGAATTAAAAGGCTGCAGGTGTGGTATTCAGAGCACTAAGGATAGTACTCAAGATAATTCCATCTGGGGGAGGTTATTTGTTGGGACAGGACAGTGTTTAAACTTTGAAGTCAGTTTTAAACAAAGTGAAGCAGCTGGAACCTGGCATAAGAAGAAACAAACCTTTCACATTAACTATTGCTTTTTAGAGGAAAAAGAATTGGAGTTGTTTTTACAGGTGCCAATACATTTATTCTTCCTATAGGAACTGCTTTATCTGTATCCTAAATTATACATTTCAAAATAAGCATTTGTCAATTCATTTTAAAAACAGAAGCAATAGTAAACGTAAAACATGCAATAGGATTTCTATGTCTAGAACAGATTTTGGAATGAGACGAGGGCAGCATTTTAAATCACCTTTTTAAACATGAAAGTAAGACAAGAAGTGTTGAACAGGGACTAATTCTGGAAAGCACAGGTAAATAAGATATCACATACTGTACTTCACATCAAATGACCAGGCACCTTCTTCATATAGACTCGTAGTATTTGTTCTCAAGCACTGAAGCTATGGTGCTGCAAAATCTGTAGAGCCGGGGTAAGTATGTGAGGAGAATTGAATACAGCAGGATAGTTTAGCAGCTGCTTAAACAAGGAATTAAAGGGAGAGTAGATGAGCCCAGGGTGGACAGGAAAAATGCTTCAAGAGCTCAATAAAATACAGCTGAAATACTGTAACATTTTCACAGACAGCTGGGAAGCAACTGCATTGCTGGAACTCAGGGCTGATTTTAAAGACAGGATCTGGTCGCTGCGAATGTAAGCAAGCTGTTAAGGAGAAACCACAGACTGCTGAGGTGGAAGCCGATCAGTTTGGTTCAGCAATCATTGCAAGGCCCGCTGTGTGCTTACCATTATGCTAAAGCTTTGTAGAATGCGGAGGTAAATAAGACAAAGTCACTGTCCTGCTGAAGCACATGTTCAACAGGAACAGACTCACAAGCAAATAACGATTGAGATGATAAGGCCACAGATACTTAACTGTGTACCTACTGTCCTAGTCAGACAGCAAAGACTAGAAGTCCCAGTCCATGCTCTTAAGGGGTATATTACTCAGAGCAAGTGACAGACTCATAAATAATTACAGTGCAGTTTGGTAAGTGCAAATTACCAAATTATCTTCAGAGAGAATAAGGCATCCACAATTAACAGGACAGGAATTCCTGTATTTCACCACTAGTGCTGGAAAAACAGCTCAAAGAATGTGATTCACTTGCACATGGGGCTGGAATATCCTTTAAGTCAGTGGTTCTTAAATATTTGCGGGGCACCGATCCCTTTAGAGCACTGAAAGCTATGACCATCTGTTTCCCTCCCACACTGTACTTGTGTGAAAATAACTTCATAATTTTTCAGGGCATTCGCAGATCCCGGTCATTCATCCATGCTTAAGATCCTTTATGTACATGGATTAAAGACGATTACATTTGTTTCCTTTTTAATTTTACTTTTAAATTTGTAGTTTATAAGAAACCAATCTTTGTTTTCATGTGGAAAAACCCAAATCCAAACAATTTAAAGTCATTCAGCTATCTATTCATCATACCACAGAAGAATGCCACAGATTCGTATATATCACTTGTGCCTTGTGTGTTACTTAATCTGAATGAAGAGTTTGAGATGCTATACTCTTCTTCTATAAAGCTGTTAAAGAAACTTTTCCTTCTTTCTCTGCTTGTCTCATGTGTTAGGAGAGAATGCTTTGTTTGGATTCCTCTCAGTTTGCAAGTGACACAGATAGAATAATGGATTGCCAAATGTTTGAGGATTAGAGTCAGAATCTGAAACCTGCTGATGAAATGCATTATCTAAACCCCAAAAGCTTTTACAGCGTTAGGCATATTTTTAGAAATATACATACAACATATAGGCAAAAATTTCTTTTGCACATAAAGCACAACTTCATAGGCAAAATCTTAAGTGGGCATTAAAAATTCTATATTATTGGGGTGCCTGGGTGGCTCAGTCAGTTGAGCGTCTGACTCTTGATTTCAGCTCAGGTCACGATCTCAACGGTTCATGAGTTCGAACCCTGCGTCTGGATCTGCGCTAACAGTGCAGAGCCTATTTGGGGTTTTCTCTCTCTCTCTCTCTCTGCTCCTCCCCCACTTGTGCTCACACACACTCTCTCTCTCTCAAAATAAATAAATAACTTTAAAAAATCCTGTATTATTACTTGTATTACTTAGAATAAATTAGTTTTAACTTTTCTGTTCCTTAGTCTTAGAAATCCAATATCTAACAAAATTTCTTTATGAATTTTAAATATTATTAAAGCAAAAATAACTGAATTTCAAACATCTAAAAGATATATTAAAATATGTCTTAGGAAGCTTCAAATACACCGTCTGACTCAATGGTATCCCAGCTTAAATGTATGCCAAGTTAAATGACGTACATGGAATCAAGGAGTAGTCTCTTTAAAAAAAAAAACTCTGAAAACAGCTGTTGAAACAATTACGTCATAGAGTAATGACATGACTGTGGAAATTTTTAAAGTCAAATTTTAAAAGCATCAAACTAAATTTAATATAGGTAGAAAATTTATGTTTGATTTAATGATGATTTATTAAGATATGATGTCTTTTTTCTTTTAAAAAAAAATTAAATTCTGTGAGGACCATAACTGGATATGAAGGTTACTGCTTTTGCCTGGTAACAGTCATCAAAGTGATTTTTAAAAATGCTCCCCGTCTAAAAGTTCTCTTTTAAAGTTCAAAATGACTGTTTAACCTGTGTAAATGAACACTTCAAAAAGTCTTTCCAAAATGCACATTTACAAACACTTTAGATAAAATGGTGCATTTTATTGACTCAACTCATTGACTAACACACAATTACAGAGTTGAAATAGCATAACTATTTGGAGGCCTTCTGGAGCTATGGGGTTTTTTTCTTAGTGCATTTCACTGAAACATTTGTAATCCCCTCTAAAGCAGATTGCCTTTTTCAGTCCATCCTGAGGACCATTGCCTCTTAGGATAGTTGTTTCCAGTTGTGTAAAAGTAAGAGCTAATCCATTTTGAGTGCTTTCTATGTGCCAGCACTATACAGAACACTGCGTGTGCATTATCTCATTTAATCCTCATAAACCCCCCACTCCTGAAGAAGGTACTCTTATCTTTAAAAGATGAGGAAACTGGGGCGCCTGGGTGGCGCAGTCAGTTAAGCGTCCGACTTCAGCCAGGTCACGATCTCGCGGTCCGGGAGTTCGAGCCCCGCGTCGGGCTCTGGGCTGATGGCTCAGAGCCTGGAGCCTGTTTCCGGTTCTGTGTCTCCCTCTCTCTCTGCCCCTCCCCCGTTCATGCTCTGTCTCTCTCTGTCCCAAAAATAAATAAACGTTGAAAAAATAAAATAAAAATAAAATAAAAGATGAGGAAACTAGGGTTTGCAGAAGTTACATAACTTTCCCAGAGTCTGTTATCATTCACTACCCCTCTTAGCCATCACCTATTTTTCTTTATAGCACTTATCACCTCCTGACATGTTCTATGTTTATTTCCTTACTTGTTTGTCATTTGCCCTACACTCAGCTGGAAGGTGGTGGCAGTGAGATCAGAGCTTTTGTTTTCTTCACTGCTGAATCTCCAGAATCTGGAAATGGTGCCTGGCACATAGTCGGTGCTCAGTCGATATTTGTTGACTGGATAGATGGATGAGCCCAGCTCTGCCCTATTCCAGAAGCCTCACACTGACAATTTGGATGGGACAGTTCCCAAGTGACTGGACAGTAGATCTCATTTGGGCCCCAGACTTGACCTATCATAAAGGGACTTGAAAGCTTGAAACGTCATCACTGCTCCTCTCCTTGCCTGCCCCTCCCATTGCATATTACATCAATGGGATTTAGTTTAACCACCTTTAAAAGTAATATATTTTGGGTAATGAAGATACTTGATACAGGACAAAAAGCAATGAGTTACCTCAACACTGCCAGTTATGAATTAATTAGATGAATTATAGTAGACTTTTTTTTTTTTTTTTTGAAAGCCATCTGTTACTTTGTGTGACTCTTCATTCTTGGGTCTCTTTCTACTTATCTCTCTGACATTCCCTTTTGTTTTTCTTTATTTTCTCTTCTTTCACCTTTCTTTGTCCTTCCTTATAGTTTTGTCTTCATTTCCCTTCTCTATTTTCTCTCCTAGGTGATTACTGTTCTCATTACTCTAATTATTTTTTCTATATAGATGACTGCTAATTCTGTCTCTAAAACTGCCTTACAGTCTTTGGCACCTTTGATTCCAGTTGCCTGCTGGAAAAGTCCATTCACACATCTTATAGGCATCCACACTGGTCAGGTATATAACTAATCCCAGTACCTCCACACCTCTGTATACCACCGTAGCCTCAAGCTTGTTTGTGTTCTTCTTACTGCCTGCCTTAGTCAACTAACCCTGTAATTTCAGAGCCATACTCAATTCTTCATTAGTTCTGAGTCTCTCTCCAAAATACCTCTTTCCACTGGCAAGTATCATCAGTTTTTACATGGACTGTTTCCATAGATCTCGCTCCTCCCTCCTTATTTTCCACACAGCTGTTGGAATTCTCTTTTCTGAACTGCATCTGGTCATCTTACTTCTCTGTTCAGAATCTTTTGTGACTCATCATCATTTACAGAACTTGACCCTGACCTTCCTTTACAGCCTTCCTCTCTCACCATTCCTCCAATCCCATCAGTACTTGGACAGCAGAACAGAGTTCCTTTAACATGCTGACTTTACAGGGACTTAATTTTGTTCTCTTTTCCTTTTTCTTTTAAATCCTACTTCAACTGCTACTTCGACTTCGTTTAAACTAAGTATCACTATACATGTCTGTCGCCACTCCTAGGTTATGAGCTTCTTGAGGATGAGGACTATTTCTTTTTCATCTGTGAATCTCTCAGCACCATCTCAGCTCCACACATACAATAGGCTAGTAGAGATGTTTAGCTAGTGAGAATATGGTTTGAAAAAACCCACTTTAATGTCTCTGGGCGTCAGTCGCCTTGTCTGTCTTGTCTCTCAGAATTACTGTCAGGATGAGAGAAGATGATGGGAACAAGATCTTTGTAAAATTTTGAATTGCTGTGTAAATATGAGGCATTAACTATGAAAAATAGCATAACTTTGTAGTGGCTGCAAATTTAATATGTTCTCTGAGACTTGTAAATTTCTTCAAGATCTGAAAAAAAATAGTTATAGCTCTTGTTACATCATTGAGCAATTTAATCAGTAATTTACTGCACATAATAGAAAATAAAGGTACATATAAAGCAGTTTTGTGACATCAGATAACAGAGAAAAGACGAATATCTGGTGTCAGTTTGGTTTTTGACAGGTATGCAAGCAACTAAAGGAATGGATTTTTTCTGACTAATTGGGGGAAGATAACATTGAACATTGGGCTGAAAATTAATTTTGCTTTTGGCTTTAGTTATGCTCTATGTTAGTTTTTACTTTATTGAGGAAGTAAGCTCTGATTTTAGATACTTCTCTTGGTTTTGTGCACACTGAATGTGGAGGCCGACACAGGGCTCAAGTCCATGACCTTGGGATCATGACCTGAGCCAAAACCAAGAGTCAGACGATCAACCAATTGAGCCACCCAGGTGCCCCTTTTGATCTTTTTCAAAAGCGGTTCTTATTGTGTCTTAATTTTAGTTTTTAGCATATCCCGACAAAGCTAAATTTCAAAAAGTCTTTTCTTATGTAAAAATTTATTCTATTTAAGTTGACATCAAAATTGTTTTCTTCTTAAAAGATTATACTATGGTATTACAGTTTATGATGTTGCTATAATGATGCCAAATCTTATTACTTTACCCTCTTTTATTAAAAAAAATGAATTTGACACAAGTAACAAAAAGGAATGGTATAATATTAAAAGCCTTTATAAGACTTCCTAAAATGAAAGGAATTTGGCTTTTACAAGTATTCCGATTTTCTTGGACAGCTGTGATTGAGTCATCATTGAAATCTCCAGAACTGTCTACTTTTACTGTGGTCCCTATAAAAATGTAACAGAGAATCCACTTTACTACTGTGAAAACTACTTGAAAAATATAAAGGAGCTTTAGAAAAATGACTACGACTCTTGACTCACAGATTTCTCTAAGATTGTTAAAGATAATTTGTTTTTAAGACACTTATTATTCTTAGGTATATATGGTAAGACCATAAAATTTGAAATGAGGATCTTTATGGTCTTAAATAATACCAAGTTGGCATTCTTCATATTCTTAGGCAGTGTGCTTTAAATGTAAAGAAGTGAGCTAGGGTATAGGCAGATAGACGACATTTACAGTCAAATATGGATTTTTTTTTTTTAACATACTAATGAATTCTTCATCCCCAACTGGGTCTCCTCTGCCACCAGCTAGCTTCTATATTGCCTCCCGCTAGTCTCAATCCATGGGATGGAAGTTTTTTTCTGTATTTGGCTAAATGTAGAGATAATGAAGAAAAGTCTATTTTACAAGGAAAAATGCTTTCCAAAGTCAAATGTCAATGATATTTGAATGATCACTTTATTATTATTTTTTTTCAACGTTTATTTATTTTTGGGACAGAGAAAGACAGAGCACGAACGGGGGAGGGGCAGAGAGAGAGGGAGACACAGAATCAGAAACAGGCTCCAGGCTCTGAGCCATCAGCCCAGAGCCCGACGCGGGGCTCGAACTCCCGGACCGCGAGATCGTGACCTGGCTGAAGTCGGACGCTTAACCGACTGCGCCACCCAGGCGCCCCTATTATTTTTTCTTTTGACGTCGCTTTCCTTCTATCAGTTCTGTTAGCTAATAGCACAGCACTCTTAGACCCTCAGAAATGAGCATTAATGACATGAGTTGAGTGTCCATTTTTTAGGAGTAGGAAAAAGAGTGAAGTGCCTTGGAAACCTTTGACTTCAGATGGTTTTCAGATGGTTCACGTCATGGCTTAAAAAAAAAATCACGTTCTTTTTGTAACTTAAATAGCAAACCCTTATTTTAGGGCTGGTCCAGTGTGTTTTTGAATTGGGCTTCGCTGTTTACTTGATGGTGATAGTAGTGATAGTACTGTATTAAATAGTACCGTCCAGTGGTGCTGGTAACTCTTAGTTTTTGAGCACTTACTAAGTGCCGAGCTCTGTTGTCAAGCTCTTTACTGAGACTATTCTATCCTCATTACACGCTGCAAGGTTGGTACTATTAACATAGGAGAACTGAAATTCTGAGTGCTGAAACATTTTGCCAAGGTTACTCAGTCAGTAAGAGGGTAGGTCTAGGCTCTCACCCTACTTGGTCTTGCCTGGCATCTGTCATGTGTACCACAACTTTCGGCATTTGGGTACTGTCTTAGTCCATTCTGGCTGCCATAACAAAACACTACCAACCAGGTGGCTTATAAACAACAGAAATTTTATTTCTCAAGGTTCTGGAGGCCAGGGGTCCAAAATCAAGTCGCCTCTTCCTGGTTCATAGTGATTGCCTTCTCATGGTGGAAGGGGCTAACAGGCTGTCTTTTATAAATCCCATTTGTGAGGGCTGCACCTTCATGACCTAAGTACCTCCCAAGCCCCCACCTCCTAATACTATGACTATAGTGTAGTCACGTCAGGCATTAACATTTCACCATATGAATGTTGCGGGGGAGGGCATAAAAGTTGAGATTGTAACATACTTTTAAAATGTTGTCTATAATTGTCTAGGGGTGGGAGCGGAAAGAAGGAAGGTGTGGTTCATTTCGGACAAGTTCTGAGCTCCTTGAGAAAAGAAATGACCTCATATGCAATCCTTGTTTTGATCCCCCCGTATTATTTAAGAAAGTTTAAAACACATAAATGCTCAGGACATGCTTATTTAGCTGAATGAGTTTCTCCTTTTTTACAGGTGGTAAAACAGTCCCACTTTTCACTTCACAGACGTCACCTGCCAAGATGTCTGTGATGCTGCCCGCGGTGAAGCCGGAGGACTGCTCTCAGTCTCTGAGCGTTAGCAACGTCCAGGGGGACACGGAGTCCTCAGGAGCAGATACCTTCTGAAAGGGAAGTGAGAACCAGCACAATACTTGTGCCACTGGTTTTGAAGTCATTTTTCTCTGGCGTAAAACCATGTCTCCGACTATTTTGGTTTTTGAGCATATTCTGAAAAATGATTTCTAATTTTTTGTTAAAGTAAAAAGCGTAATTTGGGTACTTCGGTAAAATTTTTAAATAAAGTAATTTAAAATATGAATCATTGTGAGTCTGAGTTGTTTCTTAGAATCCTGAGGCAGCATGGAATAGTGGAAAGAGCATGACTTGACATCTAAGAATTTATTCTGTGGGTATAATTATCTCTAATTATGAAATGATGTTACTCAAAGCTGTTCATACCAATTTTTTAATAAGCACAAATAATTGGCAGCAATCTAATGCCTATCAATAAGAGCCTAACTAAAAAAGTGATGGCAAATCTATACAATGGAATACTATGTAGTACAAAAAAGAATCGTAAAACGTGTATGTGTCGATGTGGAATTGTCTCTGAGAAATACTGTTAAAATGAAAAAAAACCGTGTCATTCAAAATGGGGTGGGGAAGAATCCAAATAGATGGTGTGTACACACACATAAACTCACATACATATATTTGCTTATGTATGCATTAAATATCCTTGGAAGAATCCATGAGAAACTGCTGTTTGTCTCTAGGGACAGGGATTGAGTAGCCGGGTGATAAGCTCATTGATGGAGTCGAGGATGACTGAAGCCTCTGTGTATTTGAACTTCAGTTGTGACAGGAAAAAATTATGAGTGAGGTTTACTTTTTATATACCTTATAAACCTTTCTACTTTTTAAACCTGTGACATGTGATTAGATTACCTTTCAAAGCACAAATCTGTAAAATTAAAAGAAAGCAAAAGGGCAAATTTTTTAATCTCTAAAATTAAAAGAAAGCAAAAGGGTAACTTTGAAATACATAGGCCCCGGTTCCGCTTTCTTCATGCTCTATGATAGGGGCACCTTAGCCCCTCTTCATGGCTGCCCGGGTAAATGGGCTTAATACTTGTGTTGCAGGATAATGGGGATTATCGATAATGTGGGGAGTGGTGCTCAGCACAGTGCCTGGCACCAGATAAGAGCTCAGTCATGGTAGGTGTCATTATCTGGAGGAATTTAAGCATCTTGCACTAGAGGGTAAGCTCAATGAGAGGGGTTGCCTAGGATCAGCAAAAAAGAAAACTCGTCTCCCTGAACATTTTTTTTTCTTTCACAACTGAAGGTCAAACACATGGTAAGCATGGTCATCCTTGACTTTCCTCAGCATTTTTGTAGGTTACTTAGTGGGTCTCAGCCCTGGCTGCACATTAGAGCCTCTGGGAGCTTTAAAAATGCCTGCGTTGTGTTCTCAGGGATTCTGATCTCATTGATCTGGGATAGGGCCTGGGCATTGGTATTCAAAAATAAAAAAGACCTTCCCAGGTGATTAAAATGTATATTCAAGGTTAAGAACTACTCAAGAGCAATAAAGAATTCCTTAATCTTCTAGTAGGGTCCACTGCCTGGGGAATTTAGGAAGAGTTGGAGGATTTCTTCTCAATGAAGACAGAAGCTGCAAGAACGCATGGAAATGGGTCAGCCTTCTGCACACGTTTCTTTCTTTTTTTTTAATTTTTTTATTTATTTTTAAGACAGAGAGAGACAGAGCATGAGTGGGGATGGGGCAGAGAGAGAGAGGGAGGGAGACACAGAATCTGAAGCAGGCTCCAGGCTCCAGCCTGATGCAGGGCTCGAACTCACGAACAGCGAGATCATGACCTGAGCCGAAGTCGGATGCTCAACCGAATGAGCCACCCGGGCACCCCCGCACACATTTCTTATGTCAGGTCCTCAAGCTTCTCTCAGATATTTGGTTACTGAAATGCTTTTTAGGTTTCACTTTAGAACCTATTTTTCTTTGGAATAACCTTTTGGACAGTTCTGCTTGTAATGGTTCCCATTAAACAAATAGAAGAAAAATGCTATTCTCTGGATCATAATTCATATTTGATATTCATCTACAAATCTCTGGATGGGGTGAACACTACTTAATTTTAAACATTACCCCCCGGTTTCTGGTTTTTACAGCTTCTTTTTGAGAAGGATGTTTTTGAATTTTAGCAAAAGCATTTTTTAAAGGTGTTGGTAGTTTTCCCCCTCTAACCGTAGGAAACTTGGCTTTTCTAAATTTTAGGGTAGAGGTATAATCTTTTATTTATTCCATTCCTTGTTTACGTGAACTTTTCAAGTAAAAAAGTTCAAGTTTCTTGTCTGCTCATCAGTATTTTTTTTTATGGGATTATTTCTGGCTAGTGTTACTCTGTATATTCCTCTCCCACCACCTCAAACCTTTTGGAATAACCTATGTGTGTAAAGTAAATTAAATGGCATTTTTGATGTTCTAAGCTTTGAAAAATTTCACTTTATAATTTCCAACTTCTAGGATGAACGTTTCAGGAGACATGCTACTAAGAGGCAGACTCTGTCAAGATCAAGGCTGTGAATATTGCTGGGCTTAGGTGCGTTAACACCAGGATAGCAGGCATTCAAAATGTTCCCTTGGTATACATCCTAAAATAAATTTGCTTTTTGTGCACACTAATAGAATCGTACATAAATGTTTTGATTTTCAAAAGATGATTAGCTCAGTGTATTTCTTATCACTTGCCTAGTCCTGGTCTCTTAATTTTGCTTTTTAAATGCTAAACATGTATTTAGATCAGTTTTATGGCTTTTCTATGAAAAACTCAAAATGTTTTTCTGTCAAATTAATGAAATAGTTCATGGTGGATTACCATCCCTAATCCAAGAATAATTTTGCTGTTGAAACATTTTTATCTTTTAAAAAATTGCCCTGATGTTCTGGTATTTCCTAATAGATGAGTAACTTGAACAATAGTGGGAGCCGAATCCTTAGTATTTCTGTGATATTGCTGAGAAATCCCACGGAAATACTGCTTTCTACCATATGTTCCTATGTGTGCTGTTTAACAAAAATTAACTATGAAGAGCATTGGGCATGCAGTGTAGTAACAATATTTATGGACCAGGCTGGGCAGCCATATAAGGATTTGTCATCCTAGGGTATGAAGGTTGAACACAACCTTCTAGATTCTTCTAATATAGAATCATCATTTAGTCATCACACTTCGGTTGCCCTCTTAAAGACTATCTTGAAAATGCATTGGAGAAAGACAAACAGGATCATTATTATGAGAAATCCCATCATTATAGTTGTAGAAAAGTTCAGAAGGCCAGTTTTTTTAATGTGACCTAGCCCATGCCGGGAGAATAGATTCCAAGTCTCAGACTGTCAAACCTTTGAGAATAATCAGCATGTGCCTGTCTTTTCTAAAGACATTTTTTTTTTCTTGTCCTGAAGTGTTTACCTAGAAACAATAGGAAATATAGCCAGAGTGCAGATGCCCCCCGTTGTGAGGCCAATAAATATTGTAAAACTGTGTAATGGTCCATTAATTGCCAAGGGAGCAAGCAAATCAAAGCTCTTTTCCCGGGTCTCTGTGATGTGTATGGTCTCATTTTTAATTTCAGCTATTGTGAAGGATAAGTCCCTGATGCATCTTGCGAATTCAGGGAGCCCTAACCAAGGTAAAATCCCCTCAAACTCCTCTGACTTCTGGAAGGTCACTCCTTTGAGACCTCTGAAGAGACCCAGATGGTCGGGACTAAACAGGATTTAAAACTTCGTAGTAGCCAGTAAGAAATCCCAAGAACAGTATACACAGAAGTCACAGATAAAGAGCAGGCCTGGTGCTACATAATTGATATGATCTATACATAGAGTTGAAAGTGTATGTCTTTTCCCCTGAATTATGATGACAGTGGTAACTCTTTCAGTCGACACTTTGTAGCATACTTTTTTCTGAACAAGGGCATTTTTCCTTTCTATGTTTCACAAGGTGTTACCTTAAGAGTAAGTATGTAAGTTGTAATATAGGAGGTATTTCTACTGTTGTTGTATGGGATTTCTCGGTGAGCTTGCTGTGTATTTTTATTTCCTTTGGTCATTTTCTCCAACAGTTGCATGGGTCTTGAAAGTACCATAGACACCCAGGATTATTTGAAGAGCTGATTGATTTTGCTCTTTGGATAAAATATTGGCTGTGTGCAATTCTATAGAGCAACCAGCCTGAGTGTCTGGGTCTGGAAATATTTGCTGTATGTTCTAAAGTATAGAGATGATGTTCAGATCTTATCCTTGATGGGGTTGTTTGCCAGCATTAAAGCAGAGGTGTTCCCATGATTTGAGTGACCTCTGGAGTTCAAAATGGGTAACAGGTTCAGTAAGAGGTCAGTTTAGCAGAGGAGGCCGTGGTTTGATCATTCTCAGAAACAAGGTAAGGGAAATGAAAAAAAGCAGAGTTATAGAGAATATAGAAAAGGAAAGCAGTAGCCCATAGTTACACATTAACAATCTTACAAGGAAGTCAGTCACTTTAATTGGGCATAAAAAAAAAAGTTCTGTTTTTGTTTCATTGTCGTGGGTGGAATTGGCACTTCCAAAGTCATCCCTTGATCTGAAGGTCTCACGTAAGCTGTTTGTGCCTTGAAGCCATCTGCCTTGGGAAGTTTTTCCGGTTAGCCTCAACTTGCAGTCACTCATGGGAGTGAGTGGAAGTCCATCGGTCTGAGTTGGAAGTTCATTTTCTTTCTTTTTTTTTTTTAAATTTTTTTTCATGTTTATTTATTTTTGAGACAGAGAGAGACAGAACATGAACGGGGGAGAGTCAGAGAGAGAGAGAGAGAGGGAGACACAGAATCTGAAACAGGCTCCAGGCTCTGAGCTGTCAGCACAGAGCCTGACGCGGGGTTCGAACCCACAGACCGCGAGATCATGACCTGAGCTGAAGTCAGACGCTTAACCAACTGAGCCACCCAGGCGCCCCTGGAAGTTCATTTTCATTATGACATATTAACCCCCGAGTGGACTGTTCCAACTGTTGTCAATAGGGCCTAAAACGCCTCCTTCTGGTAACGTTCTAAAGCATTTTTGCATCTGCATCACTGTGTTTGCAAAACAAACCACCCCAAAACTAGGTGGCTTAAAGCAACCATTTATATATTCATAACTCTGCGGATGAGCAATTTGGTTGAGCTCAGTGGGGACAGATTGGCCCTGCTCCTCTTGATGCTGTCAGGTCGCACACATGCATTTACACTCTGTTAGTAGTTGATGGCCTCACTCTCATGCCCGGTGGTCGCTGGCCATTGGCAAGGCAACGCAGGTATCTGGGCCATGTGTCTCATCATATAGCAGGCTAGCCTGAGCTCATTCACATGGTGTTGGTGTGAGGGTTCCTAAGAGCAGCAAGAGAGGGTGAGTTCTGATATGCAAGCAGTTTGCAAGCCTCTGCTTACATCATGGTGTTAATGCCCTGTTGGCCAAGCAAGTCATATGTCCAAGCCCAGACTCAGAGAGTAGAGAAATAGACTCTGTCTCTCTGTCTCTCTGTCTCTCTGTCTCTCTGTCTCTCTGTCTCTCTCTCTCTCCCTAGGAAGATCTGTACAGTCACAGATAAAGGAGCATACGTGTGGGAAGAATTTGTGGCCATTTTTGCAATTTAACACACACTGATGTCTTTTCTAGCAGACCTGGCCACTGTGCTAGAAGTTATATGAAGATTTAGGTGATGTCTCTTTCAAAAAGGTGGCTTGTACATGTTGAGGATACGATGATATTCCAGATAAGCTGCTGACAATATTTAGCTAAGTCTGCCTGCAACAAAAGACAGTAACGGGTGGAGTTCTCAATCGCTTAGGGCATCTTGTCCCGGGGAGATGATTGTGTGGCCATTAACACTAGTGACAGAACATTAGGCTAAGCCAGATTAAGAATTTTTGATAGTTTAGAACTGGTGTCAGCAAGTTTTCTCAGTAATGGGCCAGGTTAGTTAACATCATATAGGCTTTGCAGGCCACATGTGGTTGCTGTCACATGTTCTTTTTTCTTCTTTGCTTTTATTTTTTTTTTAACGTTTACTTATTTCGAGAGAGAGAGAAAGAGAGTGCGAGGGGAGGGGCAAAGAGAGAGGGAGACACAGAATCTGAAGTAGGCTCCAGGCTCTGAGCTGGCAGCACAGAGCCTGACACGGGGCTCGAACCCACAAACCGGGAGATCGTGACCTGAGCCGAAGTCAGATAGATGCTTAACCCACTGAGCCACCCAGGCGCCCCTCTTCTTTGTTTTTTTTTTTTTTTAAGAAACTTTTAAAACATGCAAAAACTTTTATTTATTTTTATTTTATTTTTTATTTTTTGCTCACGGACCATATGAAAACAGTATGCAGGTCAGATTTATCCCATAGTCGGTAGCTAGTCAATTCCAGATTGAGGCAAGTTTTAGCTTCAGTATCTCATTTGTTCTTTCTATCATTGGTGAATGGAGAGTAAAGTTTGTGTGTTAGGAGAGAAATCCTGCAGAGTTCCTGTATTACTGTTACAGTGAAATGAGTTCCTCACCCACTGGATAGGAGAGTAGGAATTCCTTGTGTTCAGAACACAAAGTCTAGCATTATTTCCCTTCTGTAATATCAGTAGCTTTTCAAGGAATGGGTTTTATTCATCCTGAAAATGTACAGACTATTGATGATATATATTTATTGCCTGAAAACTGGGTAGTTGTATAAAATCCACTGATAATGCTCACAGGGTCTTGAGGAGTTTCTGTATTTTGTTTTGCCTTTTCAGGCTTACCTGGGTTATATTAGTTATAGGTAAGACATGATTCTGCCAATTCCTGGTGAAATTTTGAAGAACGTATTTTGTTAGGTATTTACTGTGGAACTTCATTAGATTCTCTCATTATGCAAACAATCACGGGGCAATTTAATTAGCCTCCATAGATGGGTCGTGGTCCTCCTGAGCAGCTGTTTGGAGATTGCCAGAACCTATCTTTATGGAGAATATGTCCTTGTAATTGCCAATATTGCTTTGCAGAAAAGGTTGGGTTGATTGTTATGAGTCACTTATAGCCTGTCTAAAATGAGCCAGTTTTCTTTCCAAGTTTAGTGGAAAGTATAGTTGGGATAATAAAAGCTGCTCATTTAGGGGCGCCTGGGTGGCACAGTCGGTTAAGCGTCCGACTTCAGCCAGGTCACGATCTCGCGGTCCGTGAGTTCGAGCCCCGCGTCAGGCTCTGGGCTGATGGCTCAGAGCCTGGAGCCTGTTTCCGATTCTGTGTCTCCCTCTCTCTCTGCCCCTCCCCCGTTCATGCTCTGTCTCTCTCTGTCCCAAAAATGAATAAAAACGTTAAAAAAAAATTAAAAAAAAAAAAAGCTGCTCATTTAGCACATGAATTAATAAGGGTGTTCCTTAGTTTCTGGGATAATATGTTGCTGTGTCTACCCTAACGATGTATTTTTTTAAATATTGAATAGATTTAATGAATCGTTAATATCTTTACCATTTTTGATCAAGGTACCTTAAGGAGTAAAAATAAGTACACCTTGTTTCCATAACCTCCCAAAGCTATGAGTGATTCAAAATTCATATTTACTCTACGTTTAATGTTTACCATTTCTTCTTTTGCCAGAGTGCAAAGTCAAGTTGTAGTAGTTAGTTCATCTACTTGGGCAGATGGAACATTAAGCAAGGGAGCAGCTTTGGTAGCTGCATGTTCAGTGGTGACAGCGTATCTTGCACAGGAAATGCCTTTGTCATTTTTAAGATAAGAGCCGTCTACAAATAGTACTAAATCAGGATTAGGATTTGACCTGGCCATTCTGTGTGTATAGTTCTTACTTTTTGCCAAAGTATATAATTTATACAGAAAAGTACTAGTAGTGAGAGCTCATTTAATTTTCATGTGTGTATATATACCTCTGCATAGAGACAGAACATTTCCTAGCACCTCAGAAGGTTCCTTTCTGCCCCCTTCCCAGTCAAAACACACCCCTCCTCATCCAGAGGTAACCACCATTCTGACTTAAAAAAAAAAATGTTTATTTATTTATTTTGAGAGAGCAAGCAAGTGTGAGCAGGGGAGGGGCAGAGAGAGAGGGAGAGAATCCCAAGCAGGCTCCGTGTTCTCAGCGTAGGGCCCGATACAGGCCTCGAACTCACGAACCGTGAGATCATGACCTGCGCTGAAATCAAGAGTCGGACGCTTAACCAGCTGAGCCACCCAGATGCCCCCCACCATTCTGACTTTTATCACCATCAGTTAGTTCTGCTTATTTTTGAATATAAGTGGAATCATATAGTATATACTAATTTCTTATTGGCTTCTTGTGTGAAATATAATGTCTGTGAGATCCATACATGTTTTTGCATGTATCAGTAGTTTGTTTTTTTATTGCCATGTGGCATTCCATTGTACAAATATTCCTCAGTCTATTTATTCATTCTACTGTTGATGGACATCTGGGTTGTTGCTACTCTTTGCTATGAACAAAGCTGCTCTGAATATTATTGTATATTTATTTTGGTGGACAGATGCACTAATTTCTTTTGGGTATATTTCTGGGTAATAGGGTAGGCATGTGTTTAGCTTTAATAGGACCTAGGCATTCTTTATGCTGAAGGTACCATTAAAAGTCATGGATTCCTTTTCATCTAGAAGGGGTAGTAAGTGGTGGGATTAAAGAATGGTGTTAAATTGAGGTGTGCAAAGTGGGTAATAGAAGGATTTCATAGTCAGTATGACATAATTAGCTGACAGAGAAAACCTGAGTGTTGCCTAGAAGTATCGGGATTGCTTGGCAGGTGGAATGTGGAGTTTGTGTAGAAGTCAGCATTAATCAGCCTAGTGTAGAAGCTTTGGTCAGTTAGTCACTGCTGCCCCCATATGGGTATATTGCATACCCATACAGGATGGGTATATTGTAGCTACCAGATCAAGAGATTTGTTCAGATAGGGAATAAACTTCTGGTGTGAACCTCTGCCCAATTAACACTCCCCATCAGGCAATCTTGTCTTTCCTGAACAATCGGAGAGGAAGGGTCACAGTTAGGGATATGCGAAGTTTAGAGTTCTACCTTAGCATCCCGTGGGAATGCTTCTGAACTCGTGTCTTGGTAAGCTCTTCTAAGGGTAATCCTGAAAATACTCTCAGTTGTCTTTGAGTTGGGGTCTTGACTATAAGGGAGTATTTTTTATTTTGGAAGACAGGGAGTGTCTACCAATGAACAGTTCATGACCAAAATTATTTAGTTTCGAATTTTGTAGTTATTGTGTCAATTATGTAGTTACAGTTTTCCAATTATTTAAGTCAAAATTATGCCCAGTTGTAACTTTTCTCTAGATATTTTATGTCCCTTTTCTGCCTGTTGTAGTAAGAGATATTTGAAGTCATCCTATCCTGTGAACCACTTAGATTAGGAGAACACAGCAATTAATATCTACCTGATGTGTTAGAGTGGATTCTCATGGAAAACTCAAATTAAGCTCACTTATTTGGTTTTGGACACTGAGAAAAACATGAGTATAATTCTATATGTCCTCAAGTCCCATGATTTTTGTATATGAAGCAAGCAAGTACCAATTCTCCTTAACTTCTGGTTACTAAAGAAGGCTACCTATATATCCTCTGCCATCAAATATTTACTCATGGAGGACAAGATCGTATTTTGTAGGAATATCATAAATTTAAGAATCATAATTGTATTGACTGATCTGAGGTCTCAAATCATTTTCCGTTAGGTTTATTTCTTAGCAATGTGAGCATTGCAAGGACTGATACAAGTAGAAAGTAGCCCATGTTCTAAAACAAACAAGCAACCAAAAAATCAAAAAGGGATTGAACCTGAGATCTCTTCAGTTTTGAGTAAGTCTTGGGCAATTTAGGCAGGAGTCCATAAGGATCTCTTTGAATCTTGATAGGGTTAGCATTCATAAGCATAGCCCTTAACCTTTGGATGCGGTCTTTATTCTTAAGCTATGACCCTTTGAGGTTTTCAGTGGAATGCTCAAACTGTTTACCAAGCGCCTCTAAGTTGGAGGTGCATGAATCCTAAACTGTCTTCCCAGGATCAGGCAACTGTTGACATCTCAACCCAGCTCCTTCAGGCTTCCAGCTGTTGCTTTCCACTGTGTTCTTAGATTTTCACCCAGCACATGTGCACTTCAAGGATCAGCTAAGGGTTTGAGAATTTGTATGCAAATATCGAGGCTCTTCACATTTCCTGCACATCTATTCCCTTCTTTATGGAAATCTTTGCTGCTCAATTTTCAGCCTTTCTGAGAGCCCTGAACTCTGATTCTGACTTTCAAGCCCAGCCAGACTGCCCCTTTTGCTTGAGTGTATCCTCCATGGTCATGGGCCCTGGGAAGTGGCCAGGTAAATACGGATCTCAACAAGTGTGTTTTCTTTCTTTCAAGGTACGAATGTTCTCCAGCTCCTGCCTGCTGGTGATCACTCTTCAGTGCCTTCCAATGATTGCTTTTTGTATTTTGGCCAGATTTTATAATTGTCACTGGCCAGAGAGTCTGTTATGAGATACTTTAACATTACTGGAAGCTGGAATAGGAGCCTCAGTAAAGTGGTGAGGGAAGGGTAGCCACACGTTCCTTTGTTAGCCTTCTCCTTCCTTCTCTTTCCTCTGTCATCGATCTTTCCACCACTGGCCCTAGCGAGAATTTGGAGAAAAAAGATGATCTCCCACTGCACTCTCACTCCCTCTCTCACCAATGATATCCTAAAATACTCAAAGAGTCATTCTAATTCTGGCTTTGGACCACTTAAAAACTACCACGCACAGGCCTCCGCCACGCTTACCGAATCAATAGCTGGTGGAAGAGCCCAAGTGATTGCGATGGTTAGCCAGGATTGGGAACCATTACCACAGGACAGAGACCTGAAAATGCTTCTTGAATGAACAAGTGAATGAATGCATATGCACAACTGGTAACGGTGAGATCACTCACACAAGTGAAACTTGCCTCCTCTTCCGCAGGCTGGTTCTCATGTATCCTGCATTATTGAGGACTTGTCCTAGTGCTATGGAAAGTATCAGCCAGAGTGTGTTTTGACACTGATATATGATGCCTTGCTTCATGGGAAATAGTTCAGGAACCGCCAGGAAGTCTGAAGTCCGTTGAGAATGTGTTAAATGTGAAGTGTCCTGTTAGGTTTCTCAATCTCTCAACAGTCTTGAAATTTGTTTGTCCTTGTTCCAGTTTATGTGCTCCTGAAAAAGGCCTTTTATTATCCGGCATCTGTCACTTAAAGATATCCTTAACTGAGGAAGCAAACCTCACTTATCTTTAGAAGTGTTTTACTTGGATCAAAAAGCAGCTGAATCCAAATGCTTTATGATGCCTGAAAAATAACACCCAGAGGTACAGTTCTAAAGCAACTTTGAAATCTTCCCCTCCTAATAAGAGTCTTTCTCCTTTGGGAGGATAAGTTTTTAAGAGGTAATAATCTGGTTCTTGGCATTAACCTGAGACCCCTTTGCTATTAAATGTTGTAAACAAAGCTCTTGCTTGTGAGATGAATGCACGTCAAGGCTCAGGGACTTTAAACTTCCAATAAGAAAAGGGATGTGTGTTTCACCATGAATTGATAGCCTCATTCTGTGATTGCTTTCGAGGACTTTGGTTTAGAACAGGGAGACCATCCACAGGAGGGTTTCTATGGGGACGACAGGATGTGGTTCCCATCCTCTAAGTGCTAACATGGCGTAAGTTGTCCCCCAATAGGTTTCTGGGAGGTACATAGCTGTATCTTCACTTTCACTGCATGCGTTGTTGCAGTAACACTAATCAGTGATGAGAAGTGCATGTACAGGTTGTGATGTTTCTCTTCCGAAGCGCAGTCAGTAAAGCATAGTTTTGTTTTGGGTTGGTTCTCTTTTCTTGCTACACATTCATATCTGGATCTTCTCTCTTAGAATGCAACTTCCTGCAAAGCAGCGATGATGATTTTAAGGAAAAAATAAATGTAACACCTAGCACAAGACCATAGTCCTTTAATACACAAAAGGTTTTGGTACTTTTTCATAATAATTATATGCACCAATTTGGAGCCTTGTGAAATCATGGATTATACAAGCAGAGCTCGAATTGGCACTTCTTGGCCAGCTGTTTTCCCAATTGAAGAAGAAGGGCACCTGGGTGGCTCAGTCGGTTGAGCATCCAACTCTTGGTTTCGGCTCAGGTCATGATCTCACAGTTCATGGGTTTGAGCCCCGTGTAGGGCTCTGCATTGACAGTGCAGAGCCTGCTTGGGATACTTTGTCTTCCTTTCTCTCTCTCTTTCTCTCTCAAAGATAAATAAGCATTTTTTTTTAAAAAAAAGAACAGCTAGGTAAAAAAGAATATCTATTTAGAAACTTTATCAACATATTTACTTTTCCATGTCAGAGTTTTCTAAAGTTTTTTCACAGCATTATTGTTTTATTTGACTTAATCACCCAGATAGGACAGAGGGTTAATTAGGAAGAGAAGCAAAGTGAGGATGAAATGTGCTTGGGGCAACTAAAGACGTTTAAACATGTACTTTAAACTCAAATTACATTGATCCCTTTCACATCTATATGAACATAAAGCTTCACAAAAGGGTCCCTAAATTCCCTGTTTTTATGGGATTCTTCCTGAATTTCTCCCCGCCCCCATTTTTTTTTTTTCCTTTCTCCCTTAGAATGCTAAATATCCTTCGCTCTGGAGACGAAATTAGGTGCATCTTGAATTCATTTCTTAGAACATAAGAAATCTTTCTCTTCCCCATGAGCTGTCAGTACCATTTATATGTTAAGTGAAAGGCAACCCTTTTCCTGAAGGAGGAACTCCAACTTTCTTTGGGGATTATCTAAACAATGTCACGTGTCCTCTTCCCTCTGTTCCATCTTCACATGAGAAAGCATAAATCATGTAACCCAACAAATAAACACAATTGACATGTTATTTCTCTTCCCCGTAGAGACATCGGTTCTTTAATCTGCTCTTTCTTGCGAGCAGGCCTGCGTTAGAGGACTGAAATCCGAAATGTATACACAACGGTATTCTGTAAGTAAGCGCGTGTTAGAGAAGTTTAATGGAACACGACTACGTGAATACCTCTTGCTCTTTTGCTCCTCTCATCCCGTTTGGCTATAAAAACCAGAAAGCATTCCTGCTGGAAGGGGAACAGCTAGCTGAGAGGGGAAAATCTAACCGTGAAGTGTTGGCAATGCTCAGTGCCAAGAACCTGAGACTTTCTTTCAAGCGTGATGTTTCATTGTTAAGATTTTATAAGAAGTTAGCTTTGACCTATTAAGAAAAGGGTGATTTAGCAATGGGGGGAAAGGAGCAATTCTGTTCCATTCATTCTTCTCTAGTATAAACAAGGTATGAGGCTAATGCTCTCTTGGCATAACATGAAGCTCTGAACTAACAAAAGAGGTGCAATTAAAGCTCACCTGGCCTCAGAGGTCTTCTTTCCATAAAAGTTAGACTCTAATGACTGGTGCTCAGTGACCAAAATTGGCCCAGGACATTGGCTGGGACTTTTAATTGTTATAGAGCAGTTCTACCAAAATAAAAGCCATTAAACTGGCTGGAGGAAGCCTAAGAGAGGAGAGCAGGGTAGCCTCTTTGTGTGTTTGTTTCAGGGGTGAGCCCCGTGGATAGGGCTCTGCCTGTGTGAACGTTGGTTTGTCAACCCCTCAAGACAATCCATGGGTATCTTTTGAAGTCTGTTTGAGAAAGGCCAAGAAAGTGAGTCTTGTTCCCGAAGGAACTGGGTTATGCTGTGATTTTATCATGGTTCCCTTTGGTCTACATGGTTCCCAACACTCAACACACAGGGTGCAGGCAGTGTAATGAGACATTCTGGGACTCAGGTTTGGTATGGCAGCTACACTGACAATGTCTAGGAGGGCTGAGTTGCTAACTGTGGAGAGAATCAGTCCTTCTGTATCAAGTAGATAAAAAGAACTCTCCCAGTCTAAGGCTAGATATCGGGCGGTAAGTATGCCTCCATTCTAAAGTGAGGTGCTACCCCACTAACAGAGCACCTGCAGAGAGGGTAATGATCACCTAGAGCCCAACACCTATCTCATTGTAAAAGGCTGATGCCGGCTATTCAGGAGAACTTCTTAGGATTGTTTTGGGATGGTGGTAGTTTCGTGGGTCCAACCCAATGCAAAAAGCTTCAAGGAGACCAGTTGGAGAGCTTGTTGTGTCCTGGGAGTTTGGGGGAGCCCAGAGAACTGCTGTCTTAGGAATCTCAAGGTGAGAGGTCATGGCATTTACCCTGAGGCAGCAGAGGAGAGAGTGGGAGAGCAACTGTCCTATACTCGAAGTTGGGAGCTCCCTATACAAGCCACCGAGGGGGAGGGGAAGGTGTAAGGATCTGTGAGTGTTCTTCCTTGGATCAGAGGTGGGCAGTGTGGGAGAGAGCCCTGCTGAAAACATTTTACATCCCCCCAAGAGGGCTACCTAGAGGGGTGACGTGACCTCCAGCGGGGGCTGGGCACTAAAATTCCCTGGGGCTGAGGGAAGAAATAAAACAACCAGCCAGCAGGAAATGCATGTCATACGTTAAGAGAGTTATAGTCCAATGTTGCCGCTGCAAGCTCTGAAGAACCCAGAAACACATCACAAGCAGGGTGGTCAGCTTTAACCTTTCACCCAATTTAGGCAGCACCAGGTGAGACTGGTGTCAGTCAAGTTAAGATCTTTTACGCTTCTTTCCTCTTAGCCTCCCCACCTTCCAACCTTTCTAGCAGGGGAAGCTAGTGAGCTGGGGAGGGTAGAAATAGAAACAAAGAAACAGAAGAATCTTCCCACTCTAGGTCTTCCTACTGCAGAGCTGTGATCTCTGGGAGGGGAGAGGTTTCGACTTTCAGTGCAGCTCAGAATTCTCAAGGTAAGACAGAGCATTTCCCTTTTTGTGATTTCTTTGTGATTGTAAGCGATCAGAGGAATTTTCTTAACTAGGACTGAGTGGATAGCTGCGGGGCCTGCCTATATTCCTCACGATTTTACTACCGTCTAAGAATTCATGAGAATATATGAAGTAACAATGTGATTATATTAGTTATTATCAAAGAGTGAGTGGATAAGCCTATGGGCCCACTTAAGATTTTTATCCAGGGGGCAAGAAACTAGTAGCCTCAGTGGGCCCGTATGGGGGTTCCAACAACAATATAGGTTTTTCTCTGGGGTGCCTGGTGGCTCAGTTGGTTAAGCGCCCAACTTGAGCTCAGGTCATGATCTCACAGTAAGTGAGTTGGAGCCCCTGCATCAGACTCTCTGCTGTCAGTGCAGAGTCTGATCAGATCTTGTCTCCCTCCCTCTCTGCCCCTCCCCCGCTCACACACGTGCACTCTCTCTCTCTCAAAAATAAATAAACATTAAAAAAGATTTTTTTAAAAGAATATAGGTTTTTTTTTTAATTTACCACCTACAAGTCAATTCTGCTCGATCAACAAACCAGAGAGAATTGGGAAATAGCTTTGTAAAAGAAGATGTTCGACATGCCTCTTCCTCTGTCTGACATAGATATTTTCTGCTCCTGAAGTGCATTTGGGTAAATAAACAATCACGTAAATGATTTCTAGAGCAGCTGAAAATGTCATTAGAGAATGTAGTGCACATGAAAATGAAAGGGAAATATGCAGATTCTTCAAGGTTCACAGACTGTATGTCAAATGTTGCTTTGTCCAGGATGCAGGTATGTTTCCTCACCTGTGGGTAAGAGTGTAGAAGTCAAATTAATAGGACTATTTTTTATACAGTAGAAGGGACACGGCGTATAGAGCTGTTGATGGTAGGCACAATGCCATGTTAATAAAGTCTCACGTGAACATGCACCGACACTTTCTGAGATCACTGGTAGTTTTTTTTTTTAATGATGTGTTAAATTCTAAATTATCCAGTTACTAATCTGTTTATGAAGTAGATTTCCTTCGCACACGACAAGGCAATCGGTCCGTAATAGCGACACTCTCCTGGTGAGTAGAGCTTATCTCAGGTCAGGTGGAGCATCTGGTCTTGAAGAATGTAAACTAGTAAAATAAATTGTAAATAAAGATAAGGGTGTTTGTGCAGGAGGAGGAAAGAGACTAACAAAACTCTGCAAAGCTCTGGAGAAGCGTCATTTCCCAATGCAGTCTAGGGAGTCTTTTGAAGGAAATGGTGATTAGTACAGAGGCTGCAGGCTATCTGACAATTAACATTTTATTTATGTTTTTATCTGATTAATGTCTGCTCATCCACTTAGCTTCAAGAGCGCAGGGACCTTTATCTATCAGATTTAAATGCTGCCCGGGCCTACCATCACATTTGACCTCTTTTCTTGCTTTTTTCTTCACCTTTGAAAGGCATTTCCTTGGAAAGGATATTGTCCACTGTCTCTCTCATCAACAACTCCCCGTGCTCGGCCACCCACTCGCCACGTCATATCTGTCCCAGGGCACAGGGTGCGATGGCTTGCTTGGGGACACGTAGGCACTCAGCAGCATGAAAGAAGCCGGGAAATACTGGCCCTTTGAGCTCTGAAGATACTGCTTCTTGTCTTCCTTAGCATAGGGAAGTTCCCTGAGCAAATCTAGAAGTGGGAGCTCAGCTCTCAGGAACATCTTTTGTATTTTGCTTGGTCAATTTTTGCTAGTAAGAGTGTATTTCAAGTTGCAAAGAAATGCATTCTTACATTGGACCAGAGCCGGGTGGTACGTTTGAAAAAAGAAAATTTAGGGGCACCTGGGTGGCTCAGTCGGTTAAGCGTCCGACTTCGGCTCAGGTCATGATCTCACGGTCCGTGAGTTCGGGCCTCGCGTCGGGCTCTGTGCTAACAGCTCGGAGCCTGGAGCCTGTTTCGGATTCTGTGTCTCCCTCTCTCTCTGCCCCTCCTCTGCTCATGCTCTGTCTCTCTCTGTCTCAAAAAAAAAAAAAAAAAAAAAAAAAAAAACCCAAAAAACCATTAAAAAATAATAAAAAAAAGAAAATTTAGACAATGAGTGCCAGCATTTGGTCTTTATACTGGGGCCTCTTCTCTTTCTTTTCAGCACTGACCACTCTTGCCAGGCTGCTCTCTCCATTCCAGAAAAACCAGACTGTGTGTATGTGTGTGTGTGTGTGTGTGTAACAGGATAGTCAACAAGGAGACAGTGTCACAGAGAAGAAACAGAGCATGCGCCCTCAATCGTGTTCTCAATCTGGTGTCCATGGGTCCCCATTCTGCAACTTCCTTCATCACAGTTTGCTTTTCAGCAGCTTTGTATTCATAAACTATCCCTCTAACAAGTGATGTCAAACTATTTTTAAAAAGTGAATGATTTCTCCCAAAAAACAAGAGTCCAGGGCCAGATGGCTTTCCAGGGGAATTCTACCAAACATTTAAGGAAGAGTTAACACCTATTCTCTTGAGGCTGTTCCAAGAAATAGAAATGGAAGGAAAACTTCCAAACTCTTTCTATGAAGCCAGAATTACCTTGATTCCAAAACCAGACAGAGACCCCACTAAAAAAGAGACCTATAGACCAATTTCCCTGATGAACATGGATGCAAAAATCCTCAACAAGATACTAGCCAACTGGATCCAACAATACATTAAAAAAAATATTCACCATGACCACGTGGGATTTATACCTGGGATGCAGGGCTGGTTCAATATCTGCAAAACAATTAACGTGATTCATCACATCAATAAAAGAAAGGACGAGAACCATATGATCCTCTCCATAGATGCAGAGAAAGCATTTCACAAAATACAGCATCCCTTCTTGATAAAAACCCTCAAGAAAGTAAGGATAGAAGGAGCATACCTCGAGATCATAAAAGCCATATATGAATGACCCACTGCTAATATCATCCTCAATGGGGAAAAACTGAGAGCTTTCCCCCTAAGGTCAGGAACAAGACAGGGATGTCCACTTTCACCACTGTTATTCAACATAGTATTGGAAGTCTCAGCCTCTGCACTCAGACAACACAAAGAAATAAAAAGCATCCAGATTGGCCAGGAGGAGGTCAAACTTTCACTCTTCGCAGATGACATGATACTCTATATGGAAAACCCAAAAGATTCCACCAAAAAACTGCTAGAACTGATTCATGAATTCAGCAAAGTTGCAGATATAAAATCAATGCACAGAAATCGGTTGCATTCCTATACACCAACAATGAAACGACAGAAAGAGAAATCAAGGAATCGATTCCATTTACAGTTGCACAAAAAACCATAAAATACCTAGGAATAAATCTAACCAAAGAGGTGAAAAATCTACACACTGAAAACTATAGACAGCTTATGAAAGAAATTGAAGAAGACACAAAAAATGGAAAAAGATTCCATGCTCCTGGATAGGAAGAACAAATATTGTTAAAATGTCAATACTACCCAGAGCAATCTACATATTCAATGCAATCCCTATCAAAATAACACCAGCATTCTTCACAGTTAGAACAGATAATCCTAAAATTTGTATGGAACAAGAAAAAGACCAAAATATCCAAAGCAATCTTGAAAAAGAAAACCAAAGCAGGAGACATCACAATCTCAGACTTCAAGCTATACTACAAAGCTGTAATCATCAAGACAGTATGGTACTGGCACAAGAACAGACACTCAGATCCATGGAATAGAATAGAGAACCCAGAAAGGACCCACAAAAGTATGGGCAGCTAATCTTTGACAAAGCAGGAAAGAATATCCAACGGAATAAAGACAGTCTCTTCAGCAAGTGGTGCTGGGAAAACTGGACAGTGACATGCAGAAGAATGAACCTGGACCACTTTCTTACACCATACACAAAAATGAACTCAAAATGGATGAAAGACCTAAATGTAAGACAGGAAGCCATCAAAATCCTCGAGGAGAAAGCAGGCAAAAACCTCTTTGATCTTGGCCTCACCAACTTCTTACTCAACATGTCTCCAGAGGCAAGGGAAACAAAAGTGAAAATGAACTACTGGGACCTCATCAAAATAAAAAGCTTCTGCACAGCAAAGGAAACAATCAGCAAAACTAAAAGGCAACCGGCAGAATGGGAGAAGATATTTGCACATGACATATCAGATAAAGGGTTAGTATCCAAAATCTATAAAGAACTTATCAAACTCAACACCCAAAAAGCAATGAATCCAGTGAAGAAATGGGCAAAAGATACGAATAGACACTACTCCAAAGAAGACATCCAGATGGCCAACGACGCATGAAAAAATGCTCCACATCACTCATCATCAGGGAAATACAAATCAAAACCACAATGAGATGCCACCTCACCCCTGTCAGAATGGCTAACATTAACAACTCAGGCAACAACAGATGTTGGCGAGGATGCAGAGAAAGAGGATCTCTTTTGCATTATTGGTGGGGATGCAAGCTGGTGCAACCACTGTGGGAAACAGTATGGAGGTTCCTTAAAAAACTAAAAATAGAACTACCCTATGATCCAGAAATTGCACTACTAGGCATTTATCCAAGGGATACAGGTATGCTGTTTTGAAGGGGCACATGCACCCCAATGTTTTCTAGCAGCACTATCAACGATAGCCAAAGTATGGAAAGAGCCCAAATGTCCATTGATGGATGAATGGGTAAAGAAGATGTGGTATGTATACACACACAATGGAGTATTACTCGGCAATCAAAAAGAATGAAATCTTGCCATTTGCAACTACATAGATGGAACTGGAAGGTACTATGCTAAGTGAAATTAGTCAGTCAGAGAAAGACAAGTATCATATTACTTCACTCATATGAGGACTTTAAGAAACAAAACAGATGCACATAAGGGAAGGGAAACAAAAATAATATAAAAACAGGGAGGGGGACAAAGCATAAGAGACTCATAAATATGGAGAACAAATTGAGGGTTATGGGAGGGGTTGTGGGAGGGGGGATGGGCTAAATGGGTAAGGGGCATTAAGGAATCTACTCCTGAAGTCACTGTTGCACTAGATGCTAACTAATTTGGATATAAATTGAAAAAAATAAAATTATTATGTTGGAAAAATGAAAAATAAAAAAAGTAAATAAATAAACATAAAAAAAGAAAAAAAACCCATATTTCCTAATAGTTCTCAGCACAAGCAAAATTAACAATGTAAAGGACTCCAGTCCTTCACCTAACATACTCTCTGTGAGAGTGAATGTAGTCTCCTGCTATAAGGAGAAAAAACTTTTTTGGCTCAATTACTACTGGCCATTACTAAGAATTGAAAATTTCATTGTTCAAATATGGATAATAACATTACTTTAGTACATTTTCCTAAGAAGTAAAACAATCTATTCATCTCAATGTCCCTAAAAGTCAGAATTATTTTACTTTTTAAAAATTAAAAATTTTTTTTAATCTAAAAAAAAGACAAAAAAGGCATGAAGGAATTTTGGATGCTAATGGTACTGTTCTATATCTTCACTGTAGTAATGGTTATTACACAATTTTGTATGTGTTTGTCAAAACACACAGAAGTGTTCACTAAAAAAATGAATTTTCCTATATGTAAATTCTACCTTAATGAAAAAAAGTGCAAAAAAATGAATGATTTCTGGTTTTATATTCTAGTTCTTGTGGTTGGCCATTAAGCTAGAAATCCAGGGCAAGCCTTCCTCCTCAGAAGGTACAACTAGGGGACTGGCCTTTCTTCCTTCAGAGAGACTCATGGTAAAGAGACCTTTTAACAGTTGTTCATCTTAAAATGCACTTCAAAAATTTTAAGTAACATGTACACACACACACACACACACACACACACACACACAGAGAAACATTAGTTTTACTAATAGGAGGGCACTTGAAAGCAAAGCAATGAGATCTTTTCATTCCTTCCAGACTGTGGTCCAAGGTGAATACATTAAGCATAGAGCTTGGGATTTACCTAATGGTTTTCAGAAGCCAACTCCATACTTTGATTAATGCTGCCTCATAATACCAATGATGTGTACCCCACTAAATCATTAGAACATTTTCCCTTGGTAATATATTAAAGCCATACATTACAGGCTACTGTGGCTTGGGTGATAAATTGCTTGGGGGGAGGGGGGAAAACACACCCAACTGCCTAAAGGCCATGTTGTGCACACTTGGGTAGAATTCAGCCTGGTTACTTTTCTATGGAATCTGTTTGCAGCATTCAGAGTGTTGAGAGAACTTTTGTCTTTTTCTCCCAACACGAAAGAAATGCTCCCCAAATCTGCATTTCTCTGTTCCAAAGGACCAAAACTGTCAAATGGAGATGTGTGTGAAAAATACTGAACACAGGTTAAAAGTACAGATTTTGGAATAATCACAGTTGGTGGTTTTGAATTTCAGCTCTCTTATTTGATGGGCTATGTGGTCTTGAACAAGTAAGTCATTTAGACTTTCTGTAAAATGAAGAGAGTGTGTGTGTGTGTGTGTGTGTGTGTGTGTGTGTGTGTGTAATATCTACTTTGCAAGGTCACAGACAGGATGATCATGCATATAAACTGGATAGCCCAGTGTTTGGCACTTAATGAGTCAGTAAGTGGTTGCTAATTGTTCCAGCAGGGAACTCGTGTCCCCCCAGGGACCTCCTGACCAACATTTCTGGGTCCAACTTGGAATCTTCCCCAAAATTGCTTTGAGCTTCTTTGAGTGTGGCTGGGTTTATATGGGAGTCAAGGTTAATGATCCAGGTAATGTCCACCCATTTGGAAATCATGTGGCAGTGTGGCAGGGCCGTGCTAAGTAACTGGTCTGGGGGGCCCTGCCCTCCCTAGGCCAGCCTCCTCACCTGTCAAGTGATGATCGGCCTAGCTATGCTATTTAAGCATAGAACACCCTGAGCTACGTATGGTCAGGATCTCAGGGAGAGAGAAGTACTGATCATTTTAGTTCTTGTCCTTTGTTTTTTCATTCTTGGTGCTGGAGGTAAAAGAAAAAACAAACAAACACAAAGCAAAACTAGAGAGAGCTTTCATCACCAAGGTCAGCTAAAATAATTTGGTTTCACCATTGCAGATAGTCTCTGCCAAACTGGTCCCAACTGAGGCTCTGCACTGGTCTAATCTCTTAATCAGCAAAAGCCATGGTTACCTTTTAAAAAATGCCCCCCTTGGATTGTTATAAAAATCTACCTGTGCCTCATGTGAACAACTTGTGGGAGGAAATAATATTTATTACACATGCGGCATAATATTAACACAAATAAGGAATTTTTCGATAATTTTACAAGCCTGAAACATCTACTGCTTTCATTTGTCTAGAGTCCTTTCCAAGTTTTACTGTGTACATACATAATTTTATGTAATTACATTATACCATAGGTATAATAATTAACATAGACTAATTAAAAAAATTTTTATGTTTATTTATTTTTTAGAGAGAGAGAGACAGAGTATGAGTGGGAGAGGGGCAGATCATGGCCTGAGCCGAAGTTGGAGTATGAGTGGGAGAGGGGCAGAGAGAGGGGGAGACACAGAATCTGAAGCAGTCTCCAGGCTCTGAGCTGTCAGCACAGAGCCTGATGCGGGGCTCGAACTCACGAGCTGTGAGATCATGACCTGAGCTGAAATCAGAAGCTTAACCGACTGAGCCGCCCATGGGCCCCTAACATAGACTAATTTTATTGGATAACTAATATATGAACATATACATGCTATTAGAAGTAAAAAAAATAGAAGTGTAGTGGTGCTAACAGTAAAAGTCTCCTGATTTTTACCTGATTTGGGGAGTAAAACTCATTCCAACCAGTTTTTTGTTTTATTATAAAGTTTTAAATTTATTTTATTTTTAATTTTAATTTTATTTTTTTTAACATTCATTTACTTTTGAGAGACCGAGGGAGACAGAGCATGAGTCGGGGAGGAACAAAGAGAAAGGGAGACACGGAATCCAAAGCAGGCTTCAGGCTCTCAAGGTGCCAACACAGAGACCGATGCGGGGCTTGAACCCATGAACCATGAGATCATGACCTGAGCCGAAGTCGGATGCTTAACCGACTGAGCCACCCAAGCACCTCAATTTTTTAATAAATTTTTTTAAATGAGATCATCTGCAAGTGTTGCCTGTGGCTTCCTTTTATTCACGTATATATCTTAGGGAAAACTTCCTATGCCGGCAGGTACTGTTAACAGTCTTCCACTTTCTGCTTTTTTTTCCTTCAAATTTTTATTTAAATTCTAGTTAGTTAACATATAGTGTAATATTGGTTTCAGGAGTAGAATTTAGTAGTTCTCCTCCCATTCTTCACTTAACATTTTTGTGAATGTTTCTTCATGTTGCCAAATATTTTCAGAATTATCACTTTGAGCAATAGGTGTGAGTGGAACTGAGACCCACGTGACTGATTTCTGGGACACACAATCTATCCACAAAAGGCATATTATCTCAGACGAGTGGTGCTTATTTGACCCTGAGTTGCCTGCTGAGTCATAGAACTGTTCAGTGGAAAGAGAGCCAGCCCATTCCCATTTTACCGACGAGGCAACTAAAGCCTTTCCCTCCCTCTTCCTGAATGGAACACAGATGTAGAGCGTCTTGCAAATCTGAGGATGAGAACCACATGCTAAGAAGGGGCCTGGGTCCCCAGTGACTTCCTTGAACAATTGTTTCAGCCCTGGGTTGCCTACATCCAGACTTCTTATTACATGAGAGGAAGAGCCATCCATTGGGTTTAGTCGCCGTGTAGTAGGGCGTCTATCACATGCAACCAAGCATACTCGTAACTGATACCACTGTGTTCACTCATTCGTTTATTTGCTCACCGACCGTTTACTGAGTTGTAGTCACATGCCTGGAATGTACAGACTATGCACGTAATAATAGCATTTATGGAATGCTTACTATGTACAATGCCTGTACCCTGAGCTTTCCAGGTCTTCTCATGTAGCATTCACAATAGCCCTCTAATATAGACATCTTTTCCCGAATTCTACAGATGAAGAAACTGGAACTCAAAGAGATGACGTAACCCTCCATAGCACCCATCTAGTGAAGTCAAAACCTCTCTGACACTTCACTTCAAAAAACTGTACTCTATTTATCTTTCATGGACCAGGAAACCAAACAGATTGGGGGGGGGGGTGGGGAGCCAAACAATATGATCAAATAGCAATATTTACAACCACACTGTGAAGTAAGTATGATTATTCCCATTGGTGAGTGAGATGCAGTGAGATCAAGTGACTTCAATGCAATTAATTCAGTCTGACAAACAGCTATTGGGCACCAAATTCTGGAGATTTGGTTTAGGTGCTGAGGCTACACAGCTGTATGAGGCAAGGCCTGGCTATGGTGAGCGCTGCAAGAGAGGCAAGACTTTTCTGGAATTAAAGCCGTTGCAGAAGTTGTGCTTTCTCCGGCTGGCATCAATTACTGACTTTCTGTCAGCAGACTATTCCAGATGGGCTGGTTTCTATAAAACCCCTATGGGGAATCCTAGGATTTAGGTTCTGGGGGGAAGGGAAGGAAGGAAATTGGCCAAAGAGATTGTTTGAAAGGGCCATTTTTCAGTCTCCCCAAATCAGGTACAAAATAATGAACTGTCACAGAACACTTTCTATTTGTTAATTGTTCAACTCTCCCAAGCACAGAGAAGAGAGTGAGAGAAGGCAACCCTCTGCCACGTGATTGGAATCAGATTTGTTTACCAGATCAAAGCCTGGTGGGTAATGGAAACTTCAGGCAGGGAGCAGGCGGTGGGAGGAGTGGTGTGGCCGTGGCTACTCAGCTGAATACATTGTTCTGCACGCTCTGGAGCTTGAACTGCACCACTTGGAAATGCCAGCTCTCTCCAGACTTGTCACAGGAGGGGCCGGGGGCTGCTGGAACGGCTCAGGGATGCTAAGAATGTTTATAGAGTGAAGCTACTGGGTGGTGTTCCTTGCCTAGACTGTAGACACCTCCTGTTAAGGGGAAAGTATCAAGTTCTTGGTGTGTAGCTCATTTTGAAGCTATTAACATTTCCCGATACCTTTTTTTTTTTTTTTTTTTTTTTTTTAATGAACAGCAGAAATTTATTCCTTATAGTTCTGGAGGCTGCAAGCCCAAGATCAGGGTGCCAGCACAGTCAGCTGAGGGCCCTCTCCTGGTTGCAAACATCTCCTTGTGTCCTCGCATGGTAGGAGTGGGAATGATAAACTTTCCAGACGGTTCTCTGTGTATCTTCTGGTTTCTAAGGGAATATGGAATGCACACTCTTTTGGACTGCATGTTTGCATCCCATCCCCCCAAATTCGTATGTTGAAATCCTAATCCACAAAAGGATGGTATTAGGAAAAGGTGAGATATTTAGGGTCAGATTAGGCTATGAGATGGGGCCCTCATGATGGGATTAGAGCCCTTATAGAAAAAGGAGGTGACAGACCTCTCTCTCATGCTCTCTCTCTCTCTCTCTCTGTATATACTTGCCCCATGGAAGGTCACATGAGAACATAACCTGGAAGAGGGCCCTCACCAGAACTCGACCATGCTGGCACCTTGATCTTGAACTTCTAGCCTCCAGAACTGTGAGAAATAAATTTCTGTGGTTTAAGCCACCCCAGTCTAGGGTACTTTGTTATAGTCGTCTGAATGGACTATAACGTACACTATAATGACTTTACGAGAGCCAAAGGCAGTACTTGAAGGAATTATTAATGTAGCGTAAAGGGGACAGAAGGGTGTACCACAAATTGATACGCTGGTCACCTCCAAGGAGAGAAGTTAAGTGAGTAGGGAGCCAGGGAGACTTTTACTTTAAATGTATTGTTTGAATTTTCCTTATTTTTTTTATTTTTTATTTTATTTTTTTTTTAGTTTTTGGGACAGAGAGAGACAGAGCATGAACGGGGGAGGGGCAGAGAGAGAGGGAGACACAGAATCGGAAACAGGCTCCAGGCTCCAGGCTCCGAGCCATCAGCCCAGAGCCCGACGCGGGGCTCGAACTCACGGACCGCGAGATTGTGACCTGGCTGAAGTCGGATGCTCAACCGACTGCGCCACCCAGGCGCCCCTGAATTTTCCTTATTTTTTTTAATGTTTATTTTTGAGAGAAAGTACACGCATATGCACCAGCACAAAGCCCAACACGGGGCTCGAACCCACAAACCGTGAGATCCTGACCTGGACCGAAGTCAGATGCTTACCTGACTGAGCCACCCAAGCACCCCAGAATTTTTCTTTGTATTGAGTCTACACTAATGTGTGACTTCTATAATTAAAATATTTTTTTCTACAAAGAAAGAAAATCCTTTACATAATACATATTAAAAGTGGCTCTTGCATTCAGTTATTTCAAATTACGAGAGTCTCATTAATCCTTTAAGAGGACGATTCAGCATAATGCCGTGTCTTGAAAAGGAGTGTTTTCAGTGACAAGATAGTTTGGGATTAGAATTCCCTTATAACACGGAGGTTGTGTGTACCGGGAGTGGACAGATAATACTTTGCAAACAATGGTTAGCGATTACTGACGGAGCAGCCCCCAGGGCACGCCTGTTCTGCTCTTAATATATCTCTCATCTTTTGCCCGCCCTGCAAATGTTAACTGACTCACTCTCAAGGGTGATATGAATACATTCTTACTGCAGTTGTAACCTGAGGTATATAGAGAGGGTAAGGAGATTTTTTTTTCACTATAATTTTTGTGGGGTTTGAGTTAGCAGTCAGTGGAACAGGCAGGGACTGGGAGACAAGACTTCTGTTTGTTCACCAGCAGGATGCCCTTTATGTTTTATGTTCAGGGTCTCTGCTTCTGAGCCATGCTTGGGACCTGGGCATCTTTGATGAGGCCAGGAGTCCCTGTGTCTGGGGTCCTGCCTTCTGGGGCCCACTGTGGATAAAAGGTTTTAAAAGATTGTATCCCTTTCTACTCGAGAATTTTACTTTCTGTTAACTTTCTGTTTCCCTTGGAAACCTGACAGAAACACTGTGTCAGCTGTGTTATTACTGGGTATAGTAACTTTGGCAAAAATGACCCGTCAGTGGTAAATTGTCTCTAGACTGGGAGAACTGGATACTTCAGAGGAAGCCATAGCTTTGGGCTTAATTGAGAGCAGAGACTCTTGAAACTGGACAAGTCCCTGGAGGGGACCCTGGCAGCTGTGCCCATGGAGTTATTACAAGAGATATTGTCTCCTATGGGGTACAGGGGTCACCAGCTAGGGAGGATCCCACATGCTCCTCGTGTGGTCCCATTCTCTTGCTCTGGAACCCTGGGAAACTGGAGGAAAGAGCTGTGATGGCCATGTGGACGGCTGCAGGGACTACTCCCAGGGGAAAGGAACACCGCTGCCCCCCTGCTGGCAGGATTTCCCGTCTTGTATATTGAAACCACGTGTGGCTGACTGTGGTCTTGTGTGGCTGGATATTTAGGTGAGTCTAAGAAACACACAACACACACACACACACACACACACACACACACACACACTGGGGGTGGATTTTCTACAAAAACCTACACTCTACAGCCATCTCCTAAGGACTCATGCCTCCCAAGGGGCTGGGAGGTAGCCAGGCCTGGGCCCTTCTTTCTATAGAATTCACAGACCTCTCCTCTTCCCGGTCCATTGGGAATGTCTTCTTCTGAATCTCCCCTTGAAGCCTTTTGATGTTTCCATTTTCCTCCCTACTTAATAGGATCTCTTCTGGCAAGTACGGTCCTTTAATGAAACTGGAAGAGCCGTGGCTTTCAAGGATCTTTGCTTTCTGCTCTGTAAAACTTGCCAAGACAAGGAAATACTAAAGTCTGCTGGGAATGGTGGTAGGGTAGGTGGGTGGAGGGCGGAGTCAGAAAATAAAACTCTAATTAGTATGTATGAAAACTTACGCTGTAACAAGTTACACTTGTTAATATTAATGATAAAAACATTATTTAGGGCTTGGTTATTTGCAAAGCGTTTTCACAACCAGTCTCTCATTTTAGCCTGACAGTATCTTGTCAGCGAAGCAGGCAGCGGTGTGGTGGTAACCCTGGGAAAGGAGAGGGAAGCCCTGCTTTGTCACATTTTGCCTGTTTCCATGGTGTAAAAGCTCCCACCACATCCAATTTAATTTTTTTTTAGTGTTTATTTATTTTTGAGAGAGAGAGAGAGAGGAAGGACATGAGCAGGGGAGGGGCAGAGAGACACGGAGACACAGAATCCAAAGCAGGTTCCAGGCTCTGGGCTGCCAGCACAGAGCCCGATGCAGGTCTTGAACCCAAGAGCCCTGAGATCATGACCTGAGCCCAAGTCGGACGCTTAACCGACAGAACCACCCAGGCGCCCCCCCACCACATCCAATTTTAAACCACCAATGACTTAACCACTCTGAATTTCTAAATAATTAGAAATAAATATTGGCTTGGGCGGGGGGGCGCCTGGGTGGCTCCGTCGGTTAAGCGTCCGACTTGGGCTCAGGTCATGATTCCACAGTTCGTGAGTTCGAGGCCTGCATCGGGTCTGTGCTGACAGCTTGGAGCCTGGACCCTGCTTCAGATTCTGTGTCTCCCTCTTTGTCTGCCCCTCTGCTGCTCATGCTCCCTCTCTCCCTCTCTCTCTCTCTCTCTCTCACAAAAATCAATAAACATTAAAAAAATTTAAAAAATATATTGGCTTGGGATAGTTGATGCCATCTGGCTCCAGTGCACTCGTGGAGGCAGGACATGGATAATCATCCCAATTTGAAGATAAGCAAAGCTCAGAAATTTTGTTCAAGGTCACAGAGCTGGTAGGGGGCAAAGCTAGAAACTTGAACTCATGTCTACTATTGTGTACCTTTCTCTTGCTGCATTAAGTCTATCCTTCATGCTATTAGCGTAGTTAAAAAAACAAACAAACCTGAATCCATTAACCACCATTAAGAAATGCCTACAACTCCCTTCAAATGTCTGCTTTGTTATTATTCTTACTTTTCTCCTCTCTCCCCTTTAAGGAAAGATTCTTTCAATGTATAGAAACTCAACCCACCCCACTCTTCTGGGACCACCCTCCACTAATCAATGCACTCCTCTGTCTTACATCTTTGAATCTCCTCCCACCTTCTCCCTCATCTATAACTCCCTTTGCAATTTCTCTAATTCAAAACCAGTCCCCTGCCTCCGACTTGCTTACCGTATACTCTCGTCACCATGCTTCTGGACAAAGTCAAACATTTATTTCAGTACTTTCTACTCGGGCCTCGGGTCACTGTAATTTGTTTTATACCCACAGAGGCCCTGATCTGTCCTGTCAAAGATCATCTGTGTTGTCCTCATGGCAAACCCCAGGCTTAATCTCAGTGCTCCTCCAGCTTACCCTTTCTTTTGTACTTGATGGGCTACTGAGTTTCTTCTCGAAATGCACTTCTCACTTGGTTTGCCTCCTTGGTCAAGCTCAAGGGGTTCTCATCACATCTTTCTGAGTGATCCTCTCCTAGGAAAGGGACCTCCACAAGCATCCAGACAGAGCCTGTGGCAAATGCTTGTTTTGTCAGTCACTGACTCCCGGCATTCTCTTCCGCTTCTCTCTCTTTGTATCAAACCTGATGCTTGGCAGAGCTGGTCTGGCTGCCTTTGAAACACCATCAAGTTCATTTTTTTCTTTTACTTTCTTTTATTTTTTAAAAAAATTTTTTTAACGTTTATTTATTTTTGAGACAGAGAGAGACAGAGCGTGAGTGGGGATGGGGCAGAGAGAGAAGGAGACACAGAATCTGAAACAGGCTCCAGGCTCTGAGCGGTCAGCACAGAGCCCGACGCGGGGCTTGAACTCAAGGACCGTGAGATCATGACCTGAGCCGAAGTCGGATACTTAACTGACCAAGCCACCCAGGCGCCCCCATTTTTTTCTTTTACAGTAGAGATCAAGGTCTGAGCTGAAATCAAGAGTCAGACACTTAACCAACTGAGCCACCCAAGCACCCTTCATCCTGTTTATTTTATTTTTTTTTATTTTTTAATTTTTTTTAACGTTTATTTATTTTTGAGACAGAGAGAGACAGAGCATGAACAGGGGAGGGGCAGAGAGAGAGGGAGACACAGAATCTGAAACAGGCTCCAGGCTCTGAGCCGTCAGCCCAGAGCCCGACGCGGGGCTCAAACTCACGGACCGCGAGATCGTGACCTGGCTGAAGTCGGACGCTTAACCGACCGAGCCACCCAGGCGCCCCCTGTTTATTTTAATTCTCTGCCCCATGACTCTGTGAAGACATCACACCCACCTTGCAGCATGCACCAACTATTACATGAAAGGGACATGCCCAGCATAGCCTTGTTGATAGGGGAGGTCTAGAACAAGTATACCTGATTGGTCTGGCACGTTGGCTCTCCTCTCTTGAGTCTCAGGGTGCCTGACTTTACTATTTCTGTTGAATCCTTTAGGTTTCTGTAGGTTGGCATGCCAGAAAACTCATGGATTTTGTGTTGAGAAGGATTTGGGCTTGAATTTTGCGTGTCATTTACTAGCATTGTGGCTTTAGGTGTGCCATATAACCCTTCTGAGTCTGTGTTGTCATCCGGAAGAGGTATGGTATCTTATTTGCAGGGAGATTGTGGACTCTGAGTGAGATAAAATATGAAAAGGGTCCAGCATCGCCAGCACTCAAAACATGGCAGATGCCATCATTATCGTTGGCCTTCTGTCCTTCTTACCAGGTTCATGTTTGGCATCTGCACGCAATGATTCTAGTTCTCAGGCCTGGCCATTCATATTCCAACCAATTTGGATAACACCCCTTCTGGCTTGATCCAGAATGCTCTGATCTGGACCACCTGTCCCACAGATGGCATTTCTGTGTAGACCCGGGCCTTTTGCTCTGGACTTCTACCCTGTTCCCACATTGAAGACACACAAAAAAGAAGTTTTACCTCCATTTTACTCTCATAACTTTGCCAACCCCCCACGTCCAATCCAATCCAATCCCCTACATCCTCCTCTGACCAGTTCAGGAGGAGCCACATTTTGATTTGGAATTTCTAAAGAATTTATTGTATTTTATTTTATTTATTTTAAGTTTACCTATTTTGAGAGACAGAGAGAGAGAGGGAGAGAGGGAATTCCAAGTAGGCTCTGTGCTGTCAGCACAGAGCCCGATGTGGGGCTCAAACCCATAAACTGTGAGATCATGACCTGAGCCAAAACCGAGTTGGATGCTTAACCGACTGATCCACCCAGGCACCCCAGAATTTCTAAATAATTTAATGCTTTCTTTGTAGGTGAGATTTAATATATGTGCAGGTGTATATATGCCTGAGTTGATTTACTTTTTCCTTCGTTGTTTACTTGCCTTTTGAGATCTGCAAAAAACGATCACTTGTTGGTTTGGAAAGAATTACTTCTCTTTTGAGTTCCAAACCAGTGAGTTCCCGGAAGCCAATTATGTTTAGCTCAAAGAATATTCTGGGGCACCTGGATGGCTCAGTCAGTTAAGTGAGCAACTCTTGATTTCAGCTCGGATCGTGATCCCAGCATCGTGGCTTCATATGGGGTTCTACACTGAGCATGGAGCCTGCCTAAGTTTCTCTTTCTCTCTCTCTCTCCTCCTCTCTGCCCCTCTCCCCTGCTTGTGTGTGCTCTCTCTCTAAAATAAAGTTTTAAAAAAGAATACTTTTGCACTGTTTTGTTTAAAAACACATTTCCCAGGAATCCCTGGGTGGCTCAGTCAGTTAAGCGTCCAGCTTTGGCTCAGGTCATGATCTTGCAGTTTGTGAGTTCGAGCCCCGCATTGGGCTCTGTGCCGACAGCTCAAAGCCTGGAGCCTGCTTTGGATTCTGTCTCCCTCTCTCTCTGCCCCTCCCCCATGCATGCTCTGTCTGTCCCTCAAAAATAAACGTTAAAAATTAAATAAATACAATACAATACAATACAATAAAAACACATTTCCCAATGCTGGATACTGAAAAGATACTTTTACAGTCACTTCTGTTTGGGGAATGAATCAACAAATGTAGAATTTCTGCCTTAATATAATACCATCTAAAGTTTTATTTGTTTATTTGTTCATTTGTTTATACGTATACCTACTCAGCAGTAGGAAAGTTGTGAAGATGCATCAAATCTGATAATTATAATGTATTTCTCAAAGGATTGTATATTTTAAAAATATTTTTTATGGTTATTTCAAGAATAATGTATACCCAAAGTCAAATAGTCCAGAATCTCTAAGATACACTATTAGCAGTTGTATAAACACCCAGATGATATTTTTGTGCACATACTAACAAATGTATGTGTGTGTATGTGTAACTGTGTGTGTGTGTGTGTGTATGTATGTATTCACATACTTAACTGCTCTGCAACTTGCTTTTCCCACTTACAGTGGACTATTGTTTCTTTCTGTGTCAGTAAATAAAACTTTGACTTCTTTATATTTTAATCACCTGTATAATAATGCCATTGAGCAGAGGTGCAATTTTAAATCACCTCACGCATTCTCATTCCTTACAAGTAGAGAACATTTGGTTCTTAAATGAGTTAACTGAATAGTACCTAATTATTTAAATAGATAGCTCCTCCTACCTGAAAATGTTAATAAATAATTCATTAGTAACTAGAGGCCGCCACAAACCTTGTATTCCTAGGAAAGAAGGGACTCGTTCAATTAGAGAATATGTGTACCTAAGCAGAAACAGCGTGGCATAGCGGAGAAAATACTGCACTAGAAGCCAAAGATCTTGGATTCTAGGTTTGATTTTTTTTTTCTCTTGACCAAGCCATCGATATCACTGGTTTCGTCAACTTCATTAAGATGGAGAGAATAATGGATACCTGCCTAACTCAAAAGATTCTTCTGAGGATATCCTATGATAAAATATATACAAACATTTGGGAAACTACCAGTTTTGCTATTAGGTGTTATTTAATGATTTCAGTGAGTTTACCTGAGCAATTGAGGATAAGCTGGCAGCTTACACTAATGTAGAGATCTCTAATTATACGAGGTGTGGGAGATTCTATGGCCACACATTCTTTGTTACATACCCTATTGAGAGGTGATGTCTAATCCTCTTAACTTTGAACTTTGACCAACAGAATGCAGCAGAAGAAGTGTTCTTGGACTTTCAAGGCTACATCACAAGAAGCCTTGTAGCTCATGCCTTGGTCTCCTAGAACATTCCCTCTAGGTGAATCCAACCACAACATCAAATGTCCAGCCACTCTGAAATCACCATACTGTGAGGAAACCTAAGGGAGCCATAGTGGAGAGGGCATGAAGAGAGAGGTGCCTGTCCAGTCCTAGCTATTTCAGCCTTCCCAGCTTGGGTTCCAGACATGTGAGTGAAGAAGCTATCTTGGATAGTCCAGTGTTAGCAGACATGACATGGTAAAGAGCCATCTTGGATATTGTAACACATGTACAGACAAAGTACTTCTACTCAGTATACACAAAGAATTATTATAACTCAATAATACAAAATCCAATTTAAAAATGGCAAAAGGGGGCACCTGGGTGGCTCAGTCTGTTAAACGTCTGACCTCAGCTCAGGTCACGATCTTGTGGTTAGTGAGTTCGAGCCCCACCTCAGGATCTCTGTTGTCAGCACAGAGCCTGCTTTGGATCCTCTGACCCCCTCTCTTTCTGCCCCTCTCCCGCTTGCGCACTCTCTCAAAAATAAACATTTAAAAAAAATAAAAATTACAAAGGGGGGTGCCTGAGTGGCTCATTTGGTTGGGTTTCCGACTTGACTTCAGCTGAGGTTACCATCTCGTGGTTGTGGAGTTGAGCCCCACGACCGGCTCGGTGTGGAGTATGGGACCAGCTTGGGTTCTTTCTCTCTCAGCCCCTTCCCTGTGCGTGTTCTCTCTCTCTCTCTCTCTCTCTCTCTATCTATCTATCTCTCTCTCTCTTAAAATAGCTAAATAAATTTAAAAATAAAAGTAAAAAATGGCAAAAGAATTGAACAGATAGTTCACAAAAGAAGATACCAGAATGGCTAATAAACTTGTGGAAAAATGCTCAACATCATTAGTCATCAGGGAAATGCAAATTAAAATCATAATGACATACTATTAGATTTTTTAAAATTATAAAGACTGATTATACAAACCTAGTAAAGACATAGAATTCCCATACCCTACTGGTGGGAATGTAAAATGATACAACCACTTTGATAGCTTCTTTAAAAGTTAAACATTCACCTACTGTAGGAGGCAGACATTCCACTCCTAGGCATTTCCTTGAGAAATGAAATCATATGTCCACACAACAACTTGCACATGAATATTCATAGCAGCTTTATTTGTAATATTCAAAAACTGGAGCAAACCCAAATGTCCCCCAACAGATGAGTGGATATCAAACTGTGACACATCCCTACAATGGAATGCTGCTCAGCAATGGAAATAAATGAACTATTGATACATAGAGCAACCTGGTTGAATCTCAAAATAATTACGCTGAAAGAAGCCAGACAAAAAAGAATATATTCTGTCTGACTTTATTTATATAAAATTCTAAAGAACTAATCTACAGTGATGAAAAATAGGTCAGTGGTTGCTTTAGAGGGAGAGATGGATTACCAAGGAGCCCAGGGAAATTTGGCAGGGGTGAGGGGCGGTGATTAAAAATTTTTTAATCTTGATTTTAGTGATGGTGTATACATGTGGCAAACGAAATCTGAGGTGACCCGATGACCTCTCCTCCCTGTGTTCATTCCTTTGTGCATGGGCAGGGATGCTTGAGTATGGGCAGGAACTGTGACTTGCTTCCAACCAATATATTATCGAAAGTGATTGGTTGTCACTCCTGTAATTACCTTATTTACCACTCCCTCTTAGCAGACTGAATTTAGAGACTTTCCTTGCATGCTTGATGAAGTGGTCATGTTGGAGAAGCCCAGGTGGTAAGGAAATAAGGATGGCCTCTGAGAACTGTGAGTGGCTCTGGGACCTGAGGGTGTCCTGGAGCCTTCAGTCATATGTCCACAAAGTAGTAAATTCTGCCAACAACTTCAATGAGCTTGACGGTGTTTTTTTCTTCAACTGGGCACTGGATGAGAATGCAGCCCAGAAGACATGTTGACTGAAACTTTGGGAGACCCTGAGCGGAGGCCCCTGTTAAACCGTGTGCCTGGACTCTTGGCCCACAGAAATTGTGAGGTGCTAAATGTGTGCTGTGAGCCACTAAGTTTGTGGTAACTTGTTATGCAGCAATAGACAACGAATACAATACATATGGCACACTGATGAAATTATATACTTTAAATATATGAGGACTATTGCCCTTGGGGGACCTCAGTCTTTTTTCTTCGGGATTTCAACTAAATTGGATGAGGCCCACCCATGTTATGGAGAGGGGGGTAGTCTGCTTTACTCAAAGTTTGCTAATTTACTAAATAAGTCAGAGAAAGGCAAATGCCATATGATTTCACTCATACGTGGAATTTAAGAAAAGAAACAAGCAAAGGGGAAAATTGTGTGTGTATGTTTATGTGTGTGAGAGACAGAGAGAGAGAGAGAGAGAGAGGAGAGAGAAACAGAGTCTTAATTATAGAGAACAATCTGATGGTTACCAGAGGGGAGGGGGTGGGGGGATGGGTTAAATAGGGGATCTGGATTAAGGAGTGCACTTGTCATGATGAGCTCTGGCTGATGTATGGAAGTGTCGAATCACTATATCGTGCACCTGAAACTGATATGACACTGTATTTTAACTGGAATTGACCTGAAAAACTTAAAAAAAGTTTGCTGGTTTCCATGTTAATCATATCTAAAACATTTCTTCACAGACAACCTCCAGACCAGTATTAGGCTGAGTACCATGATCTAACCAAGTTGACACATAAAATTAGCCATGACACATGGTCACAGATACAAGCAGATTTGGCTGCTCTGTGCCTCTGTCCCTAATGGATTTAATGGATGTGAACTTCAGTGGATTCACCAGCCCTGGAGAACTTGCCAGGTCAGAAGGGCCCAGAGCCTTGGCTTGCTGCCTTGTGCATCTTTTCAGGCTAGGGGGCGGGAGGGATGCATTGATACTCAGGGGTCACCTTGTTGCCAAGGAAAGCAGTTTCTGTGTCAGTCACAAAACCGAGTTACTCCCATGCTTTATTTCCAACCAGCTCCTAAGGCCCACGCACACTCTCCTTGCTACAGGCCCCGTCAGAGCCACTGAGAGCTGTGCGTCTTCCGTCAGCTCTTCACATAGACCTCTGGTGGCACCGTGTGCCGCACAAGCTTTTCCAAGCTGTGGAGAAGGTCTCATTCCTTTCAGATATTTGATTGCAACCGCCATGTCCTTTCAGAAGTATTTCTTTTCCCACACATACTTGATTTCAGTCTCACCTCTTTGCAACCTTGGATAGACACAGTCATCTTGGTGGCCGGGGGGTTAAAATGGGAATGTGTGAGAGCGCTTCCTCGTTTTAACAGATGTTATTGGGCGGCTGAGCTAAATGCAGGCTTGAAACGGTGACCTTTTATGTTGAAGTTGAATAATAAAAGTAGTTTGTTTGTGTGCGTCTAGCTTTCCTGATCGAGGAAAGGAATCCAATGCTCAGCAGGAGGGTTTCTTTTGCGAGTGTGCAGCTCCATCCCACTTCTCCTGATCTGATGTGGTGACAGCTCATTTCATAGACAGCACAGCTGGAGAAATTCCAGGTCAGCAGAAAGGGCGGGGAGTGGGGAGGAAAGAGGAGACTTGGTATTTACTATTTGGTGACACTCTGTAGCTCTACTATGCTTTCCCCCATCCTCTGGGCAGGAGGTCCAGGTAGAGTGGATGGGGTAGAAATAGAATGGGGCGCCTGGGTGGCGCAGTCGGTTGAGCGTCCGACTTCGGCCAGGTCACGATCTCGCGGTCTGTGAGTTCGAGCCCCGCGTCGGGCTCTGGGCTGATGGCTCAGAGCCTGGAGCCTGTTTCCGATTCTGTGTCTCCCTCTCTCTCTGCCCCTCCCCCGTTCATGCTCTGTCTCTCTCTGTCCCAAAAATAAATAAACGTTGAAAAAAAAAATTAAAAAAAAAAAAAAAAGAAATAGAATGAGGTCACTGTAATGTACTTGCGATTATGTATGGTGACGTCTCCTTGCTTGCTTACTTGTGTCAAATTAGTAAGTCTTACGTTAATGGAGAGGGATAGTGGCGTGGGCTGGGATGGGAAGAATACATTTCAGAACTTAGGAAATTATATATAAATATAAGTATATATATAATATTATATATGTGTGTATATCTTTAATTTGAAACTTCCTTGGTTGCCATAGTCCAGCTGCAGAAGGCCACCCAATTAGTTAAGAAGAAAAGGTCTTGAGGTCACGGCTGGTTATTTCATGTGTACTAAAATAGAGGAAATGGCCACAGTTGCTTTGCCAGGGGTGTCCAACCCTGAATTAGGCTAAAAAGGCATCTTATAGCATCAGACAACTGAAAAAAGATGTAAGGAGGGAGCCGCTTTCTTTGCACATCTGTTAAGAACATCTGGCTCTGGCACGAACCCGGTAACTTCGACAGTTAGTTGGTGGCCCACAAGGTGAAAAAGAGGCAAACCCTCAAGTTGTCAGGCCCGTCTGTAGAATTTCCGGATGGCAACACCACCAAGTGCAAGGGTGAGAAACAGCTGGTGCGTTTGAGCAGCTGCCGGCCTCTCCTGCGCTGAGCTCATCCCGACCAAGCCTTAAAGACGGGGGCTTACGGGGACTCAGGTGCTCAGAAAGCAGTACCCCTGCACCCTGCCCCAGATGGCCCTTCACCAAGAGCATCATGGGGACATTCGAGAGGCTCACTGCTTCATCTCTGTTGTGGTACTGGGTTATCGAAGAGATGAGTCCCTTGGCAGGCAGCATACGCCAAAGATAGCCACGTCCTCTCTCATCCCACGTGCTCGTCTGCAATGTTACTGTCAAGAGGCAGCGTCTCATTACCCTGCCCTTAAATCTAAGCTGGCCACAGTGCCTTGCTCGTAGCCAATAGCATGTTGTGGAGGTGACGCCTTGCGCCTTCTGAGGTTGGGCCGAGAAAGCCATGCAACTCCTACGTGGCTCTCTCAGAAGGCGTGCTCTCTGGACATCCTCCTGAGGTGACGTCCCTCCGAGCCGCTGTCATGCTGTGGGAAACATAAGTTACCCAGGGAGGCCACACGAGTGTGCTCTTGTTGACAGTCCCAGCAGAGGCTAGCCTTTGAGTCATTTTAGCCTGGGCACCGGCCGTGGGAGTACGGAAGTTTCTAGATAATTCCAGCCCCTCAATGTTTTTTTAGCTGAGGTACGAGACATCGTCCTTCCTATGCCCATCCAAATTCCTGACCTACAGAATCTGTGAGCACAATGAAATGGCTGTTTTATCCTACTAGGTTCGGGATCATTTGTTACACAGCAATAGATAATCAAAGCATGCCCGTAAGGATGCTTTTGGAAGAATCTGGGCGTCATTCCCACCGCCCTTCCACCCCCTCCCTCCAACCCCGCCATCCTTTTCTGTGTACCTAGCACTATATTATGCAATGTGCACTTTGTAAGAGAAGTACAGGGCTACTGCTTGCCTCTTCTTTGCAGGCGCTCAAGAAAAGATGCCGGTTCCTCTGGGGCAATGCAGCCCTCCCCACAGCACACAACCTCTCAGCTCAAGTGCATGGTCCCATTCAACCCCTCTCCAAGCCGGTCTGAGTTGTGCAGAGTACAGACTGCATGATGATACACAGTGGCCCCAGAGAAATGTGAAGGTAAGTCTCCTTGAGGAGTTTACATTCTAATTGATGATATAAAACATGTGTCGTTTAAGATAGAAAGTATCAAATGCTAAATCATGTGATAACACGGATTTTAGAAAGAGTTTTGTAATAATAAGAAAAAGGTGCTGGACTTCTATTTTTTTTATTTATTACTTTATTTTATTTATTTTTTCTAAAAAGCACTAGACTTTTGTTTTTTATTATTTATTTTTTTATAATTTGAGCTTTGTTGGTCTCTCTATACTTCTATTCTTTTTTTTTAAAGTTTATTTATTGTTTAATTTACATCCAAGTTAGTTAGCATATGGTGCAACAATGATTTCAGGAGTAGATTCCTTAATGCCCTGACGCATTTAGCCCATCCTCCCCCCCCATAGACCCTCCAGCAATCCTGTTTGTTCTCTATATTTAAGAATCTTTTATGTTTTGTCCCCCTCCCTGTTTTTATATTATTTTTGAAAAGCACTGGACTTTTGTGTTTTTTTAAAAATTTTATTTTTATTTATTTAATTTACATCCAAGTTAGTTAGTTACAGTGCAACAATGATTTCAGGGGTAGATTCCTTAATGCCCTTTACACATTTAGCCTATCCCCCTTCCCACTACCCCGCTGGTAACTCTCTGTTCGTTCTCCATATTTAAGAGTCTCTTCTGTTTTGTCCCCCTCCCTGTTTTTATATTACTTTTGCTTCCCTTCCCTTATGCTCATCTGTTCTGTGTCTTAAAGTCCTCATATGAGTGAAGTCATATGATATTTGTCTTTGACTAATTTCGCTTAGCATAATACCCTCTAGTTCCAACCACGTAGTTGCAAATGGCAAGATTTCGTTCTTTTTGATTGCCGAGTAATACTCCATTGTGTGTGTGTGTGTGTGTGTGTGTGTGTGTGTGTGTGTGTGTGTATCCCACATCTTCTTTATTCATCCATCGATGGACATTTGGACTCTTTCCATACTTTGGCTATTGCAGATAGTGCTGCTATAAACATTAGGGTGCATGTGTCCCTTCGAAACAGCACACCTGTATCCCTTGGATAAAAACCTAGTAGAAAAGCACTGAACTTCTAGATTGGAGATCTGGGTAGAGGAGCTGCATTCAAGTCGTGCTGTGCTATCACCTAGCATGGCCTTGCTTGGTGCCTGGGAGCAAGAGCTTGAGTTCTCTGGGCTTCAGTGTCCTTCACCTGGGGAATGAAGGAGTTGGGCCAACTGGTATTTCTCAAACTTTTCCATCCAGACATCCTTAGAGCGGAGTCGGGTCTGAGGGTTTAGTCTGAACTGGCTCCCAAAAGCTGGACTCAAAAATTGCAAGCATATTTTATCTCTTCGTATGGTCCACTTCTCACTGCCTTCAGTTTTCGGGGAAAAAAATTACGTTAGTGGAAAAGCTTTTCCCCCACCATCATATTTTAAATAGTACAGCTCCTTTACCACCACCATTCTCTATCTGTGGTGGATTCAAGGTGGCCACAAAGTCTTTGATGCTCCTCCTGTTGAGAGACCGGGTCTCTGTCCACTTAAAGACAGGTTCTGTGGTTGCTTTGAGCAATAGAAGAGGCAGATGTGGTGCCGGGACAGTTTCCAGGCCCAGGCCTTAAGGGATGGGAATCTTCTACTTCCTGCCTCTTTGAGCAGTTTGTCCTAGGTTTTATTATTTGAGAACCCAAGCTGAAGTGGCCCTCTGCAGGTCCTCCAGTCCACGGTTCCAGCCGAGCCCAGCCTTCTAGTCATCCCCACCAGGACACCAGACACATGAACAAAGCCATCCTGAACCCTAAAGACCACACCAGTTGCCAGTTGATGTTACTGATTAGAAGGACTGCCCTAATTTCTGAGCCCTGCCGAAATGTCTGGCCCCCAAAATCGTGAGATGCAGTAGAATAGTTCTTATTCCAAACCACTAAGTCTTGAGGTGGTTTGTCGCGCAGAAATGGATAACTGGAACCCCCACCCTCCACCTGCTTTTATTTTCTTCACCACCAGTAGTGACTCAGATCTGGCTCTCACTGGCTCGTGAGAGCCCATCATTCAATTCTCGGGAATCTTGTGAGCCAGGTAGTAAACAAAGCCATCGCTAAAAGTTATTCAACTTACAATGAAATGGATTATATTTTAAAAAGGTAATAAATCCTCAAAACGCATCGCTTCCTGGTTATTTTATTACATTTTACTCTCGTCTATACCCTAGAGGTTGTGTCTCTTTTATCTACCTGTGTGGTGACGCTACTCTGCAATGGGATGCCACTGCATGTTTCCTTCCAAATACAAGTTCAGTGACATCACCTTGGTAGTTGACCATGGTGGAAGGATTCACACTACAGAAATAATCCATTACCTTCCAGGAAGCTGGTTATTTAACATTTACCAGAACGCTATTACAACCATTTATTGTACTTATTAGCCATCTGATACATTAGCTCTTTATTGATTATTTGTTTACCGTTCTCCCCACAATGGAATTTAAGCTTTCCAAGAGTAAGAGCTTAGTCTTTTTTTTGTTCACTCTTATATCCCCAGAACCTAGAAGAGTGTCAGGCACAGAGGAAGTATTCCATAAATATTTTTGCATGAAGGCATTCTGCTCTGTTACCATTTGTGTAGTGAATGTAGTTTGCCTCATTCCTCTTCTCCGGACACTGCTGGCATCTCTCTTGGCCTCTGTGTGACTGCCACAGACACCTGATTTAAGCTGTACCAGTATGCATCCCCAAACTATGCATTTGGAATTGAGTGAGAGAACCCAAGACGATAGTTGATTGTGTGTAAGAGGGAGAGTAAGGGGCTAGCCAGTAATTGGATGGCTGTTTTCTTTAAAAATTTTAAATCTTTATTTATTTTCGAGAGAGAGAGAAAGAGAGCGAGAGAGAGAGAGAGAGGAACTCTGAGTGGTCAGCACAGAGCCCGACGTGGGGCTCAAACTCATAAAGTGAGAGATCATAACCTAAGCCGAAGTTGGATGCTTAACCACTGGAGCCACCCAAGCACCCCTGATGACCGGTATTTTAAAGTGTGTGAACTTGAAAGATATCGATGGCCATTTCTTATTTATCATGAGGACTGAATAGCAAAGAAAGCCTTCTTCTAGGAAGAATGAGCCATACTCAGAGACAGGAAAGGAGAAGATTCCCTGATGTTAGTCCCTCCTGAGGTCTCCTATATTCTTGCCTTTCAGGTCTGGGAGACTCCCCGTATCATAAACATCCTTGTTGTGTGTATTCATTTACTAAAGTTACTTCTGTTACTTGCAACCCAAAGCATCCTAAGAAACATAACCTCCATGTTTGTTTTAAATAAGCTCTTAAATTACTTAGAAAAAAATAACAAAAACACTTCCTGTGGGTCTCTTTGGTAATTTTGGAGGGATGGGTCACATTTAGTCTCTATTGTCTGAAAACGCGTACATCAGGTTTGGCTTCCGCAATTTGTGTTCCCTTCTCAGAGTCACGGTGTGTTGAAAATTAGGTTAATATATGATTGTGGGTTCAAAGAGCAACAGTTTTATTTTCCACCGGTTCACAATCTCTGCGTTCACAATCTCTACCAGGGCCACGACTATGGAGAAGATGCTAAGAACTGACAGGGTGTGCAGGGCTCGTCAGAGGAAGTCTCCCTTAACCGTATCTTCCTCAGGTCAATTTGGGGGAGAAAATCCAATTTCAGATGATCTCTTTTGGGGGGTGTCAGGGTGGCCCAGTCAGTTGAGTATCCGACTCCTGATTTTAGCTCAGGTCTTGATCTCACAGTTCATGGGATCAAGCCCTGTGTCAGTGACAGCGCTGAGCCTGCTTGGAATCCTCTCTCTCTCTCTCTCTCTCTCTCTCTCTCTCTCTCAAAATAAGTAAACATTTAGAGGAAAAAAAGTCTCTTTTGCTGTATCAGAGAAGTACTGGTCAGAGGGCTGTTTTGTGAACAAGGTTCGCTGTTGATGTTATTCTTTCTCTGCCACTTACTCCCTGAAATTTTCATCACAAGCAAATGAAGGTCTCAACCAGCTTGAGGTTCCCCACAATCAGTCCTGTGTGGTTTTTCAGATTTCAGTTTCGCCACAGCAGCCTTCTTCTGAGCAGGGGAAAGTGTTTAGAGTCTGGCCTGACACCAGAGGATGGCGTGTGGGGTGCCCTGGGCAACATTTGCTGAATAAGCCGGCTCTGGGAGGCACTGTCGTGGTGAGGGGGAACGCCGAATTCATTCGTTCACTCTGTCTGGGTTTTTCTGCTTTGTCCCGATGTGCCGTTTTTCTTCTTTGCTCGTGAAGACACGTAACAATCCAATTCTGAATTCGTATCCCGACCATGTTTTCTTGGTTATACCCGCCGATGTTTCCGGAAAAGAGGGTTTTCCAAGTTACTTGCCATCTCATCACCATTTTGTCTAAACCAATTGTTTGGTGTGATCGCCTATTTGTTCGCTTACTGCGAATGATATTTCCTTACCTCGCTGCAGCCGGGAGGAGAAGCCAGGGGCTGCCACTGGTGAGTTCAGGGGCGGCTTCCCTTCCTACAGGCCACAGTCCCAGGGCTTCTGCTCCTTCAACTTAAAACACATTTGGCCGCATCAGAGGGAAAGGTTCTCCCTTTACACGAACTGCTGGGTCCAGAGTCCTTCTGAAAAGCTACCTCAAAGGAAGCTTTTTACTCCTTTTTAGCAAAGACTCCTCCCTTGTTGGTTGCCAAAAACCCTGTTGCCTTTCCTTCAAAATCTACACAATTATCTAAAAATATTTTGGAAGACTTTTCAACATACAGCCAAGGGCAGAGAGAAACACAGCAGATACCTGTGACTCATCACCTAAATATAACAGACATCTAGCACGTTGCCATACTTGCGTTAGGTCCTTTTTCTTAAAGAAATCCAAGATTACAAATGGCAATAAAGCCCCTTTTGTAGCCTCCCCTTGCCTATTCCTCTTCCTTCCTCCTAACTGGTTTTAAAATGTCACTGCACAAGTGACAGCTTCATGCTGTTATTCCTCGGGGCTTTCTCTTTCACGTGAGAGATGCTGTGATTTAGGCCCATTTACGTCTTCATGATAATAAAACCCATATTTGAAATGAGCATCCAGGTACGTATCCTCTGCTTCGTAGAGTGACTAATTGTAGTGGGGACTGTGCTCTTCTCTCCCTTACTCCCAGTGCACGTGAGGGTCCTCAGGCACCTCGTGTCTGTCACAGTCTTCAGTGGTTTCTTTTGATTTTGAATTTCTCTTGTGTTCCACAGTTTCACCAGGGTTCAGTGTATGCTTCAGCCTTCCTCCGACCCATGTCCCCAGTCGAAATTATTACCCCGTTAACACGGTAGATGAAGAATGACATTAAGTTTCCAAAACTGAGAATTTCTGGTACCTGTAGACTTGAACCAGCAAGGGGGAGATAGCCAAATGCTGAATCACCTGATTGTCTTCCAAGTGGATTCCAGGGGCCGGCTCAGCCTCCGCGAGTCCTCCCTTGCCAGCTGGCCATCATCCTGTCATCCCAGGGGCAGGAATGCTATGCTTACCAGGCTCTGGGCTCAGACCTACCTCCTAGACCTTTCAGGCTGTATCAGGCTGTGACCATATGAGAGAGAGGGCAGCCCAGGAAAGAGTGTCTGACAATGTATACTTTTCCTTTGGATTTAAGGAAGACATTGTTTCCTGTCTCCCTCCAGCCCAGCCCGAGAGAAACTGTGTGTCCTTTTCCCCACATCCACCCTTACCTTAATCTTGGAGTCCTGCCCCCACTCTAGGGGATATTGACACTGCCCAGGACAGGGGCCCTGGATTTCTGAGGGGTTTATATAGTTTTAAAAAATAAGATACATGTTGGGCTTTTTTTTTCAAAAATAAAATCTAAAGAATTGCAAGAAAAAATGTAATTTTCCACACAGACCAATATGCTCTTGTGTTTCAGCTACAAACAGGTGGCATAAGGCAGCCCGTGTGCTCACTTTCAAAAAGGTGGATCCCATTTAAGATTAATGAAGAATCTGGAAAAAAAATTGCACACAACCTGCCGCAGGGAATAATTTGAGGTGCCGTCTACCCACTCTCTGATCCTGAAGCTATAAAATATGCAAAAGGTGTCGGAAACAGGGACGCCAATTCAAACGGTACGCGTCCCAGGTATCCAATATTGGCACAAAGCACTCCATATCTCTAGGAAAGAAAGTACTGACTTCAAGAGGGCTTGGTTCCAAGGGACAACTTTCCCTTCACCACGTAGCACGTGGTGTCCGAGGGCCAGCCCTTCCAGCATCCCATTCACTAGTCCTCTGGGTGATTCTGGCCTGGGCCAGCTCCCTGCGGGGCCTTGCCGAGGAAATCCTCACAAAAGTAGCAAACATTGGCGGAGTGCTTAGCAAGTGCCTGGCACTGCCCAAAGTGGTTCATATGCCTTATTTCTCTTAATCCTCCTAACGGCCCCGGGTAGGCAGGTATTATCATCCTTGGGGTCCCACAGGAGTGGGTTGGGAGGGAGGCAGTGTGACCGGGAGCTGGGACCCCGTGGTGGTATTACTGTGCTCCCTTCCACCCAGCCCTCGTCCAATTACCATAAAACCACCTCAGCAGCCAGACACTCCTAATAGCTAACTGTCTAGCAAAGGCTGCATTGTCTTTGGAGCTTTAAACACAGCCCTTTTAATTGGAATTGCTTCCTAATTCAGCTTCATATATCTTCTCTCCTCCCACACAAAGAATCCATTGTGTTGGTCTCAGGGACGAACTGGATGCTCCTTTGATATACTTTGCATGTAAATGTAAGGAACAAGACTCATTTGATTTCATTATATCCTTTATTGATGCGCCTGCAGCATTTTATTGTAGGTTTTTGTGACTGGAATCCCTAACAAAGGAGAGAGAGGGCTTCTAGGCTGGCAGCTCCTTCGGAGAGAGGGTTTACCACACTGGGCTCTAAAGGGACCCTCACTCATTGCTGTTGTCATCTCTAAGCTTTTCAAAGGGCTGGGTGTTTTCGAGAGCTGCTGCTATTCTGTAACTATAAAGTGTTATCAAGCATGAGGCAAATGCAAGACATCATCCTTGCCACTATGCAGCGGGTGGGGAGTTTACTGAACCTGCCAGAAAAGAGGCTGGATGACATCCGTATCACTGGGGGAAAGACGCTCCTGTGCCAAGACTGACAGAGCTGGTACCTAATCCTTCCTACCTGCAATGACAGGCTCCTGGGACTAGAGAATGGGGTTAATTATTCCCAACATTCTTCATTGTAATTCTAAATGAGATAATGATTGGAAATAGTACATCGTCATTGAGCTGAAAATGCCCGAGGCATTCTCCTGCTGGAGAAACTAGCATTTTTTCCTATGGCGTGTTTATTTCCTTCAGCACTATCTTTTTTTTTTTTTTTTTTTTTTTTTTAGGTTTACTCAATGTTTTTAATAATTGGAACCTGTATCACTCCAAACAGAAGCAGCTAACACTGATTAAAAACTTAGAAAGCACCCTGTACTTTGTTGCTTTCTTGCATTTAATCCTAGCAGTGGCCTTATGAAGTTGGGATTTTTTTTTTCCCAACGTTTATTTATTTTTGGGACAGAGAGAGACAGAGCATGAACGGGGGAGGGGCAGAGAGAGAGGGAGACACAGAATCGGAAACAGGCTCCAGGCTCTGAGCCATCAGCCCAGAGCCCGACGCGGGGCTCGAACTCTGGGACCGCGAGATCGTGACCTGGCTGAAGTCGGACGCTTAACCGACTGCGCCACCCAGGCGCCCGAAGTTGGGATTTTTTAAAATTTCCATTTTACAGGCAAGAGATGGCAGAAGTGCTACTACCCCCCGGGGGACACAGCAAGTGCCCTGAGGTTCCAGGACTTGAACCCTTGGAATCAGACAGCAAAATGTAAGACACTGTCTCCTAAGACCTGAGCTTTCTTTCGTTAACATCCTCATTTAGAGGTTTGTTCCTATCCCACCTAGAGGCCTCTGGCATCCATGGCCCTCCTGGTGCACATGGCTTTTAAGTGGCCCATCAGCCTTCTCTTTTCCAGCCTTCTCTTTTCTAGATCAAACCGTGTTCATATTGCTGTCTTCCAACAAGGCCCATCTGGGACCGTTCCACATTAGCAGAGGCCTCTGTGGGCACCGCGCTTCGCAAAAACGAAACGTTTGTGCGTAGTGTTGGGTGACCCAGTTCTCCACTGTAAAAAGGCTTGATATATAAAAATTCATATCACTACAACAGAAGCCTTGGTGTTGCCTAAGTATATACTCTACAAAAAGCTAATTTACTTTACTTTGATTTGCTGTAGAGTTCCTCCAAATACTGAGCTCCCTGGTGCATTTAAAATGAGATTCAACTGATGACAAAATTGATTCACAGCTTTTCAAGAACTAAGGCATAAAGAAGGCAACCTGCTTTAGGTAAACTCTTTCATATATATTCATATATTTCCTTTAGCCTGGGAGCTCCAATGTTAAACATGACTAAAGGTTTCTCCAGGTTTCCACACATGAGTGGAGCCCGATTCTCTCCCCTTCTCTTCATTCTAGTTCCCGCTGAGCAGCAGAATGTGAGCAAATCAGTGACCACGTAGTGCTTTTCAGTGATCCCAGGACTCCCACACTGCTCTCTTTAACTCTCTGAAAGAGTATCTTCAGATTTCATAGCTGATTAGAGAGTTGGATGGGAGTGCAGTAGGGTCTAAATACTATTGTCTTTCAAAGACGTTGCAAAGGAGCCAGAGTTGCTGACTGCTGCACATAAACACTTTTGAACATAATCAATAACCTTGAGATTATGTTTCTGTTTTCCCTTCACTCTGCGAAAAGAAATCAGACTTAAATAGCAAACTAACTATGATTGTGGATGCACTTCAGATGATAATCAGATGAGTGGTGGTATTTATTTCAGATCTGAAAAGAAATCTATTCCTGCCTTTCTCACTTCTGTTTCCCTGTCAAGCAGGAAGTCCCATGCTGGGCTTCTTAGTGGCTGAGCATTTCTAGTTAGCTTTAATTATCATCTAGCTCATGATTTCCTTGGTAGGTTGGGTTTCCTATTTGGCCCTCACTCCTAATTTTCTACCTTCTTTTTTTTTTTTTTTTTTTTAATTTTTTTTTTCAACGTTTATTTATTTTTGGGACAGAGAGAGACAGAGCATGAACGGGGGAGGAGCAGAGAGAGAAGGAGACACAGAATCGGAAACAGGCTCCAGGCTCTGAGCCATCAGCCCAGAGCCCGACGCGGGGCTCGAACTCACGGACCGCGAGATCGCGACCTGGCTGAAGTCGGACGCTTAACCGACTGCGCCACCCAGGTGCCCCACTACCTTCTTTATTAAGTTTCTATTGTGTGTTGCAGATTACCAGAAACATAGTGACTAAAAATGGCATACATTTATGATCTCACAATTCCATGAGTCAGGAATCTGTGTCCTGCTTAGCTGGCTTCTTTGCTCACAGTCCCACAAAGCTGAAATTAAGGTGCCATCTGGGGGTATGATCTCACCTGAGGCTTGGGGTCCTCGTCCAACGTCTGTCATCGCGGGCAGGATTCATTTTCTTGCAACCATAGAATCTACAGCAGCTTGCTTCTTCAAAGTCAACACCTCTGAACTATAGCCACTTTTAAAGGGCTCACCAACTTAAATCAGGTCCACCCAGGATCACTGCCTTTTGATTAATTTAAAGCCAACTGATTGTAGACCTTAACTACATCTGAAAAAAAAAAAAAAGCTCTTCATCTTTACTGTGTAATATCATCATGGGAGTGATGTCCCATCACCTTTGACACATTGTGTTGGTTAGAAGCAAGTTACAGGTCCCACCGACACTCAAGGATGTGGGGCACTGAAGGTCTTCTTATATTCTACATTCTCCTTCTGGATAAGAACTGAACGAGGCTAGTGAGCATCCACTGGCATGCATTCAGGACTGTATAACATAGATTAATGCTCAAGCAAATGTCCTATGTTGTCTGTGTACGTCATTGAATCATATCCCAAAGTTGAAGGTCCCTGTTTCAAGAGTTTAAGGTTTTCCCTCATTGGACAACTTTGACATTAATGTCTTTCCATGTAGTCATCCTGGACGTTGAATTGTTCCTTTCCAGAGGATATTAGGGAGTAAACAAAGCCGAGTCTATTAGCAGGACTTTCTTCAACCTCAAATGGAAAAGCAAAGGTGTTTCAGGATAAGAATATTGATAAGAGCCAAAGATCCAAGGGAAGGACTCAGCCTCTCCTATGTTTGGAATAAACTGAGTTCTTTCTGTTCCCTAGTGTCCTTAGAGGAAAAATGCCCCAATCATGATGTTTGCAGTAAGGCTGGGCCATAGCTCTACTATTTGTGTTAAAAAACATTTCTCCAGTGGTGCCTGGGTGGCTCAGTCAGTTAAGCATCCGACTTCAGCTCAGGTCATGATCTCATAGTTTGTGGGTTCGAGCCCCACATTGGGCTCTGTGCTGACAGCTCAGATCCTGGAGTCTGCTTTGGATTCTGTATCTCCCTTTCTCTCTGCCCCTTCCCTGCTCACGCTCTCTCTCTCTCTCTCTCTCTCTCTCTCTCTCTCTCTCTCTGTCTCTGTCTCTCTCTCTCTCTCAGAAATAAAATAAACATTAAAAAATTTTTAAACATTTCTCTGTAAACACTTAGAGTAGAATTGCTTTCACTGCCTGTACCCTTCTACTTTCCTATAACACTTTCTTTTCATTGTAGGTCTGGCCCTGGAAATCCTGGTATTAGAGGGGCACCCAAACACATGTGTGCACACATGCAGGCATTATATTCATACTTTCACACTTTCTCATTACTGCTATAAGTGTGACCCTAAAATGACAATAATACCAGCCATTTATTGAGCATAACCAGAGAACAGCCATGTTGGATACAATATTGCAAATATATATACACTATATATTGCTAATTTATATAATTATATATAATAAAAATATATTAATATAACATAACATATATTAATATAATATTCTCTCTCTCTCTCTCTCTCTCTCTCTCTCTCTCTCTCTCTCTCTATATATATATATATATATATATATATATATATAGTTGCTAATGTAATATAGAAAACATTGGACTTGCCTACTTTTGAAATTTATAAAATTGGGTTGAATGTCCTAATAGTCCGTGGAAATCCAATGCTGTTACCAAGATTGGGATAGATTCTTGTGGTCATTGTTAGCTCTGATTTAGCGTGCCTACTCAATTCTCATTCTGGCCTTTTGTAGCTCTTCCTTTATCTACCCCACAGACCCATAGACCCCAACAAAGACATAGATCCTCTTTCTGGAACAGAACAGGCTACCTACATAATTTGGAGCCCCTTGGCCAAAAATAGTTTAAATTTCAAGATGGCAACAAGAGAGCATTAAAACAAGCCTAGGGCCCTTCTAAGCTTGGAGTGCGATGCAACTGTACAGGTCACATACCCACAAAGGTGGTCCTGTTCTAGAATTTCCCAAAACACAACTCCTACAAGGCAGTCACATGGACCACACATTTGCTAAAGTGCCTAGAGTAATAGCAGGAGAGGGGTGGGGCTGGGGACCACGGCAGCTCATAGAAGAGAAATTAAGATTAAATAGTTCCCATAAATTGCTGTTTGTATCTGAAATTTAGCCTCTCTATAATTCCCCCTTTTTTCTCTGATATCTTTCCAAACCATGGCCCATGCTCAGGGACAGAGTTTGAGGCTCCCATCAAAATATTTTGCTGGGCAAAAACTTGAACTACTCCTAAGAGAAAATTGTTTCCTTCCCTGGGATGGAAGTAGGAATAGTTGTGTTTTAAATAGCAAATCCTCCTCTCTGCTGCAAATTATTCTCTTACATATAAGGTATTATTATTATCATTCTCATTGTACAGATAAGGACTTCCGATGCTCAAGACAACACAGCTGGTGAAATGGTATCTAACTTCAACATTTATATTCTTTCTACTATGCTTGCTGCTCTTTAAACCTGGAAAGTTTGTGTGAAATTACGAATTAGCCCCACAATGTGCCAAGACTATCTCAGTGGGGTGCAGTCTGGTATAAATCATTCAGTGGCTCGACTAGAACGCAACAGTTTGGACTATTGAAGTGAGATTATCATATAAAGCATGAGGGGTATCATGGAAGAAGTTTCTGCTGTGCCTCTCCTTCCCTCCTGGGCTTCATGGGTTTAAGGACTATTTGAGATCCCTTTCTTCAACTCTTCATAGAACTGAAGATGATCTCTGATCCCCTTCTGCTCTGTGTACGGTGAGAAATACAGCATTCTCTGGGGGCTGCCAGAGCCACTTTTTAAACTGAGTTTCATTCTTTCTCCACAAGGCCGGAGGAACCCTTGAACACTTGGTGGACATCGTTGGAGGCATTTTGCCCATTGTTGGGGTAGTCAGTGTTTTGTAGTCCGTCCATTACCTCATCTTAGGATCACCTAACTCTGATCTAACTGAGCCACCAAACGATCTGTAGTCCACTTTTTGCCATAACTATCAGTCTGAAAATGCCTCTTTATGGAAAGAGTGATCACATAATTCATCATTTAAATCTTGACACTTTTGTCTTGTTTTTTCAAATCTAGACACTTAAGAATGACAGGGGTACTAAAAATAATTACGTATTTTTAAAAGTGTGTATGTATTGACCTACATGTTAATTTTATTAGAATGGCAGATCTATAAAGTCTGTTCACAAACGATTTTTAAAAATGAAATTATTTCTACAGAATGAAAGAAGAAAGGTATCATCATACATAAAAAATTTAATTATTTATATTTATTATCTGAACTCTAAAAATGACATATTCTTGGTATATGTTAATGTGCTTTAATCAGTTTCATAATATTCTAATATTCTGCCATTGGTATTTTTCTGATGAATATATTTTGTTCAACATGGTCTTAAGTTAAAGTTTTACATATAATTACAATCATCTTAAAGATTGCATCTTAAAATTAATAAACTTTAAAACTGTTAACACCTTGAATTGACTTTTGTCTGAGAAAATACTCACTGTACCAATGCCGAGGCACTTGTTAAGCTCAGAGTAAATTTTGCTAAATGAAATATTTTTCAAATTAATTTTTTATTTGTTCTCAACTGAAATATCCAGTTGAATATTTCAACTCAAATATTTTTTTTTATTTTATTTTTTATTTTATTTATTTTTATATATATGAAATTTATTGACAAATTGGTTTCCATACAACACCCAGTGCTCATCCCAAAAGGTGCCCTCCTCAACACCCATCACCCACCCTCCCCTCCCTCCCGCCCCCCATCAACCCTCAGTTTGTTCTCAGTTTTTAACAGTCTCTTATGCTTTGGCTCTCTCCCACTCTAACCTGTTTTTTTTTTCCTTCCCCTCCCCCATGGGTTCCTGTTAAGTTTCTCAGGATCCACATAAGAGTGAAACCATATGGTATCTGTCTTTCTCTGTATGGCTTATTTCACTTAGCATCACACTCTCCAGTTCCATCCACGTTGCTACAAAAGGCCATATATCATTTTTTCTCATCGCCACGTAGTACTCCATTGTGTATATAAACCACAATTTCTTTATCCATTCATCAGTTGATGGACATTTAGGCTCTTTCCATAATTTGGCTATTGTTGAGAGTGCTGCTATGAACATTGGGGTACAAGTGGCCCTATGCATCAGTACTCCTGTATCCCTTGGATAAATTCCTAGCAGTGCTATTGCTGGGTCATAGGGTAGGTCTATTTTTAATTTTCTGAGGAACCTCCACACTGCTTTCCAGAGCGGCTGCACCAATTTGCATTCCCACCAACAGTGCAAGAGGGTTCCCGTTTCTCCACATCCTCGCCAGCATCTATAGTCTCCTGATTTGTTCATTTTGGCCACTCTGACTGGCGTGAGGTGATACCTGAGTGTGGTTTTGATTTGTATTTCCCTGATAAGGAGCGACGCTGAACATCTTTTCATGTGCCTGTTGGCCATCCGGATGTCTTCTTTAGAGAAGTGTCTATTCATGTTTTCTGCCCATTTCTTCACTGGGTTATTTGTTTTTCGGGTGTGGAGTTTGGTGAGCTCTTTATAGATTTTGGAGACTAGCCCTTTGTCCGATATGTCATTTGCGAATATCTTTTCCCATTCCGTTGGTTGCCTTTTAGTTTTGTTGGTTGTTTCCTTTGCTGTGCAGAAGCTTTTTATCTTCATAAGGTCCCAGTAATTCACTTTTGCTTTTAATTCCCTTGCCTTTGGGGATGTGTCTAGTAAGAGATTGCTACGGCTGAGGTCAGAGAGGTCTTTTCCTGCTTTCTCCTCTAAGGTTTTGATGGTTTCCTGTCTCACATTCAGGTCCTTTATCCATTTTGAGTTTATTTTTGTGAATGGTGTGAGAAAGTGGTCTAGTTTCAACCTTCTGCATGTTGCTGTCCAGTTCTCCCAGCACCATTTGTTAAAGAGGCTGTCTTTTTTCCATTGGATGTTCTTTCCCGCTTTGTCAAAGATGAGTTGGCCATACGTTTGTGGGTATAGTTCTGGGGTTTCTATTCTATTCCATTGGTCTATGTGTCTGTTTTTGTGCCACAAATATTTTCATATGGACCATCTTTTTGTCTCTAAAGTAACTATTTCAACAAATAATTTTACAAACCAAAGCCCACTGAATAAAGTTTTCTCTATTTATTAATCTTTTGAATGTTTTGCCAAGTTTAGGTGTTCCAAAACTATAGATGTTCTCAAATTTCTTTCCATCCTGGTACAGTATATAAATTTATCCTGATAAAAACAGGAATTTTATGAAAAGATGCTTCGTACAAAATGAAATATTCCCAACCACAATGATAGAATTTGAAATCATATCAGAGAATCATTTAAACTCTCCTAAATTGTTCATTTTCTCTCTTGCTTATATAACAATACATTTCAAAATCTTTGCATTGATAAGCTTTGGTTTTCAATAAATATGATTTCTTTACACTTCAGAAGCTGAAATATTTGGCATTCCATTCAATAAATAGTCTGATTAAATAATTCCAACTAATTTTTAATAAAATGGAACCCAAATTTAGAAAATTGCTTATAAAAATGTTCAATGTCATTGACAGGCATATAGGTTGATACAGAAAACATTTCTTCAGAGGCTTCAGCATTTCTGAAATCTTGTAAATATCAGACAGAAAAGAAAGAATGCATGTAGTACCATGCTGACATAATTTAGAGTGTTCAACATCAGCTTTTTGTGGTAGTTCAGCAAAGTTATGTATATGTAATCATATTTGTCCATTTTGTTAATTGTAGCTTCTTTTTCAATTGGTAGAATCTAATTTGTTAGAATTGATAGAATCAGTTTGTTTCAATATGGCTATAAGATATATAAACACTATCATAATTCATAGTACATTTCTGCTCGATTACTGGAGAACACTGTTTTTTACCATGATGTTCTGCCCCACCAAAACTTGTATAGTTGACCCTTGGAGAACATTGGCTTGAACTGTGAAGGTCCATTTATACACAATTTTTTTTTTTATAGTACAGTACTATGAATGTATTTTCCCTTCCTTATGATATTTTTTTTTTAATTTTTTTTTCAACGTTTATTTATTTTTGGGACAGAGAGAGACAGAGCATGAACAGGGGAGGGGCAGAGAGAGAGGGAGACACAGAATCGGAAACAGGCTCCAGGCTCTGAGCCATCAGCCCAGAGCCCGACGCGGGGCTCGAACTCACGGACCGCGAGATGGTGACCTGGCTGAAGTCAGACGCTTAACCAACTGCGCCACCCAGGCGCCCCTTCCTTATGATATTTTTAATAACACTTTCTTTTCTCTAGCTTACTTTATTGAAAGAACACAGTATATAATACATATAACATACACAATATATGTTAATTGAATTTATGTTATCAATAAAGCTTCTGTTCAACAGTAGGCCGTTAGTAGTTAAGTAACACTCTGTGGAGAGTGTCAGTGCCCCATACCTGTGTTGTTCAAGTGTCCATTGTGTTATTACCATCATAAAAATAATTTTAGTTTTAGTTTCAAACTTTTTTTTTAAATATATGAAATTTTTTTAAATATATAAAATTTTTTTTAAATATATGAAATTTGGGGCGCCTGGGTGGCACAGTCGGTTAAGCGTCCGACTTCAGCCAGGTCACCATCTCGCGGTCCGTGAGTTCGAGCCCCACATCAGGCTCTGGGCTGATGGCTCAGAGCCTGGAGCCTGTTTCCGATTCTGTGTCTCCCTCTCTCTCTGCCCCTCCCCCATTCATGCTCTGTCTCTCTCTGTCCCAAAAGTAAATAAATGTTGAAAAAAAATTTTTTAATATATGAAATTTATTGTCAAATTGGTTTCCATGCAACACCCAGTGCTCATCCCAAAAGATGCCCTCTTCAATGTCCATCACCTACCCTCCCCTCCCTCCCACCCCCCATCAACCCTCAGTTTGTTCTCAGTTAGTTTCAAACTTTTAAATGGAATTTTCAATAGCATTTGCAGTAATATCAGGTGTGGAAGAATTAAAATCTAAAAGCTTTACTCTGATTCCATGAATTGGATGAAAAATATTGAACCAATATTACAATTAAAAGATTTCTTGGGGCGCCTGGGTAGCTCAGTGGGTTAAGTATCCGACTCTTGATTTTGGCTCAGGTCATGATCTCACGGTTCGGGGTATAAAGCCTTGTGTTGGGCTCTGTGCTGACAGCACTGAGCCTGCTTGGAATTCTTTCTCTTCTCTCTCTCTGCCCCTTCCCCTGCTTGTGTGCTCTCTCTCTCACTCTCTCTCAAAATAATTAAATTAAACGTTAAAAAAAAAGATGTCTTATTTGATGTAAGTGTGGACACTAATATAAAACTGGTGGCATTTAACTATGATTCTGTTCATGGGGACAACACATAACATCTCTTGTTTTACTTTATGTACGTAAGAAGACTTGGAATACAAAATATATAGAAACACGTTTAGAAGAACAGTCATTTGATTTAAACAAAAAGTCATGCTTCACAGAGTGATGTGTAAAAGCATCTCCTGAAGCTTTAGTAGTAAACTTTTCTTCCAGCACATTCTTCTTAAAACAACGATTAACCAGGGTGCCTGGGTGGCTCAGTTGGTTAAGAGTCTGACTCTTGGTTTTGGCTCAGGTCATGATCTCGCGGTTTGTGCGTTCAAGCCTGACACGCTGATGGTGCAGAGTCTGCTTGAGATTGTCTCTCTCTTCCTCTCTCTCTGCCCCTCCCCTGCTCACACTTTCTCTCTCTCTCTCTCAAAATAAATAAACTTAAAAAATATAACAATTAAGCATTGGTACTGTTTCCTTAGCAGATTTAGTGTTTTGGCTGGCATCTCATCAGCGATATCACTATGATCTCCCTGAAGAATGATAAATGTCAGCAAACGTTTTGTCTGAAAAACATGTTCATGAACAACTTTCTCAGACTTTTAGTACTTATTTTTTTTTTATTAAATTTACTCCTATTGAGTTCATTGCTGCCAAAAGGATTTATTGCAGTATAAATACATGTTATCAAAATAAATAGTTGCAGATTTACAATAAATGACAAAACCACCATGTTAAAACTTTAATTTCTAGACTCTCTCACACACAGTTACAGTCGTGTGTCCCTGTGTTTCATGTTACTCATTGTTGATCCCACCATCTCTCTGGCTCTGACACTGGCCGTAGCACCACTGGCAAGTGGCAAGCAGGGCAACGACTTCAAAAAACTTCTCCTGCCATCCCTAGGATCTGAAAGAGTTAGAAGTCCTTGGTTACTTTTGTCTCAGTTCCCTTTGTTATATCAATCAGTGCCCTGTGTACATCCTTCAAGGGAGATGTTAGTTACGTTTCACATGGAAAAGATCAGGAGAAGAGAGACAGAGTGTCACTAGTGGTCTTTGAGATATAACCAGGGGTTTCAGTGAGAACTCTGTTCACTGAACACGCATCTCACATACTGTGAGATATGGCCTGACAGAAGCTGGAAATACGAAGTGTGGGGGCCTCTTGGATCTACCCCAGCTTATTTGAATGCAGCTAATTATATCTCTTTAAGGAATGAAAAATCTAGGGAAAAAAGCTAAACCACATGATATATTGCACAATGAGCATAAATCAGGACTGCCGTAAGCAAAATGAGACATAGGGATATCCTACTGATGAAGAACCCAATCCTGCTCCCTGATATTCTAGTATTCACCCATAAACCCTGGACACTTGTCAAAATATCTTCAATTAATGTTTTTACAATGTGACACATGAGTGAATTAATTGCCAACGCCAGACTGAGCTCTTGTATTATTTTGTTTCAAGTAAGAAAAGCTAAGGAAATATTTAATGATATAGAATCTGATATAAACATTACTAGATAAAACTTTGCATATTCGAAGTGAAGATTATTAGTCTTTTTTAAAAAAAAAAGGAGTAAGAAAGTTAAATTTCACTGTGTTCATCTCCAAGCTTTCTGAGATACTATTGCTATTAGAAATGCCTTTGCTTGGATGAGCTAAAATAAAAATAGTGCCAATACCAAATGCTGGTGAGGATGTGGAGAAACTGGATTTCTAATACAGCCATTCTGGAAAATAGTTTGGCAATTTCTTATCAAACTAGAAATGCATTTATTGTACAAACTAGCAATTGCTCTCAGGCATTTATTCCAGAGGAATAAAAACTTATGACCAAACAAAAACATGTCTACAAATGTTCATAGAAGCTTTATTTGTAATAGCTTAAATCAGAAACAACCCCACTGTCCTTAAATTGTTAAACAAACTGTGGTATATCCATAACATAGACTACTACTCAACAATGGAAAGGGATGAACTATTGATACATGCAACAAATAGGAAGGCTCTCAAGGGCATTACGCCAAGTTTAAAAAGCCAGTCTCAATAGGTCATATACTGCATGATTCCATTTCTGTAATAGTCTCAAAAGGGCAAAATTATGGCTATGTAGAAAATATTCATGGTAGCCAGGGATTAGAGACAAGGGTGATGCAACTGTAAAGCAGCATGAGGTGGTTCCCTGATGGTTATATGAATCTGCATGTGATAAAACTGCATAGAACTACACACACGCACATGCACACACACACGCACACACACGCACATGCACAAATGAGTGCAATTTCCTGGTATTGACAGCACACCAGAGTTACGTAAGATGCTGATAGGAGGAAATTGTGTGAAAGGTAAATTTCTGCAACTTTCTGTGAGTTTATAATTATTTTCAAATACAAAGTTAAATACACAAAAGTGTATTGGCCCTTTTATATTGTATGTGGTCTTATGATACCTGTTTATCTGGAGAGAACAAGTCATGATCAAATGATTTCGAACACCAATTGTCTTTATTTTTTCTTCCCATCTGTATTTCCTATTTTGCAGTGAGAATGTATTATTAACATAATAAAAATACTAAAGGAGGTAAAGGTTGAACTGCTAACTGTCAAGTTTGAGGTGAGGGAAGAAACAGCAGCAGAAGTCGTGGCCACCAGAAATTTTTCCGTGCCATGCAGAATGCATGACCCCTAGCAGGTGCTCAGTGATTGTTTACTGAATGAAAGAATGAATGTTCAAGAGGGTCTAGACAGAATGCAGAGCAGATGGAAAGACATTCAGAGAGAGGCTAGAGAGCCAACAGCTAGCAATAAGATGGCTTCCTCTCAAACCCGGGCACATAACCGGAATCTGTCAAGAAAGGACGGATAATCTCCAAATGTGGATGAAACCTAGGTCAGAACTGTTTACAGGCTTAAATGCCCAATAAAATCTCATTCAGTTCAGGGGTGCCTGGGTGGCTCAGTCAGTTGCACACCTGACTTCGGTTTAGGTCATGAGCTTGCAGTTCGTGGGTTCGAGCCCAACGGGCTCTATGCTGACAGCTCAGGGCCTGGAGCCTGCTTCAGATTTTGTGTCTCCCTCTCTGCCCCTCCCATTTGTACTCTGTCTCTCTCTCAAAAATAAATAAAAATTTAAAAAAATCTCACTATGTTCAGAGAATAAACCTTGGGCTGCTAATACACCTACTTCCATGTTGGTAAGCCAAGATTATGTCAGGTAAGAAGGTAGCTTTGTATTATTAAAAGCTAACTAATCTGAAGCCTCATTAGACATAGGTGCCGTAACTTAGAGGAAAGACCAAGATCCCAGTCTAAAGAAGGAAAATTCCAAGTCCCTCAGAACAGAGCTGTGAACGTTTCAGAGTTTCTTGGAGCAAATCATTACCTTAATCCTACAGGTCACGTTGAGTTTATGACGAGGGAAGAACGGAGATTGGATTCTTTGCTGGGCTTAACTAACATGAGATTGTCCCACAAAGAGTTCCATTAGCCCTGTGTTCACTAGTGCTTGCCCTACCACCAGTAATAATTTGTGCCTTACCTTGGTGTCCTCAAGGATGCCCAGATAAAAAGCTCATCTTGTGCACCATATGTGGTGTGGGCTTCTCTATTACTCATGCATCAACTGTACAGGCACCTGAAGAATGCCTGCCTTCCCCTCTTACGGTAATTGATATGTAAACAACCTAATCTGAGTGCTGATACATGGAATTTCAACTGAACTGACAGTAATGAATCTCGAATGTGCTGTTCCACCAAATTGCCTCTTTCCTAGGTGTGGGGCAGCAATGATGAACATCCCATTCTATGATCACATGGCATGTGTGGGTTTTCAAAGTTTTCAAAGGGGCAGGGAGTACTTTTTTGAAGGAGCACATGCATTCAGGTCAGTACCTCTTTTCTTCATGAGTGTTGAGTGAAAATTATAATAAAACATCTAATTGGTGGTAATGGAGAAGCAGGATACTGTAATTCAAGAGCAGAATTACAGACGTTTAGAATTATTTTTTTGGTGGCTCTTAGGGACATTATTCTGGGTGAACAATTATTTCCTGGGAGCATGACTTTGTAAGCCAACCTAGTTTTACCAAATAAGCTACCAAGCTTCACATCTAGCGTGTGGTCAGGTAGCTTTAACAGTTAGTGCCCTGGCTAACTCATATGCTTGGATTTTTGAGTTCCAACCCTTGCATTTGAGAGTTCAGAGAAACTGAGGCCATAGATATAGTCGGGGCAGAGCTAGTCCCAGAATTTGTCTCTTCCTTCTCACTATAGTGCCATTTCTCCTAAGCCATGCTGTTTATTGAGGCCCCACCTTTATAGGCTGCAGGACACTGGAGGACCAGAACCTGACTATTAGGAGTGAGGTGAGTAATACAGTTGGAAGTGATATTATTTGGTGGCCTCCAGACCTGTGAGGAATGATGGCAGCAAAATGTATTCATTCAGTTCATTCAACAATGATTTATCGAGTACTTTCTATCTGCCAGGACTGTTTTAGGTGCTTGGGATACAGAAACGAACAATACAGCAAAATCCTTGCCCTCCTGGAGGCCACATTCTAGTGACAGTAAAAGGAAATACAAGCACTTACTATGCCCCAGTGCTGTTCTCCATGCTTTACATGTGGTGCCTACCGCCAGACTTCTCTGGCTTCTCAGTCCCCACCCCATTATACCCTGCACCCTGCTCAAAGGCTTTACAAAAACCCAGAGAAGAAGTTTGGAAAACTAGAGAACAAACCTGTGTAGGTCAGTCCTAGGAACTTAAAGGTGTTGTAGTATTAATTTTAGCAGAATAACCCAGGACTTTGTGTCTACACCCCGAGAGCGTGTGTTTGGGGGCACTCTCTTACCCTTTGAGAATAACTGATGCTGTGGTGGTCTTCTGTGACTGATGGGAGAGAGTCTTATGGGGGAAAGAGGGAGAGGTTGAACGCATATTAAAAACATGGGGATGCTTTCTCCCCCCACTCTCACAATTCCTTCCCACCTCACCAGTCTCTGGCACTGCACTCTAAAGCCACAGACAATGCCAGAAAGAGGCCTCACAGCGCTCAGGCTGATGGTGTATATATCTATCTGAACATCCATTGAGGTCAAGGTCTCATGGACTTCCAAAGGCTACTATGGCAGTAGTAGGTGCCATCATCTCATCATTGTCTTCTAAAAATGTAGAATAAATCCTACCTCTCTTCCCAAGAAAGCCTGCCCAACATTGCCAGATTCAAAGAGCAGGCCTCCGGGGCAGTGTGGGTGGTGTTTTGTTCTGGAAGGTCCTGGAGTGAACAGTTGATGTCGTCATCTCACTGGACCTTCCTCCCCTGTTCCCAGCCCTCAGTCTTCAGCTGGAAGTTTGGAGATGTCTTGCCTGGGGGCAGCTGTTCCTCTTTGAGTTGTTCATTTCTTCCCTGAAGGCACATCCTAACTTTGTCAGCAGGTCTGACACTGTCTGGCTGCTTGCTTGAAGAGAGCAACTAGCACCAGTTAGGTGACAGCAGTGTTGTGGGCATGGGAGACACAGACCGGGAAAGAATCCTTGTGCTAAACTCGAGTTGCCCACAGTCTAGTGGGGAAATGGCCAGGCGAATACGTAAATATACCATGGTGTGATATACTGTATTTGTCAAAGGAAAGGTGGAGAAGGAGAGGAGCTGGAGGAGGTCTAATCTTCTTGGGAGAAGGAGGGAAGGCTTTCTGGGGTGGAGGTGGGGGGCAACCGAGAGCTGAAACTTGGAAGAAAAGAAGAAGCTTCCAGGGGTGTATGGATCATGTCGGAAGAAAACCATTACCAAAGGCTGTGTGGCATTACGCTATATTAAAGGCACTGGGCTGTGCTACGGAAAGAGAGGCCGTGATTTCCTATTCCTGCCTGTCTACAACAGGGGCAATCAGAAGTCTTTAGTTTAGAATTTGATCGTTGCTTCGAATTCTCACCCAAACCTCCTTGAGAACAGATGCTTTCTAAAATGTCACTTTTCCCCCTTGCCTATCCCACCTCACCCGAGGGATAAATACAGTGCCTTTACCAATTAGCACTAAATAATGGGAGTTGAATAATGAAACTGAATAATGAATTGATAATGAAAGACTAAAATGGGAAATAAAAGTTGGAAAGTGGCTGGGTCAGACTGTAGAGAGCCTTCAATAGCAGGCTGTGGAAACTGGGCTTAGTTGGTTGGCAGAGTTCAAGTCTGCTGCGGACTAGGATTTAGGAGACAGGTCAGAGCTAGTGATAAGGTAGAAGCATCATCAACATGGTGCTGGGCCATGAGTTGAAAACAGTGAAATGGAGACCTTCTCAGGGAAGAGAGAACCGGAAAAACAGTGAGGGCTACAGCTAGAATCTCGAGGGCACCACAGTTAGAGAACAGACCGACCCAGAAAAATTTATCTTTTTTTTTTTTAATGTTTATTTATTTTTGAGAGAGGCAGGGAGAGGGACATTGAGAGAGGAAGACACAGAATCCAAAGCAGGCTCCAGGCGGTCAGCACAGAGCCTGATACGGGGCTCGAACTCACAAACTGTGAGATCATGAACTGAGCCGAAGTCAGATGCTTAACCGATTGAGCCACCCAGATGCCCCCAGAAAAATTTGTCTTTAACAAAACCTGCCTGAAGCTTCCGCTTCCGCGTCCGTATGTGGATATTAAAAGCACTACCTGGGGGCGCCTGGGTGGCGCAGTCGGTTAAGCGTCCGACTTCAGCCAGGTCGCGATCTCGCGGTCCGTGAGTTCGAGCCCCGCGTCGGGCTCGGGGCTGATGGCTCGGAGCCTGGAGCCTGTTTCCGATTCTGTGTCTTCCTCTCTCTCTGCCCCTCCCCCGTTCATGCTCTGTCTCTCTCTGTCCCAAAAATAAATAAACGTTGAAAAAAAAAATTAAAAAAAAATAAAAATAAAAATAAAAGCACTACCTGGTCTGGCTGCTGCAAGGATTCAGTGAAATCATGCAGGAAAAGCGCTTAGCACAATGCCTCAATAAATATTAATTATTATTATTGTTACTATAAGAGAATGATCCTCTTTTCCTTGCATTGGGGTAAGGTCAACCGATGTAATTAACAAATACTAATTGTTAATATATGCATTGATGATTTGTTGCCAGGTGACTACGATATTTGAAGTGACAAACTCATTTTAGTGTTTGCCTTTTAATTAAAACGGGTATTTCAGCATTCTAAAATTCATTTTCGAAGGAACCCCCTACTGAGCTACAGCATCTCAGGCACAGCAGGGGTATACTACCATTTTTAAAAAGCCAGCTAACCATTAATGTCATAATTTTATATTTATCCTGCTAATTACAGCGGAGACAAACCCCAGTTTGTCCACGATGACTGTGCAAACAAACAAAGAAGCCTCAGCACCAAGGGGCAAGTTATTTGCAAATTTGCATATTAATTACTGTTTACTGCCTTTGCCCCCGTGGCTGATTACTTCTAACAAAGTGCATGGTGTTTACAGTGGCTTGGATTGTCTGAGACAACCTGAAATGCAGCTTGTCACCCTCTGAGCAGGCAAGGAGAAGGCCACGGTGCTTACTTGCTAGTGGTGAAATGACTAGAAGGAAACAGTCCATGCCTCTGGCTCAAGAGATCTTTCTGTAAGTAGCCACAAAGAGTTCTGAGGTGCATTTGAATAAAGCACCGAAAAAGACGGTCCTAGAGAGTCTTAAATAAGACCATCTTTGCTTTAACATGTTGCTTTTCTTAAATGTTTAGTTTTGAGAGAGAGAGAGAGAGAGCGCGCGCGCGCGCGCGAGAGAGCACAAGCGAGGGAGGGGCAGACAGGGAGGGAGACAGAGGATCCAAAGCAGGCTCTGCACTAGGCAGAGAGCTCAGTGTGGGGCTCAAAGTCACTTACTGTGAGATCATGACCTGAGCCCAAGTCGGAGGCTCAACCGACTGAGCCACCAGGGCGGGGGGTGCACTTTAACGTGTTTTGGAGCAATGTTATTCTTGATATGTGCTATGCAATGTGAAAGATAATATGCATTGTTCTGTACGCTTTGAAAGGTTACTTGTGCCTTACAATTAAACTGTGGTCACAGTGCCCTGGAACGGAAGATTTCCTGAAGGTCACGAATGGCCTTTGTTTCCTCAGCGCCTGCACCAGCAAGCCAGGAGGACCGGGTGCTCTGGGAGGAGCCGCCCACAATTCAGTCCTGTTTTCTCCTGAGGGCATTGGATAGATGGGGACACTCTCGTGCCTAGCTTGGAAAGGGAAGTCTAGTGCGTACTGGAACATTTGAACTTGGTTGTAACTGGAGACAAAAATCACATTCGTTGGCTTCAAGGCACCAAGTCTGAAAGAAACTCTTTGTGCTCACAATTCGGAGAAAGGAAGAGCAGCCTTCTCTTGACACGAAGTCCTGTCTGACAAAACCCTGACAGAGGCGGGAGAAAAATCAATGGAAAAAAATTTAATCTTGACATAAGCATAATACATTATGCATGATAATCTTCAGAATTTGAAAGCCACTTAAAGGCAATCATCTGAAAAAGCGGAGACTGGTTTACAAGGTGAGTTCAGCTTCCCGTAATGTGTGAAAAATGTTGAGGAAGTACAAAAGTATAAAAACAAAACAACTCCTCTCTGTTTTTAATCTCTAGAAATAAGAAAACAAATACTCTCACATATTGTATCAATAGCTGCTCTTTGGGAAATTTCACGGTTAATACAATAATAATAATAATAATAATAATAAATAATAATGATGATAGTTCATCGTTTTTCGAGTGCTTGCTTTGTCCCAGGTATTTAATATGCATGGTCTCGCTTAATCCTTTCAGTGAAGAAGGTTGTATTTTTTATCCCCATGAAAACAGCTGAGACTGAAGCTCAGAGAGATTAAGGAACTTGCCCCAAATCACAAAAGTAGAGTGTGGCAAGGCTGAAATTTGAACCCACGCAGTCTGACTTTATGGGCCACCATGCCATCATGCGTCTCATTGTATGCATTAGGAAACTGTATTTTATTTTCCTAATGCCCCAAGATTTGTTGTAAATTTAGGGTTCTATACCAGCTTTCTGAGCTCCTTAAACTCATTGTCTTTATATTCTTCTACGCTACTCCTCTAATTAAAACTGAGTGTTGCATTTACAATATCCTAACATCTTAGAGCAGAGGTCAGTGAACTGTGGCCAGTGGGCCGAATCTGCCTACCACCTGTTTTTATAAATAAAGTTTTATTGGAACACAGGCACGCTCACTTGTTTATGTGCTATTTGTGGCCGCTTTTGTGCTGCAACTACAAAGCTGAGTACTTGTGACAGATACTATAAGGTCCACAAACCTAAAATATTTGCCGTCTGGCCATCTGCAAAAAAAAAAAAAAAAAACTTGTTGACTCCGGACTTACAGAAAACATTTCCTTTCTTTTTCTAATTAACATGTGACCAGGTCTTCAGGAGCAGCAGCTCTGAGCAAGACTGTTGGCGTAGTGATGCCTAGCCTGGCTAGCTGTGCTTATTTTCATTAAATCTGAGGTTGTTTGGGGCTAGAAGTGGCCAGGTGGACTCCAGGACAGAGGCTGTGGGTGGCTTGTTACTGGTTATCGTTACTGGTCTTTGGTGCTTTCTCCTTAACTGTTCCCAGAACCCTACCAAATAACTACTCACCACTGTATCCCCAGAGATAAGGCGTGCACATGATAGATTATTACTGAATTAATAGTTAGAAATATCGTTTTGAATTAATAGTTAGAAATATCTTGCAATTAGTTAGTCCATGAATTCTGGCTCCAGCCAGTCTCCCTTCCAATGGCACCTCCACCCCCTCGCCATACTATGTTTCTGAAAACGCCATTTCCGTCTCGTTATTCTCCTGATGTACGTGATTTCTGGCGGCTTGCCCTTCTTGGCTTCTGGGATGGGGTTCAAATTCATTAGCCTGGCAGTTATGATCTCTCCTCGGCTCCTTTCTCGACCCCTCCTTACCATAATTCATTTGCCATGCAACACCTTCTGCTTTTTCAAGATTTAACTCCTGACCATTTGACCACTCAGGGAGGTCAGGTTTGCTGGGTGGGCCAGATCACAGCCAGCTCTGGAAGAGGATTGACATGTTCAAAACGATGCTTATGATATGCAAAAGAACCTGTAGGGGGGAGAGACTAGAGGCTAGGAGGCCAATTAGGAATCTATTTGAGGTGATAATCGTGTAGACAGGGGATATGAGAATAGAGAGGAAGGGACAACCTGGAGAGATATTTGAAGAAAGCATCTTTAAGGATTTGATAAATTAGTGATCTAAGGGATGAAGGAGAGGTAAGGGTAATAGAACAAGAATTTTAGTCTCAGGAGTAGTCGATCGTGTTGTCATTGACCAAAATTGATACTCTGGGGAGAGAGACAGGGTAGAGGGGATGAGAGAAAGTGAAGAGCATCTGGAAATAAGATTGAGATAATCCTTGTGACAATTTAGTGGTCTATATGGAAAAGGACATGTGACATTAGTGTTAATTTGGGGGTCAGGACTAGAGATTTTGATATAATAAAGGGCTGACAAACTGACTCATTCATTCACTCAACAATACTTATTTGGGCATGCATAGTATGCCAGGTACAGTTCTAGGTTCTTGGGGTACATCAGGCAACAAAACACAGATCCCTGCTTTGGGGGCATGCATTCTGGCAAGGGAGACAGGCAATAAACAATGAACATAATAAGTAAATAAATTATATAGTGTAATAAGGTATTAAACACTGTGGAAACAGAACAAGAGAGGGCAGGGTGAGGGCTGTTGCAATTTTAAAGCTGATCCCAGACAACACCTAGAGCTTTTTTCTATGACCACTGGTTTGTTATTCATATTCTAACTACGGTGACACAGGGAGAGATTATAAGGCACTGGCTACCGTGTGATATTTTAATAAAGATTCTTCTGCGTGTCACATCTGGAGGCAATTTGGAAAAAAGGGAAACTTCTCATGGGTTCCATTTCCTGAATGAGTAGCACTACAATGAAATTCAGATGAGTTGAGGCTGATAATTTCCAGCAATTTAAATGTCGTTGCCTTTCCTAGAAGGAAAAGCTTTGTTTATAAACAGCTAGGTCAATAGGAAAGGTAGCGTCATTATTCACATTCTTCTGATAGGCTCCCAGTTCGAGCACATGGGGAGAAGGGTGTACACAGAAGACTGGAACATAATCACCTGGCTTGGAGTTTTTGTTGTTTTTGATAACATGGGGGAAAGGTAAAAAGCTAATTTTATTCTTTCTTGGAAGACAGATTTTATGGGATGACAAATTTTTTTGTAAAGACTAAGGATTGGAGCAAGTTCCCTAGTGATGCCTGGGAATACAGACTCTGTGTTACCTGCACTCTTCCCCTCTTGGGTTATTAATGATCAAAGCCTGCATTGGGGTCACATGATCTCTGTTTTCTGGGTTTCTTCAACAGGCTCTGTTGTGCCAAAGATCCGCTTTAGTTTCCATGGCCTTCCATTGTCAAGCTGCTGCTTATTTAGGATCCGCAGTGGAGGGGAGATACTTAAAGAGGAAGGAGGGGGTAAGGGTGGGATGAACATGATTTGGACAATGTCAGATGGCACACTGGTGTGGATAACCAGAGTGGTATGTGTTATAATTTGAAAACTGGCTTAGCTCTATTGAAAACAGGGAAACTTAATTCTTTGATGTGGAAATGAGCTAAAAGGGAAAGGAAAAGGTGTGCATGTCAACTCTGGGCTTTTTTAAATCCGTGTTGTTTTTTTAAGCCTGTGAATCCCCCAGGTGCAGGTGCGTGGGGCAGCCTGATGCATAAAGGGACACCCGTTGTGCACCAGAACCAGGTTTCTCTCCCTTTGTGCTGACTCAAGCAGCTGCAGCCACAGCAGCCGGCAGTTGGCAAGGTAAGCTCTTGGCTTCCTGGAAAAATCTTGGGAAGAGCCCAGCGTCAGTCAGTCAGTATATATAGGTCTGCCAGGTACATGTTCAGTCGAACAGAAGGACTTGGGGTTGGAATGTTTTGGGTTTTTTTTTTTAAGTATTTATTTATTTATTTATTTATTTATTTATTTATTTTTAAATTTTTTTTTCAACGTTTATTTATTTTTGGGACAGAGAGAGACAGAGCATGAACGGGGGAGGGGCAGAGAGAGAGGGAGACACAGAATCAGAAACAGGCTCCAGGCTCTGAGCCATCAGCCCAGAGCCTGACGCGGGGCTCGAACTCACGGACCGCGAGATGGTGACCTGGCTGAAGTCGGACGCTTAACCGACTGCGCCACCCAGGCGCCCCTTAAGTATTTATTTTAATTCCAGTTAATTTACAGTGTTAGATTAGTTCCAGGTTGAAGAGTTAAAAAAAAAAATCTTTTTTTTTTTTTTTAAATTTTTTTTTCAACGTTTATTTATTTTTGGGACAGAGAGAGACAGAGCATGAACGGGGGAGGGGCAGAGAGAGAGGGAGGCACAGAATCGGAAACAGGCTCCAGGCTCTGAGCCATCAGCCCAGAGCCCGACGCGGGGCTCGAACTCACGGACCGCGAGATCGTGACCTGGCTGAAGTCGGACGCTTAACCGACTGCGCCACCCAGGCGCCCCCAAAAAAAAAAATCTTTTTAACGTTTATTTTTGAAAGAGTGAGCATAAGTGGGGGAGGGGCAGAGAGAGACAGGGACAGAGGATCCCAAGCGGGCTCTGTGCTGACACAGGGGAGCCCGATGCAGGGCTGGAACCCACGAACCATGGGATCATGACCTGAGCTGAAGTCAGACACTCAACTGACTGAGCCACCCAGATGCCCCAAGGTTGGACAGGTTTTTTTGTTTATTAAAAAAAAAAAAGTTTTTTTAAAATGTTTATTTATTTTTGAGAGAGACAGAGACAGAATGTGAGTGGGTTAGGGGCAGAGAGAGGGAGACACAGCATCCGAAGCAGGCGCCAGGCTCCGAGCTGTCAGCACAGAGCCCAAAGCGGGGCTTGAACTCACCAGCAGTGACATCGTGACCTGAGCGGATGCTCAACTGACTGAGCCACCCAGGCGCCCCGAGGTTGGGCAGTTTTTAGTGTAAACCTTTCTGTGCTCAGAGAAGTGGGGTCCCATGCACCCATTTTCGGAAGGAAACCACTTTCAGTTAGAAGGGGCCTCACGGGAGTATATCCTTGGTGGAAATGGCATTTAATATTTTGTTAGTGCTTTCTACCTCTTGCCCCTATTTAATTCAATTACATTTGTTAAACTCCTAGTAGGTGCTTAGGACTCTGGGAGGTGCTCTGGATTATCACGAAGGAGTAAATCTGAATGAATGACAAAACAAAAATGAAACCATTTTTCAAGAATCTTCATTGGAATTCCACTACCAGAAGTAATGAGAAAATATGAACCCCAAATTAGTGATAACCCCTTCCAGTCCTCATCCTCACATGCACACGTGACACAGAGAAGCCCTCAGGTAGAAGTGCCCTCTGGATGAAAACCCCCGGGGCTCTTTGCCCTGGGCCAATTGGCTTGGCTGGGCTACCTGGTGTTGCCTCATTGATGAAATGCTGATTAAGTTGCTTTGTGCTCCATAATGGACCGATGGGTCATTCCCTGTTTCTTGTCAACTTCAAACAGTCTGGGCAATCTGAGTTTGTTTTAACTCTACTGACCTCAACTGCCTTTTGTCTTTATCAGACTTTATTCTTATCTTTTCAGAAATGGAACCGTTTCTCTTCTTCCTGTTTCCTCATTTTTTTTCCCCCAGAGGCACAAACTTAAAAAAGGCAAGAAGAGCACCCAATTTTGTTTTGTTTCTAAATATCTATACATAGAATTTCCAAAGTCCCTTTGGTGTGTCATAGGCAGGGGATTCCGTCTCAATCTACCCTGAAAGGTGATTGAATTAAGCAAGCATTTGGTGCGTGAGTATCTGCTTTGTATCCAGCTTTGTTCTGAGGGAGTTAGAGATGCAGTAGGATTTGGCCCTGCCCTTGAGGAGTTTAAAATCTAATTGAACAAGAGAGGCAACACTAATTAAGCCAAGATTTACTTCTGAGTTTTTGAGGTCGCATTCTTGGCTTCAGTGTTTCTATGCATAACGGCCAAAAGGATCTGTTAGTTTTAGTCTATGTACCGGTAGATTTAGTTGTTCATGAAAAAACATCTCTCTGACCCAAACAAAGGGAGTGCAATTTAGACACTGGGGATGCTTTAACTAATTTTCAAGTTATTTTGGTTTACCTAGTTCTTTTCCTAGTAGTACTTTGTTCCAGACTCTGTGACTTTAAACAAAAAGTAACCACCCCCCCCCCCCAACCCCGCCGGTCATCCTGCTACTTGTTCTGGAGGGTAAAATCGCATCAGGCATGAATTCAGCTCTCAAGGAGCTCACTTCCAAGCTTAGTAGGTGAGACAGGACAGGAGACAGGAGGGAGAACGTCACTGGTGCACAGGAGTTAGGACATGAGTGGGGAGGACGTCGTTGGTGCACAGCAGCAGTCAGAACCATGGGGCCAGTCACTGGGGTCTTATCCTGGGAGGCTGGGAGAACCACTTCACTGCTATTGCTTCAGGGTGACTTCATCTTCCCACATCATGATATACTGTAAAGATTGTGGGAAATGCTTTGTGTCCTCTGGATGAAAGGTGTATTATATAAGGTCTGTAAAAAAATTTCTGGGTAAGTTTAAAAAAAATGATAATGATGATTGTAATAATATCTAGCATTTATTGAGTGCCTATTATATGCTTGGCACTAAATTAGTGATGGGGATACAGCTTTGACCTGTACGCTGTTTTATATCTGCTAGTCCCCAAATTATGAAAATATGCATTTCCAAATGGGGCCTGTTTATAATCTGTCCATAATTGTTAATCTAGGTCGCGGTTTCATGCAAACTCATTATACTGTCCTCTCTACTTTTGTGTTCTGAAATTTTCCATAATAAGAGGCTATGCCAAAAAAGGAAGGAGCTAAGTAAACTTCAGTAACCTAAATAATGCCTCAGATAAAAGATGAAGGAGAAGAAAGAAGGAAGCCAACATTTGCTCTAGTGTTTACTAACGTGCCAGGTCCTTCACATTTACTCTTCGAGAATGAACTGTGAGCCCATTTTACAGATGAGGCTCAGAGATATCACAGGACTTTGTTAAGGGGTTGAACCCTGGTCAGAGCTTATGCTCTTTCCAATATGCCACGTTGCTCTAGTGGTCCGTATGGTTTCTAAGGGCAGATCCTCGGGTCCTACGTGGGCAGGCCAAAGTGCTGGTGGAAGAAAGAAACCCCAGTGCTACTCCTCAGAAATCTCTCGGACCTACTTCCAGTTCAAAACAAAATGGAGTGTTCTGAAACAATAGGACACGTAGGCTTTAAGAAAAATTTCCAAACAGTGTATGAAAACTGCCAAAGCACTGGTTAATTATGATTTCTATCTGATGGGGTGTCTTTGTGGGCGTGTATAACATTTGGGACTTTGGGGTAACCAACATTTATTCCTAGACATTTCACAACCTCTCTCCACGGTTAGCTATGAGCCCTATTTTACAGATAAGAACAACGAGGCTGAGAAGGGTCAAAGTTGGCAGTCCGAGCGTTCCTGGCTAATGCTACCCAGGAGCCGAGCCGGGTACAGCTGGATTCAAATTCAGGCTGGCCTGCCCCCGACTGTTTAGCCTCTCACCACACCAGGAAGTGCCGGGTTAGAATCAGCTTCTTGGTCCTGTGGAAACAGCTTCTATGAAAGGCGAGAGAGGGTCAACCAAATTCCTCCATTGGGCCTGGGAGGCGGAAGAGTTGGCTCTAACAAAATGTCAGTTTCTTCAAGATCAGGCAAAACTCCCTCAAGACTCTGAATTCAGTCTGCGGGAACCAAACCGAACAGAAGTGAATTGTCCCATCTGTCGTCAAAACCATCCTCCCAGACTTCAAAGGATCCTGGCTCTGGAGGGAGAGACCCCTGAGGTGCAGAGAGAGATGGAAATGGAGCCCCCAGCCCTCCTATCAGCCGCTTCAGTCTCTGGGGGCTGGAGCCGCATACAGCCACTGCCTGTCATCCCAGCTGACTTCTCTTTGAATCTGACGCTCTTCTCAACCCCCAGCCTTCCCCTCAGCCCAAACATACCCAAGGCCCAACTTCTGTTTGAAGTAGATGTGCGACTCTTCACACGCTGCGGCTGCAAAGGTGCAATGGGATTAGAGGAAGCAGGCTCCCCGTGGGGCCACCTAAGCCTCAGCCCGCAGTGAGAGCTTTCAGCCTCTCACAGGGTGATAATGGCATTCTGGGCTTTTCCACAGGGATCCCTCGGCCCTGAGGGATCTTAATTAAAGCCGCTTTGTGGGTGTTGGGGGGAAACATGGGCCCAGAACTCAGTGCGGAAGCTCGTTTTGAGTTCCGGTTCGGTTTCTGCCTGGCCTCAGAGAGGCTAGGTTCATAGGAGCCAAGGGGACGAAGGAACTGGACCAGTTGTCTCTTTCCTAAAGCAAAAGCCTCTGCTTTCATGTTAGTAACCTAGAGCTCTCTGCTGCTCCTCAGTCATTTCTCTTTGCTGGTGTGGAAATGATCCGGAAACCACACCGGAAATTGCTCATAATACTATGGGTTGTTGTCATGCTTTCTCTTTCTCCTTTCTGAGATTGTTCTGAGGAAAAGGTAGTCGATTTGTAATTCATTATCTTGACGTTTGTTTGTACATGCTAGTTACTACCTTTCAATGAATGATATTTAGATGAAAATATTGAATTATTTTGCTATACAGCAAGTATCTCCTTATAGACTTTTTTTTTTCTTTTTTTTTTTTAGAGAGAGAGAGAGTGAGCATGAGAAGGGCAGGGGGAAAGAGAGAGAGAATCTTTTTTTAAAAATGTTTTTATTTTATTTTTGAGAAAGAGACAGAATGCAAGCAGGGGAGGGGCAGAGAGAGAGGGAGACACAGAGTCTGAACAGGTTCCAGGCTCTGAGCCATCTGCACAGAGCCCGACGTGGGGCTCGAGTTCATGAACAATGAGATCACGACCTGAGCCGATGTCGGAAGCTTAACTGACTGAGCCACCCAGGCACTCCAGAGAGAATCTTAAGCAGGCTCCATGAGCCCAATACGAGTCTTGATCCCAAGACCCTGGGATCATGACCTGAACCAAAATCAAGAGTCAGACGTTCAACTAAGCTACCCAGGTGCCCTCCCTATAGACATTTTAAGTATAGCTTTTAGGGGAGTAAATTTTAAGACAATAAAAAGTAAAATATAAGACCCCTTTCCCTGTAAAAAACATTTTTTATAAATGCCATTTTTTTGTGTGTGATTTTACTTGAGTATGACTTTTTAGATATAATTACAGCATATATCTGCTTTGAAAACATTACTTTGCTGATTCAGTGGTAGTTTCACAATTTGGAATTGTATATAAATTTGGAAATATATTTAGAAATACATATATTTGAAAATATATGTGGAAATATGTATATATTTGAATATATATCATCCATATATGTACGTAATTATTTAATTAGTGCCAGTTAAAATCCTAGACCATAAACTTCATGAAGGCAGGAATTATGTCTGATCTGTTCACAACTGTATCCCCAGTGCCTGTCATGTATTAGAAATACATATCTGTTGAATAAATGAATGATTACTTCAAGAGGTGCAAGGCAATGATAATGGCATGTATTTGTTTTTATCTTATAGGAACGCCTGCTTTAAAATGTCTTTCTCTCATGAAAGCGACTCAGGCTATAATTAGATTTTGTTACTTTAATGAAGAAATCACTAATGCTCATCTACAAATAAATACGATTGAAAATGTTCTGTGGGTTATCAAATTACATGTGTAATAGTTTGAGTTCATGAGCTGGAGAATTTCACTTAATTAGGGACCAGTCCCACTACAGCAGAGTAAGGGCAAAACCCACCGACCAGAATTGTTTCAAGTGACTACTTGTCTCTGAAACACCTTTAAATTTTGCCTGGGAATGAAGTAGTTTCACGGTATTAGTAAAGGCCATGTTCTAGGGTGTTTGCACTCTTGGTACACACCAACTTCCATCTGTAAATGTCAGAGCTAAGGGACTGAAGTCTGAGGTTGGTGGAGACATCAGTGATGAAGACCATCGGGGGATGCACGTTACCCCCACAGTGAGAGTCTGCAACTTAGGGTGTGCTGTATCAGGAAGCTGAGCTTCCTGAGGAACTCACCCTCAAACTTCATGGAATCATCCAGTGCTTCTTCAACAGAAACCTGGCGACAGGGAACCTTTATAACGACGCTAAAACAGTTAACAGATAACCTTTTCTTCCAGGAGTAATGAAGTGTGTGGTTGTGCACGAGTCAGTGAGGGTGGAAAGAGCTGTTTCATGGGCTTGCAAACAAGACCCGCATTGTCACAAGTTTGCTCTTTCCACCACCATTCCCTGATTCCCCCCTGCCCTCAAAAGAGTTTTAAAGTGGTCAGGGCCATGATGTTGCCCAGTTTTGCTACCAACTTTTCCTTTTTCTTGATCCTTTGTTTCAATGTCTGCTTTCTTTCCCCTATGCGCTCACTGAAGACTGATTGTGGGGTCAAGCTATAATTAGTTTATATATGAAGTTTAATTCACTGTGGCTCTTTTGGCATTAGACTCAAATGGGCTTTGATGTCTGGCTGGAGCTTTGATCCCAGACCCTCGAATGGTGGTCATCACCCCAACTCAAAGGATTGCCCTTTATTTTTCTCCCTCCTATTTGGAGACAGCTTTTCCCAATTACATCATTTGTGTTTGTTTGGCCATAAAAGCTGCAAGGCATCATTTTGTTGCTTTGCCGGAGAGCAAAACGTGCAATCGATGCTCCTTATTTTTCCCGGCTGCAGTAGAATGTTCCCTGGTGGAGAAGGCATTTGTAGAAGGATTCTGAGACTTTGGTGGGGGTGCTGGTGGGAGGGTTCTGCCCAAGGGCAAAGGGTCAGACTGTGTGATCTGAGGGACTCTTCCTGGCTGTGCCCAGGAAATATGTTGAAGCATAAACTACCCAACTACGACATATTATTGAGTCAAGACTTTTCCATGTTAGCAACTTTAATCTTACCCCCCAGGTGCCCCAGGTGGCAGATCCACTCCATCTTGAGTGCCACACTTTCAGGCTGGGGACTAACAGCTTTTCTGAGAAACTGAGGCTTGGGTGGGGCGTGGGAGCAAAAGAACTAACTAGGGCTGACCAATACTAGAAAGGAGATAACAAAGTAGCATCCGTGGAGGAAGAAGCACCCAGCGCCTGCTTTAAAAAGTAGAGAAAGAAAAATCAAAACAGTAGGAGGAAGTGAGATCCTTCTGGCAGCAGAAGGGAGCTGTGAGCAGTGGGTGATTACCTTCAACTGCCTCCGGAATACCTGCCACCAAAACAAAGAATCAAAGAGGAAGGAAAAGCCAGGCCTAGACTGGAGAGGAGAAAATTTGGCTGTTAAGAAGAGAATAGGGGCAACCCAGCTAGTCACACTTAATCTGATGACATTGGGAGTTTTCAGAAAAAAACAAAACAAAACAAAACAACCTACACAAACAAAGAGCTACAGCATTGAGCTCCTTGCTTCTAATTTCACTTGACGGCCCAAGTTTGTTTTAATTGGCATGTGAATGAACAGCATTATTTATTAATGTGTAATGGATACTTTGGAAAGCATAACCTCTTTTTCCTATTTGTGACCATTTTACTGGTGGAACCATTTGAATACATTAGTTTTAATACTTAAACTTGCTGGGAACACTTTTTCATGGAGATGTACAAGCTGTTATGGCAAATGGTTTGCTTGGGACTAATGAGCCAGCTCCAAGTGGCATTTGGTGGGGAGGGGGTGGGATGGGGGGGAGGTTCCGAGACATAGCGACTTGTCTGTCTGCTCTAGCAAGATTTATTAGTAGGGTGTAAAACACGTTTCAGCTTTTCTCCCCCCTCAACTATATAAATATAGTTGTCGATGTGTGACATAACCCAGGCCACAATAATCGACTCCACCCAGCCAAAAGGAATCTAATTCAGAGCTAGAAAGCAGGAAGCTTGCTTAGCAATTAATAGAATGAGACAATGATGAGGACGTGGGTGAGTGGCCTTTGGCATGCAGGATCTGTCATTATTCCTCAGCGCCTCACTGAAGTTATGGAAGAAAATTAGTTCCTGTGTTACCGAGAAAAGCGTTTGGCACACAGTTGGCATAAAGAAGAGGTGACCTGAATAGAAGTGATTTTGTATGCTGATGAACACTTGAACAGAATTCTGTTTTTAGACCTGATAAACAACCTTGTAAATTATGAATCGTGGTTGTAGTTATAGTTTCTTTTATGTCTGTGAGGGACAGCAATGGAGAGGTCAGTGGAGGGTGACAAGGGAACTTGTGTATTTTTGTTTTGTTTTGTTTTTAGTAAGTATTGAGTTGATTCTACTTGTCGCAGAGATTAAATGGGTGCTATTAATTTAGATAGTATGTTAAGGTAGAAACAATTTACAATCAACCTCCATTTTTTTGAGTCTCTAGAGATCATCAGTTGGATCCTTGCAAGGCACTGTTTTGAGTACGGTAATACTAAGAGGGTATTAAAACAGTCTCTGCCTTCAGGCAATTTTTATAACATAATTGGAGAGAAGAAATACACATAAAACCCTACATACATAGATATGTGTCTACACACTCAGATAAATAACCAAACAAATAGCATTTGGTAAGAATCAGATATTCATACAATTAACCAGAGTGCAGAAGAGGGAAGTGAACTGATCTTGGAGGGAGGGTTAGACCACACAAGGTAGAAGGGGCAGCTGGGCAGCGGTGTTCGAGTCTGAAATAATGATAGAGGATGCATTCCTTCACACAGCACTTTGCCTGAACTTCAGCAGATTGTAACTTGTTGTATTTAATTTATGAGGCTTTTTGATGTATTGCTTTTTAGAACAGATACGTTGCTTTTCCATAGACAAGCCAGCTAGTGGCATTTCCAGACCTCTCTATCCCACTGAAATTCCCTGTGACCAGTGTTCCAAGAGGGACAGAGGTGACCATACCACAAATGCTACTTCAGGGGGCAAGTTTATAGGTCTCTCTGGAGTGGGGGGGGGGGGGACGGGGAAGCCACAACTCATACAATCCTTACTATCTACCAGCTTGCCACGTTGTAAAAACACACGCTCACCCCGCCCCACAAATACATATTATATAATGTATATTACTTATAACAGTAATGTACATTACTTATATAATGTAATTCTTAGAACAGGCAGGTTCTGTTAGTAGCTCCATTTCACGGTTGGGCAAAGAGAGGCATAGAGAGGCGAAGTAACTTGTTTGCACAGCTAGTCAAGGCTGGAACAGGATTCACATTCAGACAGCCTGATTTCGGAGTCTGAGCTCTTGTGTTTGCCCAAGATAGCAAATAACAACAATAAAAAGCCCAAACAAAAACCAAAGCGCGCAGGCGCGCGCGCGCACACACATTAAACCCCAGGCTTGTGAAAGAGTTGATGCAACCCCTGGCTTTACAGCGACATCCTCCAGCCTAATTTTACACGCCTTTCGTGAAAAGATAAAACAGCAACAAAACTAAGACTGAGGCAGTTTTAGAACGATATCGCACTGTGCTTTGGGTATTGCCTGTCTTTACAAAGCGGAGCCAAAGCAATGGTCTTTGAATGCACTCTCAGTACCTTGCTCGGCAAGGTGAAAGAAAGCGAAATCAGTGTGAGTGGATGTGAACAGTGGACGTGGGGGGAAAGGGTTAAGATTGTGTGCTGCAACTCGGTCGAGTTTCAGAAAGTTCTCTGGGGAGCCCAACTGCCGCGTCCCTTCGCGACCCTGCCTGCGAGGCCGACTGTAACAGGATGCTGGGGCTCGAGGCGCTCGCCCCTTGCTTTGTGCGAGGGGAAAAGAACCAATAAGGAGCGAGGCAAAAAATTGGGTGCAGTAAACCCGAAAAGGGGGCGAGGAGGCCCGCGGGAAGAGCGGGGGAGGAGAGAGGGAGGAGCGGGGAGGGCCTAGCGAGGAGGAGGCCGGCGCTGAGCGCCAGCGGCGCCCCTGACAGGAGAGGGGGAAGCCTGGGGGAGCGGGCCTCGGAGCGGAGGGGCCGGCGCGGGGAGGCGGGCGCCAGGCGGGGGTTTGCCGGGCCGCCGCGCGTGACGTAGCGCCGAGCAGGGCGTTATCAGCTGCGGGGCCGCGGCGAGGGACGCGCGGCGACAGCGGACGGCGCCGCCCGGGCCCGGACGGCTGCAGCCCGCGGCCGCGAGCGGGTCCCGGGCGCTTCTGGCCGTCGCCCCGTCGCTGCGCCCCGACTCGGGGGCGGCATGAGCCCCCGGCCGCAGCCCTAGCGCCCGCTCCTCCGCCCGGGCGGCCCGGCTGCGGTGACGGGCGCTCCTGCAGGGGTGGGGGCCATGAAGCCGAGTGCGGCCGGGACGGCGAGGGAGCTGGAGCCGCAGGCGCCGGCCCGGGGCGAGCCGCGCGCGGCGGAGCCCGAGGGGCGCTGGCGGGAGAAGGGCGAGGCGGACACGGAGAGGCAGCGCACCCGGGAGCGGCAGGAGGCCACGCTGGCCGGGCTGGCGGAGCTGGAGTACCTGCGCCAGCGCCAGGAGCTGCTGGTCCGGGGTGCCCTGCGTGGCGCCGGGGGCGCGGGGAGCGCTGCGCCCCGCGCTGGGGAGCTGCCGGGGGAGGCGGCGCAGCGCAGCCGCCTGGAGGAGAAGTTCTTGGAAGAGAATATCTTGCTGCTGCGGAAGCAGTTGGTAAGCGGTGCCTGGAGGAAGGGGCACGGCTGTCCCTGCACGGGGACTGGGGTGCGGGCAGGTGGCCTGGGGGTGGGCGCGAGGGCGCCTCTGGCCGGGGAGACGCTCCACGTTCCGGGACCCCCATTCCTGCGTGGGCGCGCGCGGCGCGTGGGCCGCCGTCGCCCACGCGTTCCTGGCGTGTCCCCGCTTTGTGTCAGGTGAGGGGCTGGCGACCCCGCGCGGATTGCCGGGAGGGGTGGCAGCCCTCCCCTCCCGCTCTGCCTTCGGGATTCTTGGAGTCGCCTGGTTGTAACCTTCAAATCTCTCCACTTCGACGAATGCAACGCCCCTCTCCCCGAATGTTTGCAAACCCTCCTTTAAAATACCCTATCTTTTGGAGGTCTTCGCTTCGTGTCCTCCCGCCGAGAAGGGACAAAAGCCGAGGAGGGGGCTTGTGGCGAGGTTAACTGTCCAATGCAGAATTTTACGATTACGCGGAAGCGCACGTAGGGCGCCCTGCCACTCCCAGGGCTCCCCCCCGCATGCCAGCTTTTGCCCGGGCTGCTGCTTAATTTCATATAGAAGCCCTTTGTATGAAGCAGCTAACACAGATGCAAATGATAGAAATTTGGCTGGGGAAAGTGCCCCGTCCCCTCATATTTTATGTGACTGGTGGTGGAGGGGGAAGAAGAGAGAACCTGCTCTTAAGACAGCGTTTATCTTACTGGATTTCCGTCAGCGTCTCAGCCAGCCATCCTGTGCCATCTTCATTAATGGGGAAGGAAAAGAACTTTGGCGCTTAATGTATTGATGAACAGCTTTTGACCCCGCCTCAGAATAATGGCGGCAGCTTTGTTACGGTGACCTCAAAAATGTAGTTTTGAAAACAGAGGGGAAAAAAAATCTTTTTTGGCCATGTGATACTGTCTGAAACTAGACGCATGCTAGATAATGTGCCTCCTCCTACAACAGCGAACATAGTGATGCCGTGTGGTTATTTGTCAAAGGGTTTCTTGTATTATGTCTTTTCAGATAATTTCTCTCTCTCCAGTCTCTCCCTCTCTGTCTCTCAGCATCACAGTACTTTTACTTTGGTTCATTTCTCCTGAAGAAACTCATTGTAGTAAAAAGGCATATAAGGTTTTTGTCTACAAGCTTTTTAAATCAAAGGACGGACAGGAGGAATGGATACTCCTGTTACATCTGTTTTTCAAGGATGTATCCTGCTTTGTACAATCCCTATTTGGCATTTTACCTTTTCTTTGGTCGCCGACCAGATGTGCATGTAACATTGGTTTGACTCCATTCTTGCTGGTGATGCCTTGTCATTGACATTTTTCTGCATTGTCTTTTACAATAGCCCCTTTTTGTCTTCACGAATCTCAAGATTGTGAGTGGCACATTCCTCTTGTCCCCTGGAGGGGAGCGAGGCAGCGCGTCAGGAGAATTTCAGTCCAGTCAGTGTTTGTGGTACTATTTTCATGTGTAGACTTGGCATTCGCGATTTGAACCAGATGCCTTTTTGGTCCTTTTGCTTTTCCAGCAATAGGAAGCACTAGGTGGCAGTGTGAGTTAGCACTACAGATCTGTCATCTTTGGAAACCTGAGTTGAGTTCAAATCTTGATGGACCTTCCCTTGAGGGTTTTGGATTTTGCTAGCTCACACTATACTTGGCACTGGCTATTAGTATTCGTTTCTCACTTTCAAAGGCCCTAAGACTGATTAAACCCCACAAAGCAACTAATAGAAGACAAAACTCTGCAGGACATTTGGCCAGAAAATCTCACCTAAGTAAGGGTATAGTGTATTGTAGGGAATCTGTTACACTCTGACTTCAAATTAAAGAGTCTGCTGTGAAGCACTGTTTTGCAAGAAATTGGGTGTACATAGAGGATTTAAAAGAATCTCGTTGTGTTTTCTTATCCTTAACCTATACAAAGTGAGTTTGTGTAAGTTGAAACAAAAAGCAAGTCCTGTTTTTATGAAGAAACTTTATAGCACCGCAAAATGTGAGAAAGTGAAATGAAACATAGGACATATTCTTGAAGTTTTTTTTGTTTTGTTTTGTTTTTTGTGTTTTTTTTTTTTTGTTTTTTTTTGTTTTTTTAATTCCAGGTCATCCAGTAAAAATTTTGGTTTTGGAAGATTTAGTGAACTTTCCAAATGGCAATTTGAGTACTTAGAGCAGACTTTCTGATTCTTTGTCACCTAAATGTGTTCATTTCTGCCCCCCCCCCCCCCCCAATCAGAATTGTTTGAGGAGAAGAGATGCTGGTTTGTTGAATCAGTTGCAAGAACTTGACAAGCAGATAAGTGACCTGAGACTGGATGTAGAAAAGACATCTGAAGAGCACCTGGAGACAGACAGTCGGCCCAGCTCAGGTGAGTGTGTGACACTAGGACAGAACTCTGCACTTGAGTTCTACTTCATTCCACTGTTTAACTTTCCCAGACCTGCAAAAGGCAATGGAGTTTGTTTCTAGTGCAGAGAGAATAAAAAAAAAAAAAAAGCAGTCTGCCATTCAGTTGTATGAGAGGGAAATAAAACCAGATGACCAAATTTTTAATAATGAGATTGATCTGACTGGAGTCTCCTGAGTTTAAAAATAAAAGCTTCTATTCAAATTTCTGGAAGAGCAGTCCTCCTTTGAAACTTGAGAAAGTCAGAACTGGGCTAGAAAATTAGTCACACTTCAACTTCCTGAGACCACTTCAAAAGTTTTTTTTTTTTTCTTCTTCTTTTTCTTCTTCTTTTAAGCCATTTGGCTCCTTAAATAGATTTTTTTCTTCAAATTATTCTTTCTGAAACATTCATGATAAAGTTGGGGCTTTGACAGATCTAAGTCTCTTTCCTTGCACATCTTTAAAGGTGGGGTCAAAAAGGCAGGTCAGTTTGAGGGTGAGAGTAGCTTTGAAATGTATCCATAGATATGGGCTCTTTGCCTTTTCCTAAGGATTACTTGAAATAAAACTTGAAATTCACACTAAATCCAGTGAACCAGAATCGCTCCCCACCCCACCAAAGTGTCCCCTTCCTACCTTTTCTAGATGATTAACCCTTTTCCTTTTAAACACAAATGTATGCTATTGCTTGACATGATCTTAATTCCAAATGGTGTTTTTATTTGTAGGGTTTTATGAGCTGAGTGATGGGGCTTCAGGATCCCTTTCCAATTCCTCTAACTCGGTCTTCAGTGAGTGTTTATCCAGTTGTCATTCCAGCACCTGCTTTTGCAGCCCCTTGGAGGCAACCTTGACTATCTCAGATGGTTGCCCCAAATCTGCAGGTAAGACTTTTTAGAATTGATAGACATTTTTAGCTGGAAAAGGTGAAAGGCCCTTAACGGTTATCTAGCTTTAACCCCTTCTACTGACAGAAAAACAAAAGGTCAGAGAAGTTCATCAACTTGCTACGTTTCATGACATAGCTTTATATTGTGCTGGTAGCAAGACAGCTTCTCTTTAGAAATCCTGTCCCAATATTACAGGTCTTGAGCTCTGTTTGTGAGCCTTTGCTGTGAGTTTGACTTGTTTGTATTTCTTTGGAAAGCCACTTTGGATCTCTTTTTTTATAATCATTTAAAGCTAAAGCTTACAGTAAGTTAAATATGTCTGTCAGGCTGCTTGGCACTTCAGGGAGCAGTGGTCCCTCCACATTCTCCAGAATGTCTTGCGTGATGGCAGCTTGTCTTTTCTTTTAGGAGGTGGGTGGGATGAGATTCCCGTAGGCCGTGTGCCATTGTTTCCACTTTGGGCTATCCTTGGAGTGACCTCAGGAGAGAGTCATGCTATTGTCGGTATTGGAAGTTTCTGCATTTCCACTATGTGTCAAACACGTATGCTCTGCATATATTTATCTCCTTTGAATCCTCCCAGTAGTTCTGCAGGGTGTGCAAGTCTTGTTAGCTGCCGTTTGTATGTCAGAAAAATGAGGTCTAGTTAGGTTAATTAACAGGTTCATTGTTTAAGGTTAATATACTAGCGAGTGGCAGAGGCAGGACTCAAGCTCAGGACCAGTTGTCAGGTCCATGTTTTCCCACCACACTAGGAATTCAGAAATTTCTGTGTTCAACCTTCTCATTGAACAGAGGAGGAATTTGGTTTTATAAAACAGTTCTCCAGGGGCTCCTCATTTTCTGAATGGCAGAATTGTTGCTGAAACTTGGGACTCCTTTCTTAGTTTTGCTTTACTGTGATTCCTCAGAAGAGCAGAGAGGAGATGGAGAGCTGTAGGTGCTATAGCACAAGTCACTGCACTCTTGGTTTGTCTGTGTTCTCCACTTGGGCGTAAGGCTGAACTTTTGAGATCCAAGCAATGCAAACATAACGCCAAACAACTGAGGCTGCTAAGTGGCTGGTGTCTTTGAGTTTGTACACTGTGCTGTCAGCAGCAATCATTTGGGGAAGCACACATCTGTGTTATCTAGAGTGTCTAGGCCTCAAGTTCATTGGTAATTGCTCCCCTTCACTCTGCAGATCTGGTTTCAGAGGGAAACTTTAAAACCCACTAAAGGCGTTTGGTATAGGTTTTCTTTGAAGACAGACTCCTGATCTCCCAAATGCCACATCTTCACATAATTGAGACAGTTGTACTGGGCCTTGGAGACTGAGATGTCAGTCTTGTTCCTTAACTGTAAGTTGGGAAAAGGGACAGAATAGTAAAGTGTGGGTAAATGTAGGGCAATGCTTTAAGTAGGGCAAGTATATGGTAGTAGAGGAGGAAAGATGAGCAACGATATTAGCTAGAAAGGGTTCTTCTCCTTGTTGCCATAAGCTATTGGGAGTGGAGGTGGGGGGTAGGGACACAGCACATTTTATATTATAATAATCTTTGCTTTACAAATGAATCGTATCATTACTGGATCCAGACTGTATTTTTCCCCAGGACTTCTAATTATCATCGAAGGTCATGGAGCTTTCTCTTAACTTAAATAATTTACATAGAATCCGGCACATAGTAAGTTTTCAATATTTGAGTGAATAAATATAATACAGGATATCTTAAGTAGTGATAAAAACTTTGATTTTCTCTAAGTTCATTAAAGGGATTTGATATTTACAACAGTCACCAAGGAAAGATATCAAAATCATTTAATTCAGCAAGAAAGCTTGAGTTCATTGTATTTTGGCATTTACATTTTTGAGATGTGAAAATTTATTCATTAATACAACAGCTCAATCTCTTAAAACCGTTATCAAGAATTCCTTCCCAGTTAAAAATATTGCCTTATTGGGGCGCCTGGGTGGCTCGGTTGGTTGAGTGTCCAACTTCGGCTCAGGTCATGATCTCATAGTTTGTGAGTTCGAGCCCCGCGTTGGGCTCTGTTCTGACAGCTCAGAGCCTGGAGCCTGCTTCAGATTCTGTCTCCTTCTCTCTCTGCACCTTCCCACTTGTGCTGTCTCTCTGTGTCTCAAAAATAAATAAATGTAAAAAAAAAAAATTAAAAAATATTGCCTTATTTTTTAGTGTCATTCTTAAAAATATAAAGTGATAATTATTTACGTTTGGTTACTCTCCAGTGAAATTTGATCGGTTTCTTTGACCTTTCAACTGACAGTTATACTCGAACATGTCATTAAGAATTGAGCCTAAAAAAAAAAAAATATGAGGAGAAAGCTCAGAGAAAGTACAGTTTATCTGCAGTATTTCTTTTTTTTTTTTTAATTTTTTTTTTTCAACGTTTATTTATTTTTGGGACAGAGAGAGACAGAGCATGAACGGGGGAGGGGCAGAGAGAGAGGGAGACACAGAATCGGAAACAGGCTCCAGTCTCTGAGCCATCAGCCCAGAGCCTGACGTGGGGCTCGAACTCACAGACCGCGAGATCGTGACCTGGCTGAAGTCGGACGCTTAACCGACTGCGCCACCCAGGCGCCCCTATCTGTAGTATTTCAAAAGGAAAACAAGAATAGAACACAGAGGGCCCAGAGAAAGAATGACTCAAAAAATAAGCGTTTTTTTTTTCCTAGTTATAAATGCAGTGCATACTTACTGAAAATTTAGAAAATAGAAAATGAAGAAGAAAGTAAATCTCACTTGCTTTCTCACTATACTGCAGTGCTATTGGCATCTTGGGGTGCTTCATCTCAGACTTTCTTCACATATATAGTCTGGCTAAAATCGTAATCATAGTCTGGCATTATATCATGCTTTTCACTAACCTTTAAAGCATATCCACATATTATTCAATAGTTTGAAAGGAGTTTTAATGGCTGAATATTTTTCCCTCAGAGGATGTATCATATCTTGTTACAAATATCTTTGTTAAATATTTGTTTCCCTCATCCAGTAGTATGGGCTGTAGAGCAGCTTGCTCTCTCTCTCTCTCTCTCTCTCAAAAATAAATAAACATTAAAAAAATTCTTTTTAAAAAAGGGGCGCCTGGGTGGCTCAGTCAGTTAAGCCTCTGACTTTGGCTCAGGTCATGATGTCATGGTTCGTGACTTGGAACCCCGCGTTGGGCTCTGTGCTGACAGCCTGGAGCTTGGAACCTGTTTCGGATTCTGTCTCCCTTTCTCTCTGCCCCTCCCCCGCTCTCTCTCTCTGTCTCTCAAAAATAAACAAACATTAAAAAAAAAAACAAAAGCCAAAAAACAGAACTAGAACAGCTTGTAGGAATAGTTGTTGACTCTTTAGCATTCTCTCTCCCCCCCCCCGTGAGTGTGTTTTCGTAGAAATTGGCCTGAGTCAAGCTGGTGCTGACCGATTCAGTTCTTCAGAGTGTATCCTTTAAATGTTTTTCAGATCTCATAGGACGGCTGGAATACAAAGAAGGCCGCTGCGAAGACCAGGCCTCAGGGGCGGTTGGCCGTTCCCCCTCTACATCACAATTTAATTCCCTTGGTGTCATTGCAGATGTGCATCCCAAGTACCAGTGTGATCTGGTGTCTAAAAACGGGAACGATGTGTATCGCTATCCCAGCCCGCTTCACGCCGTGGCCGTGCAGAGCCCCATGTTTCTCCTTTGCCTGACGGGCAACCCTCTGAGGGAAGAGGAGAGGCTTGGTAACCATGCCGGTGACATCTGTGATGGATCTGAGCCGGACGCCATCAAGATGGCCACTTCCTTACCATCTCCAAGCAGTTTGTGGTCTGCTCCCCATCCTTCGTCCAGTAAGAAAATGGACGGCTACATTCTGAGCCTGGTCCAGAAAAAAACACACCCCGTAAGGACCAACAAACCAAGAACCAGTGTGAACGCTGACCCCACGAAGGGGCTTCTGAGGAACGGGAGCGTTTGTGTCAGAGTGACCGGGGGCGTCTTACAGGGCAACAGCGGGAACCTTAAGAATCCTAAACAGGTGCTTTTGCCCCCTGGCGGAGTCCCTTCTTTGGACAGTGGGACGTTCTCCCCGCCGAAGCAGTGGTCCAAAGACTCAAAGGCAGAACCACTGGAAGGCAAGAGGTTGTCCCCGCCGGAGGGCGCTGCCGCTGAACTTCCAAGTAAGCATGTGCCCAAGAATGCCAAGCCAGCTTCGCAGGAACACGCTCGGGGGCCCGCCGCCGTGTCGGGGGACTCCCCCAGAGACAGCATTCAGGTCCTCGCTGCCTCTCCGAAGGAGAGCCCTGGGAGGGGCCCGGCCCCGCCGCAGGAGAACAAAGCTGGGCAGCCGCTGAAAAAGGTGCCCCAGAAAGGCGGCCTGCCGCCCGCCCCTCCGGCAGCGCCCCCTGTCGCCCCCGCGGCGCTGCTGGCCGCGGCTTTCGCGGTGGAGGAGCGGCCCGCGCTGGATTTCAAGAGCGAGGGCTCCTCTTCGCAGAGCCTGGAGGAAGCGCCCCCCGTGAAGGCGCAGTCGGGCCCGGGCCCGCAGCCCGGCGGCCGGCCCCATCGCGGCGTCCGGACGGCGGCCGGGCCGCGGGGCTGCGGCCCGAAGCACCGGGCCCAGGCCCTCCACGGGCCGGACGGCGCGCTGCCCGCCGTGAGGGAGAAGAGCCGCGCGGCCGGCAAGAAGTGCCGGTTCCCCGACGACGTGGATACAAATAAGAAGCTCAGGAAGGCCTCGTCGCGGGGCAGGAGGGGCGGGGGCGGCCAGCCCGAGGCGGGCCTCCCCAGCCGGCCGCTGCCTGGGGGCCACAGGGCGGGCGCGGCCAGGGCGCACGGCCACGGCCGGGAGGCGCTGGTGGCCAAGCCCAAGCACAAGCGAACCGACTCGCGGCGCTGGCGCTCGGCCGCGGAGGTGTCCCTGGAAGAGGCCCTGCGGCGGTCGCGGCGCGGCCGGCGCGAGCACGTGGGGCTGTACCCCGCCGCCGTGCCGCTGCCCTACGCCAGCCCCTACGCGTACGTGGCCAGCGACTCGGAGTACTCGGCCGAGTGCGAGTCGCTCTTCCACTCCACCGTGCTGGACACCAGCGAGGACGAGCGCAGCAACTACACCACCAACTGCTTCGGGGACAGCGAGTCCAGCGTGAGCGAGGGGGAGTTCGCGGGCGACAGCACGAGCTCCAGTGACTCCGAGGAGAGCGGGGGCCTCATCTGGTCCCAGTTCGTGCAGACTCTCCCCATCCAGGCGGTCGCAGGCCCAGACCTCCACGGCAACCCCACGAAAACCTTTGTCAAAATCAAGGCTTCCCATAACCTCAAGAAGAAGATCCTCCGCTTTCGGTCCGGCTCCCTGAAACTGATGACGACCGTTTGAGGGACATCATTGGGGGGGGGGGGGGGGAGGATGGGCTGTTGTCTAGTCACCCAGGAGCAAGGTGGCGGCTTCTTTTTCTGTGTGACAGTTCCCTGGAATGCTTTTCCTTTTGTTGAGGTAAATTATGTCTCGTCTTCATCATGTAGGGACACTAGTGCCTTTGATGGAAGGTAAAGAATGTTTTGCTGGTTAGGAGTAAATACTGAGTTTTGCTGGTGGTGATAGTGAACGAGTTTTGTGGTAGCAGGTGATTTTTATTTGAAATACTCTGAGCATCGGTGAAGGCGCAGGTTTCGATGCTCAAGTCTTACTGCGATGAGATTCAGATTACTTTTGACCTGAAGGTCAGGTGGATGGAATTTAGGACATACATTTGCTTCTTGGGTCTTTAGGGCAGCGTCTCCACGAGAGTTTTCCGGTTGAGAGGCATCGCATACAAGTGTGTGAAGTAGGTACGTCGGACAGTCATTGTTTTCCGGAATTTTTTATACCGTCTCCCTTTCTCAGCTGTATCCCCATTCTGTTTTCTTCCCAGAACTGTTTGGTTAACTGGACTCAGAACTCGAAGACCAGACCCTAGATCCAGAGCTGGTGACCTGGGTAAGGGAGGCTGGTAATAACCTTAAAAGGATTCCCTAAAACTTTTGCCACACTTGGTGCCTAGGCCCTGGTTACAGTTACCCTTTTAGGGCCGATTAGCCAACATTTTGATGCCTTCCTCCTCCTCTCTGAGTTGCAGCAGATCCAGCCATTTCTTCCTGGAAGGTCTTGCCTTTGGGATAACATTTTGGTCCTTGGGTACAGAAAAATTCACTTCTAATGACATAACCTTTGAGTGCGACTCCAAGCCCAGAATTGCTCACTGAACACTGTGCCACCTGAACATTGGCCTGAACATATTAGTGCAATCCAGTCCAGATTGGACCACTGACCCTGTCTGGAAGGGCTTTTTAAAAAAAAATTTTTTTTTTGGTAAACAGTATTGTGTAAAGCTGTTTTTTTATACCAATATATGCATGTTTTGTGCATGAGTAGCAAGTGTTTTTTATATTTCTATTGATGTTAAATTACTGTTTGATATAAACAGTATGTGTTTTTATATATCATTGTGTAAATTTAATATAACGCATTTTATGCTGTAATAAACAATTTGTTTTACTGCTGTTAAGTTTGTTATTTGGGTATAAAACCAGTTACGCATCTAAATCTTGTGCTGATGATTTTGGTATTTCTGTTTCTATTCTAGCATTAGAATATTTGCAATAATTAAAGCAGGTTTTAGGTGTAGTCTTCGAATGAATGGTGAGTAAATAAATGAGGGAAAGCAAACCACTTCTTTAGAATAGTTAAGGTAGGGGCGCCAGGGTGGCTTAACTGACTGGCTCAGGTGGTGATCTCCTGGTCCTGAGATCAAGTGCATTGGGCTCTGAGCTGATTGTGGAGCCTAATTGGGATTCTCATTCTCTCTCTCTCTCCCTCTCTCCCCCTCTCCCCCTCTCCCCCTCTCCCTCTCTTTCTCTTCTCTCCCTCTGTCCCGCTCCCCTGTTCTCACTCTCTCCATAAAAATAAATACCCATTAAAAAAAAAAAACAGTTAAGATACTTCTTCAAAATTTGAAGTAAATTTGGTAGATGTTTTCTAAGGAAGATAATTTTTGAGAATTTCACCCATCCCCCAACTTTTTAGTAGAAAAAAATTTCCAACATGGAGAAGTGGAAATGATAGCACAGTGAACACCTGTGTAGCAATTCAGCAGTTGCTAACGTTTTGCTATACTGCTTTAACTCTGTATATATTAGGTTAAACCATATTGCTGATTTTAAAGATCAAAGACAGATTTTGGCAATCCTCCTTCCACCATGCTACTGCATTATTTTAAAGTAAATTTCAGGCATTGTGATATTTCATCTAAAAACTTAAGCATGTATTTCCTAAGAATAAGGAGACTCTTTTGTATATAACTACAACATCATGATCACACAAGGAAAACTGATAATAATTCTTAATATCATCGAATATTTAATCTCTATGCAAATTTTCCAATTTGTTTCAGAATTTTTTAACAGCAGCTTCCTCCCTTTTGTCCCAGCGAGGATTCAGTCAGTATATTGCATTTGGTTTTAGATCTCTAGTCTTTTTAGCCTAGAATAGTCTCCCCTCTTTTCTTAAAAATGACATTGGGCTATTAAAGTCAGGACAGTTGTCTTGCAGAAGGGCCCACATTCTGGATTTGGGTGTTTCCTGATGCTGTCTTTTAACATCTAGTCCCTCTGTTTCCCATGAACCCAGTAAGGCTTGATTGGATTCAGGTTAAACATTCTTGGCAAGAGGATTTCACTAGTGGTCTTGTGTGTTTTCATTGCTTCATAGTGGGAAACAATATCAGGTTGCTGTACTATTACTGAATTCAAGAGTGATTCCCTTGATTAAGTTGGTGAGCAGAGATTTCTCCATTATAAAGGTGTTTTTCCTCTTTGCAAGTGGTTAGTATTTGTGGGTGATTCTTCCATATTATATGGATATTCTTCACAACCTTCCACTTGATGGATTTAGCTGACACTGCTGATCCTTGCCTGAATCAGTTGTTGCCTTAGGGATTCCAAATGATGGTTTTCTAGAGAGCTTTCCCTCTAGCTTTATTAGCTAACATTCTATAACATTCCCTTTTTCTTTTTTGAATATTACAATGGACTCCTAGATTTTATTTTTATTCTTATGTTTAGAATTATGTCAGATACTAAATTTTAATGTGACCAAAATTCCTTAACTATTCGATTTTTAAATTTGTCTTGGAAATATTTTATATGCCTTTTATCTCTAAGAAGGTTTTTAACTTTGGAACATAGCAAGTGATTCTCCATGGCTTATAAAGGTAAGATATCTTTTTTTTAAACAAGACATTTTTTTTTTAGCAAGACAGCTTAGACAACTCAATTCTTCAAAATGTTGTTAGTCTTTTAGTATTCATATATTTTTATATGCAACCAATCATTCTGCTTAGACTAGAATTTCTTTGACTACCTGATTAAATTTAAGCCAAGCACAAACAAGGAGATGATCTCACCATCTTTTCTAATGCTGTGATCCCATCTCTTTGGGGGGAGGCTGTAAAGTTTATCGCGTAAGGCAACTGTGACCTGCAGTCAGTTCTTGAATCATTTCCAAGTTGTTCTCAATGAGCATTATTCTCGGAAGGAGACGCTTTCTGAAAACCAGCCTCTGGATAATTACATTTTAGGTGACAGAACGCCAAACGAAGAAAAGCGTGAAAAACAGGATTTTCAAAGAACCCCGGGTTTGTCCTCCTCTATCTCCTGCTTGACTTCTCTGTACCCAGCAGTTGCACTGCGCTTGGAAAATTGGGTTTTGTCTGTTTCAGTGACAAAAATAGTTGCCATTGTTGTCACACACAAAAATCTCTTTATTTTCCTTTATTGAAATAAATTACAAATGCTCATTTTCAAAAGAGAAAAAATGATATCTGAACAAAGCACAGGTGTTTAAATTGTCTGTTAATCCTCCTCAAATCCTACTCCAGCAAGTTTGGTGTATATATTTCCATATTGTCTTATATGCACATAGAAATATATAATCTTTATATTTTTTCTTCAAAACGAAGTCTCAAGCTATATGTATTATATATTATTCTGTAACTTGCTTCCTTCATTTCATGGACCTGTATAGTAGATATATTTCCTAATTCTTTTTAATGGGGTTCTAAGTGTGTCCTCACTGAGGAAAAAAGGCACGAGATTTTATGGCCTACTTGTTTGCTCTGCTTAGAAAAATTCTACTTTTTAGCAACAAAAGTGTTAACCCGAGTGCTATACCTTTGCACGCACACTGCCTTTCTATGTTTCTAGTGTATTTTGTTATTTTGTATTGTGAGCTCACTTCCAGTGGGGTATTATTGGGTGCATCCTGTGAGGCTTGATTCAAGATTTTACCATACACGGAAGTTTTGTGTTTCTTTCCCATCAGGTGCTTCAGGGACATTTTCAGCCTGGGCCACATTTTATTTTTTTAATTTAAAAAAAATTTTTTAAGTTTATTTATTTATTTTTAGTAATCTCTACACTCAGTGTGGAGCTTGAATTCACAACCCTGAGATCAAGAGTCACATGCTTTTTCCACTGAGCTGGCCAGGCGCCCCCTGGGCTACCTTTTAGATTAATTTCTTTACTTTGGTTTACCTGACTGTGGAGGTAGTATGTATTCAAACCCTGAGCCCACATGAGGATAGGCATGTTCTCAGAGAAGACCTTTTCCAAGGCAGAAGAGCTTCCTTATTTTCATCCTGGGCTAGCAAGTAGAATGTTTTCCTGGACCAACCTTTTACTGAGTGTGTAGCCCTTCATTGCTTTCAGGATTATGAGGAAGTCTCAGTCCGAAATCCAAGCCAACTTCCTGTCCCTGAGCGCCTGTCTAAACCAAAGCCCCTTGCTTAAGGCACCAGCAACCTCTCTCCCAACTCTTTCAGAGTAGACTAAACTTGGGTGTCTTTCTTCTTAGTGAAGTTAATACACAGGATATTTGTTAATAATTTATCAATCATTTCTGTTTTGCAGTGAGATGATTAGGTTATTCAGTTCACCATATGGCTGGAAGCAATGAACTAACTACTTGTTGCCTTTGTCAATAAGTTGGATTTTCCCTCCCCCCTCTTGTTTTTGGTACAAGTTTATTGAGATGCAGTTGAAGTCCAGTACAACGCACATATCCGAACTGCACAATTTGAACAGTTTTGACATATGTATACACCCATGTAACCACTACAATCAATGCAACAAACATTTCCATCATTCTCAGAAGTTGCCTCTATACGTTTTCTAACCCGTCTCTCCCTCCACACCTTTCCCCAGGCAACCACTGATTTGCTTTCTGTCACTAATGATTACTTTGTATGTAGTGTACTCTTTTTTTTTGCCTGAATTTTTCATTTCACATAATGATTTTTGGATTCTTCCATGCTATTTTATGCCTCAATAGATCATTCCTTTTTTATTGCCGGGTTGTATTCCTTTGGTAGATACATGACAGTTTGTTTATCCTATTTACTTGTTGATGGACATTTGGGTTATTTCCAGTTTGGGGCTATTATAAAAAAAAAAAAGCTGTCAAGAACATTCACGTACTGGTCTTTGTGGGAAAAGACGTCTTTGTTTCTTTTGGTTAAATGTGCAGGAGTAGAATGTCTTAGTCTTGGGGCAGGTATGTTTTTAACTTTTTAAGAAATTACAAAAATATATTCCAAACTGATTGTACCATTTTACATTCCTACCAGGAAGGTAGGAGAGTTTTGTTTACTCCACATCCTTGCTATTGTTTGACATGCTCAGTCTTTTTCATTTCAGCCACTCCAGTGGATGTATAATGGTAACTCATTGTGGTTTTAAGTTGAATTTCCCTAATAACTAATGATGGTGAGTATCTTTTCATGTGCTTATTGGCCATCTCTATATATCTTCGGTTAGTTGTCCGCTCAAATAGTCCATTTAAAAAACTGGGTGATTGGTCTTCATATGGAATTGTAAGAGTTGTTTATAAGTACAAGTCCTTTGATAAATGTTGTGAATGTTTTCTCCCAGTCTGTGGCTTGCCTTTTCACTTTCTTAATGGCGCCTTATAAAAACAAAAGTTTTACACTTTTATCAAGTCCAATTTTCTATCTTTTCTTTTATGGTTTGTGGTTTTGGTGTCTCATCTAGGAAATCTTGTTTAATCCACGGTTGCAAAGTTTTTCTTCTAGAAGTTTTATGATTTTAGGTTTACACATAGGCCATTGACCTTCTTTTGAGTTAATTTTTGGGTATGATGTGAAGTAAGAATAGATGTTCAATTTTTCCAAACAGATATCCAGTTGATCTATAACTATTGTTGAGGAGTGCCTGGTGGCTCAGTCGGTTAGGTGTCCGACTTTGGCTCAGGTCATGATCTAGTGGTTCATGAGTTTAAGCCCCCCATTGCACTATGTGCTGACAGCTCAGAGCCTGGAGCCTGCTTCAGATTCTGTGTGTGTCTTTCTCTCTCTGACCCTCCCCTGCTCGTGCTCTGTTTCTCTCTCTCTCCCAAATATACAATAAAACATAAAAATTTGTAACTATTTGTTGAAATAACTTTCCCTTAGGAATTGACACTTTTGTAAACACACACTCAACCAAACAATTGATACATGTATGTATCTATTTCTGGATTCTGTTGCTGCATTTATCTGTATGCCTTTTTTAATACCAAACTGTCTTGGTTTTTGTAGCTTTATAGTATTGAAATCAGGTAAGGCAAGACTTCCAACTTCGCTTTTTTCATTCTCCTTCTTAATTCCTTTGATTGGTCTAGATTCTTTGCATTGTCATATACATTTTAGAATCAGTTTGTCAATTTCTACTAAACAAAAATGAAATAAAAACCCTGCTTAAATTGTTATTGGTATCAAATGGAATATAGTTTGCACAAGTATACTGCCATTTTAAAAATAATGAGTTTTTGGGTGCCTGGGTGGCTCAGTCATTTAAGCGTCTGACTCTTGACTTTGGCTCAGGTCATGATCTCATGGTTCATGAGATCAAGCCCCAGGATGGGCTCTGCACCAACATTCCAGAGCCTGCTTGGGATTCTCTCTCACTCTCACTTTCTCAAAATAAACAAACATTAAAAAAAATTAAAAATAATGAGTTTTTAATCCATGAGTATGCTGTATCTTTCCATCTATTTAAGTCTTCAATTTTCTTCAGGAAGGTTTTGTAATTTTTAGTGTACAGGTCCTGGTCATCTTTTGCTAGATTTATTCCTATGTATTTTATGATTTTTGGTGATAATATGAATTTATTTTTAATGTGTATTCATTTTTGAGAGACACAGAGCGTAAGCATGGGTGGGGCAGAGAGAGAGGAAGACACAGAATCTGAAGCAAGCTCTAGGCTCTGAGCTGTCAGCACAGAGCCTGACACAGGACTCAAACTCACAAACTGTGAGATCATGACCTGAGCTGAAGCCAGATGTCTACCCAACTGAGCCATGCACGTGCCCCATGGTGATAATATAAATGTAAGTTTTGTGAATTTTATTTTCCAATTGCCAGTGGTATAAAAGAATACAATTGATGCTATATATTAACCTTGATCCGTGTACCTTGTTAGTTTCATTTATTTGTTTAGTGATGGGTTTGTAGAATTCTAATCCTTGGCTCTTTGATATTATCCTAAAGATCTGGAAACTGTTCATTTTTTTTCAATCTTTTCTTTGTTCTTTAGTTGGGGTAATTGCTTTTGATCTATCTTCACTTTGCTTTGTTATCTACATTCTATCGGACCCATCCAATGAAAAATTTTTAAATAGTTTTGGATAATGTATTTTTCTGTTCTAAAGTTTCCAAGTGGGTGTGTTTTGTTGTTGTTGTTGTTAATTTCTATTGCTCTACTGAGATTTCTGTCTTTTCATTCATTTCAAATGTGTTTTCCTTTACCTCATGGAGCATAGTTATAATAGCTCCTTTATTTTTTATTTTCTTTTTTAAAGTTTGTTTATTTTGAAAGAGAGAGTGTGCACATGAGTGGGGGATAGGGAGTGTGAAGGAGAGAGAGAGAGTGCCAAGCAGGCTCTGTGCTGTCAGTGCAGAGCCCGACATGGGCGGGTCTCAATCCCATGAACTGTGAGATGATGACCTGAACTGAAATCAAGAGTTGGACACTTAACCGACTGAGCCACCTGGGTGCCCTATAGTAGCTCCTTTAAAGTCTTTGGTAGTTTCATCATTTAGGTGATCTTCAGGTTGGCATCTATCAGTTGTTTTTCCCTTAAGAATTAATTACATCTTCCTTTTTTTTTTTTTTTTTTTTTTGGTTGTCAAGTAATTTCAGATTGTATTCTGAACACTGTCAATGTAATATTATATGGGTTCTGTCTGAGCTTTTTATAATCCTTAGGAGAATATTGATGGTTTTGCTTTAGCAGGTAATCAACCCATTTAGGCTCTGACCTAAGTTCTTCATACCTTTGTGGGCAGTGGTTTAAGTCTCAGTTAATTCATACAAGCTTTTGCTGTACCACTTTGTGTCTGTCCTGCACGTATATAGTTCAGGGATTAGATTGCGACTTGTGCAGGTGGTTCATATCTCATTTAAATTCTCAAAGCCTTGGGGCACCTGGGTGGCTCATTCTGTTAAGCCTCTGACTCTTGATCTCAGCCCGGGTTATGCTCTCAGGGTGGTGAGTTCAAGCCCAATGTTGGGCCCCACCCCTCATTGGGCTCCATGCTGGGCCATGAAGCCTACTTAAAACAAAAAATTCTCAAAACTTTTGCCACATCTGTACCTTGCATGCTTGGCTCAGATGGTAGATGGAGCCAATATACAGAATTAGGGAACCTCTTTCTATACTTCATTCCTCTTTGGGAATTTTTCCCACTCACTCCACCCCATAGGCTTAACATTTCCTGGTTCCTCTGGATAGAAAAGACACGTTTCTATTGGACTTTTAGCTGCCTATAGCACACACTGCTCTGAAACTGGGTCCTGTCCTCAGGATAAAGCGGCACGAGAAAAGAAAGCAAATGGAAAACTCACCCATACCCCCAGAGCCACTTGCTTTTGTTACTTTCACGGTGTTCAGGTAGTTCCTTCCAGCTCTCATATTTTTATCAGAGTTTTTAATTGTAAACATTAGGAGGGCTAGGCTATAGTGGACTCACACTGCCATGGCAGAACCAGAATCCACTGACCCGTTTATCTTTATATGGATGGAATTCAAGGACCCAGAAGAGTTCTGCCAGAGAGCCCATCAATGTGCGCTCCCCTCCCCCCCCCCCCAAATTTCCCACCTACTCTGAAAAACATAAACACATATAGGCTTTCAGTGTTCTGGTTTTCAAATGTCATATAATTGTATGAGTCATTAAAAGCAAGAAAATCTTTTATCAATGTTAGGAGGAGAGTGGTGTTTAGGATTGGCACAGTCAATTTTGTTTTACTTATTTCTAGGTGGAAACCTTTAATTTGGAAGGTAGAGGGCAGCTATATAATTTATTTCTATACTACTTTTTCTTTTGGGGCTAAAATATATATATATATATATATATATATATATATATATTCTTTATACGTACATATAATGCTGGAAAGGTGACATAAAAGTGCCTTTTGTTTCCTTGGGATCATTTTGTTTGATTTTAGACTTGTCGCTTTTAATTATCTACCTGATCATCGTATCTCTAACTGTAATATAACTATGGTATATTATTATGCTTTTGAAAATGGTTATTTACTCCTTGGCTCATAGTGCTTTTTTGGAGCTGATACAATCTATCTGTTAAACATAAGGAGTAGCAGCACAGAGCCAAGAGCTGATTCAGAGAATTATTTTAATATGAGGACTGTTGCCTAGGTAAATAACAGCTGCTTTAGAATCATTACAGCTGAAGTGGTCAATGAATAATTTACCTTTATATTTAAGTATAACAGATGAATATTTCAGGCTTACCGAAATATAAAAAATGTCCTATATATCACTAGTTCCTCTAGCTGTTATATTTTAAAGGGAATGCTATAAGCAGACATGAGGATATAGAGTTGCAGCCTAGAGAGTTTCATGAAACAAAATGATCAGAGTAGAATTTGGTTTTCGTAAACAATCCTAAAGTCTATGTATTTATTAAATTCTTATGCAAAATGTGTTAAGTCTTTGAACTGGCAAACTCGGGCAGGGAAATCTTGCAGAAGCATCTTTTTCCCCATGAGATTTTCTTTTTAAATTTATATTCCTTAAGTGGAGGCTATTCCCACATTTCTGGCTTTCTAGTGGGTTCTGACATTTTATTCTGAATGTTGTGCTTAGCTAGAAGCAGGAAATAAATCTATTTTCAACTGTAAGGGGAGTTTTTTTATTGAAAATAATCTTTTATGATTACAAATACAGTATATGTGTATTATAGAAAATTTAAAAATACAAATAAGCAAAAAATAAGAATATGAAACACTTTTTATTATTCAGAGAGGATTCCTATGTACCTTTTGTTGTATATCCTTCCAGATCCCTAGCCAATCATGCATATATATGTATTTTGGTTCTTAGAATGAAATCATACCTTACTTGCTATTTTGCCACTTGATTTAAAAAAAATTTTTTTTTCAACGTTTATTTATTTTTGGGACAGAGAGAGACAGAGCATGAACGGGGGAGGGGCAGAGAGAGAGAGGGAGACACAGAATCGGAAACAGGCTCCAGGCTCTGAGCCATCAGCCCAGAGCCCGACGCGGGGCTCAAACTCACGGACCGTGAGATCGTGACCTGGCGGAAGTTGGACGCTTAACCGACTGCGCCACCCAGGCGCCCCTGCCACTTGATTTTTAAAGTGAAAGGTCTCTGCCTTCCCATGTAAATGCATTTATATGTAATATCTAGGGCACATTTACATTTCCTCAAGTGTTTAGAGGAACTTTTAAAAAAATTTAAAAATTCAAATAAATAAATAAATAAATAAATAAATAAAATTAAAAAATTAAATTCAAAATCAATCCTTGATAAAAGGATGTTATTCTAAATATTTGCCTAAATTCAGTTGATTCAGAGCATTCATGGGAAGTGTTTAGTAGGCCTAATGGTTGAAATTGATAATCATGTGGTGAATCTGTTGTATGGATTGATTGATTCTGATCATAGCTATAGAGTTACCAAAATCAAAGATGAACTTGTGCTCTGGTGAATTCAGAGACTGAAATGACACCCATTCTGTCAAGAAGTTCCTAATAGGAACGAAAAGAACATACAATGAGAAGAATGTAACAGTCCTTATATTTGTAGCCTTTGCTATCTTTTGTATCTCTTTATGTAATGTGTGAATAAGGTTTACGAAGTTAGAATCTTTGGAACGGACCCAGTGATTTGCTGGCCACTAGCATTTATCCCATAAATGACTTTTTTGAGCTTTGTCCCCTAAATGATATCCCATGTTAGGAAAGAGTTACAGTTATTCCCCCAAAGCCAAAATTAGGCCAAGGGAGAAACATTCTTTCTCCAGAATCTCATTAGTTGATATTTAGAGGAAAGGATTTAAGAGGCTGAAAATATGGCTCATTGCCTAAGACACACATATTTTATTCTTAAAAAACAAATTTGTGGAAGATAGCATTGTAACATTTAGATAAATGTGCCTAATTTTCTGTTTGTCCTCACACCCAAGTTTTTAAGTTAAAAGTTATTTAAAACCTACACATTAAATAAAATTGAAAAAAAAGGCAAATCAGGGTGCCTGGCTGGCTCAGTCGGTTAAGTATCTGACTTCCGCTCAGGTCATGATCTCATGGCTCATGAGTTTGAGCCTCACTCAGAGCCTAGAGCCTGCTTCGGATTCTGTGTCTCCCTCTCTCTCTGCCTCTCCCCTGCTTACACTCTGTCTCTGTCTCAAAAATAAGGCAAATCAACATTACTCTATTAATCAAACAATTCTTAATATTTTGATGTGGTTCCTCTAAGTATTTTTTCTATGCATATGCCGTAGTTGCTATCCTATACATAAAAATATGTATATGTATATACACATACATATATATGCTTATATATAAACTTATATAAAAGTATATGCTGTATATATGGAAGTGTGTATATATTTATATATATTTATATTATATATTAAATATATATTTATTATATATGTACTTAAATGATATATAATATTTTATTGTTGTATTCAATAGTTTATTTAGCCATTCCTCCCATGATGGAAATTTATTTTATTTCTATTCAGGACCCAGCAACTCTGGCCCACCCACCAACTGGGCCTGAGATGTTCTTCCTTCCTTTCCCCACCCGTTCTCAGGGCATGTCTCCAGAATCCACATTCTAGACTGTTCCCTCAAGGAGCTTGATCTCAGAGGTCAAGCTTCATTTTGGCTCTCTTGCTCTGCTCTACCCTGATGTACTTGACATTTTGAACTGTTCCTTCTGGTAAGGCTAACTTGCCAGGAAGCTGAACTTAAATTCTCTGTTCATTTTGCTTCTAACCCTGTCTATATTTTCCCAGCTAGTCCTAGGTTTATAGATCTTGGCTTGGGCCAGAGCACAAGGCCTCAGCTCTCCACTGGATAAAAGTCAGGGTGGCAGGGAAAGGCCACTAAATCTCTGGTTTGTGCCTATTAAAAATGACTCTGGGATGAGCAATTTTTTTTCATAAAATTTCCCCTCATACTTAGGATTATTTTTTTAGGATAGAATCCCAGAAATGGAATTACTAAATTAGGGGTTATGACTATTTTTAAAGCTGTTAATATTTATTATCAACTGAATATAGCTAACATTTATTAACTGCTTCTGAGACATTATCTCATTTACTTCTCACAACAGTCATATACATATCCTCATTATGGATAAGGAAATGGATGCATAGAGAGTATGTTTAACACTACAGTGCATTATTTTGAGCTATCAAAATGGCTCTGTCGTTGTTTATTATAACTCAAAAGGCAACAATAGGCTTTGTTAATGTGTTTGCCTATTTTTGGTGGAGGGGGGAGTATGGTAACAGGAAAGGTTGGTTAAATAATTTTGTTTCTTTTTTAAAAAAATTGTTAAAAATGTTTATTTTTGAGAGAAAGAGAATGCAAGTGGGGGAGGGACAGAGAGAGAGGGAGACACAGAACCCAAAGCAGGCTCCAGGCTCCGAGCTGTCAGCACAGAGCCCGATGCGGGGCTCGAACTTATGAACTGTGAGATCACGACCTGAGCCAATGCCGGACACTTAACTGACTGAGCCACCCAGCCACCCCAATGACGTTTCTTTTTAAAAAGTAGTTGTGAATTTTCCCTTTGAGCATTATTTGTACAAAGGTTGTCAGATTTATGAACACAAAATCAGTTTTAAGCCAAAAGATAAACAGGAGGGCTCATTGTTGAATTATTCATCAGCTATTTCAGTACCTCCCATGTGCATAGCACTGTGTTAGGAGCTATGTGGATGCTGAGCTAGAATGTGGGCTCCATGAGTGGAAAAGAGGAGAGGGATTCTGTCTACTTTGTTCAGTGCTATATTACAGCACCAGGACAGTGCTTGGCACACAGTAGGTGCTCAAGAAATATTTGTGGAGTGAATGAAAATGTGTTCATCGTTTTTACCAGTTAGGGTTTGGTTCATCAGTGAGTGACAGAAACTTCAAAATAACAAAGACTAGGGGCACCTGGGTGGCTCAGTCAGTTAAGTGTCCAACTCTTGGTTTCAGCTCTGGACATGATCTCACTGTTTCGTGGGTTCGAGCCTCATGTTGGGCTCTGTGCTGGCAGTGCAGAGCCTACTTGGGATTCTCTGTCTCCCTTTCTCTCTGCCCCTCTCCCACTCGTGCTGTCTCTGTCTCTCTCGGGATAAATAAATAAGCTTAAAAAAATGTTTTTTAAGTAACAAAGACTCAAGCTGGACAGAAATCTATTTCTTACATGAAATTAATCTAGAGGAAAACAACCCAGGCAGTTAGGGAAGGCTCATAATGTCATCAGGGCCCAGTGTATCCATGTCTTACTGCTCTGTATTCTCTGGCATCTGACTTTCACTTCAGGGTCCCAGCTGACTGCTTGAGCTCCAGCCATCACATCAACATTTCCAAGAAAAAGGAGAAAAGAAGAGCACGCTTCCTTTCTTGAAAGGCACTTCCTGTAAGTTGCACACAGCTCTTTTATTTATCTCACACTGGCCAGAACTTAATCACATTGTGACTTCTAACAGCAAGGAGGCTAGGAAATGTGGACTTTGTTATGGCTGGCTATGTGCCCCAGGTAAAATTGGAAGTCCATTACTCTGGAAGAAGGAAAAAATGTATTTGGGGACAGCTCGCAAGATCTCTTGGTAGTACACTTAAATCTTCTTAGGAGATGAAGCCATATACACATTAAATTTTAAATAATCACATGAAGGTTTTATATTATTGAAACCAAACAAGTTGTAGAGATGATAGGAAGCACAGAAAGAATACAGTTAAAAACAGCATCGTGGTTGAGGCGTGGGCCTGGATACATGGAGGGTAGTGGGCAAATTGGAGGATAGTCCAAGGGCAGCAGATGTTTTATATTATGTAGTGGTGGTAAAAATAAAAAACGAAAATTATGGTGGTTATGAATAAAATTCTGCTTTTGATCATCAAGAAAAGGTCATAGTCAAGGTTTCAAAATCAATATATTTTATTTAAAGGGTACTTTTATTTCCTTTAAACAAATTTTTAAGGTCCTGTTACTTGGACTTCTCCCTTCAAGCCTCCTGCAATTCTGCTGTGTTTAATCAGTGGTTCTCCAAGGCCTCAATTTTCTTTATAAGGCTCCACTGTTCCTTTGTGGGGCACAGTACTCTTAGGGAACTCTTGTGGCCAATGGAGATTTCTCCCAGAGTTAGGGAACTGTAGTGTCCCTGTTCAACAACTGCTGTCTCAAAAGTCCCTAATGTAAAAAAAAAAGGGGGGAAAAATTGTTCCACATATTTAGAGACTGGATTTCTTTCTCTTAACTTATTTAAAAAATTATACATATGGTACACATTCATCAAAGAATTAGAAAACATGGGTGGGCAAAATGACATTCATCAAAGAATTAGAAAACATGGGTGGGCAAAATGAAAAAAATAACCTATAATCCCACTCTCCAGAGATGACCACGGTTAATATTTTTTATGCCTCAAAAAATATTCACATAAACATTTATTTAAAAAAAATACTGTCAGATCAATGTTCACTACACTTTCAATTTAACGATCTAGCATGAACTCTTTTATGGTCAGTAAGTATAACTGCATCATCATTTCAAAAGGCTACATAATATTTTGTGGGGGCAATGTGGAAAGCCCGACTTTCAGTGATATGAAATATGTCTGTGTTCCTTTTTATCAGGAATTTAGGAGAACTGCTTACTTACAGGAGCAGACAGGGAGCAGAAGGCTTGAAAGAAGGTCATCAGAGAAGGTTAGTTTCACGCTTGCCTGAGGGTGAGAGACTGAATCTAATACCTGGACAACTGGTCGCTCCCAAAGGAGGCCCTCTGGAGAGGTGGCTATCAGTGGGGATCAGTATTGCTCATAGCCTGGGGCTCCCCCAGGAAGCAGCCTGGAGCCCAGGTGAGAGCCTGTTTGGAGGCAGATGGTGCTGGAGAAGTCACGTCAGGCCAGCTGGTGTTCTGTAAGCAGCCCTCATTTGTTGGATCCTTCCTTTTTCTCCAACTGGCATTAGGAGGTCAGAGCTCTGTCACACTGGGTGTAGATTTGTGCCTTCTTTGACTGCTACCTCATTCCTCAGTTACCTCACCCCCTTATTCACCAGTTGCTCACATTCTGCTACCAATATCTGGTGTACATTGAATGCAATTACTTCATGAGCTAGGAATGTGCAAGCGCTTAAGTCTTCCCACTCAGGAGCCTCTAGAAATAAAACTCAGATTAGGTAGCAGCTAGGGTGGGATAATCAAGTACATTTTTTAACAGTGACATAATAACTTTCCTCAGTGATTTCCTATTGTTTGAAGGGGATCATTATCTCTCTGTGAAACCACATCTGACAGTGAGGCTGAAGTGAGTTGCTGAAATGCTGGTCCTTACCTCTGAATGGTAAGAGCCCACCTGCCTCCATCTAATGGGCTTTGTACCATCAGGGCACCAAATGGATGCTGGGTGCTTGCAGGCTGCCCTGATGTTGTGCACTGAGGGACATGTCTTATAATATGAGAACTGCACCTGAAATAGATTCTGCTCCACAAGACCAAACTTGTTCTTTCTAGTGGATAAATGACCTCAGGGATCATTGGCTTTTAAGCGTTATAAATTTTTATGACATTATGAAAGAGATGGGGCTGCAATAAATCACTTAGAATTAACTATTTCCATTTTCTGGATAATGGATTGGGTGTAGTATCCCAGCAACTGTGGGTAGACTACAGAAGGGAGTCCAGAAATAGGATACAAAATGTGTACAACAAAATTGTCCAAGTAAGCCATGTTACCTCTCCCCTGATATGGCTGATTATTTAAATAGAAGTTCACTGCTCAGGAGCAGTGTTAATCATTGATGGGAAATTAAATGAAAATAAAACCTGGTTAAGTTCTTAGAGGATCCCAGAATGGGAATTTGGAAAGGTAAGGGTAGCCTTAGGCTAGATAAGCTGGGGAAGTAACTGAAGATAAAAACAGAAGAATTCAAGGGGGATTAATGCAGAGATATAAACTTGAGGGAAATGAAAGAAAGAAAGGACGGGAGGAAGGGAAATAATTGCAGATATAACTGTTACACGGTATGGAAATAAAAATGTTTCAAAATGCTAAAAATAGTTTTTTAGGTAAAAGAGCCAGAGTTGGAGTAGGTTTCACATGTTAAGTAGAATTCTGCATATTCAGAAGGATCCTTTTTATTTTTTTGGTAAGGGAAAATTCAAAGACTGAGAAAGATGCCACATGTTTCCAGGGGACAGTCTTTTGGAGGTGCGTTGCCTGGAAGCTATTCTGTCTATTAATAGTCATGGAGTTAAAATAAGTAGCTTTTTAAAGGGGAATTGAGATCAGGGACTAAGGGGAGTCTTGTGATTTGACAGTCAAGGCTATTGGCCACTGGGCTATGTGTCCATAGGTGCCAGTGCTGAGAGAAACAAAAAAAGTCTGAAAACAGATGAGGCAACAGAACTAGAGAATCATAAAGCACTTTGTTGAAGGTTACACTGCTCACTATTGGCATAGCAAATTCCTTGATGATTTAGATATTGCTAAGGAATCCAGTGACTTTGGGATAAGTTGTGGATCAATCAGCAGAAGGCAAGTAGGTAGGATGTTTTAGGCCCAGACAGTGAGATGTACTTTATATTTTTCTCAGCTTCTGTGAAATGTTGGCATCGAACAGGTGGTTGTAACCCTAGCAAAGGCTGGGAAAGGGGCCATGGCTGTGCAGTTGGGAATGTTGAGTTGGGTGTTATCGTCCAAGATAATGGACCAGTCATCTAGGTAGAGCTAGCTAGAAGTATCAAATCCTCAGGAGTCATGAAGCTTAAGTGGTGGTGGGTCAAAGACGGAAGAGGCAATATCTGGGATAGAGTCTCCAGAAAGGGTCAAATGGTCAAATGCTTTAGCATTTTGCTGTTAAGAACTTCTTTCTGCCTTGCCCTGTACCTGGGCCTTGTCAGTCTTAAAGCAGCGGTATTTGGAAGCAGCTGTTAAACACAGATGTTGTACTTGTGAGAAAAAGTTTGCAAGTGTCAGAAAATAGTGAAGTCAACCTAAGCGAAAGTAGCTATTATTAGGAGACAAGGTGCGTTGGGATCTTGGGACTAGCCTAGAAGCAAAGACTGGAAGCCTGTTAGGCCTTTCTGTCTCTAGCGTTTGTTCCTCTCTGTGTTTCTGCTTGGTGTGTTGTGAAACAACCTTATTCTAATCAGCACTGTCAGCACACCAGTGGAATACAGTGTCCAGGCCTGCACTCCGAGTTGGGAGGGGACAGCATGAAGTCTGTTTGAAGGGGAGCCATAGGTACGATTGAAGAGCTAAAAACAGGTCCGAGAGGAGAGGCTAGAGGACTGGGAATAATTCATTGAGGAAAAGTCCACAATTCGACAGCAAAATCGTCTTAAGTATATGATAGATTATCAGTGTGAGAAGATGGCGACAGACTGACTGTTCTTTGTCTTCACTAAGGATAAACCAAGAGGGAACAGACTTGAATCACAGCAAAGACGGATTCGGGCTGGATGAAAAGTAGGAGGTAGTGGCCGTGGAGGCTGCAGGCATCTTGATGGCTTTTGGGAGAAAGTGGAGGAGCTCTTTGGACAAATGGGTGATTCTTGTCTCTCTGGAATGATGTTTGCTCTGTCTTCAGGCAGGGTGGTGACCTGGAAGGGCCTGTCAGCCCTTCTTAGTTTGGGGACAGATTGTTTGTTGGGTCAGAGAAGCTCTTGTTTTGTCTGGCCAGTGTCTGAAGGGACTTCTTAAGCTCTTTGGTATTTTCTCAGGGTTACAAGCATATTGTGCCATTAAATAATTTTCTACCTTCTGTTCATTAGTCTCAAGTTTCAGTGTCTAGCTGACAAAGTACATTTATGTTAGACTTTTAGGTTTGGGGCATATGTTGCTGTTTATTTAGAAAATGATTAAATAATATGACGTCCAAGCTGCTTCCTGCCTTCAGAGCATCCAGCGACTATTTCACAGATATGAGACTGAAATGCTTATTTGTTTTGTTTTCAATCATGTGATTTGATTTTTAAAATAAAATTAATTAATATATACCTTCCAATTGAAAAGAAAAATGATTTATATCTCCTCCTCTTAATTCTTTAAACTCAACATTTACCTTATTCAGGTACATGTGATTTAAGTATACCGCTCGGCTCATAAAGTGAAGGTGGGGGGGGGGAGTAACATTTGGCGATGAAATCCTCAAAACTAGCTTTGAATGTTGGCTGTCTTATGCATTCAACGGAAACCTTCAGATGATAGCAAAAAGTCCATCGAAACTTGAAACTTTCATCTAGTACTTATCAAGAAAAATGTCTTCAGATGTTTCCCAGCCAAAGACACCATGGCAAAAAAAAAAAAAAAAAAAAAATTACAATGAAAGAGGAGTGTTGTAATGGGTTGTTTAGTGCCTAGAAAGTCATTAGAGTAAAACTCAACCTCACATTTTGATTCCTCTCCCGGGCCCATTCATCTCTCAACTGCAAGTCCTTCTCTAGGTTGCTGGTGTCTCTGACCAGCTGAAAGTAGTTTAATGGTGAGCAGGATTCTTTTCTAGAAGAACGAAGCTGTTACAAAAAATAAGGCCTCAGAATAATAATAAACAACGTCTGTTTCTGATAATTACCCACAAAATTTGTATGCACCACCCATTTTGACACCGATAGACTGTTTTGCTTCCAAATGGACGTCAATTTAAATCATGCTTTATAATGCCTTCTCTTCCATTCTACTGACTTCCTCACCATTTTAGTCCTTAATGATAGAAACTTCATATCTATCACAAGTTGTTACGGACCCAATATTATATTTACTCCCGTTTTGTTTTATTTCTCTGTATTAGGTTTGGGTGAGATTCCAAAGAATTGTGTACAGAGGTGTGCTAGTGTTGCACAGCACCCATTACTCAGGGGAGACGTATCTTTGAAGACAGGGTGCTGCTTGAACCCACCAGCTGACAAAAGGGTCAGATGACAGGGGACAGCAGAGGCGTCAAGGCAGCCTGGGCTGCTGCAAATGGCTTGTGTGGTCCAGGAGTTTATAGTGGACCCAGATGTAATAGAGGCTAGGGAAGTGTCTTCCCTTCGGGGTGGGCAGGCAGTGAGAGGCCAGAGAAAAAGTCAAGGGCACAGTGAGGCTGCCAGAAGTGGAATTCAGCCATTCTTTTTTGTTTTGTTTCGTTTTTAATGTTTATTTATTTTTGAGAGAGAGAGAGAGAGCGCAAGAGAGCATGCTGGGAAGAGGCAGAGAATCCGAAGCAGGCTCCAGGCTCTGAGCTGTCAGCACAGAGCCCCATGTGGGGCTCGAACTCACGAACTGCGAGATCACGACCCGAGCAGAAGTCGGATGCTTAACTGACTGAGCCACCCCGGCACCCCACAGTCATTTTTTTTTTGGATGAATAACTGATGTTGGCATCGGAGATCTGGCTGCTACTCAGGCAATGTCTGCCCTTACAGGCCTTCACCCAGAAATCTGTTTAGAAATGTTGGTACTCTCATTAGACAGGGCATTTCATACTAATTTCAGATTATCTCCAAGCACTAGTTTTAAAACCGTTAAGCTTCTCTTGTTTTTCTTATGATAATGTTCTTTATCCCAGTACCAATGGTTTCCAGCTTACAATCTGACTTAAGATTTTTTGACTTTATGACGGTGCAAAAGTGATATGCATTCACTAGAAACCATACTTCGAATTTTGAATTTGGATCTTTTCCTGGTCTAGAGATATGTGGCACCATACTCTCTTGTGATGCCGGGTGGTCACAGCCAGCTGTAGCTCCCAGTCAGCACGGGGTCACAAGGGTCAACGACCCGTACACTAACAAGCATTTTGTACCCATACAGCTGTACTGTTTTTCACTTTCAGGACAACATTCAATACATTAGCTTGACTGTAGAATGGGCTTTGCGTTAGCTGTTGGTTCAGAACTGTGGATTCTGAGCATGTTTAAGGTAGGCTAAGCTAAGCTATGATGATCAGTTGATTGCATATATTAAATGAATTTTCAACTTATGTTTTCAACTTACGATAGGTTTTTTTGGGATGTAACCCCATCATCAGACGAGGAAGATTTGTACAACAAGATTTTGCAAGTGGCCCAAGGCAAAAACTGAGTGCCAGGTCTCCAGTATTTATCCAGCCCTCTATCCCTTGGGTGCAAGGCCATCCTGGGAGTTACTTAGGTACTCTCCCTCTCCCTTATCATGCTTAGGCTTTGCTTTCAGTTAGGCACCCCAAATCTAAGAGTAAGGGTCCTTTGAAAGCAACTCCTGTCCTATGTAAAGTAAGTCCATGGCGCTATGAATCTATGTGACTTGCCCACATTCAGTGAGGGAAAAGCATACATGCTCACCCAAAGTGAGGCTGTCTCGATACATTATACTTTAGATGGCATACATTCCCTTAATTGGTTAAAAAAGTAAAACTAAGGTGATTACTTTGTAAACATTTTTACAACAAATAGAAATGCACATTTTTGTGCGTGTGTTTCTCTCAGCAGGGCGAAGGGGGCAGATGTCATGTAGCCATTGAAGCAATAGTGATTTTCCTGAGTCCCCTGGTAAGGGGAGACAGTGTTCACGTCCTACCATTAAACTGCGCTGTGCTGTTAGGGTCTGTTGGCTGTAAGCACTGAGGACACAGAGTGAAATAGGAGTGAGGGTGGGTGAGTGGAAGTGATTGGCAGAATCCTGAAGAGATATGCTTAACTTTAATCTCTTCCTGACGTCTGTTTTTAGATTCGCTAAAGAAAGAAGCTTGGAGAGGGAGAACAATGCAGGAGAGAGAGCATCTTGTTAAAGAGGTGTTGGGGTGATGAGGTCAGATGGCTTCAGGAGAGCAAAGGATTTGTTCCTAAAGGTAGGGCTGGTGTACTTTCGGGCCACCTATGGGCTTGTGAGGAGTGAGCCAGCCAGCCCAGAGACAAAGCAAAATGAAATAGGGAGGACTGTGGGAATCCTCAGCAGTTGGACTGACCCCCTACTGCCTGACCTCTCAGGCCTGGTTCTTAGCGCAGTTGAACCCAAACGTTCTAAGTCGCTGATAGCATGCCCTCCCAATTTGGAGCTGGGGAGGGAGGGTTGGTCAGAAGAGGAGTCAGGAAAGTCAACATTCCAAGTTCTGGAATAAGTAGAAGACAGCCTTGCTACCCTGCATAGTGACAGCTGAAAATCCCAAGGGAGACTTCTGTTTGGGCGTCGTGACCTTTCCTGTCACATCTCAGCATTCTGGCAGGCTGTTGGAGAGACTTGTGTGACAGGCTCACCTTTCAGCGGGCCTCCATCACACCACAGACTGCAGCAGGGAAGAGGCAGGAGAGAGAAGAGAGCTGGCCCCTGCTTCCTAGACACTTCCGTCCCCCAGAGTCGGGACCAGGTCACAGAGGTCACCAGTCATGCGGTAACATCCTGATGATAAAGTGGAATGCCTCTCCCCTAATCCTCTGAACGTGATCTTTGCATGGATTATTAAAGAAAGGATGTTTATCTCACTTGGGCCATCGTCCACACACATCCCGGCCCCTTTTCCAACTCCCTCGGCAGAGACACCTGCCACAGTTAGAATCCTGGCATCCTCAGGGGGAGCTCTTGATTCTTAATTATGCGGAAAACCTCTCTCTCTTTCTCTCCCCCCCCCTTTTAAAAATGATAAATGACTTAGGAGAAGCAGGCACAACCATGTCTTCTCAGGATTGTTTAGTAGGAGATGTGGAGGTAGAAATATGATGGATTGGATTCGAATTCGCTTAGCTCTGACAAAGATAAATTGTCACTAAAACCATAAGGTTGCATATTTTCACAATCAAGCCCATTTCACTTTTGAAACTAGGTATTCTCTATAGGCTTTTTGTCAGCAACGGAAAAGGAATGGGGTAATAATGATCAGATTAGAGGAATCTCATTAAAAGCACTAAGGCAGTTGGTTTGCTTGGTTGAAATATTTGGTTAAGCTGCTTGTCTCGTTGCTTCTCTTGCACCAGGAAGAGTGAGGAAACCACTGGTGCCTGCGGCCACCATGATAATGAAATAGACACGTACCTGTTGTGGCAAGCATCATGTTTTTCCACAATAAATTGAAAGTGACTTCTGTTCACATTATGTAAAAAAAATACATTTTGAATATATTTTTATAGTACTCAGATAAAAACAATGGACTTGTCATGGGCAACATTTTCTCAAAGATTATATATTTATAATTACTTTAATGCATAGGCTACGTCTGAAATAATATGTATAAAACCTGATAAGTTTGGTTGCCTCTGTGTCAGGGAACTGGATGATTGTGGGAATGGGCTATTATTAAATAATTTAAAAATGACCTATTAGAATATTACCTATGAAAATGAAAATTAAGGGGCTCCTAGGTGGCTCAGTCAGTTAAGTATCTGACTCTTGATTTTGGTTCAGGTCATGATCTCGTGGTTTGTGGGTTCGGACCCCGTGTCGGGCTCTGCCCTGAGAGCACAGAGCCTGCTTGGGATTCTCTCTCTCTCTCCCTCTCTCTCTGTTCCTTCTCTACTCATGCTCTCTCTTCCTCTCAAAATAAATAAATGAACATTAAAAGAATTAAAGAAAATGAAAATTTAAAAAATTTCTCTTAAAATATTTCCTTTATTGTGAGGTGAACACCAGGCCCGCTGGTGTGCTTTGTCTGTTAATGTGCATGATCTATCCATAGTATACATTCACCTGCCCTGGCTGGTGTTGAAGACAGGTACAAAGGCATAGGCACAGGGGTAGCAAAGGGCTAACAGAAAGCCAAATCTATCAGGTTCATTGTCCCATACCTCCCTGGAAGGGCCAATGATTGTGATTGGTTAGAGACTGCTAACTCATGTTAATGTAAACATGAACTTAAGATCAACCATCTTTTATTATTTATTGTATAAATATGCTATCTGTTTAGAGCAGGACATTTAGACATGTGAGAAATAGAAGTCACCCATAATCTAGCTACTCAGAGATCATTCTTGCTAACCCTTCGGAATATATCCATATATATCTGTAAAGGCCGTTTCTATGTTTATCTGTTTCCATATATGGCTGTGTCTGTGAGTGTGGGCATGTGTGAGGCTGCCAACTAAATTCCCCCCAAGGGCCAGGCAGATAAATGTGTGAAATCAGCTGGATATAAGGCTAATTAGAGACTGACAAGCATTATGCCGAACGGGAGCACTTATACTTCACCTAAAGATACTCAAAGTTTCAATAATATGTGGCCACATACAACAATCTGTAGGCTGCATTTAGCTTGCGGGCCATCCGTTTCTTTCACAGCAGGTAATCAGGGTTATTATTTTTCTTCTCTATCCTTTCAGTGATATTCTGTGTGTATGTCCATATTGTATACATGCAAAAACACATAAATCCATGCTTTTTCCCACTTTTTTTTAATTTTTATTTATTTTTTATTTTTTTTTATTAAAAAAAATTTTTTTTCAACGTTTTTTATTTTATTTTTGGGACAGAGAGAGACAGAGCATGAATGGGGGAGGGTCAGAGAGAGGGAGACACAGAATCGGAAACAGGCTCCAGGCTCCGAGCCATCAGCCCAGAGCCCGACGCGGGGCTCAAACTCCCGGACCGCGAGATCGTGACCTGGCTGAAGTCGGACGCTTAACCGACTGCGCCACCCAGGGGCCCCTTCCCACTTTTTTGTAAAGCAAATGACAGCATGTCAGTTGCAATTTTAACTCCAGACTCAGTTGAGCCTTTTGGATGACAGTTTGTTGTCTTGTCTGCATGAACACTTGTTACCTCTCTTCTGATCATCTTCTATGTTCTTCTTGGTCCTCTTCCAGGAGTTTAGGGGTTCTGGGGCACCTGGGTGGCTCAGTCGGTTAGGCGGCCGACTTTGGCTCAGGTCATGATCTCGTGGTCCGTGAATTCAAGCCCCGCGTCAGGCTCTGTGCTGACTGCTCAGAGCCTGGAGCCTGTTTCAGATTCTGTGTCTCCCTCTCTCTCTGACCCTCCCCTGTTCATGCTCTGTCTCTCTCTGTCTCAAAAATAAATAAACGTTAAAAAAAAAAAAAAAGCGTTTAGGGATTCTTCCCTACTTCTTTCTTTTCTGGGGAAAAGTTGGCCAATTTTTTTTTTCTTTTTAACTGAAGTTTAATTGACATACCATGTCATATTAGTTTCAAGTGCACAGCATAGGGATTCAACAATTCTGTACATTGTACAATTGCATTTCTTTTTTGGGTGAAAAATGTTTTCACGTTTTATGCATTTCTTCAGTTAACATTTTAAAGTAATCTCTACACCCATCACGGGGCGTGAACTACAACCCTGAGATCAAGAGTCAGGTGTCTCCTAAAAAATGTTTTCACTTTAAACCTGATGCAATTCCTTACCTTTGCTTCTTTTCTTTAAACCTTAAACCACATCAACCTCCTCTTACTTTCTTTCCCCTGCCTTGTTAGTATATTTCTCTCACCAATCAGTTAAGATTGTCTTCAGATTCTGTTAACATTTGGTTATGCATGCTGAAAGAATCACAAGAAATGATGAATAGGACTAAGCCTGAGTTTGACCCCGGGGTCACCCTGTTAGGCTCAACTACCTTCCCCAAATTGACTATTATGTCGTCCATCATTGTACATTCTAATGCTCTTGCCAACAGCTTTTAGCTATAAGGAGCTGCTTTCGATACCTACCATCTGCTACCGACCCCCATCTAACCATGAAACAAATTTAGTGAAGAATCTTGTTCAGCTAAGAAGATTATTAGGCATGATTCTGTTGACAGTGTGCACGTTGGCAGCGTTTCTCGAGAGCTTTAAAAAAATTGCTTGGCTGCATGTAATTTGTGTAAAGTAGCACAATCTTCCAAAGCGTGTAGTGTGAACAAAGCGAGGTGAAAAGAACAGAGTTCTACCTTGAGTTGATGTACAACCTTGGAAGGCCTTTAACTGCAGCACCTTGATTTCTTCATTTACGAAACATAATTAGGGAGATCCATCCCGGTCACGTCACACAGTTATTGGAATGAAGTTACCAAACAAATGCACAAGCAACCTTATTAAATGCTATGTAAATCGATCCTTTTTACTCCAGGGCTGCTTGAGAATCAATTGAGAAAATGGAGTAGCAGTCGATTTCACTTCTATTTAAAATTGCAATTTCCCCCTCAACCTCTCTTTTTTTCAACTTGTCCCCTGTACTCTTTCTTCAGCAAATGACTTTGATTCTGACCTCCCAGAGACTCTAGGTGAAGGCTTCCTCCGTGTCTCTCTTCTCTGTCTCCCAGATCCTCACTTTCCATCTTTCTCTCACTGCTACACTGCAGATGGTAGGTTCAGTTCTTCCTCCTGGTGCACCTCTCCATCTATGGCCTGCATTGTCTCTCAGCTCCTCCCTGGCTTTCCTCCATCCGGCTAGAGTGTACTTCTCCCTCCTTCTCCATTGGCTCCTTCTCTCCTACAAGTGTGCCCATGTTTCTTTTTCTACAGTCCTTCCCTTAAAAAATTTTTTTTTTAAATGTTTATTAATTTTTTGAGAGAGAGAGAGAGAGAGAGAGAGAGAGAGAGAGAGTGAACAGGGGAGGAGCAGAGAGATAGGGAGACAGAATCAGAAGCTGGCTCCAGGCTCTGAGCTATCAGCACAGAGCCTGACGTGGGGCTGGAACTCAAAAGCTGTGAGATCATGACCTGAGCTGAAGTCTGACGCTTAACTGCTTAACCGACTGAGCCACCCAGGCACCCCTACAGTCTTTCCCTTAGTGCAGCTTTCCATCAAGGCTGATGCTCACCCCACCTTCCTCCTCCTCACCTCCACATATCCATTCCTTTTCTTCATTCCCACTCACTTTGGCCTTAGCTTTTTGCAGTCCTATCCCTCCCTAACTGTCCTGCTGAATCCGATGCCTTGAAGGCCACACATCTAATAACCACGATTGCTGGGTTTTACTTAGTTCTCATCTTTCTTGAACTCCTTACATCATTTAACAGTACTGGTAATAAAGCATTATTCTGTTTCCATTCCCACCTTCCCGATAAAGGCTCTTTTCCCTGCTCTTTAAATGTAGGTATTCTCCAAGGTTCTAAGTCCACAAACCTTATCAGGTCACACGTCTTATTATAGATAATCCCCAAATACCCAGGTCATTTGCTAATAGCAGTCCCACATTCCAGTCCTGCATTTCCAGCTGCTGGCAAAACTTCTCCACTTGAAGGTCATGATGAAGCCATTTAAGTTCAGCGTTTCAAAGTTCAGCTCATCATCTCCTCACAAATAGTCTGTACGCTTGATTTTCCTATTTTTGTTCAGATGTTTTTTTTTTCTTACAACTTGACAATTACTTCTAAAGCTGCAAAATAAGCTAACCCATAGACCTCTAGGCTGGCGAGGAATTAGATGGAAAGCAAATCAGGAAAAATATTAGAGTAGTAGCAGGCCCAGTGAAATTAACATGAGCCAGGAGAGAAAAACAGCAGGGGGACAGGAAATCAACATCATGCATTTTGCTTACAAGAGAGTTAGAAGACCAGGGCTACCAAATACATTAGTGTTTGAATTTCTAATTTTCTGTCAAGGCTCCTGGCAGATACAAACCCCTCACCACAGTGACTCATTGTTTAAAACTTGCTCTGTGATTACAACATCTCTTTAGACTCTCTAATTCTTTATAGTCAGATTTTAAGTTTACCCATCCTTCATTTTTTTCTTACCATAAAATATTTTAAATACACAGAGTATAGATAATAGATACTTCCTTACCATTAAAACTTTTGTCATATTTGCTTCAGCTTTTGTAAAACATTTTATTTTGAAATAATTATAGGCTTAAAATATTGCAAAAAACAAGACAGAGACTATATAAACCCTTCACTTAGATTCCTCAAATGTGTTAACACTTTACATAACCATAGTACAAAGATCAAAGGCAGGAAATTAACATTGATACCATACCCTTAACTAGTGCACAGACCTCAGTCAGATGTCACCAGTTTTTCCCCACTGAAGTCCTTTTTCTGGTTCAAGATACTACGTTGCATCTAGGGTTGTTCCTCAGTCTTCTTTTTTCTTTTATGATCCTATGCTTTTGAAAAGTACTGGTCATTTGTTTTGTGGACTGACTCAATTTCGATTTGTCTGCCGTTTTCTTATGTTTAAATTCATGTTATACATTTTAGCAAGACTACCCAGAAGTGACTTTGTGTCCTTTTCAGTGCGTCGTATCAGGTTTTCAATGTTGATATGTTCCACTAGTGGTTATGTTCACTTTGATCACGTGGCTAAGGAGATGTTTTCTGGGTTTCTCCCCTGTGAAGTTACTCTTTTCCTCTTTGTAATTAGTAATATTAATAAATATCTTGTGCAGAATACATCGAGACTCCGAACATGTCCTCTTTTTCATCATATCTTTTACCTACCAATTTAAGCCCCAATTTAGGCATCCATTGGTGATTCCTGCATGCAACAATTATTACTTTGGTGTTTGTCAAATGGTGATTTTTCTGTTTCCATCATGCTTTCTCTCCCATTTAGTTAGTTAGTTACATCAATATGGACTCATGGAATTTGCTTTATTCTATAAGCTATGTCCCACTACTGTCATTATTTTGCCACTCAAAGTATCCTAGATTTGACCATCGGTAGCTCCTTCCAGATGACTTCTACAACCTTTCTTTTTTTTTTTTTAATTTTTTTTTCAACGTTTATTTATTTTTGGGACAGAGAGAGACAGAGCATGAATGGGGGAGGGGCAGAGAGAGAGGGAGACACAGAATCAGAAACAGGCTCCAGGCTCTGAGCCATCAGCCCAGAGCCCGACGCGGGGCTCAAACTCCCGGACCGCGAGATCGCGACCTGGCTGAAGTCGGACGCTCAACCGGCTGCGCCACCCAGGCGCCCCAGACTTCTACATCCTTTCTAGATGCCCCATCTTTTTTGAGTACTTCCTTACTTTCTGTTATCACAAGGTGTTCCAGGCTCATCTGGTAATTTCCCTACTCTATCCACAGAACATTTTTTCCTCTTTTTTAAAATAAACAAAACATCATGGAAATCCCCTGTGCCCTGTGAACACTTTCTTATTCAGATTTCCTAGTTTCCTTCATCAGATGTTTCCACTCTCCTGATATCAGACACATCAACCCTAAATACATTCTGGTCCATGACTTTATATATTAACGACATGTATATATGTATCCATAAATAATATAGTTCTTTGCACATTTTATAACACTAGATAAATGAAATAATATTATAAATACATATGACTAGACATTTATAAATTATTGTTGGTACATGTGGCTGAAAAAGCTCATTCATTTTGTTTTCACTTATTACTTAAAATTTTTTATTTGAGTCTAGTTGACACACAATGTTATATTCGATGTATAACATAGTGACTCAACATCCCTATATCTCTATGTGTTTTTTTAATGTTTATTTTATTTTTTATTCTTTTTTGGGGGGAGGGGCTCTTTTATTTTTTAATAAAAAAAATATTAAAAGGGGCAGAGACAGAGAAGGACAGAGGATCCCAAGTGGGCTCTGTGCTGACAGAAGAGAGTCTGATATGGGGCTCAGACTCACTGTGAGATCATGACATGAGCTGAAGTCAGACAGATAACAGTGTGAGCCACCCAGGTGCCCCCATCTATATCTCTACATGTTATGCTATGCTCTACACACGTGTGGCTACCATCTGTCACCATACAACACTATTACACTATCATTGACTATATTCCCTATGCTGTGTTTTTTATTCTCACGACTTATTCATCCCGTGACTGGAACTCTGTGCTCCCCACTCCCCTTCACCCATTTTGCCTCTTACCCTACCCCGTTCCCTCTGGCAACCATAAATTTGTTCTTTGTGTTTGTTGATCTGTTTCTGAAAAGCTCATTTATTTTAACTTCTGCGTAATATCCCATTATAGGATTATACCAAATTTATTTACCTTTTCATTATTTGATAGGCATGTTGATTGTAACCCATTTTTTGCAATTATAAATATATTCTTGTAAGCTATCAGCTTGAACTATTATGTTAGAGTTTCCCTGAATTATATACTTAGGAATATAATTACTAGGCTTTAGTGTATGTATGTCTTCCACTTCATTAGATTTTGTCTCCAAAATGTTTGTTTTTTTTTTAATTTCTTTAATGTTTTTATTTATTTTTGAGACAGAGAGAGACAGAGCATGAGCAGGGGAGGGGCAGAGAAAGAGGGAGACAGAATCTGAGCAGGCTTCAGGCTCTGAGCTGTCAGCACAGAGCCTGACATGGGGCTCAAACTCACAGAGTGTGAGATCATGACCTGAGCTGAAGTCAGACACTTAACTGACTGAGCCACCCAGGTGCCCCTAAAATGTTTGTTTTTGTTTATACTATGACCAGCCATGTGTATCCCTATGTCTACACATCTTCACCAACCCTTGGTATTGTCAGCCATTTAAATTGTTGCCGAAGTGATAGGAGTGAAATAGTCTTTGTTGTTTTTAGCTGCATTTCCCTGATTATTAGTGAGGCTGAGTATCTCTCTGAAAATATTTTTTAATTTTAGTGTGGTTTTTTTTGAGAGAAAGAGAGCATGTGCACATGCATGTAAGGGAGGAGCGAAGGGAAGGGAAAGAATCTTAAGCAGGCTCCATGCCCAGTGCAGAGCCTGACTCGGGGCTTGATCCCAAGACTGTGAGACCAAGACCTGAACCTAAATCAAGAGTCAGAAGCTTAACCGACCCAGCCACGCAGGCACCCTGATGCTGAGCATCTTTTCATGCTCATCGGTCATTTCTCTCTTATAAAGTGTAATCTTGTGCCCATTTTTCTTTTGGAGTGTGGTTCCCTTGCTGATTTGCTGCTTTTAAAAACATGTCTCAGCTACTAGCACTTTACTCGTTGTCTGTGACGCAAGTACTTCTCTCAGTGGATGATTTGTTTTCTCATTGCTCAAAGTGTCTTTTCACCCTTCTACTTTCAATTCCATCTTCCAAGTGGGTTTCCTAATCGAACATGTTAATGAAGTGACCTCTGGCATGCTACTCATAAATCATTTCTTTTAACTAAATTTGTTCACCAGGATTTTGAAACAACTGGATGAGTTTAAAATGAATTTTTGGACTCAAGGATCAGAAACCCACTCAGGAATGTTTAAAAAAAGAGAAAGAAAGAAAGAAGGAAAAGAAGGAAAGAAAGAAAGAAAGAAAGAAAGAAAGAAAGAAAGAAAGAAAGAAAGAAGTAGCTTTGATCCTTTCACAACTAAGATGTGGCCTTCATCTGTTTCTTTGTAATAGAATCTGAGGCTGGGAAGGGGGCTCTTTGATATCTGTAATATCCAATTTAAAATTCACTGAATTCTAGAAATAAAGTACTAGAAGGAATCACAGGGACCATCTGGTTCAACCCTCTCATTTTACAGGAAATAGAAGCTCAGGGAGATGAAATAAAATATTCAGGGTTGAGATCTAGTTTCTTTTCCCCCGAAGATTTCAATTTTTAAATGCATGGATTTAGACCTTCATTCTATCAGGGGAATGGGACTCTCACAAGTTTGCTTGGGCACACATAATCTCTTATAAGTTTCTCCCTTCTTTTGAGGTATAAGGACCCCCACCACCGTTTATTATCACTCTTGGAATAGAATATAAGTTCTGGTCAAATGCTTTGGACACATAGCAATTCATATTCCTCTGAACCTAATGGGTATTATAAATCAGTCTGCAGAATGGATGGGGGACTTCCGTTTTCTCTTTGTTTTCTTTCTTCTTTTTTTTAAAAATTAAGATCCATTTCCCTTCTCTAGAGAGAGAATACAATAATATTCTTTCTTGGATTTAGGAAACCTTGGTTAGAAATAAATCTCTCCAAATGGTTAGGTGAGAGTCCCTTGAGCAAGACTAAAAGGCTTCAATGTTTTTTTCCCATTTATTTTGCTTATGCACAGTCCACATCTAAATGGCCTAAAAATTTATTTTGGTTAAATCAGTTTTCTTTTCTAAATAAAGTGCTAAATGAAAGGTTATGTTTCTAGTTAGAGTCCTTTTTAGCTCTAAATGTCCATGAATCTAGGATAAGGTATATCAAAAGGACTTTGAGAAAAAATAGAGCAAGCAGCTGAACCACTAGTAATGGGAACCCTAGTAATGACCATTGATCTTAACTGCTGACTGTTGTTCAATCACCCCTGGATTTCCCTTAAGCTGCCTTCTGTAGTAATTGCCAGCTTTCTCTGGATCCTTTCTTTAAAAAACGGCTCTCCACAAACAACTCAGCATGCTAGAAATCAGATGGTTAGCTCCTACAGGACATTGGCGTTGTCACCTTTGTTCACTAGTGCTGCCTGATGTTGACAATGATGATGACGATGGTGTAGAGATAAAACTACAATAATTATGCGTATTACATACCAGGCATTGTTCTAAGTATCTCACACATATTAATGACTCATTCAATCCTCAGAAGTCTAGGAGGTAAGTTAGTATTATTATCTCCATTTTATATAGCTAGAGGCATGGAGAGGTTATGTAATTTATCTGGAGTCACACAGTTTATCACTCAGGGTCCAAACGGAGTACAGATGACACACGAAAATAGTTAACTTGGGAGGGTTTGTTTACAAAATGGGCTAACTCAGGAGGAGGGAGATGTGTGTGAAGCCAATTGCACTTTGTACAGAGCAGTGAACTCTGGGCAGGGGCACTGTTAGCCCATGGCAACCTTGCAGAGAAAGAGCCCAGGGAATAAATACCCTAATCTCCCTCTCCTTCCTCCTGTGGACTCCTGCCAGGAAACTTCAGAGGTGGACTTGGGCAGAACTTTATCTGAAGTTTTTTGAAGCCTATCGATGTCAGTTGTACAGTCCAGCATCAGGGCAGAGAGCCGGGTCCATCTGGCACACACCCCATAGTAAGTAGCAGAGCTCGGATTTGAATCCAGGCAGTCTAACTCCAGAGTCCCAATTTCTAGCCACTGTGCCACGTAGTGCCTTGTAGATTCAGGGCGCACAACTGCACACAGTGACTAGAATATAACTGGGATGTGTAACTCATGTAAGAGGTAGCGTGTGGCTCAATAAATCACTGGACAGGTGCACATGATGCTGATGTTTGTTCTGAAGGCAAAAGAACCAACAGCACCGTGTTGATTTCATTATTTATTTATTTATTTATTTATTTATTTATTTATTTATTTATTTATTGTATGTTGCTAGCTTGATCTGGGAGGGATTTGAAGCTGTTGGACTCATCTTCTCCATCATTAATTGTATATTGATTTTTGCTTTTTAGGTTGAACAAAAATCTGATTTCCCTCCAATTATATATAAATTGCTTCCTTTTAGTTTCCAGTTTTGGGGGAGATCACATAAATTGAGCTGAAGGCAGAATCAAATTTTCTTGACTCCATTACTTGAAGAATCACCCATCACTAGGATAAAATATTTTTATGTTGTTGTTTTTTATTTAGTTCTCTGTTTTACATAATGGGAAAATTCTAGGGCACTGTGTGATGGTTTGGGAGTAGGAAACCTGGCATAAGGAATTTTGGGTTCTCTATGAAAGGTAATTGAGGCAGGAATGGAGGGTGAGTTCCATCTCGATAAAGTGCCTACAGGCAGATTTCACATCAGAGACTTCATCAGGGAGGGAAAGCACAGTTTTTAAGGCAGGGCAAAGAAAATAGCGTTAGGAGGAGAAGGCAGAGTGCTGTTTTAGAAAGATATGTATGCCTTTGATTTTCTTTTTTAAACTTCGGGAGTTGAGAAATTGCCAACAGGAATAAGACTTCTAATTCCAATAAGACTGTATGGGTTGCAATTTATTCTGAAGTTTCAAAAGCAGAGTGATGTAAGAAAGGCAACTACAACATTCTCCAGCTTTAATTGTGCATCCTGTCAGCATTTGCCCAGAAGCTCCACCTGGGACTCAAAACCCCTGGGACGCAGGACAGATAGTTCTCTTTAAATAAAGGAACTCCCTACGCGAGAAAAGAATAGCTAAGGTGCTGTACTTGAAGACCTTTCCTCTCAATTGGAGAAACACAAAGCAGAGTACTGAAGTGTGATTCATTTTACTGTTTTTGAGGTGTGAGGTACATTAAATTGCCAAAGAAGGTGGGGAAGTGTTTCAGCATCCTGGGCTGCAAAGCCCATTTTGAGTCTAAGTAGCATTATTCGGTGAAACTGTCATCAACAATGATGGTCTTGAGAACTGGGGTGTTCAGTGGGTGGCACCCTGCTGGCAAGGTCTGGCGAGGGAGCAGAGGGTCTGGAGTGTGGTGGGGTGCTCTGCCAGAGGAGCTTCTGTTCAGAGGTTACGTTTCTGTGGCCCCCCCACCTTCCCCTTTCTCCAGGAAGAGGAAGCTGCCAGCCGCTTCACATGTAGACCAGTCCAGGACAGAATTTTGAAGCCTACTTTCCACGCTCTTTAACAGAATCAAGCTCTTCTTAGTTGAGTGTGTGAATGAGTGGGTGTCATGACCTGAAGAGAGGGATGGGTGAGATGTGGGAGCTGGTGTTCATTCAGCCCTCCTAGGGTCAGCTTGCTCACTCAGATATAGATATTTATGTGAACTGAAACAACTGATCCCTAAGAGGGAATTGCCTGGGGCCCAGGCCTTTTGAGGAGGGATTCTGGTGGGGGCGGAGGGAAGGGTCATCACGCCTTGAAGAATTCTCATGATGGAGTTCTCTTTGGCATTCATGGTGGCCTTAGCTGTGACACCTTGATTTCTACCCAGCATTTTGGATAGCTTTCCTGGTGCAGGTAGCAAGCCCTTCCCCTCCTCCACTCATATCTTCTTGGCTGACCACAGCCTGCATTCCCATTTCCTCACACCTGGAAGAACTGACCTATAAGCCCTCCCCACCTGACTCACTCGGGAAGAGTTGGCTCCTGATGGATGGAACAGAATAAGAAAATGAAAAAGGCTGGATCCAAAGGGTAGTGGCTGCTTTGGCAGAAAGCTTCTCTTTAAAAAAAAAAAAAAAAAAAATTTTAATGTTTATTTATTTATTTATTTAAAAAATTTTTCAACATTCATTTTTTTTTTGAGAGACAGAGCCAGAGCGTGAGTGGGAGAGGGGCAGAGAGGAGGGAAAAGCAGAATCTGAGGCAGGCTCCAGGCTCTGAGCTGTCAGCACAGAGCCCAGTGAGGCGTTCAAACTCACAAACAACGAGATCATGACCTGAGCTGAAGTCAGATGCTTAACCGACTGAGCCACCCAGACGCCCTGGCAGAAAGCTTCTTTATTTACTGAATTTAAACGTGGAGAGTGGACAGCCCACCCCTGAAGAATTGTTACCAACTTAGCCTCTGTGGTTCCTGTGGGAACTGGAGATACTGACCATCTTCTCTGCACTTGGGAAATGATTCATCAACTGTAGGCTACCAGCAACCCTCAGCTTCGGTCTGTGCCTTGTGATGGGGCTCTGCTGGGTTGAACTTACTCTTTATTTATTTATTAAAAATTTTTTTTTGTGTGTGTTTATTTTTGAGAGAAAGAGAGACAGAGTATGAGGGAGGGAGTGGCAGAGAGAGACAGAGACAGAATTTGAAGCAGGTTCCAGGCTCTGAGCTGTCACCACAGAGCCCAATGTGAGGCTTGAACTCACAAATCATGAGGTCATGAGGTGAGCCGAAGCCGGACACTCAACTGACTGAGCCACCCAGGCACCCCTGAACTTGCTCTTTAGGCACCTTAAGGGCCTGAGCAGTTTGAGGGCACAGAGTAGAAATGGTGTCAGGGCCTTGGATAGATCAGAATTCCTGCTATCGTCACCATATGGTGTTTCAGCCTCACTCTTTAGGAATTAATGGTGTGTGTTATTTGTACCCCAAACTGTACAGATTGGTCCTTGTTTATAGAGCATATAATCCCCACTCCCATAAAAGATGCACTATTTGTAAAAATCGTTTGTGAAAAATATAAAGCATAGTCACACATCTCATCCTGTGTCAAATGACTTGAATCCCTGGTGCAAAACATCAGGTGAGTTAGTTTTAATACATTTTTTAAAACACATTTTAATAGGACATAGGCGCTGGAACAAAAGCCTTTATAATATCACTGTCTTTGCAGATGTTCATTTGACATTTGGTTGAAAAACTTCTAGACTTCTCTTAAAAAGGTTTTTACCGGCCTTGACATTTTCCAGCCAGCATTTGTGGGGAGCTGGTCGGTGTCTCTTGGCACAGTTTGTGATGTAGACATCACAAAGAGCATATTTCCACTTGACCGAGTGGCTTAAGTGGTCAACATTAAGTGGGTTTGGTGGGGATACCCAGACTGAAATAATGCTCTGCTTTATCATTTGGGGCTGAGCAGCAAAGCAGAATCAGAATTGGACTCAAGGAGAGTCCAGTTGGGCACTAATGTTCTTTTCCATGAAATCATTAGATCAAAGAGAAGGCTAGAGTATTAAGATTTAGGGACAGTGGGACTGGGCTGAATCACACAATTGCACACTGTTCTAGGGAAAAAGAAATCAATAGGTATGTTCTGATCAACTGAGAGAAAGTTGCTTTTTCCATGACTTAGAAGAGAGTGAGCTCAAGCACCACAGTATCTTCTTTTGTTTCCTTAAGATGAGAGGGCAAGTTGTAATCTCTCTCTTTTTTTTTTTTTTAACGTTTTATTTATTTTTGAGACAGGGAGAGACAGAGCATGAACAGGGGAGGGTCAGAGAGAGGGAGACACAGAACCTGAAACAGGCTCCAGGCTCTGAGCTGTCAGCACAGAGCCTGACACGGAGCTTGAACTCACGGACCGCGAGATCATGACCTGAGCCGAAGTCTGCCGCTTAACCGACTGAGCCACCCAGGCGCCCCAAGTTGTAATCTCTTTTGAGGTGACCCAGAGGCTCTATCTCTGGACTTGAAACAAGAGGTCTTCTTCCTTTTTTTTTTTTTTTTTAAGTTTATTTGAGAAAGAGAGAGAAAGAGAGAGCAAGCAAACATGAGTGGAGGAGGGACAGAGAGAGAGGGAGAGAGAAAAAAATCCCAAGCAGGCTCTTCACTGTCAGCTTAGAGGTCAACGTGGGGCTTGAACCCACGAACCATGAGATCATGACATGCGCTGAAATCAAGAGTCGGACACTTGACCAGCTGCACCATCCAGTCACCCCAAACAGGAGCTCTTCTAAAGTAGGTCATTTCCCCAGACATGGGCATTGGGTACTTTCTCTTCCGTAAAGTGGAGATCTCGTAAAAAAGTAGGGCTGGTGAGACAGGCTGGTCAGTGCCAGTACCCTGTGGAATGCCTGACCCATGCCTGGTCCCAGTTCGGTGGGCATTTATAGATCATCTGTGTCAGGCACCGTGAAGATTGTAAGATACTATCCTTGCCCTCAGAACACAACTTTTTGCTTTCTCCTTACAGCATTTTTGGAGACCAGAAGTCAGTAGTGCTACAGTTTAGTGATAATCAGATTCCATTAAACTCAAAGTATTTATTAGGTATCTGTCCAGGAGTTGCACCTGGCTCCACACTAGTACTCTTCAGATATTTGGCAGAAAGTATCCTAGCCTTTGGGGCATCTGGGTGACTCGGTCAATTAACTGTTGGACTCTTGATTTTGGCCCAGGTCAAGATCTCACAGTACGTGAGATGGAGCCCCACAGTGGGCTCTGTGCTGACAGTGCAGAGCCTGCTTGGGATTCTCTCTCTCCCTCCCCCACTCATTTTCTCTATTTCTCTCAAAGTAAACAAACATAAAAAAAAAAAAAAAAAAAAAGAAATTGTCCTAGCCTTCAAGAGACTTGAACTTGAGAAAAGGATCAGAAAATAATATCTGAACAAATATCGTTGAATGCTTTAGTAATCAGGCACCCACAGGCTATTATTGCCTAACAATTTTGTCCACAAGAACATTATTGTACTTTCTGAAGGAAAACAAATCTCTTTAATCTTCTCTTCCTCTTCTGCTCCTCAGATGCAGAGTTCCTTGACTGGCTTTCTTTGTGTTAGTGATTGGCCCTGAACACTTTCCATTTATTCATGAACTCATTTAATCTTGTTATGTATTCGATAGCTACACAAGAGCCTTCCATATATGAGGTATTGTGCTAGGCGTGGGAGAAGGGGTAGAGAGCAAGACAATGCTTCCCTGACCCATGGAACTTACTTTCATGCAAGAAAGACAGATGCTAAACACACAATTCCGTACTGAGTTAATTGTGTATGTCAAATGGGTGAAGGCAAAATACCTGTTGTTAGAACATGTAAAGAGGACTTGCCCTTGTTTGGTGAATCAGGGAAGATTTTTAGGGTGAAGGATGCTTGCATTGAGCTTTGAAGGACAAGTAGGAATTAATTAGACAAAAGAATAGGGGGGAAATATTTAAGCCAGAAAGAATAGCATGTGCAAAGGCCTGGGGAAGGCAACATCATAAAGGGACTTGATGGAGTTTAATCTTTCGTTGCTTGTACAATGAGAAGCCTTTGAGAGTTTTAAAGTATCACAGCATCATGAGTCAATTTGCATTTTGAAACTATGGTTCTGGGCACAGTGAGGAGAGTGGGTTGGAAGGAGGAGAGGGTGGAGGCTATCGTGTCAGTGCAGGGAGGAGATGAAGGTTTCTTAAATAGTGTGGAGAAGATGGAAGGAAGAGAACTGATTTGAGACATGTATAGGGGGTAAAATAGGACTTGGAGATCGATTAGGTCCAGGGGTGAGGGAAAGAAAGGGGTCAAGGAAGACAAGCCTGGTGTGGAGAAGGACCAGGCTTGCTAGGAGGGTGGAGATGATGAGTTGAGAGTTGGGTATGGTGATTTTGAGGTGCCTGGCACACAAGTGGAGATATTCAGCGGGCACATCTCCATTGGAAGCACATTGTTAGTTGGATGAGCCAATGGTCATCCCCAATTCCTTTTTTCCCTTTCTCAACTGCCATAGTAAAATAAACCAGGAACATTTATCAGTCTTTTCCAGTCTCATAGACAAAGGTGATCATTCAAGTCAACTCTGGCCAGTGAAAAAAGAGGAAGCATATTGGTAAGCCTTTGACTTCTCTGATAAAAGAAACAGATACAAGAGAGGAATTGCTTCATTAAGAGAAATGAAAACATATCTTCATACAAAAATTTGTACCTGAATGTTCACAGTAACAGTATGCATCATGGACACAAAGTAGAAATTACATACATGTCCAAGACTGCAGAATGGATAAACAAAAATGTGTCCGAGTGTGTGACTGGCTATTTTAGTTTCATTGTCTTGTCCAATCCTTCCATTGAAAACAGATCCTCACAGGTTGAAGTGGGAGTAGGGGGTGACCGACCGAGAAAAGAAAAGGGATACATAATGGGAGGAAAAAATCAGTTAATATTTTAAAACGTGATATTATCTCATGCATGGCAGTTTGCAAACAACACTCTTCTCACTGTGAGGTACCAGTTGTTAACAAGATGAACCCTGTGCTTTTCTTTGAGGGAGGTTAGAATCTTCATATTCTGTGCATTTTCCCCTGAGATATATCACAAAGCAAATAATTCAGAGACACTGATTCAGCCTTCCAATGGGATGGTTCTACCTGAAACAAGGTGTTTCACAGCTCCCCTATTACAGCTGACCTGTCCAAACAGCTATTTTTATGCTGGGAGGACTGTATCTGAGTCCCAGTCAGAAACAGAGGAAATCCACAACAAAATCAACATCTAAGTGTCTAAATCAGGAATGGTAAATATGTGGCATGGATACTACTAACACACAACTCTCCTTGCCTGTGACAGACATCACTCTCTGTTGATTTACTTTTCCTATCAAACCCAGAGGTATTCTTGGAAACTGTCAACATTGGGCTTAAGACAATCGATCAGATTAGCTCCTGGGGAGAATCCAGTTTGCCCTCATTGGTCCAGGAAGTCAACTTAAGAGCTCCAATTTTTCAGGGGCACCTGGGTGGCTCAGTCAGTTGAGTGTCAGACTTGAGCTCAGGTCACGATCTCACAGTTTGTGAATTCCAGCCCCTCTTTGGCTGGCTGCTGTCGGCGCAGAGCCTGCTTTGGATCCTCTGTCCCCCCCGCCCTCTCGGCCCCTCCTCTGCTTGCACTCTCTCAAAACTAAATAGAAACATTAAAAAAAAAAAAAGAACTCCAATTTTTCATAAGTACAAATGTATGCTAAATAATTTAGTATTGTCCATTTAAGAGTCACGCACTGCAGACACTTTATCTTTGAACCGTTTCTCTCCAGAGGTCCCATTCTTTTTGAATTAGGAGCAGTGGGTGCAGGGGAAGGCTGCTGACCTTTGGGTTAGGATGCCTCTGTGACTGAATCAGTTACTTAATGCTTCCTGACCTTGCTTTTAATCATCCACAAAATGGGGAGTCTTCAATGGAAATACTTAAATGTGTCTGGTCATTGTCATTTAAGTAAAAGTCATAATATGTTGTTTGCATTTGTTGGGGCATGAATAGCTGTAAAGCACCCTATTTAGCTTTAAAAAAAATGATTTAGAAAGTTCTACCTCAACTTGCCAATTCTTGGTCAGATTTTTCTGTCCTAATAGTATTATTAAGCTCCATTTAAAATCTAACCAGAATCCAGGATGCTTATTAACTTTTAATCCTTATATTAATTGCATATAGATTTGCCAACATGGCCCTATTTACTTGAAGCCTATACCCCTTTTCTTTTCATTGGCATTCAGCAGTGTCTTTAGAATCTAGTCATTCTAAAGAAGTGAGAAGTGAGCTGAACTCCCCTTAGCCGAATGCTTTCTGAGTTAAGCCTATTGACTTGTTTCCTAAGTTAGTTTTTACATATTTAAAGTCAGACACTTGTTGGCCTGCTACTTGCATGCTTCAGCATGGATACTAATCCCAGGATCCTGTGAGATAAAAAAAAATAATAATAAAATCAATAATCATATTGATTCCCTTTTTGGTGCCTATAGCCTTTTTCTCTGATACTGTTTTGGTGACTTCCCAGGAGTATCGAGTGTCATGGTTTGGAGGTAAGCAAGTTTGTTTTAGAGACAGGATTTCACATTTCTGTAGGTGGTGTTTACAGTGTAGAGCCCCTAATCAATTATTTAATTAATGAGTACCCAGTAAATCCTGCTAAGTTTTACACATTATTACAGGGTCAGAAGGAAAGTCAAGGTCACCGTCCAAAGATGTATAACTGTCAGTTGGGTTGTGTCTAATCAATAACAAAAGCAAACAATTTATACATAGGTCTGCATGTCGGACATGTACAGAGCATCTACCATGGGGAGTCATGCTAGGTCCTCGGGATATAAAGTTTTACAAAACATGACTTCTGCCTTTGAAAGGCTAGGTCTCTCTGGATTTGTGGAACGTGCATGCAGAGAGAGGACAAGGTGAGGGATGTATCTCAGTTTGTAGAGCTTGTATCAATCATCTGGGTGCAGAGACGTTTGGGTTTCTCCAAGATTTTGGAGAAAAGATCATGAAAGGTTGAAGGGCCTCTATAGCAAGTGTGGGGTTGGTAGGTGGAGGAAGGAAAGTAGGAGAAGAACTATTGAGCTGGGGGAGGCATCCCAGTGTCCTGAGGAACAATGAGGGATTGTGTCTGACTGGAACCGGGGTTCATGCAGGGAGTTACAGGAGAGGAGGGGGCAGAAATCGGTTGGGGCCAGGCCTTAGACGCCTTTGACTTCTAGCCATGGCACTTGGAGCTGCTTCTGGGTATATGGATAGCCTCTGATGATAGTTTTTAGGTGGCATTTAAAAAAGATGAAATCTACCATGTTATGTGGAAGGACCTGGCGTGGCAGAGACACTAGATGCAGGGGAAATATTTACGAGGCATCTAACTACCATTTGAGTTGCAAGATCAAAAAAAATTTTTTTTTTCAATCTAAGGACAAAGAAATAAGTTGAGTGTCACTAAGCTGCTGGGATGAAGCAAAAAGAGAGGCAGACAAGCATTTACCACTGTGAAAAGAGGTTTTCCTTACGATTTACTACTTGTGAAAAAGAAAGGATTCGATCTGGACTGCCATAGACCTGTATATCCACAGGTCATCTCTGATTGCAGGTGGGCTTTTAGCATTAAGTTAGGGGTGTTCCCGTTGCTGGAAGGTGCGGTGAGAGCAGGTGGGCTCTTCAGGGACTGCGTGCGCTGTGCCCATCTCTGTGCCCTCTGGACTGCAGAGTGCGTTTCCGGGTGACCTTGTGGCACTTGACAATCTTCCTTGAATAACTGAAAGCCATTAAAGAGAAAAGTGGATAAACAACAGAATTGCCCGAGGAAAGATGAAGGAAGAGAATAAGGAAGCCGTCCACGGGGAAAGAGGCCACTAAACATCCCCTGGGTGAGGGAAGCTGGAAAATAAAAAGTATATAACATGTCAAGGCCATTGTGTTGCAAGTGGCAAGGACAGAGCCAAGACTGCCTACCTTAGTGAAAGGGCGTAAGACAAGGATTCAAGGGAGAATCAAGGAAGACAGGAAGTGATCCCGGTACAGTCAGTCCTTGATTATATGGTCACCTGTTCATTTATTCCCCCAAAGTTCACAAGGTCTTCTCTGAGGGAAACTAAGCAGCTGGAATGCTTGGATTGAGGGAATAGCATTTGCAAAGGCACAGAGGTATGAACAAGCAAGGTGCTGGCAGACACGCCAAGTGTTTGGGTATTGCTAGAACACACAGAAGTTATAAACAGAACTTCTGGGGGCCCCTGGGTGGCTCAGTTGGTTGGGCAGATGGTATTGGCTCAGGTCATGACCTCACGATTGTGAGAATGTGCCCTGAGTCAGGCTCTGTGCTCAGCATGGAGGAGCCCACTTGGAATCCTCTCTCTCCCTCTGTCTCTGCCCCTCCCTCACTCATTCTCTTTCTCTCAAAATAAATAAATAAACTTTAAAAAATTAAAAAAAAACGCAGAACATCTGGCAGCCCACAGAAGTGTAGAATTTGGCTGAAGCAGTGTTTTGTGTTCTAAATTTGTATTTGTCAATGCTGTAATTGGAAGACTTCACACAAAAGTAGCTGTTTCATAAGACATCATCACAAAACTTACTGATTTGAAATTGAGCCATTACTTTAGTAACTCTCATGGTTCTAGGAACAACCGGGCTCAGCTAGAGATTCTCATCCAGGGTTTTTCATGTGGTTGCAGTCAGCAGGTGGCTGGGATTGGAGTTGAAATTGAAATTGAAAACATCTCACCCACTTATCTTGTGGTTGCTAGGACTTTAGCAGGGGCCGTTAGCCAGAACACCTACACGTGGAATCTCCACATGGCCTGAGCTTCTTCAGAGCATGACTCTTGGGTTCCAACAACAAGTTTGCAGAGACAGGAAGAGGAAGCTCCCAGCTTTTTAAAGTTTGGGACCAGAAATAGAACATCACATCCACCGTATTCTATCGGTCAAGTCGTGTATGAGCTGAATTGTCCCCCTACCTGTTCGTATGAATAGGAGTGTATTGGGAGATACAGTCTTTAAAGAGGTACTTAAAATGGGATTATTAGGGTCAACCTTAACCTAGCATGACAGATGCCCTTGTAAGGATGCCAGACATGTTGTACCTACAGACTGAGGGGTGACCATGTGAGGACATAGCAAGAATGTGGCCATCTGCAAGCCAAGGAGGGAGGCCTCAGAAGAAATCAAACCTGCTGACACCTTGATCTTAGACTTTTAGCCCTCAGAACTGTGAGAGTACACATTTCAGTTGTTTAAGCTACTCAATCTGTGGTATTTTATTTTAGGAGCCCGAGTGGACTAATATACCATGGAAAGGTTTTGGGTCATAGGGTGGCATGACTCTCTCAATCTCTCTCTCTCTCTCTAGCCACTCACCCATCTGTCTGTCTCTCTAGTGACAGTGTGAAGGTCGTACTAGAAGTTAGTGGCCAGAGGCAAGAATATAGCTAAGCAGTTCTTTCAGTGGTCAGATGAATGGGCAGGTGATGAGCAGTATATTGGGAATGGGAGAAAGGGACAAAGCAGGTGTCCAATTCTCAGGTGTAAAATTGGCAGTGTTTGGTGATGGGATATACGGGGTGGGCGTTCCTCAGAGGGAAAGGCCAATGAATGCCAGATGCAGGGTAATGGAATCCTATGGAGGGGGGGTTTGGCCACATTTAATAACACCTTTCACTGGTGGAAATTTATAATGGTGTGAAGTAATGTGAGATGCATACAGCTGTGCCCCAGAGCTCAGAGCCCCTTACTTCACCCTCTTCCTTCTAGGCAAGGTGGACTAAGGCTCTGTTTTGCAGAGGACAGGGTGACTGGCAAAGGACATTCTTTCCTTTTTCAGATAGCCCTGTGCCAAGGGGACTCTGAGCACACCCACACCACACCCGGGATGCACCAGCCTGCAAAAGTAGCTCTGTGTCGAGCTGGGCTGAGCCCTGGCCCCACAGACATGTCCAGAATCAGGGGCACACAGGGAACGTTCTGTGTCTCACTGCTGTTGCCACCAAGCCAGTCCTGAGGGTCCCAACATCATCATCCTCTCGATGACCTGGCTGACTTTGTTCCCATGGGAGCCTATTAATAAACCACCATTATACAATAATTATGATGGTAAAACCATGTGTGTGGGGCAGTATTTAACCAGTGAAAATAGATTAATTTGAAATATGTGATCATTCCTGATAGGAGTTAAAGCTGACCTTTTCTTGACATATATCAGGAAAAAAGTGGGAGGGAGGATAACCAAGTGAGTAGAAAAGGTAAGATATCAAGAAGTTTACCTCCTCCAGGATAAGATTTTCTAGTGCCTTTAGAAGAAGTCCTTTGCATATAAACAAAGCCCTTTCCAGCTGAGGCCAGCCTGGTTCAAGATGCCATTTTAGAGTTAATTATAAGTCCTTTTTCTTCTTTAACTAAAGCATGTCTCTTCCACTGCACCTCTTCTGCTTTGATGCCAACTGCATTTGAACTTGAAAAAGCACATTTCCTTATCCACAAACACCATTTCAGACTTTCTCAATTTAAGCAAGTCCTCTTTCTCAAGAACTGGAACACAAATTGGGGGTGGGGTGGGGTGGAAAATGGATGAAAAGAATTTACAATACAAAACTTTAAGTACAAATGAATGTTGTTGGATCTGCTTCCCCACCACCCCCACCTCCGTTAATTTCTACTTGCTACTTGGAAGGCCTGGGCAGGGTGCGGTGCCCTGGGCTCACAAGAACATGTCACAGCCAGCCAGAGGGGTCCTCTTCCCACATTGTATCTCTGGCAAGCTGTAAACCCACTATGTCTTACATGGGAACCATGCCAGGAATTTTCCCCTTAAAAGATGCACAGAGATGGTGTATTTTGATTAAAAGAAAAAAAGTCTGGCTGGTTACAATGAAGATTACAACACGCTCTACTCATGTTATTCACATCCACAATGCCACTGCTGTTTTCTCTCCTTGATCCTTAGATTCCTGGTCTGGCACTTCCATTCTAAAGTTTGAACATGAACACAATGACTTCTGAATCACCCCTCTGGGCACAAACAGCCCTCAAGCTCTCGCCATGTGTTTTTTTTTCCCTCCCTTATATCTGTTTAAACATTTCAGCTCAGAGTGCAGTGCTTAGGTCTAAAAATGGCTTGAATGTAATTACTAACAATGTTACCTCTCTGCCGAAGCCTGTAATTCCCTCTTGATTAAGATGGCGATATTGATTTGACTGGGATTGCATGCAAATAAACCGTGACATTGGGAGAGGTGTAGTCTTTCAGTTTGCAGTGTGTCTGTGATTTCACTGTAGTGGTCAAGTTTCCCCCACCCATATGGTTTGGCTACAGCATTTATAGGGATTAATACCTGTCTGCTAGGCTCAGATGGAAACTGTAGCCATCAGAAGTTCTCAACTGGAGCCTTTGTTTAGGTTGTGCCTATCAACTGCAGCCATCTCTGCTCTTACATTTATCAAAGTAATTGAAGAGGAATGGGCTCTCTCTGTCAGGCTGGCTGTCCAAAGGTCATGGTACTTCAGAAGGAGACAGGTGGAGGAGGGGATTGGAAAATATTTTCAGGCAGTGAAGTGATTTGGTAATTCACCACCACAAAAGAATCTGTACCACTGTTCCCCAGTCAGGCATTGAAGAATATGTTCTCTTAAAGTAAATGGTCACCACTTCATATTGATTTGCAACAAAGTTTCTAGCCATGAGTCCTTTTAAGGCTAAGGGGGAAAAATGTTTTGGGAGGACATAACTATACCTCCCACTCAAACAGACTCTGTGTTGCCTGGCGTTACAGTGTAAGAGAGGTCAGACAGGATGAGTGCCATTGAGGGCAATCTCCTGGCAAAACTAATTTGGAAAGTGTGTAATTCAAATGAAACTGATGTCTAAATGGAGAAGGAATGCCTCTGTGTGTGTGTGTGTGTGTGTGTGTGTGTGTGTGTGTGTGTGTGTGTAGCATAAATTAATCCTACAAATTAGCTGCATATAAAAGGAGACTAAAGAGACATAGCAACTAAATGCAATACCTAATTCTAGACTGGTCTAAGAGGACAGCAGGGTTACAAAAGACACGATGCAATCAACTGGTAAATTCGGAATATGGGCAATAGATCATATAAAATTATAGCATCATCAGGTCATGATCTCACGGTTTGTGAGATTGAGTCCCGCATAGGGCTCTGTGCTGACAGCACAGAACCTGCTTGGGATTCTCTTTCTCCCCCTGTCTCTGCCCCTCCCCTGCTCACATGCTCTCTCTGTGTCTGAACATAAATAAATTAACACTAAAATTTTTTTGAATAAAAAAATTGCTGAAGTTGATAGACAACTGTAGTATGGCTACATAGAAGAATATCGTAATTTGAAAAATACACATGATATACACAACTTATTTTTAAGTAATTACAAATTACACATATGTTTTGCACATATATTTTTACATATGTATATGAGAGAGAAGGGAGAAAGGGAAAGACAAAGAAAACAAATGATAAAACAAATGGGTAAAATGTTAATAGGTGATTTTGGGTGAAGGGTACTCTTTTTTCTATTCTTAGTTTTACAATTTTTCTGTAAGTTTGAAATTGTTTCCAAATAAAAAGGTAAGAGGAAGGGATGCCTTTAGATATCTGAGCCAAATCTTGCCTCATCCAAAACTCTTTTGCCATGGGGTAAGTGAAAATTCTGACTTTGGTTTTTTGTTTTTTTGGATTTTTTTTTTTTTGGTATTAGTGTTCTACTTTTTTTCTGTTTTCCCCTTTCTACAAAGATACTTAACTGGGAGAAGATACCAAAGCCTCATTTGTTGATCAGATAGATGTTGAGTTGCTCAAGATGCATGACCAGAGCAGAAGTGTTTGGCAAAAGTCAAAATCCTGACAAGGTGGAAGAAACCTAAACCGTGGAGGTGTACTCATGTACATGTTGACTTAGCTGCCAGGGATATTGCAGAAGCCCTTTAGTGCTTCTCATTTTCTCTCCTCTCTCCACCAGACTTGCTCCTCGCAGTTAGAATTACCTGCATCTAGCACTGCTTTCCTCTTGTGATTGCCTTGTTCAAGCACTTAGAATTCCTTCTGTTCCTGATTTCTCCATTCTCATCCTGAAGTTACTATTGTTTTCCACACTCCATTCCCAAACAGAACCTCCCTTCATTTCTGCTAATCACTCTAACTCCAACTTCATACACTTCAACCAACCACAGCTCTCTGATTACTTAATCTCTTCCTTTATGAATGTGACTTTTTTCTGATAACTTATGAAAATAGTCCCTGTTTACCATAGATGATTTTGAGAAGCACTGAAAAGCACAAAGAAAGAAAACAAATGACTCACCCCAAATGCCACCAGTCAAGACTGATTATCTCACCATTCAAGACAACCACTATATTTCGTATTTTCCTTCCTTTTTCTATGCGTACATTTGTATGTGTGTATATAATGAGGTCTATTCTCTTTTTTTTCTCGCTTAACTTTACTCTGTGATATCATTAAACATGGTTTTTAAAAGTTGTATGATTTTCAATTAAATGGAAGAACCCTAGGCTGATATCCAGCCGTTAGGTAACATGGATGGTTACTAATTGGTTGGTGCATCTGTTATGATTGGTTAGTCTATTGGTTTTGATTGGTTGGTGTGTTGGTTGTAGTTATAATTGGTTGGTGCCTGTGTCATACCAGTTGTCAAATATTTTGAATATCACCAGTAGTTATATCATTACAGTGTTAACCTTTTCCTTATTATTGGACATTTGGGTTATATTTAATTCATGCTATTATAAGTAAATCTATAAAAGAAACACACAATAATTTTTGTATAAATGGCTAATAATTTCCTCTGGTTAAATTTCTAGAAACTCAGTAACAGGCCAAAGGTATGATTATTTTAAAGGCTCTGATGCAATAGCTCTGCAGAAAGATTAGATTCATTTCCAATATACTCTGGCCAAAAGGGCACTAGGGTGTCACTGAACCCTGCAAGCCCGAGTATTATCATTTTAAAAAGATCTTTGCTAATCTGATGGTTGAAAAATAATGTCTTGCTTTAATTTGTATTTCTTTTGCTTGTATTTTTAATGTGAGCATTTGAATATTTTACAATGTGTTTTGCCAGTTTTTCTCTGCTCACTTTTCTGCTTTACAATTCATCATGTTTCTAGGCTCTGTCTTTACTTTTTTTGTAGATGTGACAGCTGTCCCCCTCACTGACTGCCAGGATTAGTTTGGCTACTCTCCTTGGCAAGGCTGGTGCCACTTTCTTCACAAACCCACTTGCAGGCCTCCTGAAGCAGTTCCTTAGTTGGAAAAGATTGTTTTCATATTTGCAGATGAGTTATGTTGTAGGGTATTTATGTTGCTTTCCGTGGGCGTGTTGTTGTTTCCCTTATAATCCAAGTTCTTCAAAGGCCAGTTCTTTGGCTTTTAATGAAAAGAAAATATTTCTTTGGAACTGGTTTGATTATCTATTACTATGTAATAGATCTTCTTGAAACTCAGAGGTTTACAATACTAATTTATTACTATCTGTCACGTTTCGTGTGTGTGTGTGTGTGTGTGTGTGTGTGTGTGTGTGTGTGTGTGTTAGCTAGGCTATTGTTGCTTGAGGTATCTCTTGAAGTTGTAGTCACATGGTGTTAGAGACTAGAGTCATCTGAAAGCTCGACTGGATGGGGCACCCAAGATGGCTTTTTGTCTCACGTGTCTGACTCCTCATATGAGATAGCTGGAGCAGGTAGGGGCTGTCTGGGCTCTCTATCCTCTACCTTTCTTTCTCTCCCTCTCTTTTGTGGCTTTTTCACACGGCAACATTGGGCTTTCTCAAAGCATGGCAGTCTTATGGCATTTGAACTTCTTATGTGGGGCTAGCTTCTCCCAGAGCAAGTACTCCAAAGAGATCACCTTAGAAGCTGCAAGGTTTCTTATGGCATAGTCTTAGAAATCATGTGGTATCACTGTAGCCACATTCTATTGATCAGAAGGGAGTCACAGAGTTCTCAAAAGTGAGAGCCCTGTTTACAGAGGAGGGGACTACCCAGGGGAGTAAATACCAGGAGGCATGGTTGGAAGGGCATCTTTGGAGACAAGCTACCACAGGTGCCTCACATTGATTGCATTACATCCATACTTAGCATTCAGTAAGTTCTTATTAAATGAGCAACCTAGAAACTAGGGATAAATGGTTTTTTAAAAAAGCCATTTGACCTTAATTTCCTTTACTGATGGGGAGGGCCCAGGGACTGAGCCATGAAAAATGAGACTTTGGCATAGCTACAATCTAATCTCAGAGGAGCAAGTAACCTCAAAGAAATTCACTTATGGGCGTAATTATATCCTACTGACAACTGGATATTTTATTCCAAGATTCTATTATCCTTAGTTATCTAACCAATATTTTCCTATTTATCCTCATTTTCTGCCTCTGAATAGGGAGGCAGCTGCACCAAAGCCAAATCTCCCATCACATATGCTGTTGTTAAACATAATAAAGTTACTCCAATGCCATTGCGTATCCTTTCTAATTCATACCATTAGAAGTTTGGTGTTAGTTACAGGGACAGCCCATCTTTTCATAAGAGATCTAGTCCTCAAAGTTTGTTTTTGAATGTAGGTAGGGGAAGGGGCCACCATTGTGTCTCTGTCTGACTCACTCAGGGGAAGTTTGGGGTCAAGTCTGCTTTGGCCTAAAGTGTAAAATTGATCCATTCCTTTCCCACACAGTAACAACTTCTTCTGATAGCCTCCAAATGGAAAACACATGATGCTTTAAGATTTCATTAATTCAGCTAAAGATAATTTCTCACTAACAACGTTTAAGATTATACCACATGCCTTCTAGGAACTTACAGCAGAGAAGAGAATAGACGTATATCTTTTTTTTTTTTTTTAATTAAAAAAAAAGTTTTTTTTCAACGTTTATTTATTTTTGGGACAGAGAGAGACAGAGTATGAACGGGGGAGGGGCAGAGAGAGAAGGAGACACAGAATCAGAAACAGGCTCCGGGCTCTGAGCCATCAGCCCAGAGCCTGACGCGGGGCTCGAACTCACGGACCGCGAGATCGTGACCTGGCTGAAGTCGGACGCTTAACCGACTGCGCCACCCAGGCGCCCCAAGAATAGACGTATATCTTGATACGAAAAGCCATATAGAGGATACAGGCCTACACTAAAGGCCATATGGAGGATACAGATGTGAAATGCCACCGGGATTAAGAGATGGAAGAAATTACTCAGGACGGGGTGGCATCTGTTGTCTTCTGAAAAGGATTCTGATAGATAAATGTGCCCAAGTTTAGAGCTAAACACAGTCTCAACACAGAGCCCAACGCAACCAGGAAGGGAATGGAGCTTTGCTTCTCTGGCAGCACTTTGTAAGCATACTGAAGCAGCGTGGGGAGACCAAAGTGAGTTAACCCCCTCTGTGCCCTCTAAACAGAAACCAGACAACCAGAGGAGGAGCCTGCGTGGAGCCCCATGGAAGGCGGCCTCATGTCCTCTCAACTGGTGCCAATATTTGAAACATCAGTAGGTGTGGTGGTTTCTCTGCTGTAGGTTTGCAGGTCCCCTGATGGGTGGGGAGGCCTGGCAGAGGAACAATCCCAGCACACATTGGGAAACAAATGTACAAATGTTCATTTGGGCGCCTTGAACAGCACACATGGGTTTCAGCTCTGGAGACTGCAAAGGTTCTTAGCAGGGAAGCAGTTAATGTGACACAGCACACTTTTAAAGCCAGAAGAATCTCACCGCCCCTTCCCCCCATCTGGGGCTGGCTTCTAGCTGAGTTTAAGAGATTTGGAAAGGATTTGAGTGAGGGGGGTGTGGTTCTGGTGGTTCAGTTCCTAGGAAATAAAACAATCCTTTTCTTTGACCTTTAATGTGATTCAGATCAGCGTCTCCTTGGCACAAAGCCTTTTCTGTGCAGTCAGTTTGCTATAAGTGCAGCCACTTGACTTCCAGTTTTATGCTTCTTCTGTCACCAGCAGCCTGAATTTTGAGTGGGAAACCTAGCGATTCAGAGCTCAACCTCTGACTCTTGTATTGGTGATGCTTGAGAAGTTCAAAACCCAGCTCAAAGCCTGAATCCTCAGATAATTGTTTCTCCTTCCTTTCCTATAAATGATGAGGGGGAACAGGCTTCCTTGTGAATGACAAAACTGCAGGGGCTTAAGGAAGGACTTAGAACCAGTGATTGGATGGTCTGGAGCCACACTTTGGAATTGTCGTCTGATCCCAGATGACACACATGCTCCCCGGAGGGAAGCCGAAAAGCAAGAATTTAAGAAGTTAGGGACAAAGGAATGTACATTAAACTCCCTCACAAACCAGGGATTTGACTAATCCCAACGGAGTCATGAATCTGACTGAGGGAAGTTCTGTTTTTCATGTACTTCAGGACGCATGGTGCCCTTCTGTTGAAACAAAAATCCTGTCATATTGGTGCTGCCATATTGGTGGTGCTCTTTTGTGATACCATGTTTTGGCTGTGCAATTTGTAGCTAAGAAAGGTGAACACATTTTTACATAGCATCCACAATAGAAGTCTGGGCTGGGTTATTCAGGTAGCTTTGGAAATCTGTAAAGACTCAATATAAAAAGATAATTTTTTTCATTGTTAAGGAAACACGGATTTAGTTAGTTAAGGGGGCACAAGGCGGTTTAAGTACAAAATCAATAGAACTTGAGATAGACAATCCACCCTAAGTGATAAAGGCTACTCGTTCAAACTAAAGTCAATATACAGAGAAGCATTGTAAAAGGCAGGAACGACTGCAGTGGTTCTCAAACTTCAGTGGACGTAAAAGCCTTCATGAAGACTTGTTAAAGATGTAGATTCCCAAAGATTCTGATTCATCAAACCATTTCAAAGGCAAGGAACCAGAGTTTAAAACAAGCACCCTAGGGGATTCTGATATTCTGGGGTCACACATTGAGAAGTGGACTCGTGCTCTAAAGAGGATCTTTCTCCTCGATGCAAAAGTGCCAATGCAAAGATTCAGAATCTCAGTATTTAAACTATAATCAGGGTCCATCTCTGAAATCCTCCTAACGTCCTCACTGAGTTAAGCAATCTATTAGTTAGGGAGAATTTGGCTGTAGGTCATAGAATGCCTGGAAAACAGTGGCTTAAGCTAATAAGGACTTTTTTTTTTTTTTTTTTTTTTTTGAGAGGGGAGGATAAATGAGAAGTCTTGAGATAGGCAATCCAGGGGTAGTGGCTGGCCCCCCAGTGGTGGCTTCCCAGTGGTGGCCCAACAGTAGATGTATGAAGCATCCAAACTCCTGGAAACTGAATGTTACCTTATTTGGAGAAAGGATCTTTGCAGACATCAGTAAACATCTTGAGATCATCCTGTATTACTCAGGTGGACCTAAATCCAATGACAGGTGTCCTTGTAAGAATGAAACACAGGGAGATAAGTCAGACAGAAGAGGAGGCAGCAGTGTGACTACAGAGGTGGAGATGGGAAGGATGTGGCCACAAGCCCAGGGACAGCCACCAGAAACTGAAAGAAGCAAAGAACGGATTATTTCCTACAGCCCCCAAAGTGTGTGTACAGCCCTACCTGATTTCCAACTTCTAGTTTCCAGAACTGTGAAAGAATACATCTGTGTTGTTTTAAGCTGCTGAGTTTATAATTTATTACAGCAGCCCTAGGAAACTAATACACCAGCATTGGTAGAGAGAGGTTCCACCAGGAACCAAATTTCCTTCTGTCTTTCTCCTCAGCCATTCTTAGCATGAGCTTGTTGCTTCATGGCCATGAGGTGGCTATTCTATCTCTGTATGGTGTCTGTGTTCCAAGAAGCAAGAGCAAAGGGAAAGGCATGGATAATTTAGTCTGCCTCTATGTTAAGGAGCTTTCCTGGAAGCCTCACCTAATAATTTTCTAGTATCTCTCATTTGCCTGACCTGTGTCAAACAGCCACTCCGTCTGCAAGAGAGGCTGGGAAAAATCTCCTCCCTCTTTCTTTTTTAATGTTAGGTATCTTGTCATATCATACAAAATTGGATTAGTAAAAGGGAGGATGGATACTGGATAGGCAACCAGAAAACTCTGCCAAGGCAAGTATGCCCAACAAACGCCAGTGTCCCAGCAAAGTGGTTCTTCTTTAGAACTTGGACTGGCTGAGACTGGTTAGTCTGAGTTGCTTGAGAACTCTACATGAGGGGCAGAGATTCCTTCTTGACCTATCCTTGGTGATGAATACTTTATATCTTTATTTTATTTTATTTTATTTTTAAATTTTTTTTTTCAACGTTTATTTATTTTTGGGACAGAGAGAGACAAAGCATGAACGGGGGAGGGGCAGAGAGAGAGGGAGACACAGAATCGGAAACAGGCTCCAGGCTCTGAGCCATCAGCCCAGAGCCTGACGCGGGGCTCGAACTCACGGACCGCGAGATCGTGACCTGGCTGAAGTCGGACGCTTAACTGACTGCGCCACCCAGGCGCCCCGGTATATCTTAATGACATCAACCTAAGATAAAGGAACTTCTGGGACCTGTTTACCTTATTTTGTCCTTAAAAGGAATTTCCTTTTGACCAAAAAAAATGGCAAATTTCTTGCCTCTGGCCCACAAGTTTTTGCAAACTTGGATATCTAGAATTTTTAATGAAGGTATCTCCTTTTGGCAGTGTGTTTCTCAATGCCACGATTTTTCTAATTATTATTAATATATATTTTTTTCAATTAGAAGGTAATGCAGTTGGCATAGCATTCACCTAGTAGGGCTGATGTGATTGAAAGCAGTAAGGTAGTCTTTTTTCCTCAGCTGCAGAGGTTTAGAAAGACTGAATATGGCTAAGGAACTTGTGATTTTTTCAAATGAAAGTTTGACTTTTCTTGGCCAGCCTTTGGTAAATAAACAGTCAGGTTCCCAAAAGGGCCATTGCAGTGGTGGTGTAAGCTCTGGACCCATCATCACTGGACTGTAAGCAAAGCTGCCCGATCAGTGCCCTGCGATAGGCAATGGCTGCTGATGGCTCCTCTCTGCCTCCATTTCCTGGTTTGACAGCCATATTACTTTGTGGCAGAACATACTTATATGAAACAGGATTCCCTGGGCCAAACTCTTACATTTGTTGGTTCTCAATGGGGAGATATTTGGCAATGTCTGAAGACATTTTTAGTTGTCATAACTGTTGGGGAGGGATTTGGAGGGGGTGCTACTGAAATCTAGAAGATAGAAATCAGGGATGCTGCTACACATCTTACAATGCACAGAACAGCCCCTATGACAAGAATTATCCAACCCTAGATGTCAGTAGGACTGAATTGGAGAAACCCTGGCATACATAAACAATAACTTTTCAGGGTAAAAATTAAAAAACCTTAAGTTAAAATGAAAACAACCTTTTCCTAATGTCCTTTCACTTCTTCATGAAAACCAGATGCAAGTGAGACCCAGGTTGGTTGCTAGCTATGGATGGAATTATTATTATTATTTTAAAGTTTATTTATTTATTTTAAGAGAGAAGGACAGACAGTGTGTGAGTGAGAGGGGGAGGGGCAGAGAGAGGGAGAGAAAGAATCCCAACCAGGCTCTGCGCTGTCAGTGCAGAGCTCAATGTGGGGCTTGAACTCAGGAACCGAGGTTTGAGACCATGACCTGAGTTGAGATCAAGAGTCAGATGCTTAACCAACTGAGCCACACAGGAACCCCCGGAATTATCACTATTGGTTATTATTATTATTATTATTATTATTATTATTATTATTATTATGAGAAAAATTCTATTTCTAGGTATGACAACAAAAATTTCCAAAAATATTTTCACAGTGTTATCTTGTTTAACTTTTGTGAAAATTTTAAATGGAGAACATTTGAAGTTGCCATGACTTTCTGCATTAGTCATTCTGACAGCACTTCCAGCCTGTAGAGACCAGCCTGTAAGGATTTTCTGATAAGTCCCAGACCATCTCCTAACCTTCAGGAGGGGGTGATTTGCTTCCTATTGAGTACAAATGGAATAAAGGGTTTTGAGCCAGGTAGTTGCTAATCATTGTGAATGCATCAGCACGTATTGGTCAAAGGGGTGAAGGCTGTTGCACAATGTAACCAGTTTTGAGAGAAAACTTGTGTAAATCAATGGACTGATGCTGTTAGTCTATATTGTGTGATTTTTCCTTTCCATTTGCTGGTCTCTTCAGTTTATGTCCAAGTGAGGATCCGTTAAGTAGATTAACAGATAGCATCACTGTTTGCAACATTACAAACAAACGTGAGATGGCTTCATCTTTTAAGCTTCAGTTAATTTACAATAAAAGTTGTATTACAATAAATTGCGTAGAAATTAAGAGCATCAAATAATGTTCCTTGACAGTTTTCAACTTTTGTTTCATCATCTACTACTCCTACTTTTGCCCATAGTCCTCCAGGATTAGTAGACAGACAGACAACTCAATAAGATGCTTAATAATAGTTATGCCCATTTGGGTGATCTAAGAGAAAAAGTTGGTAAAAACATCTATGGAGAATCTAGTCCCTTTCTGTCTGGAAGGATTAACCACATGAAACAACCCTTATGAATCATGTTTATCCCTCTCACAGGCACTATTTGTATCTGAGCTTTGCGCAAGCCCAAATTCAAAAGATAAGTTCCCTTTCCTGAGTATTGTTATTTACATAACTCTCTGGACCTTGGAGTTTAAGGTTATAAAAGCCAAAACGTAAATGTCCTTCTTAAGCTTTTTAAAATTGTGGGTGATCTTTGCCTACACTAGAGCATTAGCATTATGGGAAGAGAGGTCTATTAAATGTCTGCTTTTTCCAGTAAAATATAACTGAGATTGGCTAACTGCTTGATGATTAAGACTGAATTCTCTCTGGGCAGACAAGTCTGTTCAAATCTCTGACCCATGGTCAAGAAATGCAAATATATGTGGGCTTGTGTGGAAAACTGTTCCTTTACCAATGGAGAAATATGTGGAATTGATTTTGTTTTCTAGTGTTTAATTGGATGCATCTTTTCTATTTCTTCTCCCCCTTTTTTCCTTCCTGTTTTGTTTCCTACCATTTCTTTTAACCTATTGACCCAATGTGGAGTGAATTCCTCGTTTTGAAGGGGGACTTGCTCAGCCAATTTGGATGCTGAGATGAAAACAGTTAGGCTTTGGAGGCCTTTGGTTTGATAGGAACCCACCCTTCCTTCCTTCCTTCCTTCCTTCCTTCCTTCCTTCCTTCCTTCCTTCCTTCCTTCCTTCTCTTTCTTTTCTTTCTTTCCATCCATGTTAGTTAGCATATAGTGAATTAATGATTTCAGGAGTAGAATCCAGTGATTCATCCCCTACATATAACACCCAGTGCTCATCCCAGCAAGTGTCCTTTTTAATGCCCCTTGCCTATTTAGCCATTCCCCCCCCCCACAACCCCTCCAGCAACCCTCAGTTTGTTCTATTTAAGAGTCTCTTCTGTTTTGTCCCCCTCCCTATTTTTATATTATTTTTGCTTCTCTTCTCTTATGTTCATCTGTTTTGTATCTTAAATTCCACATGTGAGTGAAGTCAGATAATATTTGTCTTTCTCTGACTAATTTCGCTTAGCATAATACCTTCTATTTCCATCCATCTACCTGCAAATGGCAAGATTTCATTCTTTTTGATTGCTGAGTAATATGCCATTGTGTGTGTGTGTGTATACACACACACACACATATATATATATATATATATATATATATATATATATATATGTATATATATATATACACACACCACATTTTCTTTATTCATCTGTCAGTGGATATTTGGGCTTTTTCCATACTTTGGCTATTGTCGATAGTGCTGGTATAAACATTGGGGTGCATGTGCCTCTTTGAAATAGCACACCCATATCCCTTGGATAAATACCTAGTAGTGTAATTGCTGAGTCATATGGTAGTCTATTTTCAATTTTTTGTGGAAACTCCATACTGTTTTCCAGAGTGGCTGCACCAGTTTGCATCCCCACAAGCAGTGCAAAAGGGTTCTTCTTTCTCTGCATCCTCTCCAATATCTGTCATTGCCGGAGTTGTTAATTTTAGCCATTCTGACAGGTGTGAGGTGGTATCTCATTGTGGTTTTAATTTGTATTTCCCTGATGATGAATGATGTTGGGCATTTTTTCAAGTGTCTGTTAGCCATCTGGATGTCTTCTTTGGAAAAGTGTCTATTCATGTCTTTTGCCCATTTCTTCACTGGATTGTTCTTTGGATGTTGAGTTTGATAAGTTCTTTATAGATTTTGGATACTAACCCTTTCTCTGATATGTCATTTGCAAATATCTTCTCCCATTCCGTTGGTTGCCTTTTAGGTTTGCTGATTGTTTCCTTCACTGTGCAGAAGCTTTTTCATGAGGTCCCAATAGTTCATTTTTGCTTTTGTTTCCCTTACCTCCAGAGATATGCTGAGTAAGAAGTTGCTGCGGCCAAGGTCAAAGAGGTTGTTGCCTGGATAGGAAAGCTTTCTTAAAGCCCATAGTACTTTATGTCTTTGGGTTATCTTAGAAATTCCCACCTAGAACTTTTGTTATTTTTCAAATATCTCAGTTATTTGAAAACACATGAAACAGTTTGTGCTGACTTAGGACATTTCTTCTTTAATTAACTACAAGAGGCCTGCCTCTTAATCACTAATATTTCAATAAAGAGAGATCTCCACAATTTGCACAAGTAGAACCATGTAATTTAGGCAAATCACTTTAACTCTGTAGGTCTGTTTCTTTATCTATAACATGAAAGATTAGAGTCACTAAGTGACCTCTAATGTTTATTTAAGGTCTAAAATTATATGATTCTATGATTTTCCCCCCCACATGCGTATTTATGTCTTTTGTTTAATTGGAGTCAAAAGTCTGTAGCACACATCAGAAATAAGTAAGATCTGGTTTATAGACTTGGGATAATATCCTAGCTCCCCACCTCTTATTTGAATTTGAACTACTTATGTATTTCTCTGAGGTGGCTTCTTTTATCTGTGAAATATTACCAGTCTCACAAGATTTTCATGGGAATGAAAGATAATTTTAAAGAGATAATTTTCAGGTCATTGAAATCGTGCCTTGTACTTAGTAGATGTTCAATAAATATTAGTTCTCTGATCTTTTAGAGTCTTCTCATGAAACTCTTAAATGCCAATTTCTTCCCAGTTTGTGAATTATTCCTCATCAAAAGACATTGGCATGGCTGCCCTTCTTTATTGAGGAAAGGCTAATCAGGTCATGATCTCATGGTTTGTGAGTTTGAGCTCCACGTTGGGCTCCATGCTGATAGCATGGAGCCTGCTTGGGAATCTCTCTCTTCCCCTCTCTCTTTGCCCCTCCCCTGCTCTCTCTCTCTTTCAAAATAAATAAACAAACTTTAAAAAAAAATAAGAGAAGGCCAAGTGGGACAAGGTGAAATCAAGCTCAAGGATTCTGTCTCTTGCTGTAGACACAACTTCCTAATTTTTGTCATTAAAAACTCTTGGCAACAAAAAGCAACTTGGGATTTAACAGGAAAAAGCTGTCAGCCAGATTGATGCCTGTCAGAGGCTCCATGTCAATAAACATTTACAAGACATGAAGCTCGATAAATGTGACTTAATTCCAACAAATGAGGGGCAATGGCAGCTTTGTGTCGGGTGTTAAGATCTTTCAAGGTTATTATTCTTTTTCAAGGTTATTTTTCCATTCTGCAGCAATTTCTCCCCAGTACATAAGTAATTGAAGCTGAGTGCCTATGAAGTTCATAGATAGCAACACTGACTAATTTTAACTAAGGAAAGAGATGTCCTTCTAAAATGAGATAGACTTCCTTCTGCACCTAAGGCCAAAAGATCCTTGCCTTCTTTGCTGAAAACGAACCTGCCATTCTTCATGCTGCTCAAACACAGCTAAGATTTATTTTGGCCAAAGAAAACTTTATTTGTTCAGACTTTGTTATGCTGATGGATTCATAGGAGTCTGGAAGTGAAAGAGGACTCAGAAATGATTGTCTGAATTCTCCTCTTTCCCCCGACTTGAAACCGAATGAGGTGGGCACAACTGGGATGTTAATGTAGCAAACTAGGGCCCAAACTAGAGAGTGGTTCAAGGGTGAGCCAAAGTCATTATCCTTTTATTTTTGGGACAGAGAGAGACAGAGCATGAACGGGGGAGGGGCAGAGAGAGAGGGAGACACAGAATCGGAAACAGGCTCCAGGCTCCGAGCCATCAGCCCAGAGCCTGACGCGGGGCTCGAACTCACGGACCGCGAGATCATGACCTGGCTGAAGTCGGACGCTTAACTGACTGCGCCACCCAGGCGCCCCCAAAATCATTATCCTTTTAGGAGAGTCAAGAGCACAACCAACCACCAAATCAATGGAGCAGCAGGGACACAGGAGAAGGAGTCAAGAGAGGGGAACTGAGCTAGAAGAAAACAAGGAGGGTCCTTGCTTAAAAGAGTGGGTATATGGATGCCTTATATTTTGCAGGTACCTAGGATACAGGAGGGTCAGCCTGGCTTGAAAATCCAGGCAGACAATAAAGTCCAAACTCATCATTTCTTAGAAGAGGAGATTACTGCACTGAGAAGCTAAGAGATAATGCTAATATCTTTGTGGTGGCACAAGGGACTAGCTCTGGGGCCTCCAGATTTCTTTTTTATCTTTCTTCCCATGGCTCATTTTTTCTTTGTTGTTTCATTAATGGGCCTCCATTTACATTTGAAACATTCTTATTATAGTGATTCTCTGTTTATTGTTCAAGGGGAGTATGGGATGGTATCTGTTAAGGGTAGCTTATCTCTTATTACAAGACAATAGTACCGCACTGAATGGAAAGCTCAAGGGAAATGTAAGGAATTATTTTTATTGTTAGTGGGTTGTTGTTGCTATTATCATTTAGTCAAGGGCATAAAGGGATCTTCTGGGATGAAGAGGCTGTCATAGATAACCTTCTCTGGGGGGTGTTGTTCCTAGCATATTTAGGTCCTCATTTGAGGGTGAGGGTGAGTCCACCAATAGAACTGTCAGATATCAACAGATGCCCAGAGAAAGATATCTTGGGGCACAGGGGGCTTTGTGGGGCTTAGTGAAAGGAGCCTACTGGCTCATAACATCCAAGGCTGCTCCACCAGTGTAAGAATAATAATAAGACAGTGGACTGATGGTGCCCTACTATGTGTCATGGTGGCTTCTGGAAAGCAAAGACCATGGTGTACCTAGCTTGGCATACCCAGAGCCCATGTTGGTAACCTGCCACCTAGGAATGAATGGTGCTGTATTTCCCCTTTTTACTGGTAGAAGTTAGTGATGATCTTACCTATTGTGCCAGCATAACCACTCCATAGCAATTAACTAATTAATTCAACAAATAATTATTGAATAACTTCCACATACCAGGCACAGTTATGACTTGTTTTGCCTCTTAAAAACTACACCTGCCTCCACAGGTCCCATAGATTTTGCATGGATGAGCCCATTCCTAAATCATCTTGCTTAAAAGGCCCCTGAGCCCTGGATTACATGGACTAAAGTCACTATATGGTGTTTGCCCGATTTTATGATTTAAAAATTTATTGTTTGACTGTTGAGTTCTGAATTTTATTGGCTATTTATAATGATTTATGTTCTACTCATTAAAAGTTGTTTCATAAGCATGATAAGTCTGGATTAAGTATCCGTTTTAAAAGTTCCTAGCATTGGCTGCAAATCCAAAACTTAACAAGTTCAAGGTTTATTTTGAAATCACAGCAGTGAAATTGTATGGTCTTCAGTGTCCATGAGGGAACAGACTTTCCCCTGCATTCTGAACCACAATTTATTATTGTTTAAATCAATGCATGACTCTTTGCATACCAGCCTGTACTGTGGGTCATACAGATTTAACCTCAGAACAAAATCACTTTGTTCAATAAAAAACAGGGCCCCTCCAGTCCTCTGGACCTTTCTTCATGTATTCCATAAGAAAAAAAGTTTATTTGACTGCATGATAACCTCAAGCATAATTCCTCATAGATACGAACCTGACAAACATCTTACACCCCCCCACTCCCCCTCCCCCCACTACAGAAGGGAATTTAATGCCAGCTTCAGCGTTAACTCCTGAAAGGCAGGTAGACAGTACTCTAAAAAACAAGAGCCTAGGAGAGTGAACACGCTTTTTTTAAAAAATTTTTTAAAACTTTTATTCAGTTTTGAGAGACAGAGAGAGACAGAGCATGAATAGGGGAAGAAGGGCAGAGAGAAAGGGAGACGCAGAATCTGAAGCAGGCTCCAGGCTCCGAGCTGTCAGCTCAGAGCCTGACACAGGGCTCAAACTCAGGAACAGTGAGATCATGACCTGAGCCGAAGTCGGACGCTAAACTGACTGAGCCAGCCAGGCACCCCATGAACACACATTCTTCATAAAGTAGTAATAATGTAAAAATTCTCATGTTTGCACATAGTTCTTTTATATACATTCTCAATTTTATCCTTTCAATAGTTACAAGTCTTTCATGATATTACACTTCTAAAATTTTCTAGATTATGGAAAACACTTCAGTTTTAATTCCCCTAAAAGCAAGGTGGTTAGTAGGTGAGTAGGGTTTTAAAGGTTTCTGACATGTCTGCAGTTTACCTTCACTTTGAAGAAGACATTTGTTTAAAAGTTCCCCATTTTGGTATCATCTTGGAGATGGAGGTGCTGCTGCTTTCTTTTCTTAAAGTTTATTTACTGAGAGAGAGAGAGAGAGAGAGAGAGAGAGAGAGAGAGAGAGAGAGAGCAAGCCGGGGCGGGGGGTGGGTAGAGAGAGAGGGAGAGAGAATCCTAAGCAGAGTCCACGCTGTCCGCACAGAGCCTGATGTGGGGCTCGATCCCACAAAGCTGGAGATCGTGACCCGAGCTGAAATTAAGAGTTGGACGCTCAACTGACTGAGCCACCCAGAGCCCTGGAGATGTTGCTTCTTAAGGGGACACTACATGCATTTGATTCTACACTGGTATAGTATTTGTCATCTTGCTTCATTAAGGGTACCTAAGATACTTAGGTGTGATGGAAAAACACTTCGATGTGTTTCTCCTTTACTCTCACACCACTACCACACTTAGGACACTTCTGATATCAGATGTGGGGTTTTTCCCCACACCAGGCAATTCTCTGTGATACCAGCTGGGTGTCCTACAATTCAGTTCTGACACTAACTAGGGTTAATGCAGACCCCACAGGTTAAGAACTCACTCAGTCACACAAGACTGCCCCCCACTTAAGATATCATGGACAAGTAGTAGTTCTCCAGATTACCACAACTTCTGTCCAACTTGGCTATAGATCAAAGGTTCCCATGACCCACTCTGTGGATTCATTCATTTCCTATAACAGCTCACAAAATTCAGGAAAATATTTGCTTATGTTTCCCAGTTTATTGTATAATAAAGGATATCATAAAGGATACAGATGAACAGCCAGATGAAAGATACGTGGGGGAAGTCTGGAGGGGTCCTGAGCACAGGAGCTTCTGTCCCCATGGAGTTGGGGTGCACCACCTTCAGGTCCATGGGTGTGTTCACCAGACTGGAAGCTCTCTGAATCCCGTACTTCTGGGATTTTTATGGAAACTTCATCACATAAGCATAATTGATCATTAACTTAATTTCCGGCCCTTCTCCCCTCTTTGGAGAAGAGGGGGTGAGGCTGAAAATTCTAACATTCTAATCATAGTTTGGTCTTTCTTGTTACCAACCCCCATCCAGGAGCCCACCAAGATTCACCTCATTAGAACAAAAGACATTCCTATCACCCAGGAAATTCCAAAGGATTTAGGAGCTCTGTGTCAGGAATCAGGGTCAAAGACCAAATATTAGAACAAAAGATGCTCCTAGTGCTCTTATCATGTAGGAAATTACAAGGGTTTTGGGAGGTCCATGTCAGGAACTGGGGGTGGAGACCAATATATATTTTCTGTTATTTCATATAGAAGAGATGATGTTACTCAAACTACTTAGACTTTGTAGCTTGGAAGCTCCAGGGTTCTATATGTCTGCTGTTTTGGGTCTAGTAACCTCTGTGTCTGAGAAGCCAAGGAGAAGAATAGGGTTTTATAGAATTTTGATAAAGGCACAGCTTGCTCCCAACCCCTCCACCTCGGGCATAGATTATCAGTGCCTCCAGGCCCTTCAGGTCTGGTATCTTTGGTACTGTTTGTTGTTATTCCTATCATCCAGGGTCTGTGTGTAACAGGCACTCAGTGTTCTGTTTGTTCAATACATCCTTATTGTCTGAACATAGCATCCCCTTCCCCTACTAAATTTTTTTGAGAACTTCTCTTCCTCTTCCTCTCATCATGTGCCTCCAGTGTAGCTGCCATGATGTTTTGTGTATTTGAAGTATGGCCCAATGGCCATAGCTAATTAGTCCAGAGTTGGCATTGACTGAGTCTGGGCCAATCAGAGTCCTTCCCTGGGAACTTTTCAAATTAGATGAAGAGTAGTGTCAGTTCCTCTATGGAGGTCCCAGAGGTGGGTTGTAAAGTTCAGGAGAGCTCTTGGGGTCTTTGTTTCCTAGCAGAAATGGTGCTGCTATGTAGACAGAAGCAGAAATGAGAAGGGACCAAGATTTGTGTTTCTGGTTCCGACCGAGTGCTCCTAAGCAAAGCTGGATCCTTGCCTCTCTCTCACTTTGGTACTTCAACTCTTCCTTGAACTTTGTGAACTAACACATTCCTGCCTTCAATTCTGCTAGTTCACATTGGATTTCTGTCACTTGCAACCACAAGAGTCCTAACAACCCCAAGCCCCTCCCTCCAGCAACTATCTAATTTGATTAAAGAATCAGTTACTCATGGTTTAGAGGAAGCATAGGTGAGTTCCCTTCCCACTAGACTCTGGAGAAACTTCCCTGTTTTGTTATCTTATCAATTATTGATAGTAAGGTGGGACTTGGGGGCTTGGCAGAGGGTGAAGAGTCCTGGCAATATGCCTCAAATCACACAGAGGTAGCTTAATAGGGCTCTGCCATTGCATTAACTCCTGCTGCTCTTGGAATAACAGGGCTGTTGACTTGGCATACTTTGCTGACCAAAGTATTAAGGAAACATGAACCTGAAAGAGTCTGATTGTAGTTTTTCTAAACTGTGGGCAGTTTTTCTAAACTGTATTGTTTATACCAATACAATATCTTCATAATATCTGGATCGGACTTTAAGGAATTCTAGCTGTTGAATCTGATGGCTTTCTCAAACTTGCTTATCTTTTCTCTATCTAAATGTTGTAACTTTTCAGGTTGACCTAACTTTCTGGAGCAAAAATATCAATACCTCAAATGAAAGAAAGCCTTGGAAGTAGTGAATTGGGTAGAGAAGAGAGAAAATGTAGACCTTGAAAAAGACAGATAGAGAAGGAATACAACAAAGGAGGTGGGAAAATGAGTTAAGGAGTCATAGGGCAAACATCATGAAACAGGAAATAGGGTAGAAAGATCAGTGAAACCAAAAAGAAACTAAATAGGGAGCTTGAATCCTCTTCATCTATTTTGGAAGAAATGGAGAGTTTCTCATGCTTCCAGAAGAGAAAAAAATCAAAAGTAACAGCAAAGTTCCAACCCACGGTTTCCTGTCCAGCTGGAGTGAGTTTTAGCTAAGAAATGAATGCCAGCAGTAATACTTAGTAGTATTTCCCACTCACTTGCCATCCAGGTTGGTCTTGACTTGGCTTTGGGCAGGATATTCTGAGCCAAAATAAGTTCTGCCCAATTTGGGATGGGTCCAATTGCACCTGGTTTCTTTGGTTCAAAAAGATGCTGTCCGGAACAGTCAGATATCCTGAATGCCATTCCCTAGCCTCTCTTGATGGCAATGACTTGAACCCAGGAACTCATGTAGTACCCTGTAAGCTTCCTCCTTGACTTAAAAATTGGGGCATGCATCTGCTCATCTCTCTGGAAATACAGCTCCTAGTTTAGGTCCTGGAGTGAGTGAAATAAGCAGTATCTCTGGAAGATGATGTATCTGTCTTGTAGCGTCATTTTCCTCCTTTATTTTCCTAGTGTTGGTTACATGAGCTATTTTCTTATATTTTCATTAACTAATGCCTTCACTGGCTTATAAAGCACAAAGAATCAGCTGATTCATCTAGAAAACAGCTTCATGCTCCATACACACTGTGGATTCAGCATAAGTGCAATTTAATCCTATCACCGCTCAGACAAAGTCAGTCTTTCAGTTCTTTCTTAAAGGCTGAGCAAGAACAATATGAGTGTGTTTCCGAATAGCCTGGAACAAGAATGTTACAAGTCATGGAATATACAAAACCTTTGCCAGCCAATATGTTTGATAGATGATAAATGTGTTTGTAAAATAAATCCACACTTGGGCAGGCACCCATTATCAACAGCTGCAAAGCTTAAAGAGGATATCCTGCAGGGATATCTTTCACAAACACAAACATATGTAAATAAATATCAGGGTTGTTTCAGACGGACTTTGTCATTACTAAAAATTCACTTTTCAGAGATAAAATGTCACCATGAGAATTTCACTGCTTCAAGAATGATCTTAGCTCTGTTATTTATGGACTAGGAAGGATGATAAGGACTTTTCCTCAATATGCTACTTTATGGAGCTGGAAATCCAGTGGAGTCAAGATGGTCGAGAGGAGTTGTTTGTTTTGTGTTGTGATAGAATAGCATGAGGATCCCAACTGCTAAAACAGCTGCATCATAAATAACCCACACAGAACAGATGCACTGTGGGTGGGTATGTGGGTGGGTTGGAGGTGCTGCGGGACAAATTTGTGAATGAAATGGTTAGTCACATAAAACCCTCTCTAAATATTGAAAGTAGCTAAAATCACGGACATATATTTTTATTGAAGACCTGAATGGGAATGTTAGAGCCATAGCTTAATGATGATGTCGTGGCTGGTCCTCATGGATTCGGTATTTTAGTGAAACTGCATTCCATTTTATGCACTCCTCCAGCCAGAAACTTAAGCAGAAAACTTCTTTCTTCTGCATCTCCAACATCCAATCAGTCAGCAAACCCATCAGACTTAGATATGTATTAAGTCCCTCCCCACTTTTTCTTTTTCAGTTTTATTGAGATATAATTGACATGTAATACTGTATTAGTTTAAGATGTACAATGTAATAGTTTGATATATGTGTCTGTTGTGAAATGATCATCGCAGTAAGTTAACTTTCATCACTCACACAAATGTACTCTTTTTCTCTTATGATGAGAAATTTTAAAATCTACTCTCTGAGCAACTTTCAAGTATACATTGCATGATTGTTAACTATAGTCACCATGCTGTGCATTAGATCTCCAAAATGTATTTATCTTATATCTGCAAGTCTGTACCTTTTGACTACCTTCACCCATTCCCTTCACTCTCCACCCCCCACCTCTAGAAACCACTAATCTGTTCTATTTCTAGGAGTTCAGTTTTTTTCTATATTCTACATATGAGTGAGATTACGCAGTATTTATCTTTGTCTGACTTATTATCCTTAATAATAATGCCCTCAGAGTCCATCTTTGTTGTTAAAAATGGCAAAAATTTCTTTCTTTCTTTTTTTTTTTTGTTAGCTTCACCTCTTAATCTCCATGAAAATGACTTTGGTTCGGATTATATGAGATATTTTTGACTGTGATTCCATTACATTCTCATAACCCTTGTCCCGTCCAGCCAACACACCAAACATCCTGCTCAAGAGCTCACATGCTGGGTTAATGTATCTATTTCAGTGCTCTCATTTATTCATGAAGGATAAAAATCTAAATTATCCTGGGTATGGCATAAAAATCCCAACACGATTAGCCTACTTTATAGGCTCAAATATCACCAACTTCCACAGGTACATTTATACAGAACTTACTTGAATTTCCCAGAAAAGATCATGACACTTTGCCTGCCCACTGCATTTGTGCACGGTGTTCTCCTAGCTTTGGATGGCCTACTACTACTCTCATCCCAGCATTCTTTGGCCTGTCAAACTCCTACTGATACTCACAACTTAGAGTTTCTTCCAGTTTCCTCTACGAAGCATTTCTTGCTCATCCCTGAAGAGTTGGGGAAGCATAATGAATGCATATTAACTTTGTCATTCATCACCTGCACACCCGTCTTGGGGACACAAATTTACTTTAATGGTACCCCTTTCTAATTTCAGTCTATGTGCTTTGTGTGAGGCTGACTTTATCCCTGGGCCTGAGCTGGTAGAACACGTGACTTCGGCAGAGCCAATCTGTGTAGTCCATTCCCTTGGCCACAGCCATTGTTTAGGTTTGAGCACATGATCAAAAGTGGGTCAATCAAAGTCAAATGAAATTCACTTGTGACACTGATGCTTGAGCTACTGGGGGGAAGGGGATTTTCTTTTCATTGAATTAGGGTTGTGATGCTATGAGCAAGTAGTTTAGGAACCATCCTGTGGAGTCAAATTTTAGAGCCTATCCAAAGTAAGAAGAACAGGAAATAGGGGCCCAGAAACATTGTGACTGAACCAAGCTTCTCCAGTAGGCAAGATCCAACATGGACCCTTTTGTGAGCCCATAAAATATCCCTTTTCTCTTCTTTTCCTTAAGCCAGTTGGGGATGGTTTTTCTGTCATATATAACTCAACCCCATTTAATATCTCAGTTATTTCTCTCTGCTCCGTAACACCTTTTATATCCTTATATTTTGCCCTTGCCCCACTTGAAGAAGAACAGATAAAAACTGGAGAAGGCAAAAATAGAAGCAAGTAGGGCAAGGAGAGAGATAGTTTCCATACTAAATGAGAGAAGATGGAATTATGTCTGAGTCTTTGTTTCTATTCAAATACAAAGTAAAGGATGGAGTGAGCTGGGAAGGGAAGGAACATGGAGGTTTCTACCCCAACCACTCACAATAGGGAGGACTAAGGAAGAAAGAATATGGAGGTGGGAGTCTGATAAACCTAGACTTGACCTGCCTCAGTCATAGTTCCCATGGAAATTATTCATGAGCATAGGCATTTTCACAACTTTCACAAGGAGAGTCTTTGACTTTTTTAGAATTTAGGTAAATCAAGGCAATATAGTTTCCTAAGTGGCAACATGGAGACTACATGTTAATTTAATAGGTCAGATTAAGAATGACAGCCTAATGAGCATGATGATGCTCAACAGGGCCCTGTTGGCCCTCTTCCAACAGTGGATTTTCTCCAGATGCCCCTAGGAGCTCTGTTTAGTAGTCTTACTATGTCTTGGATTAAGATGGATTCTTTTATTGGGGAATTATGAGTTTGGATATATCCTCAACAGATTATTTGGTGGATGCTAGAATAGCACATGCAGAGGAAGTAAGTTATTTCAAAATTCCCTTGGATTAAAGAAGAGACCAACCACTGTTAGATGTCACTGCTAAACTAGTGTTCCTTATTCTGGAAGGAAGAGGTACTATAGTTAATAGCAGAGTCCCTAGTTAGCTGGTTAACCCTGCCTGCACATGGACTCTAGAAACACTTTTAATTATTTCAAATCCAAGTGCTATATTATATTTCCTTCCGAGTCGTTAGGGTGGTGGAAGTTGGAAAATTCAACTTGTCCTTGAACTTTGCCTCTGGGACTTTAGTCTTAAATGCTTGGGACACATTATGTAGTCAACCACATGGATAAGTAAGACTCTGTTTTGTCCCCTTTCCCTTGTAGTCTCTCTGCCTCTTTCCTTGCCTTGCTTGGCTCCTTTATTTTTCCGTTCTTCTGACCTCCTTCCTGTCTAACTTTGTGTCTAGTTTCAGGGGAGAGTTGTCTGTTATTTTTTGCTTTCCTGGGAGAGGGAGCAGGAGTGAGGTGGGGGCTTTGGGTTCTAAATGCAGAAGAGGATAAGAAGATTACCTTAGGATGGAGAATTTAAATAATTGAGTTGCAAATATTAGTTTTCTGCTAGCACTTCCTGTTGTTATATTAAACGAGTTTCTTTCTCCTACTTAGCCTTGGATTACCTTACAGCAACACTTTATTCTTGGTAGGTACCAGGGTCCAAAATCAGGCATGGGTAAAGATTTGTTACATGAGAAAAGTAACTGTTCAGAGAGGAGGATTACCATACCCTTGAGATCTAGGTCAGGAGAAACTGAGATATTCTTTTAGACTTTTACTTGCTCTGTTTCATGGCTTTTGGATTAAAATGCCTGAACTGAGAAATCAGGTTTTGGCTGGCTTATATTTTCTTGGCTTCCACTAGGAAAGAGAGTCATGGTCTTGACAGGGATAGCAATATTTTCTTGATTTTCTACCATTTCAAAACAGATGGAGCCCTTGCTCTACTAGATTTTTCGTTTTGCTAAGCAGTTGGTATGTGGAAGTTAAATGGGACTCTACTTACATTCATTATATTTGTCCCACTGTGTTTTAATGATTTGTTTACTTATTTATCTCTTCCCATTAGACTGTAGGCCCCTGGAAGTCTGCCTTTTCATCTTTTTTTTTTTTAATTTTTTTTTTCAACGTTTATTTGTTTTTGGGACAGAGAGAGAGACAGAGCATGAACGGGGGAGGGGCAGAGAGAGAGGGAGACACAGAATCAGAAACAGACTCCAGGCTCTGAGCCATCAGCCCAGAGCCTGACGCGGGGCTCGAACTCACGGACCGCGAGATGGTGACCTGGCTGAAGTCGGACGCTTAACCGACTGCGCCACCCAGGCGCCCCTGCCTTTTCATCTTTAAGACTCCATTGCCCAGCACAATGGCTGGTGCATGATTGGTGCTTGTATCTATTGAATGCAAGAGTAATATAACCACATGGTAGAGAACATCAGGAATGTTTATTTGAAAATTTCAGAATGGATTTGAACAAATCTTCTTACTTTTCTCATGTGTGGAACATCTATTAACAAAACTTTGTTTTTAAGGAAGCAATTAAAAGTAAAGAGGTTGAATAAGCTGAAAAAATAGGTCACTGTTGACAGTGTTTCTCAAGATGTGACCTGCAGACCACCAGATTCTCCTGAAAACATGTTTGTGGTCCACATAGTGGTTTTTTCCTCTCTCATTCTATCTGTGTCCCCTACCCCCCAAAATCCTTTTACAATTTATTAAGTTTGATTTATTTTTGCTTCAAATCAAGGAAATCATGTAGATTTTTTAGTTATTATTTTTTGAGGAAGAAATTGAGGCCATGGAAATGTGGTTAATGTCTTAATGCCCAATGAATCCTTAGACTCAGACCTTCAGGCCTTACTCTGTTTTTTGTATTTTTTTTAATTTTAAGTTTTCATTTAAATTCCAGTTAATCAACCTATAGTATAATATTAGTTTCAGGGGTAGAATTTAGTGATTTATCACTTACATATAACACCTAGTGCTCATCAGCACAAGGGCCCTCCTAAATACCCATCACCCATTTAACCCATCCCCCCACCCACCAGGCCTTATTGTTTTTACTACCTTCCCACCCTGATTTTAAACATACTGTTTGAGATTGGGCTGAGTGCCCTCACCTGGTCCACTTTATAGCAGATGGAAGAAAGGGCAGTGAGAATGATGTGGAGATACATAACTTTGTTTTCTGAAAAATAATGTAATTCAAGGATTTTTTAAATCTTTGAATTTTATTAATATGATCACTACAAACACCCATCTGGATAAATGAATATATTGCAAATACAAAATGGCTTATCCTCAGATATGTCAGCTGTTTGTAAATTTTACCCAGAAAATTAAAAAAAGGAGAATATGTATATTTTATGTATTTTTCTTTAAAAACACATTATTGGGGCGCCTGTGTGGCTTGGTCGGTTAGGCGTCCGACTTCGGCTCAGGTCATGATCTCACGGGCGGTGAGTTCGAGCCCCGCGTCAGGCTCTGTGGTGACAGCTCAGAGCCTGGAGCCTGTTTGCGATTCTGTGTCTCCCTCTCTCTCTGCCCCTCCCCTGTTCATGCTCTGTCTCTCTCTGTCTCAAAAATAAATAAACGTTTAAAAAAAATTAAAAAAAAAATAAAAACACATTATTTGTTTCCTTTTTAGTCTCTTCTTAGTGGGCAGTAGAATTATTTTGCTTGGCAAATTATGGAATAATTGCTTAGCAAGTTCACAAAAGAACTCAAAGTAGAAAATGATTAATTCCTAGGCATATAAACTTTGCTCTAAGTCACAGTGCAGTTGAGTCTGATATTTTGTAAGCATTATCAACGACCAAAATGTGTCCCATTGGTTTCATAGTTGCTAAAAATGTATTAATATTGGGAGGTTTCTTTATACCCTTTTCTCGTCTCTTCCCCTCCCTTTCTTCCTCTCTTCTCCCTTCTTCTCCCTTCCCTTCTTCCCTCCTGTCCTCTTCCCTTCCCTCCCCTCCTCCCTCCCTTCCTCCCTCCCCTCCTTCCTCCCCTCTCCTTCCCCCTCTTCTATATCCTCCCTTCTCCTTCCCTCCCCTCCTTCCCTCTCCTTTCTCCTCTCCTCTTACTTTCTTCTGAAGAACACTTCATATACTAAGGATACTTATCAGGATACTTGATTGAAACAACATCTTGTCCTCACTCTCATTTGGAGACCAATTCGTGGCTCAGGTAGTTAGACTGCCTGATGCCTTTCACATTGTACTAAAACACTCATGTTTTGAGTAAGCTGAGTTTATCCCAGTCCTACATGAGAAGTATTTGGATTTCTATATTTTATATTTTCAGTGACTATCAGGGGTCAAGCATAACAGATGGGTGAAGAGTGTTTTTTGCCTGGAGACAGGATAGTGGTAGAAGGGATAAGAAATACTTCACTGGGAATAATGTTAAGGTGAAATCGGAGCTTTACATTTTCAATCAATCAACATTTAAAAAAACATTTCAATAACTTAAGAAAGTAGTGCTTAACCTCAAGGAGGTCACAGTATTACTCTCTTCTCTTGGCTTTATGTTTTCCTGGACGAGAGTGTCAAGAAAATGCATATGCCATTAACCTTCGTCTATGGGCATCTGGAGGAAAACAAAGAAATCATAAAAGTTTTCCTAGTTTTGCATGAAAAGTGCTATAATATTACAAAGTGCTGCTCTGTTTTAGTGGGAACCATGTAGTAATAGAGTCTTCACGAAGAGGTTTCTTAAAATTTTTGTAATGCATGTATGTGGATTTGAAGATGCAGATGGGATGTAAGTTATTAAACATGACAACCATGGCAATAAACATGCCACTGTTCTTCTGATAATATGCAGAACTTTGTGTGTGTGCATGTCTGTGTGGGCTTTCATTTCAAAAGATAAATATATGTTTAGAGCTTTGGTAAATGAAGTGTTTTTTTTTAAGTGTTTGCAAGTTAAGGCAAAACCTGCCCCAAACCCCCCAAACCCCAATGGCATGAAATCACTCATGTGCCCAGTGATCGAGTGGATTCAGACTCATACTGAGAGTAAAGCCTTCTTGAGATGCTCCTATGAAAAAGATTTTCCATATGACATATCTAGTTTTGTACATCTATATTTTTCATTTTATTCCTAATACATTTTCTCTTTTATATTTTTGTTTTTAGCTCCTATTTCTTGGAATAACCTTTAAAAAAAGGGTTGACTATGCATATATATAGTAAATTATAAAACTTTATATTAACTTATTATAAAATAAATATATTAAATTGATATGTTTATATTAAAATATAAAATATAAATAGTAGGGGCGCCTGGGTGGCGCAGTCGGTTAAGCGTCCGACTTCAGCCAGGTCACGATCTCGCGGTCCGGGAGTTCGAGCCCCACGTCGGGCTCTGGGCTGATGGCTCAGAGCCTGGAGCCTGTTTCTGATTCTGTGTCTCCCTCTCTCTCTGCCCCTCCCCCGTTCATGCTCTGTCTCTCTCTGTCCCAAAAATAAATAAACGTTGAAAAAAAATTTAAAAAATATAAATAGTAAACATATTCAAAATCATATATATATGATTTAAATATTTTGAACCTTCACTTTTCCTCTTTTTTTCTAGTTATTTATTTATTTATCTGATTGGTAGGGGCAGAGAGAAAGGGAGGGAGAAAATCTCAAGCAGGCTCCACACTGTCAGCACAGAGCACGATGCAGGGCTTGAACTCAACCAAGCGTGAGAACGTGACCTGAACCAAAATCAAGTCCGATGCTCAACTGACTGAGCCACCCAGGCATCCCTTCACTTTTCTTCTCCGTAAAAGTCAAGACTGATCTGAAGATTAAAGAAATCTCCTTTTCAGATTATCCAGGAATAGAATTTGGGAATTTGGGATTTTATCTTAGGAGAAGTACATTCAGAAAATATAAAAAGAAAAACAACAAAACTCCCAGCTGGAGTGAGAAATATCAAACCCTCACATTTTTGTCTGTAGCCAATTGGTGACTTTCCAGCAGAGTCTGTCTTTTGAAATCTCGTTTCCTCTCTCCAAAATTAAACCCTGGTTGTGTCTTAAAAGGAAAAGGCTCCACTGTTCTGTCCATCATGACTCTCTATAAACTTTCTTTCATGAAGGAAAAGGAGAGTATTTTTGAGAATCTTAGAATAGCCAGCAAAGTGATTTCACAGTTGAATTCACATTCTCTGCATTCTCCCCTACAGTAATTCCTTAGCCTAAAATAAATTCTGTATTGATACCTCAGTAGCATCAGAAATCTTTGAGAACAAGAAGTCTCCACTGTCTGTTATAACACAATATGATATTCATAGAGTGTTTACATGTGGCCTTGAAGTTTCATATTATTAACCATAACTGATGATCACTTTGGTTCATCAGACTTTAGAATAGTGAAATGTTTGAGGATTTTAGCTATAAAGAGTGGGCAACCGGTATAGCTGAAGACAAAGTGTAACCAATCTATCTGTATGTATCATGTACATTCTCTGGACCTGCCAATGTTCAAGGAGCTATGGGGAATTCAGCAGATGACACAACCCCTGTCTATGAAAAATTGGAGTCTGGAAAGAGATCCCGAAGCAAAAGAGGTTTAGCATGTTGTAGAAGCAGAGGTCTTAGCAGCAGTTGCAATAGCTAATAGGGAAAGGAAGGCCAGAAACAATTCTTAGATGTCAGAAGACATATATAACAGTAAAATATTAGAGTCTTACTTATAACATTCTTTGAATTTGCTTTTCAAATGACTTCAGCTTCCTTTTGGCATTATTACTTGTTGATCCCTTTTATATCTTGTGTCTGTCTCCTAAGGACCCTGGAGCTTCCATAATGAGTGTTTTCAAGTATCATCAGTAATTACTACCCTCCTCACTTGATAGATCTGCTCTGCTATAGGGCAGGTGAGGGGTTAGTAGAGATCACCACTATCAAAAATAATTAGCCATTTAGCTAGAGGAGAAGGCTTAGTGACCTAACTCTGGACCTTACCCATCCAGGTGGGATCAGGAGCTCTATTCTCTAGGGGGCCTATATTAGCCTTTTTGTCTCAGAACCAGAGTTTGCTATTTGTGTCTTTTGGCTAAGAATTTTTTCTTCTCTCAAAAATCTTTTGGAAAGTCATTAGAGTCCCAGCTGGGAGAAGCATACCTGATTTTGGAGGGATAAGTGTACTTGCCTTTTTCATTAGGGTACTCAGTGATGTTTTCCTATAGTTCCTCTTAAGCAGTACTTGGTTTCCTGGTTTAACTGCTCCAACGGAGATGTCTATGGATCCCCAAATAGCTACATAGTCATTCCTGCAAGAGCAGTGAACAAGGATAACAATGGGCCCCATGTGGGACATCTGGAAGGGGAGACATGCCATATGTATTGAATCTCCCAAGAACAGAGAAAATGAAGAGTGGGGTTACATAGGAACCCCAAATTGAAAGACATAAGAGCAGACATGCTGAGATACAATAGCTCATTTAGGATAAAGCTGTCTCTCATATGGACATTTCTATCTAAGGTGCTCCAGGATGAGTAGTCACAAGTACTTATTTAATGAACATTACTAATTTTTTAAAGTGACACCTTTTAATAGAAATAAAATATGCATGGCACATGTTATTTAAAATTAGTAGTCACACTAAAAAAGTAAAAAGAAATGAATGAAATTAACTTTCATAATGTACTTTATTTAACCTAATGTATCTAAAATATCATTTTAGCATGCAATCCGTATAAAAATTATTAATGAAAGGAGCCTTGGTGACTCAGTTGGTTGAGTGTTCAACTTGATTTCAGCTCAGGTCATGATCCCAGAGTCGTGGGATCGAGCCCAGAGTCAGGATCTGTGCTGACCATGGAGCCTGCTTAAAGATTCTCTCAATCTCTCTCTCTCTCTCTCTCTCTCTCTTCCTCCCTCCCTCCCCCCTTCCTCCCTCTGCCTCCCTCTCCCCCACTTGTACATGCACGCTCTCTAAAAAAAATAAATCTTAAAAAAATTTAAAATTATTAATGAAGTCTTTTACATTTCTTTTTGGTCTAGGTATTCAAGATTTGATGTAAAATTTACAATTATAGCACATGTCAGTTTGTTCTAGCTGCATTTCACATACTCCATGGCCATGTGTGGCTCACGGCTTCTGTATTGAATGGTGTCACTTTAGGCTTAATATGCCAGGTGGTCTTCTTTATGAACAAAGTGTTTTATTTTTTAAACCTGCATTACTGAACAGCGATAACCAAAAAATTACTCCCCCAACCAACCAAATAAATAAAAGAGTATTAAGAACAGTCAGCTGGATTCTCACCAAATTTGAATTTGTTATAATGGGGTCCAGAGGCAGGACTTGGTGAGACAGTCAATTCTCCACAGAAGCTTTGGTGAAGATTTTGTGATTAAATCACCCCACCGGTTCGACTCTATATGGTGTGCTCCTGGGTGACAATAGCAATGTATTAATTTATTGTCAGTTAGAGGTTCTTGTAAGTGAAAGAGGGAGGATTGGCTAGTGTTTTCGATACTCAGGCAGCCACATAGGTCTTTCACACTGGGACAGACCACTGGGAGAAGAGCTAAGTCAAATTTATTTTCTTTTCTGCACTGAGATTTAACCCATATGGTTTGGTCTGTCAACCAAGGTCTGTGTGCCACAGTGCCTTGGCTGAAGGATGGCACATTGTTGGAATCACTTGAGGGCTAGAAATAGTGAGGGGATTTGGAATAAAGGAGGTTTAAAATAGAAAGAAAAATGACTGTTGGCTTGCTATCCCTGTCTTCCCCCATACCAAAATAAGCAAAGTGGGTATTTTGAACTTATTTTAAAAGCAGTTAGGAACAGAGGAATCTTAGTGGGCAAGCTGTTACAGCACTAATTCACCAGACACGATTGTTCTTCCTTAGAAAACCCAGATAAAACAAAAGGATACATTTGGTTTTTCTATTGCTGCTGAGTGAGTATGATTTCTAACAAGAAGTGAACCCCACTTATAGGTAAAATTTTGCTTTTGCTTTAATAGTGAGTTTATATAAAACTGGAGAATTCAGAAAAGTATAAAGAAAAAATATACTCATTATCTCACTTTCCAGTGATGTAAATATACGGCTCTTGAGTTGGAGTCATTATTTCCTCGAGGTTTTTTTTTGTCCACAAGTGTGAATATATTTAAAAGAGTTGGCATGATGAAGAAATTTGTGTTCTTTTATACTTGACATAGATAGCATAAATATGCTTTAAATCATTCTTTATAAACTATACTTTTACAGAATGTGCTGTATGACAATGTAGTCATTCTTTCCCTTGTTGGACTTGTTAGAATTTTTAAAAATATTTTTTAAGTGATGTGGAGAACAATTTTAATTTACTCCATTGAAATCTTAAATAGCTTGGTTCCAAATCAGTATTGGCATTTACAGTAAAATAATAAGCTGTAAGGTGAAGATAAAAGAAAGAGTATTTTAATTTCATAACCCTTTACCTTGTATCCAGGACTTACCACTGAAGCTGAGTTGCGCTGTGTCTTAAATAAAGCAACCAACAATTGTGTGCAAATCAATGAGAACTTTTTTTCTGGCGCTAGGCTTTTGGGGTTATTGGATACAATGATGGTGGACAGTATATGGCAAGAGAAAAGCATACCCTCTGCATTCCAAATTGTGACATGTTCTGCCTCATATTCAGGAGATATCTAGCTGGTGGTACTTATTCTGGCAATGGCCTTCGATTCCTAGACGTACTTTTTCCTCGGAAAAATTGCTGATGACATTGACTAAATGGCAAGAGACTTTATTTACTTTCTAGTTTTGTATTATATAAAATTTCAAATAGATACCAAGTGAACAATAGTATAATGATAGTCATGTACCCATCATCCAACTGCAACAGGTATCAGTAGTGTGCCATCCTTGCTTCACCTATACTTTTTTTTTTAACGTGTATGTCTTTTGAGAGAAAGAGCATGCACGTATGCAAGCACTGGAGGGGAAGAGAGAGGGGTGACAGGCAGATAGAATCTCAAGCGGGCTCCCTGCTCAGTGCAGAGTCCAATGCAGGGCTCGACCCAGGACTCCAGACTGGGCTCCATGTCACAAACTGAGAGATCATGACCCTAGCTGAAATCAAGTCAGATGCTTAACTGACTGAACCACCCAAGTGCCCCGCTTCACGTATACTCTTATCCTCTCCCCAGACCTCCTACTTAGTACACTTCTATTACTCATATACCTATAGTGATATAGAACATTTTTATCTCCCCCGAAAATTCCCTCATGTCCCTTCCCATGAAATTCTCCTGCCCGCCTCCCTTTCCCAAGGAGGAACCATCATTCTTCTTCTTTTTTTAAATTAATGTTTATTTATTGTTCACACACACACACACACACACACATCATGAATGGGGGAGGGGCAGAAAGACAGGGAGACAGAATGTGGAGCAGGCTCCAGGCTCTGAGCTGTCAGCACAGAACCTGACATGGGCCTCGAACTCAAGAGCCCTGAAATCATGACCTGAGCCGAAGTCAGCTGCTTAACTGACTGAGCCACCCAGCTGCCCTGGGCAACCACCATTCTGATGATCTTCACATTAGACTTGCTTTGCCTATTTTAGAATTTCATGTAAATGAAATCATGTGGTACATTCTGTTTGTGTGCAGTTTCTTTCACTTAGTAGTACGTCTGTGAGCTTCATCCCTGAGGTTGCGTGTTAGTAGTTTGTTCATTTTTGTTGCTGAATAATAGTCTGTTGTAGAAATAGACTACAATTTACTTATGCTTCTACTAACGGACATTTGGATTCTTTCCTGTTTGGAGCTATGAGCATTCTTGTATAAATGTTAGTGTGAACATGTTTTCCATTCTCTTGGGTAAACATGTCAGATTGGAATTTAAAAGGTAGCATATTTTAAAAGTAGGTGTACTTTGACTTGATAAGAAACAGCCAATCATTTTTCCATTCTTTCCAGTCCTGCATGATGGTTCTGGTTGTTCCACATCCTTGCCAACATTTGCTATTGTCAGTCCTTTTAATTTTGGCCATGGTGGTGGGTGTATTGTGGTATCTTGTGGTGTTATTTTGAATTTCCCTGATGATAAACAGTATCAAGCATTTAAAAAAATTTTTTTAATGTTTATTTATTTCAGAGAGAGAGAGAGAGAGAGAGAGAGAGACAGAGACAGAGACAGAGAGAGACAGAGAGCAAGCAGGGAAAGGGGCAGAGAGAGAGGGAGACACAGAATCAGAAGCAGGCTCCAGGCTCTGAGCTGTCAGCCCAGAGCCCAACTTGGGGCTCGAACCCACAGACAGCGAGATCATGACCTGAACCGAAGTCAGACACTTAACTGACTGAGCCACCCAGGCGCCCCTATCAAGCATTTTTTTATGGTCTTATTGCCCATTTGTGAGGCGTCAGACTGTTCAGCAAAGATTTCTAAACCTTAGTTCGAATCAGAACCCTTAGTTCAGATCTACTGGAATAAGCTCATGTCCTAGGCACTATTTCTTTGTGCCAGGGTTTAGGCTAGAAGTATATTTCTCCAAGTAGGATGTATAGGAAAGCTCTGTAGGATCACACTTTGCTTCTGGGCCTTGTTATAGATTTTTTCCTCCATTTGTATCCCTCTTTCAATTCTCTGGAAGCACTCATTCCCTAGTACTTGCCTTCTGTGACTTCTACTTTGTCTAGGATTGTGATTCCCTTTGCTTTTGCTCTGTCTACTTAGTACAAGTTTCACTGGGAAGAAACCATTGCCAAGCTCCTTAATGCTATGTAGCATTAACTCATAATACATTTGTCTCTCAAAATGCCCACTAAGAACTCAGGATCCTATTCTAATCCAGTGCCATGAGAACTAAAAATACCTCAAATAACTCTATTTTGAAACATTGGAATTGAGTCAAGGAGTAATATATTTTGGTATTACAATGTGACACCAACCTTATTCATAGAAACTTAAGAGCATTTGGAGAGAAGTTGTGATTTATATCTAAATCACTATGCTTATGCTGTAAGCATAAGCTAAAAAATGTTCCTCAAACTCTGGTGAAAAAGAAGATTTAAAAAATTTCCAATCCAACATGGACCAATGCTTCTATAAATAAAAAGTGTTGTAGCAAGGTCAACTTGCTATGAAGGTTTCTATACACGTATTTTCAGTTTCTCCTCCCACATGGTTAAGAGCTTATAGACTGCGACCAGTCTGCAGGCCACTCTTTGACCAGCCCTGATTCACAGGACTGACTTGGAGCCAGATTGTTAAGTGTGAACACTGACTCCGTCACTCATTAGCTGGGTGGCCTTCAGGAAGGTTTTTGTATTCATTTTCTTTTTTTTTTAATTGTTTTTCTTCAACGTTTATTTTATTTTTTGGGACAGAGAGAGACAGAGCATGAACGGGGGAGGGGCAGAGAGAGAGGGAGACACAGAATCGGAAACAGGCTCCAGGCTCTGAGCCATCAGCCCAGAGCCCGACGCGGGGCTCAAACTCACGGACCGCGAGATCGTGACCTGGCTGAAGTCGGACGCTTAACCTACTGCGCCACCCAGGCGCCCCTCATTTTCTTATTTGTAAAATGGAGATGATGGTGACGATGATGATGATGACGACGACGACATCTACTGCATAGGACTGTGGTGAAGATAAATGAGTTAATACATGAAAAGTGCCTAGCACACTGTATAAGCACTGTATAAGGGTTAGCTATTATTATCATGATCATCTCCTAAGTCCTCTATCAGCCAGGGCACTTGTAGTTACAACTAACAGAAACCTAGTTCAAGTTAAACAAAAAGAGTATGTTGGTATTTTAACAGGTGCTCATAATGATGGTATCTCAATCTGATACTTCTTTCTTCTGTGTTAGCTCTACTCTCAGATGGGCTCTCCCTGTGGGTGCCAAGATGGCTTCCATCTTAGCAACCCAGTGGAAAGGGAGTCCTACCTTCCTAGTTTTCCACAGTGTTGGTTATTACTTTCACTGGCCTGGATTAGCTCATGTTACGAGCCCACCAGGACCACAAAAACTAGGAGTTCGAGACAGGCAATCTGAAGCAGAATGCAGTGCTGTTCCCAGAATGAGGGAATGGTTGTTTTCGTCAAAAGATTGAGTAACTGGGTTAGAATCTACTAGCTCCTTCAGATGTATAATGGTTTTGATTTATGGTGAAACTTTTAGGAAAAGATGCTCCGCAAGAGGAGAATACTATTTCTTCCTTGGAAGAAACTTCCAGCATATGATGTAGAAGGGTGTATATAATGACATAATAAAAACCATGATTTGAGTCTTCTAAAACGTGGTCTTCTTAACAGCAGGATACAGTGTGTTGGAAATATTTAGTAAAAATGCACTTATAAAATTAGCCAACATAAACCCAAAGAACCTAACCTACCACCAGTAAGAAATTTACATAGTCCTATCATGGAAAAGCTGAGTCCAGTGGTCACATATGGGGCACCTGCAATCTGAGGGGAAAGAAGACATCAACATTTTGCTTAGATCATATGAGAAGGTGGGGTGCCTTTCCATTGCATCATTTGTTGGGGAAAGTCTGTACTGAGAACTCTATTGGGTTTTTTTGTGTGATGTGATTGAGGAAATGATCAGCATTATGAATGTTCTTCTCATTTGTGCCCTTAACACTTGCCAGGTTATGAGAGGTTGGGAAGCAATTGGTTGATGCAGGGTATGGAAACTTAGTTTATGTCTCTGCATGCAGATGGCTAGGTCATGGAAACTTTTTGAAAAGATGGGATTTATTGAGTGGCTTTCTTAGATCAAGGGCTTTTGGGGATTAAGGGGCTTTGAGAGACCCAATTTATTGGGTCCCAGGGATTCATAAGATTATACTTTCTTACTGATGAGAGAAGAAATCTGAATACATTCACCTTAAAACTGTGAGGGGAAAAAAGTCAAGGCTTGCTGATATGGTTAAAGAAGTGTAGGTATTTGTGTTCAGGCACCATGAATAGGTACTATACTCATTTTTCTTTCTTTTTTTTTAACATTTATTTATTTTTGAGTCAGAGAGAGACAGAGCATGAACGGGGGAGGGGCAGAGAGAGAGGGAGACACAGAATCGGAAGCAGGCTCCAGGTTCTGAGCCATCAGCCCAGAGCCCGACGCGGGGCTCGAACTCACGGACCGCAAGATCGTGACCCGGCTGAAGTCGGATGCTTAACCGACTGAGCCACCCAGGCGCCCCTATACTCATTTTTCATTGCCGAATTGCTCTGAACTCCACAGAATCACAAAATTTAAAGAAGGACATGGCTATTTAATAGAGATAAAGCCCCATTTGCTGACTGATACCACAAAATTTGATCCATTAGAATCCTACTTTAAATTTCAACAACTATCTGTTGGAGTATAAACCTCAGAGTGTATCCCAATTATCAAGCATCCCCATTCAGGATACCCTAATTTAAAAAAGAAATGCTTGAGTCAAATTTCAAGTCTGTCTACCAAAATGAAAAATATCTCTGGAATTTTGGGGATCATTATGTGAATTTCAAATGACCTATAAAGAAAGCCAAACTCTGGGAAATGTTTGCATCAATCTAGCTTTGTGATGCAAATTAGAAGTAATGAAATTAAATATGCATTACACCAATAGCACTGGAAACACGACATAGGAGTTGAGTTGGGCCCAGACTGAAAATATTGAGTGATTTTCAAGCATGGTTTAAGACCCCTTGCTACTCAAAGTGTGGTCCATGGACCAAGCATCATAGGTATAACCTAGAAACTTGTTAGAAATGTAGAATCTCAGCCTGTCCTCCTTTCCCACAGACCTACTGATTCGGGATCTGCACTTTAATAATATCATCAATAATTCCAATGCATTTAATGTTTGAGAAATTTCGGAATGTGTGTGTGTGTGTGTGTGTGTGTGTGTGTGTGTGTGTGTGTGTGTATACACATTTGTTGTTGTTTTTATCAGACACCTAGGATGATGATTAAAACTAAATTTTTATGCCCTACCCCATTACTGAATTAGAGTGGAAGACTGTATAAATCTGCAGGGAATTCTGTTCAATGGTCTGATGTGAGAATTTCTAGTTAGTCTCTTAAAGGGGATTCTCATCAATTTGATTAAAATTCGTTAACAATTAACACCAGACCCCTGTGTGATTTTATGGAGGTAAAATTGATCGAACTGTTTTAGGAGCTGCTTCTATATTACTGCTAAGATTATATATTTTTGAATACTTAACAAGTAATATTTTACTGGTGTTATCAGTAAAAACTCATGTGACTCCCTCCTGTCCCTCTATACATATTTTTATGGATTTCTAATTCTGTGGTGTCTAATGGAGAAAAAATTTGGGATGCTTTGGTCATCATGGGACTGCTTTGATCACAGCCATTTGGATACATGTGTATCTTTGCTTCTAGATTATAAAGTAGGCACTACACTCTATTATGAGTTATTTTGCAAGCTATTATAAATAACTTGAGGAAGAAACTATTAAAGATACTGAAGTACAACTTCTGGAGTCTCAAAGCATGGGGAAGAGAGATCCTTCCTGATTAATCCAGAAAATTGGGGAACTGAGCTTGATGTTGGGGAGGACATTTCAGACAGAGGAAGCATGAGTAGAGACTCAGAGGTGGAAAAGTATAGTGGATGTTCATGGGATAAAGACCAGTCTAGTTTGGTGGTTGCATAACAGGGTATAAATGAAGTCGATGTGGTGTCTAAAGCTTAGAAAATAAGTTAGGGTCATTGTTTGGTGAGTATTAAACAGTAGGATGAGAAGCTTGGACTCCACTATTTGGGCATTTGAGAACTAGAAGTTTTGGAGAGTGATATGACCAGACCTCTGTCTTTGGAAGATCTATCTGATAAAAAAGAGGAAATGGAGGAAGGAAGACACTGAGAGATTATGAAAGCAATGGCAGTGAGAATGGAAAAGAGGAAACAGATTAAAGGCCCACCAAGGATTTGAGATGTGGTGGTAGTAGTAGAGTAAAAAGAAGGGGAGAGAATGTGAGAAATGTTGGGGAAGATCTATAGGATTTGACACTCTCTTCGATCTTGAGGGCTAAGTATTGTGAGATGACACGTTAACTCTAGATGAATGGAAAAATCGCGATACCATTAATAGAAACTGGAAAATCTGAGCAAAGATTTTGTTAGTTTAACTAGTATTGCTCCTTAGAAGATGATGGTTGGAAATGTTTGGTTGCCAGATGGAAATGTAAGTCTAGAGCCAAAAAATTACTGACCTACAATATGATAACGGAAGCCACTGCAGGGGAGAAACTCATCAAAGGAGGGAGTGCCAGTGGAGCAGTGATGAAAATCAGGGGTCATCCACACTTAGGGATGAGAGGAAGAGAAAAAATCTTAGAGGAGATCAGAGGTAAACCATAAAGGTTGGAACAGGATGAGGGACTGCTGCATTTTGAAAGTCAGAGGGAGCTTTTCAAGATGAAGCAGGTGGGCAACAGTATTAAATAGTACCACCAAATTAAGAAGGATCGGCCATGAGATAAGACAGTCAGAAAGAAAAGGTGGTTAAGTGGCTGTGGGTGACCATGGAGGGAAGCAGTTTTAGGAGAGCAGTGGGGACTGAAGTCAGATCACAAAGACTTAAAACAATGAGTGGGTCTTTCAGTTGTGAAAGCAAAGAGCAGATATACTTTTCTTAAGGAGCTTGTGGTGAGGGAAAGGGGAAATAGAGAAAAGGAGGAGGTAGTAGGACTACAGAATTGATAGTTTTTTTGAGTTTATTTACCTACTTTGAGAGAGAGACAGAGACAGAGACAGAGAGGGCACACATGTGTGAGCAAGTGGGAGAGAGGCAGAGAGAGAATCCTAATCAGACTCCACAGAGCCAGTGCAGAGCCAGAGATGGGGCTTGATGTCACAGACCATGAGATCATAACCTGAGCCCAAAGCAAAAGTCAGATGCTTAACCAAGAGAGTCACTAGCTGCCCCTTGATGCAGTTTCTTAAATGAAATAACTAGAGTTTATTAGAAGTCTGGACCCAATAGTGGGGAAGAAACTGATATAATCATGCTTCAGGTAATTTATAGCACATAGGTATCAGGAGGCTGAGAGGAAGTGGGAAAGGATGCGATGAAACACAGGCTGAATGTGGTTTCTCCTTCAGAGACAAGCTGATCTCAAAGAAAGTCTCCCTGCTCTCAAGGATTCCAGCCTAGTAAGAGGGATTAGAAGTGCCCCAAATAAGGCACAGAAGGGCTTCACTACATGTTATACAGACCCTCTTCTGCCCTATATTCCTGAAGATTCTTTTTCTGTCTTTGCATCCAAAGCCATGAGTAGCATACATTGATTTATACTCTTCTGAGTCATAGATGAGACAGAAGCTCCTGTCTGTCTCTGGCACTTTAGTGGGCTTTTCTATTTTTTTTTCCAGTGTTGTGATAGTTTGTGTGATAACAGAGACCTGAGCTTGCAGGGGGAAGTGATGGATCGAATTCAATTTATGTAAATTGCGAAAAGTTAGCCCATTTCTCTGTGCCTCAGTTCTGCTCATCTGTAAAACGGAGGGTGGTGGCTACTTCCAAAAGTAGTCATGAGCATTTAACGGGAAGATGGATGGACGGAGTACCTGGCACATACATTCATGTCAGTAGGCATTCTACAAAGGCTCTTTGAGAGGAGATTCAGTGAATTCCGAGGTGTTATGTCTGTTTCTCACCCCTGCGGGAAGCGGGGGTAAACATCTTCTTTGACGATGTCCCTCTTGAAGATTGATCCTATTGTCTCTTGCTGGATCCCTTTCACCTCCAACAACTGTTGCTCCTCCTGTTTCCCTTCCCTTTGGGTGGCACTCTCTTTCCCTGTGCTCTTATTGCTCTCATGTTGCACATTCTGAAATTGTCACCAGTTCACTGTTCACGATGAACTTGTTGACCTTCTGAAGAATGTTTTCATTTTAGGAGAAGAAGGTGGGAAGCGTGGAATGCTTGACACCGGGCACCAAAAATGCTCGCGAGAAGCAGAATTTTCACATCAGCCGCTCAATCACATAAAAACACTGCCACCGTTCCCATACGGGCCAAACCTGCAAATGTATCTTGAGCATCACCTGGGAGCTTGAAATAAATGCAGATTCTCGGGCCTCATCCAAAATCTCTAAATCAGAATCTGTATGTTAAGATCACTGGGGGATTTATGTGCACGTTAAAGTCTAAGAGGTAATGGTTTAGGGAAAGAGCTGTTTTATAAGGTGGTTGTAAGGATTTCATGAGAAAGCAGGCACAGAGTATCTAATACATGCAGGTGTGTAAGTGGGTGCTTAATAAATATTCTTGGTAAATCCCGAGAGGGCAGAAGGAGGCGTCTGTCTCCAGGGTCAGTAACGCGTAAGGCAGACAAAGAGAAAGAAAAAGCAATGTAGCACGCTTTAGCGTACTAACAAAGGAGGATTTTTTTTTTTTTTTTTGGTCTGTTTGTTGTTCTGCCAGGGGAAAGGAAAATAATAAAGACAGAGGAAGGAATGAAGGAGTAAGTGGCATGCAAGAGTGAGAAAATATGGAATGGAAAAAGAAGGCACTTAGGAATGAAATACCTTGAGGTGGTGAAAGAAGAAGTAAACAAGGGGTGAAGGGCTCTTAAAAGGCACACTGGTGAAAATTTGGACGAGGGGAAAAAAGTAGATTTCTCCAGGTGGGCGGGGAGGTGTGCGTGTGTGATGTATAGAGGGAGACAGCCAAACCCAAGTGATTTAGCAGAAGGCTGGCTCAAAAAGTTTAACAGCCTTCGTGTAACATGGTAAGTTTGTGTTTTGAATTTTCACTCAAGGACATCTTTGTACGGAAGAACAGCATGGCTTGGTTTTGTGCCCAGGTGACTGGAATGAGTGGGAGGCAGGTGGCCAAAAAGGAGACTGTGGGGTTGTGTTGAGGTGTCAGTACACACACAGGGGAAGTGCTGCCTCTCAACAACAGATCCTTTTTGGGGCCCTGGTGACTGCGTGAGTCTACTGTTAATCATATCCACACAAATGGATGGTAACTAAATCACAGTCCTCCCTCCCCCCCCCCCCCCCCGCCTATATACGTCATGCCAATGGGACAGTTGCCAGCATGGGGTGAGTTAGGGACATGGCTACTTCTTCAGGAAACTTCGTGACAGTAGAGAGTGAGGGATGGTGGTCAGCATTAGAGCAGGGTGGAGAGAGGCATTCTGGTTCTTTTCGGCCTCCCCTCAGCCAATGTCAATGAAGTATCCCAAGGCAGGATGGGGAAGGAGGAGGCTCTGACAACACACGAAACAGAGGGCCATTAGTCCTTGCTAAAGTGCTGAGTCCTTGCTAAAGTCCTGTGCTAAAGTGCTGAGTAAGGTACCTAACTTTTCTGAATCTCTCCCTTTTGTCTGCAAAATATGTCATACCTCTCCAGGATGTCATGAGGTGAATTAATATCAGTTCTGAGAGATTTTAGCCTTAAACCAAGTTGGGAACTTAGAAAGCTTGTAGAGTCAAACCCCTTCCTTTTGCAGACAAGAACTGAGGCTGGGGCAGTCAAGCAGCTTGCTTTAGGGACATAGTTACTTCGTAACCGATCTGGGAGTAGAGCAAGGTCTCCTGAGTCCCAAGCGGGGGCTTAAAACATTGGGAAGCCTATTCTACTGTCTTCTGTGTTAAACTCTTGAGATAAAGTAACTTGCACTTTGAATATCTGGATCGGTGACTTTTTTGACCTTCAGAACTAAGGAAAGGATGCTTAGTGGTGTTTTTTTTTTTTTAATTTTTTTAACGTTTATTTATTTTTGAGACAGAGACAGAGCATGAACAGGGGACGGGCAGAGAGAGAGGGAGACACAGAATCGGAAACAGGCTCCAGGCTCTGAGCTGTCACCACGGAGCCCGACGTGGGGCTCGAACTCATGGACCGTGAGATCATGACCTGAGCTGAAGTCGGACGCTTAACCGACCAAGCCACCCAGGCGCCCCCTTAGTGGTGTTTTAACAGCTGGTAATTCTGAGCCTGACTTTCCATTTGGCTGGAAGAGAAAACCTTTACATTTACCGTGCCTTTTAACTTTGGGCTTTCCTCATTTTTATTAGCCTGGAACTTTCAGTAAAGTCAGCACACTTTACTGTAGTGGATATTGATTGGTGTCGTGGGAAGAATGTGGATAAGCTTTAGAGTCACACAGAACTCCAAATGGCTCAAATCCTGCCCCTGCCACTTACTTGCACTGTAACTCTGGGCAAGTTGTTTAACTGTTCTGAGTCACAGTTTTCTTTAAAGCAGTGTATTCTCCAGAGAAACAGATCCTACCGGATCTCTCTCTGTATGTGGAGACTTATTGTAAGGAATTGGCCCGCAAGGCCATGGCAGCTGACAAGCCCTCCAACTTGCTGTCTGCAAGCTGGAGACACAGGAGAGTCAGTGGTGTAATTCAGTCTGACTACGGAGGCCTGAGAACCAGGGATACTGATGGTGTGAATCTCAGGCTGAGGACAGAAGAAGATGAGATGTCCCCGTTTAATCAGTGAAGGAGGAAAAAAAAGGGTAAATTCCTTCTTGCCCTCCTTTTATTCTTTCCTGGTCCCCAGCAGATTAGACGATGCCCACCCACATTACGGAAGGCCATCTACTTTACTGAGTAAATTCAAATGCTAATCTCATCCCTCACAGGCCCACCCAGAAATAGTGTTTAATCTAGGCGCCCTGTGGCTAGATTAAATTAACACACCAAATTACCCATGACAAATAGGTTCGACCTACCTATCTTACAGGGCTGTTTGGTAATTACTAGAAATAATATTTAAAGTGCTTAGAAGATGATCTGGAATATAGTAGGAGCTCAATAAATGTCAGCTATCACTATCAACAAGTGCTCATTGGGGCGCCTGGGTGGCTCGGTCGGTTAAGCGCCCGACTTTGGCTCAGGTCATGATCTCGCGGTCCGTGAGTTCGAGCCCCGCGTCGGGCTCTGTGGTGACAGCTCAGAGCCTGGAGCCTGTTTCCGATTCTGTGACTCCCTCTCTCTGCCCCTCCCCCGTTCATGCTCTGTCTCTCTCTGTCTCAAAAATAAAAAAACGTTAAAAAAAAAAAAAAAACCAAAAGCAAGTGCTCATTGAGTACCTAACTGCAAGAAGTAGGATGGAGTTCAGCCCTCACAGTATATATAATATATAAAATATTTGCCAATTGTCTTTACTGATCTGTCACAGATCTGTCTTTAGTGATCTGTTTACATTACAGCTAGCAAAACCAGTAACTAGTAGCCTCTCATCCAGCTCCATCTGAAAATTGAGGGTGAGGGACGCCTGAGTGATTCGGTTGGTTAAGCGTCCGACTTCAGCTCAGGTCACGATCTCGCGGTCCAGTTCGAGCCCCGCGTCGGGCTCTGGGCTGATGGCTCGGAGCCTGGAACCTGCTTCAAATTCTGTGTCTCCATCTCTCTCTGCCCCTCCGCATTTGTGCTCTCTCTCTGAAAAATAAACACTAAAAAATTTCAAACAAAATAAAAAAATAAAAATTGAGGATAAACCTCTGACTATAGGTAATTTTTTTTATTTATTTTTATTTTTTTAAAAAAAATTTTTTAATGTTTATTTATTTTTGAGACAGAGAGAGACAGAGCATGAACGGGGGAGGGGCAGAGAGAGAGGGAGACACAGAATCGGAAGCAGGCTCCAGGCTCTGAGCCATTAGCCCGAGCCTGACGCGGGGCTCGAACTCACGAACCGTGAGATCGTGACCTGAGCTGAAGTCGGACGCTCAACCGACTGCGCCACCCAGGCGCGCCTGATTTTTTAAATACTCAAAAACACATCCTATGGTGCCTCAGCCACCCGTCTTTTCCGGTAGTTCATCTAGGTAGTCGTGCTTGCCTTCTTCCTTTTGGCTCCCATGCTAGCTTGGGTGGCTGCTTTTGCATCAGGTTCATCAACTGGACTTGAGCTACAACACTTTTCCAGGGAGAACAAGGGGAGAGGGATGCTCTTTTCCTGGGTCATTTATTGTTTCATTGCCTTTCTAGATAGACATTCCCCTTGCATTTAAACTTCAGTTTCTAGTTTCCATGGGGAGTTTCCTGTTTGGGCCTGATGTGGGTAGGCTGGCAATTCTAGGAGAGAGAGTAAAGCTGCAGAAGCAGCTGCTTTGACAAAGAAAAAGGGCAGAGGTGATCGACTTGCCTGCTTTTATTTATTTATTTATTTATTTTTTTAAAGAAAGGACAATTCACTTTTACTATTTTGCATAAAGTGGGTAGTTTGGGCTTCATCCATATTGATAAGTGGTAAAGGGGCTATTCATGCAGGACAACTGAGAAATGACTTTTTGTGACTGAAATAGGAAGAGACATGCTAATGTGATATTGAGCAGAATGTGGATCCCCGTTTTGTCCTCTGATTGGTCTCTCTGTCCAGAGAGACACAGAAATACAGCTCTAGGAAACTGATGAATGGCAGCATTAGTATTCAGTGGAAAACCCCGATCTGTTGGACATGGAATAATGGTGTGAAAAGGGACATAGAATACATAATTAGAATGTAATCTCATATTAGCAGCTATGGACTGGTTTCCTGTACAGTGGGTTTAGGGATGCTTCTTATTACCATCAACACACAATTGAAATACACACACACACACACACACACACACACACACACACACACACACACCCCAGATGCAGGGTCATAGCTGGTATGCCATTGAGTATTTTCCGGAAAGGAAATAAAGGATTTGCAAGGGGCAGAAATAAGTAAGCCATATTTCCCCTTGTCTGTATCATGCCAGACAGGGAGACTATATATTTGTAAAATGATTCTTTCCCTATATATTTCTTAATGTCTTCATGTGCACAGACAAAATACCCCTCTGAGGTGAGTAAAGGCCCTACTGACTCTGGGGTGTTAATGTATCAGAGAATAATCTCATATGTTTTGAAGACCAGCAGACCCAACTTGGGGCTATCTTACCCATCATCAAAAGCTTGATTCTAACAGAAAGTTGAGACATAGACATTTAAATTTCAGAAGCAAATTCCATTTAATATCCTAACGTGACATTTAGGACTTAAGGAAGTATATGGAATTGTTTCTGGGAGACATGAAACAAAAGAATGACACCCTGATAGTCTCCACACTCAGAGTAGGGCAAAGGCAGTGGATGTCAGGGTTTTGTTTTATTTGTACCAAAGTGTCAGGCACTCAGCATGCTTGAGAACACAGACTGAGTTATGACTAGCATCCAGTGTGATTGATTTATGTGTAAATGGAGCCATACAAACTGTTGGTAAGCATGAGTCAATTCAGCAAGGATAAAAAAAAAAAAAAAAAGAAGTCAGCTCTCAGACATCTTGTCTCACAAAATAGAATTTGTGCTGCAGTTTTTTATTTTTTTTATTTTTTTAATTTTGGCTATTATATTGATGGTACCAGGCTGATGTATTTCTGGAAAACTCGTCGATCCATTACTCAAGCAGGCTCCTGCTAGCCTTGATTAATTTGTTCTTTCCCAGCCACATTCCACTGTTGCTTGCTTATAAAGCTTTTGGAAAGCCTGCTTGGTGGGTGGCGAATAATCAGAACTCCGAACCATCAATCTTTTCCTTGCAGAAGGCAGAAGATACCCTCAGATAATCTTCTCTTCAACTTCTAGATTTTAAGGCAGATAAACCTGAGGACAGCTCTTACCGGTATTGTCTGGGGCTGATTTGGGCACCCTCGAGGAGTTGGGGGTGGGAAATATGACATCGCACACCTGAGTAGAACTTGTTTCTCAGGAAGAGGCCATAGAAACGCAGAATGCCATTGATGAGTCTGTAGCTTAGCAATCTCTCATGTCCAAAAGGGAAGCTAGTGTGGTTCTCTTCTTGGCAAGAAGTAATGGTTTATGTCATGGCAGAACAAATAAAAATGGCCCTCAGTGCAAAATCTAATATCCCCCTGCTAACAATAACCAGAATGCCTCCCTGCCCTTTTCTCTTTCGAGCAGGGGAAGTGGTTTTGGTCAAGCAAAGATGAGGTTCTTGTTTGGTGGATAAGCTGGGTGTCCTTTGGTGAGGAGGGAGGGTTTTGTGGGATAAGGAGAGACTGTAGGGAACCCTAGAGAAGGGGAAGGAATGCTAAGATGGAGAGGACAGAGCTGATGGGAAGGTCTGCCCTTCTCATCCCATCCCCAGAGAGGGTGAACAGACCCCGGGATGATCACACGCCTTATCCAAAGGCACCAGAGTCCATGTTAAGACTTACCACGCTGGCATAATTGTGCCATTGCTTTACCCCTTTGTGCCCAGGGCACTACTACCTTGGTGTGGCCTCACCATTGGGTTTATGCAAGACTGAAGCAAAGTTAAGACAACTCACCCTGGCAGTGTTGAATCTAATAGTTTCTGAGACTGCTTCTGTCCTGGTAAAATCCCCTGTTTGGAATTTGTCAGGGATCTTGTTGAATCTCTCTCTTTGTCTCTGTCTCTGTCTCTGTCTTTGTCTCTCTTTTCTTCTCTTTGAGTTAAGTCACACAATCCAGAGGAGTAACTTGTATAGTTACTCATCTCCTCTCCTGGAAGAGGAATAGTGGGAAATATCGGAGGTGTCTCAGACTTACCTGGGTATTTATAACAAGATACCAATCCAAGATAAAGGACCACTGTATCTATAAATGGATTCCTTAGAAGAGCTCTCAGGAAGATTGGTAAGAATGTAGTCTGATTTGCTGCATTTGACTTCCTCAGGGAAGCGGCTTGCATAATAAATGACAAGGACTTAATGTAGTTCACACTGAGGTTACTGTGTCATCTGAGTTTGCAAATAGAATTCTAGGAGGTAGTTACGCTGCATTATAATGGCTTTTGTCCAAGAATTTCATAGCCCCAGCAGCTCATTATGCTGATAGCATGTTGATGAGCAGGTAGCACATAAGAATGTCCTTGTTTTGCAGATGAACTGAAAGCAGAGAAAGATGCTTTTAGGGCTAGGCAACGTGGGTTTGTGCCCATTTCTTATTAATCACAGATTCCGGAAAGCTCACTTTTCCGACAGGGCTTCTTTGCTCCAAAATAGCAAGTATGCCGCTGGTAATATGGATTGCTAATGGTGCTTGTGTTATTCACATGGGGATTAACTGAGAAGATCTCAGGTTTCTGAACAGAAAGTTGGCTCCTAAATGGCAGAGACTAATTATATTCAGCATAGAAGGGGAAAGAGTGCAAGAATTTCTATTTTTGGCAGTAAACTGGTACAAGAAATAGAGTCAATTCAATTGGTCATTTTTCACACAGCAGACAACAGACTAAACACTTCTAAATCAGGCAATTATTTTAGTAATTGGTAACTTAGGTTTTCCTTGAGTGATTTGAAAATAGTTAATAAAACAGAACTATTTCTTCCTAACCGGTTTCCTTCATTCACCGGTAGGGGTGTTCATGAATTTACTGACCTCTGGAATGCGGGTGAGCAGAGGGGAGGCCCTGATGAGCAGTTCTGGATGACTTGGGCAGTGGGCAAACCTTTCTCCGAGGAGGAACGTCACAGCCACCACATCGCTCCCTTCTGGCTTAGCTCACTCTGCTCTTACTCTGCTAGGTTTTGCCAACCAGGCCAACCATAAACAGACCTCCCTGGATCTTGGGTAGCCACAGTGGCTCAGAGGGGACCTACAGAAGCTAATTTTATTTGCTGCAAGAAGCAAGAAGACCGGGGTTTATTGAGCAATAATTGAGTTCTATTAAACTTGCTTCAGCATTGCCCAAGACCAGCAAAATAAACATAGTAATGATGGAGAGTGACCAATTTTCCACTTTGCCGTGCTGGAGGCTGACAAAATTGTCATTTACAAAATTGCCGCTGAATAAGAGATCCTGACTCTGGGGACTTCCTCCCCCTCTATGTGAAATATTATCCTGAATGGTAGCTTGATTTTATTATGAAGAATGAATTCTGAGCATGCCAGGGAGAGGAGCAGTGGGGAAGCCACCTACAGTGGTTTTTAACCTTCTCTCCTACTGCTACGAAGATGTTCTTGTTAGATTTATATTCAGCACAAAGGCGCAGTGGATATTTGTGGGGTTATCACTTGCTTATTTATTTTATATATTGCCATCATTTGTGTATGCATGACCCTTTTAAAAATTAACTGATGCCATGAACTCCTGTGAAACCTTCACCCATGGCAGAACGAGAACATGACCAACCACTTGTACCAACCAACGATTTCTCCTTATTCTGTCTTCTTCCCCCATTCCCAGAGGCATTTCTTACTTGATTTTTCTTTTGGTTTATGGCAATGTACTATTTAGTTTTACTTACTTTAAAACTTTATACAAAGAATATCATATTACATGAAGTCTTTTGGAACTTGCTTTCTTCACACATTATATACTAAAATTTTTCTCTCTTGTTATAGTTAATTTTCTCTGCTATATAATATTTCACTACATCAACACCTTACCATTTATTTCTCCTACTGTTGACGGTATTTGGTTATTTCCGGTTTTTTAATATTACACTATTCAAGGCTAAGAGTAATACTTCACTACTAACAGCAAGCGTTTCCCTTGAGTATATATCTAGGAATGGAATGCAGGGCATAAAAACGGTCAGCTTTAAAAGATAATGCCCATTGGTTTTCTAGGAGTTGTATTTTTTTTTTTTAATTTTTTTTTCAACGTTTTATTTGTTTTTGGGACAGAGAGAGACAGAGCATGAACGGCGGAGGGGCAGAGAGAGAGGGAGACACAGAATCGGAAACAGGCTCCAGGCTCTGAGCCATCAGCCCAGAGCCTGACGCGGGGCTCGAACTCACGGACTGCGAGATCGTGACCTGGCTGAAGTCGGACGCTTAACCAACTGCGCCACCCAGGCGCCCCTAGGAGTTGTATTTTTAAGAACAAGTCTAGTTTAATTTTCGCAGGGCATGAAGCAGATCTGTTCTTTCTGAGATCTCATGAGAATTGTGAATAATCTTGAGGGTGAGTGCTCAGGGGGTTAAGGTGGTGGGCAAATGCAGCAATATGGAAAAGTTGGCAACGTGTTCAAAGAGGTCTTGTCAGACAGATGTTTTCAGAGCTTAAATGAGTCAGAGAGTTGTTTACCTTTGGACCAAAGCCCATGTCTTCTGGAGCTGGTGAGGAGTGATTTAGATGGAGAGGGATCAGTAGAGTATCTGCCACAGCAGTGCCAACAAAACGAGGGTTGGAATTGTGATAGGGGTGGAGTCAGCAGTAAGGACATCTGCAAACTTGATCACAACTGGCTCCTCTTACCACATAAACTTTCTACTTCCAACTCATAGGGCCACTCACAAATTTATTATTTGATCTCACCAAAACTCTAGAGACCCTCCATGCTGCTGTTTTCACAGAATAACATGCCATGGACAGAATAACATGGGGGAAAATTGCAGATTTGTCTTCTTTTGTGTTTGTGGAATGGTTGAAAATGTTTGAGTTAGGAAGGAAAATATATCATTCTATCACAACCTCCTTTTTAATAGGTGGGGGCTATTTCCCCCTCCTTGATAGTTATCTTTTCATCTCCTGGGGCTCCCTATGGAAACACCAATCTGGTGGGCACTTTTCATCTTTTTTTCAAATTTCTGTGGCCCACTGGCCAATGGTCTGTATATTTTCCTTCAAACCAAAGAAACAGATTTCTTACTTTTCACTATGTTTATTCTTATACAATAGACATCTTTCAGTGGCTCATGGAAATTTGAAATAAAGACATGTCATTGGATTTCTGTTGAGACCTGGAGCTGCTGGGCTGGAATGAAGTTTGAATTAATAGGGGACATGGGATTGCTGGCTTTGACTCTTCCCAAGGATCCTTAAGATCTGAGACAGCTCACTCATTCGTTTTGAGGGTTAGGGTTAAATATAGTCCTACTTGGAGACAAAGGAACTAAAATGTGACTGCTGATTTTTCCAGCTATAAGAGTCTCTGCATGATCTGCTCTGTTAACCTCCCTTCTCTGTCTCTTCTTCTTATCCTGCATCCTTGCCTTCATTTCTTCTAGTAGCTTTGCAGAAGCCAGAAGAAAACAATTAGCTAAGAAGTCATCAATTTGGACAGTATTCTGTTCACATTTCTTTGGAACTTATTCTGCGGTACATGTGAGCCAACTCAGATCACAAAGGAAATAGAATAGTGAGCTTCAACACTGTAATAAATGATGGAGCTTCTACCCATTGTGAGCATTTAGGATGGGAGTGAGATTAAAAGCTGTGTGTGTGACTTAGTAAACGGAATAAGGTAGACGACTAATTTTCTCTGTGCTTTAGGGCAATAGTATCACTCAACAAATAGCCACCACAGTGCCAACCTCCCTTTCTTCATTCCAGTCGCATCATCTTACAGGCACAGTCCAATTAAACCATTACAGAAGTCTTATAAGGAAAATATAATCATTGTGGCCATTTTTCAGATAAGGAAACTAAGACCTAGAAAAGTTAAGTACCTGGCCCAAAGTTATATATTTAGATAGATGAGGGGCTAACTTTAACTGAACGCCTGACTTGGCAAACGTCCTCTGAGCAGCTTGCTGCTGTTTGAAAGAATAGGAGCCTGGAACTAGCTGATGAAGAAGGAAACGTCATGGTTACCTTTGAGTTACTAAAGGTCGGACACATGAGCTACAGCTTTTGTCACTGGGTGCTAAGACCCACGCTGATCTCAAGACTAACTCAAGCCACAATGACCTGCTTCAGTGTGTTTCTTAATTCAAATTGGGAATACTTTGTTTCACTCCATAAAACAAGTCATTTAAATTATGAGCATAGTTGTTCTATGTCTCTTTCATGCAAAACACATACTGTATTTTGAGGGAAGAAAAATTGGCCTCTTCTAAGTTAAATCTATGAAATGATGTGATATTTTAATGAAAACCTCAGTAAACACACAATTATTGTGAATCCAGTGTTTATTCCAGACTCAGAGTATGGCCCATACTCATTGGGGTTTTATTAATACTTCCAGTCAAGTGCTGTGAATCAAGGAGTATTCCTGGCAAGGTCTAGGCTAAGTTACAGTTACAGGCAATGGTAGGAAACATCGTCCCAAGCAAAAGGCAAGAGCAAAAAAGTGTTGCTGATAGATTTGGCAGGCAGTGGCAGGGAACTTTTAGAAACTTTGCTGAATGGGTTCCAGGTTGCCCCAAGAGTCTTGGAAGCTAAGAAAACTGAAAGAAGGCCCCTCCTCCCATTAGTCCACTATGTGACTTCTGAGGATAGATCATCACATGTTTTATGAAAGGGTCCATACCCATGTTACTAGTTCCTATTTTTCTAGTAAATGTTACTGTTTTAAGCACCCAGCTAGCTCAGTCAGTAGAGCATGAGACTCTTAAATGTTACTGCTTAACAGATTAACCTTCCTGGTGCTGATTTAACCAATAAAAATAAATGTAATGGGATCTTAAATTATTAAGGTAAAAGAAACAGAAGATAGAAATTCTTACAATAAAATGTGACCACATATAAAAGTGAGGAGGCATTAAGCTCTATATTTTAATTACAAATTAAAAAAATCTCAACCTTGCAATTTTTTTTGAAGGCAGTTGTTTCTCAGTTCCTAATACTTCTTATATCCTACACCTCTTTAATCTCTGTCTTCACTTGTCCTTCACAGAAGCAATATTTAATTCACAAACATACTTTATTCTAAAATATTCTTGGGGCGCCTGGGTGGCGCAGTCGGTTAAGCGTCCGACTTCAGCCAGGTCACGATCTCGCGGTCCGGGAGTTCGAGCCCCGCGTCAGGCTCTGGGCTGATGGCTCAGAGCCTGGAGCCTGTTTCCGATTCTGTGTCTCCCTCTCTCTCTGCCCCTCCCCCGTTCATGCTCTGTCTCTCTCTGTCCCAAAAATAAATAAATGTTGAAAAAAAATTAAAAAAAAAATTCTTTGTAAACTGATAGCTGGGAACTAAAAATACATACCCGCAGAATATTACAGATAGCAGTTAGAATCTCAATCAACTATCAATGCAGTAAAATTTATCCTATTAATAATATATAATTATTTCTACAGGAAAATCAGTTTCTCATTCTAATTTTAAATCAAATCTCCATCTAATTAACCAACTCCTCTGGGCTTTTTGTTGTTCCCGTCAAAAGTAATAGAACGATTTAAAATGAAAAATGTCTTGTGTTTGTGTGGAATGCAATAATAAGCTCAATGAGATGTTTCAAGGAGTGATGAGAAGACATCAGGCCAGGGCTTGCATGGGAGGTGCTTTGGAGAACGGCTAGCATTTGAAGGGTGAAGGGAAAATGGGAAAGCATTTCAGGCAAAATGAGCAAAAACATGAACATGGAAATAATCATGGATAGGAAACAGGGTATGTTAATAGGGAAGCTCTGGTGAAATTAAAGACTTGTACTGAACCGTAGTGGAAAACCATACTTGGGATGCTTCAGCATCTGGACTGCTTTTAATGAAGACTTTGGAATTTAAGAATGGAAGAAGGTGTTTAACAAATATTTATTGAATGAATGTCTTTTTTTTTGTGTTATATTTTGGTCCCTATCTTTCTTTCCCTCTGGTTTATTCGAATTCATCTTCTTCTGTTCTCTTCTTCCCAGGCCTCTCGAGCCTTCCAGTCGCTTCCTCCTTTTCCCAGCCTATGTAAGACTTTCTCTATCTACCCACGCAAGGCAATGGAAGAATCTTGGCTATTCTTAATGATATCCAGTTGTTTTTTGGAAGTCTTGCTAATGAGACTGCAATACATCGCCTCTCCATTTTCTGGCCCTTCCTTTCTGTCATGAGCCTCCTATTCTCCCTACTGTGGATCTGGACCTAGGAGAGCGTGCTCTTAATATCTTTGCAAACTGTTCACTAGGCAGGGATCCCCTGCCCCCTGCAGGTCCCCAGCAGCCCAGAGCTCTGTGGCTTTGCCCACATGGCAGGTTTCAGTTGAACAAAGCTCAGAGTAGAAATAAGAGGGATGAGTACCCCTGTCTTTTGATTCTGGCCATGACACTGGCAGTGGAGAATGCATAGGAGTTCTAGGAAGAAAGATCTTCCCTAGGCACCACCATTCTCCTCTCTGCTCCTATCCTTCTACCTCTTTCAGTCTTTCTGGCTCAGATGCCTCCACTTCACTTTATCACTGCCCTCAAATATTTCTTACTGCTTCCAGCTTCCCCCAGCCAATGGACTCTACTAATCTGAGGTTTCCTAAACTATTTCACAGGGTCATCTTATACCAATCGTTTTCAAATTACAGTACCCAGTACACAATTGATTTCTCACTTGAAAAAGTCCATCATTTTTTTATTCTACTGTTTTGTTTTTATTTGTTTTTTTAGTTGTGGTCTTTATCACAGTAAAATATGATTTCACTTATATGTGGAATCAAAGCAAACAAACAGACACTTAAATGAAGAGAACAAACTCGTAGTTGCCAGAGGGAAGGTAGGTATGGGGGTGAGTGAAATAGATAAAGGGGAGTAAGAGGTACAAACTTCCACTTGTAAAATAAGTAAGTCATGGAGATGAAAAGTAAAGCATATGGAATATAGGAAAAATGCTGTAATAATATTGTATAGTAAAAGATGATGGCTACGTTTACTGTGGTGAACATTGAGTAATGTATATAAAATAGTCGAATCACTATTTTGTACACCTGAAACAAAAATGACATTATATGTCTATTATACTTCAATAATAATATAAAAAACCTGAAAAAAATGTTGATAGGGGATTTTAAGTAAATAGAGGTCACTTCTGGGCATAGAACACATACTTTCTATACTCTCAGATTGGGTCCCATGGCTTTTAATATGTGAATGCTATGGGGACTATGGAATAAAACATTTGAAATTGGGATGGTTGAGCTGTATCTTGAATGTGGATGTGCTATATCTATGTTCTCATCAGAATAATCTCCATGAACCCTATAGCTGGATCCGAGTTTTCACTCTTTAGAGAGTCATTTCTTTCCTTTAGGGCAGAGTTCAGTCAAAATGTAGGAACCTACATGGTTAAGCCTTCTTGCTTGTTCAATCCCAAATGTGAATTAGTTTCAGATCCTTTGAGCTGTTGGACTCTTGAGAAAACAGGCTCCAAAGAGTATGAGGGGGGGCCACAAAGGTTTTTTGATCAGCTGTTGCTCTCAACCTGGGGAGCTCTTAAAAAAACCCACAAATTCTTGGGCCTCACTCTTGGAAATTCTGGTTTGACAGGTCTGGGCATCTGCTTTATAAACACCCCAAGTGATTCTGATACTTAATTGAAGTGTTGTAGTCACTAACTATAGCATAGTGCTTCCCTGTGGCAGAGAATCATTATGTTGACTATTTGAAAATGGGACCTAAGCCCGAATGTGTGGACAGGCCTAGTGAGATTCTGCAATAGGGGGCTTGTTTTTAAATGGGGCTTGGTGTTCAAATGGGAGCAGTCTTTATAAGAGGGTTTCTAGCTAGCGTGGGCTAGTCATTTGGGAGATAATTTCTGCTGCCATTAGAAAAAGAGGGAGATTCCTTACCACTTCAGAGGCCTCCTTTGGGTGTGCCAAATTGAATGATATTTAGGCTCTGGGCTGTGCAGAGCAGCTGGGGAGAGGAGGAGCTAGCAGCTGGCAGCTGGCCCTGAAATTAGCATCAGTATGTAAGTATATCAGTACTTACAAGCCAGCAGCTTTGGCGCCTTTTGTGACACCTCCTCTCGGGGACATTTCTACCCAGTGACCGGGTTGTGCCTGCTGTTTGCACATCAGTCCTTTCATCAAGGCCTTCTTTCAGGCTTGTGATCACCATGTTTCTCTAGCATGGAAATAAATGTCCCCAGCATAGAAATACTTGGTGGGGGAAGGTAGTCTTGAGCAAAGTTATTTGGTAATCTCCCTGGGGATGGCCTTTTACATGGCCTTTCTCCTCTCACTTCCCCCAAAATATCCATATAGGAAAAATACAAACTCAGCCCTCCTTCTGGATCATTATAATTTGGAGAGTTTGCCCAGGCTGGGTGTAGACAGAGGAAAGAAATGATTCAGAGCAGATGTGCTAGTCTTATGTAACCTGAGCTTGAGATACCAAAGGGAGACTTTTGAATCACTTAGGTCCTGAAACTGCACTTCTGAGGATCCGTTTTCTTGACAACCACCTTCCTTCTTCTGCCTACCCCATCCCCACCCTATCCCTCAGGACAAAAGGCAATTGTAAACTCTTACCAAGAGAGAATTCTGCAGGGAAAGTTCATCAGAGCAGGGTGTGGTTCTGCCTTCTGCCCAGGTACGGGGTGGGAAGTGTTGGTATGGCCAGCAGAGTGGCCCCCAGAGATGTCATACCTCTGCCATTCTCCTGCCTTTGACTAAAGAACTAATGTCCTTCCATTTTTGCTCTTTTAAAAACATGTTCCACTGAAGGCCCAGGGGAGATATTCCAAACCCTTGGAGGGGGACTGTGGCATGTTTGTCATTGTACCCCAGCATCCACCATGGGTCTTGGCACATAGTGGGTGATTTAAAATGTTTGTTGAATAAATGGTAATGACGTTTCCACGTTCTAGTTATAGTCAGATGAATGCTGATTATTTTTCCATTTCATAGCTACCAAGATTTCCTCCTTACTTCAGGAATAACCTTCATGCCCTGCCCGCTCCCCTCAAAGACCAAGTATGAGCCTGGAGATGGAGTATAATTATTTTCATCTGGCCTTGGTGAAGGATTGCCCCCTGTCACTCTGAAGACGTGTGGATACAAGTCTGACTTCTCATTTTACCTATTTTTTTCTTAGCAGCTCCTCGCCCACCACTGACAAGCTGAGACTTGTAAAATGCTCCTTAAATAAGCCAAAGTGGGATGTCACCAGCACAAACAGCCTTAGCTCTAGTCCTAGCCTCCAGCCAAGCTTCTTGGACCAACGTCAGGCCCAAGTACATATTCTTTATCTGTAGAATGAGAATAAAAATACCACTTCATTTGTGGTGAGCAGACAAATGTATTTAACAACTCGAATAGTGTCATGGCTGATTGTGGGCTCAGGATCCAACTGCCTGGGTGTGGATATGGGCTTTGTCACTTCCTAGCCTTGTAACCTTGAGCAAGTGACTTAATCTCTCAGTGCCTCAGTTGCCACCACACTAAAATCAGGTTCATGATAGTACCCGCTTTGTGGGATTGTTGTGAGAAACAAAAGGAAATTACATGTACAGTGTGAGACCAATGCCCAGCCTATGGTGAGGCCCAGGATATGTTAGCTTTGAGTTGAGAGCAGACACTCATTGGATGATAGCTTTCAATGATTACTATTATTTGGCCAAATTGGCATTTTATCTATGACTTTTTCCCACCCTCCTGCTCAAGCAACAGAGAACTACTACTACCATGCTGACTTTGGCATTTAGAATCTGCTTAAAGTCTACAGTGGACAAGAATAATGGAGGATTACGTGACTTTTCCCCCTTTACAAACAGAAAAGGTAGAGTGTCTTTCTTTAAGGTGAAATGGTACAGACGAGTTGTCAACAGACTGGAGGATTAATTGATGGATTTTTGATCTGAGTTAGAAGGAATATGTATGCTTTCTCTGTAAAAAGATAGTAGATAGTAAATATTAGTAAATAGTAAATAATAGGTGTGCCTGGGTGGCTCAGTCGGTTGCGTCTGACTTTGGCACAGGTCATGATCTCACGGTTCGTAGGTTCAAGCCCGGCACCAGGCTTTGTGCTGACAGCTCAGAGCCTGGAGCCTGCTTCGGATTCTGTGTCTCCCTCTTTCTCTGCCCCTCCCCTGCTTGTGCTGTCTCTCTCAGTCTCTCAAAAATAAAAGTTAAAAAAAAATTTAAAAAAAATTTGTGGCTACCATCTTCCTGTTTCACTCTTTTCCTTTTTTGTGAGAGAGAAATATGTCATGCACACAAAAGATGATATAACGTGTACAAATAGTTTAAAGCAGGGGTTTGCAAACTATAGGCTGTGGACCAAATTTTGCCTATGACCTCTTTTTGTGGGGCCCTGGAGCTGACAAAGTTTTTACCTTTTTAAAGGATCGTGAAAAAAAAGAAAAAATAAAATATAAGAGAGACCATACGTGGCCCTAAAATATTTACTATCTTGCCCTTTACAAAAAAAGTGTGTTAACCCCTGGTTTAAAGAATAATAGGGGCGCCTGGGTGGCTCAGTCAGTTGAGCATCCAACTTCGGCTCAGGTCATGATCTCATGGTCTGTGAGTTCCAGCCCTGCATGGGGCTCTGTGCTGACAGCTCGGAGCCTGGAGCCTGCTTCGGATTCTGTGTCTCCCTCTCTCTCTGCCCCTAATCCACTCACATTCTGTCTCTGTCTCTCTCAAAAATAAATAAACGTAAAAAAAAAAATTAAAAAAAAGAAAAATAAATTAGCCCTCCTTTCACCTCTACCTACTTTATAAAACAGTATATCACCAATATCTTTGAAGTTTGTGAGTGCCCCTCCCTGAGCACATCCAATGCCTTCTCCCAGAGCTAACTATGGTTTTGAATTTTATGTATTCATTCCTTTGCTTGAAAAATTTTTATCATATGTATATGTAAATATATAAGATGTTTAGTCTTTTTAGTCTTGAGTAATTGAAATAATACTCTATATTTTCTTCTATCACATGCCTTATTCTCTCAATATTATCTTTTTTTCTCGGTATTAAGATTTGAGAACCATCCAGGTACCTATATGTAGCTAGTGTTTATCAATCTTCTTTTTCTTTCTTTTTTTAAAATTTATTTATTTATTTTGAGAGAGTCAGAGACAGAGGGAGAATTCTAAGCAACCTCTGTGCTGTCAGTGCAGAGCCCAACAAGGGCCTTGAACTCATGAAACTGTGAGATCATGACCTGAGCCAAAATCAAGAGTCAGATGCTTAACTGACTGAGCCACCTGGGTTCCCCTAGTTCATTAAAGATAGCTGTTGCATTTTTGTGTGTGCATATACCATGTTTCTTTATTTGTTCCTCCCTTGATGGACATTTGTGTTGTTTCCTGTGTCTTTTTTCTGTTTCCAATGCTTGTTATCAGTATTCTTATTCCTACTTCGTGGTGTTTATGTGCTAGAGTTTCTGTAGAAGTGGAATCACTGGATCATCAGTATATGTATGTTTAACTTTATAAAATGATGCCAAATGGTTTTCTGAAGTGATTGCATTGATTTCATCCTTTCGTGGTTATCTAATGCTGTATAACAAACTACCCCAGCTTGAGTGGCTTAAAACAACAATATTATTTTGCTCATGATTTTGTAGGTCAAGAATTTAGGAAGAGCAGTTTGTCTCTAATTCATATGGTGTAAGCTGAGGCTGCTGATGCTGGAGCATCCACTTCTAGAATGGCTTCTTCATTCATGTACCTATGTCTTGGTGCTCTTCAGTAACTGTCTTCACATGGCATCTCGTACTGTAGGGCCTTTCCACATAGCTTGGGCTTGTCACAGAATGGTGGCCACAGGGTAGCCTGACTTCTCATATGGTAGTTCAGGGTCCCAAGAACAAATGTTCTAAGAGTCTGGAAGTGGCAGGTCTGGACCTAGAAACTTACGTGGCATCCTTTCTGCCACATTCTATTGGTCAAAGTAATCACAGAGCCTGCCCAGAATCAAAGGGAGGGGACATAGACCCCCCCCCCAAATCTTTTGGTGGTAAATATAAGAGAGAGCAATAATTTCTGGCCACCATCTTAAATCTGCTACATATTTCCTGCAGTCAAATAAGGGAGTCTGTGTTGTGCATATCCTTGTTAATGCTTAGTATTGACAACCTTTAAACTTTTTGCCAATCTGGTGACTATAAAAAGATAGGAGGAATTTTTTTTAATGTTTATTTATTTTGAGAGAGGGCAAATATAAGCAGGGGAGGGGCAGAGAGAGGGGGGTAGAGAGAGAATCCCAAGCAAGCTCTGTGCTGTGAGTGCAGAGCCTGAGGTGGGGCTTGAACTCACAAACCTGAGCAGAAGTCAAGAGTCAGACGCTTAACTGACTGAGCCACCCAGGCACCCCTAGGAAGAATGTTTTTAAACAAATTTATTGGATATTTACTGTGTGCCGAGCATTCTGCTAAATGCATTTCCTCCTCATTTTAATCTTAACGATAACTATGTAAAGTAGATACTATTACCTTCGGAGAGGCTAATTAACTTGAAAAGATCATATAGCTAATAAGTGGCAGGATATAGATTTGAGCAGAGATTTACCCGACTTCCAAGCCCATGCATTGAGTTTTTCCTTCTTGTTCAAGATGTGAACTGAGATGATGATTTGAGGTACAGGTTAAACTATGAAGAAAATGTAAAATATTAAGAAGTGATGATTAAGTAATACATGAAGTAATAAGAAAGCAAATGTGACTTAAAATATTTTTTTGGTCTTAGGGGCACCATTTCCCCGTTTATCAAGCAATTAAAAAAAATTGACTCTAAAGTGGAAAACATGAAACAAAAAAATGAAACAAAACTTTTTAATGCTCAGTAGGAATCAGTATTAAGTTATCACAGATGGGCTGGAACTGACCTCATGGTGCATAAAGCTTGGTGGAAGAAGTAGATACATTCCCTTCATCTAAATCAAGGCAACACTGCAGCTTTTGTGATTTGACCAACCCCAAAGAGAGGGATGAGAATGCCCTTGCCACAGTAGATTTTGGATCACACTTTTCTTAAAGCCTAAATCAGAATCTCATTGGTCAATTTTCTGTTCTTTGTTCCCAATGTTCTTTGTTCCCTTTTCCCAATGAATAAGAACAAAACTGGTGCCACATCCACGTATCATTCACCCGCCAGATGTTTACATCGAAAATTCCACTTTTCCATAGTGTGAGGATTCCCAAGGTAAGAGCCAAAGACCCACAAAGACACATGAAGACGGCTCATGGTAGAGCTTTGTGACCTAGCATAACACATTTTTCCCCCTCCCCCTTCATTTACGGGTATGGATTCCCTCATCCTGAAGGAAAATACATTTCTTGGATACATTTCAGAAACAACTCGTGAGTTCAAGTGAAAACTGATTTCCATGGGTACAGTAAGTACTTAATTCCTGGGATCTTAGATTCCAAACCATTTGGAATCATTCCTTAGGTACACTATGCTTCAAATTTCAGTCTCTTTTTCACTGATTAATCTTCCCCATACTTCTTTCCTCAACCTGGTCTTTTCTAGGCACCCCTTTTGACTCGCCTTTCATACTCTTATACTCTTTGAGAAGTCTCAACACATTGTGTTCCTCACCTTTATTGCATCTCATCTTAACCAGCTTCTGTTTCATTAAAAATCAGTACTTTCAGGTTCATTCATGAATCTGTTTCTCTGAATGTTGCCCAAGGTGCCTAAAGTTAGAGTTTTATCTACAATATTTACCCAAGTTTGAATATCACCCAAAGGGATGGGATGTGGGCTATGTACTGGAACATTCATCTTTTGTGTCCTTGCCTTTACTATCTTCAAGAATTTTGAATTAGTGGTTCACCAGCCTGATTTCACTTTCTTCTACCCTGTTATTGGTTGAAAGTTGGACTGGAAAAGTTCTGATCACATGGAAAATCTACAGCTGCAACTATCACTCACACACACACACACACACACACACACACACACACACACACACTATTGACTTAAAATAGCAAAATTGGAAATGCTTTAAGTTTTAGAATCTCATGTAGAGTTCTATTTGTATCTATAAATATATTTTTGGCTTTAAAAACAATAACAGAACTAAAAGCTTGAGGATAACACACTACCCACTTTATTGTAAGGATTCTTTCATGTGAAGCTCTCAGGCCTGTAGCTATAGTCTCCTAGATGATTTAGTATGAATTGAATTTTCAGTTGGGGTGACCTCAAATGGTGACCATATGACATGAAGTCAGGGAGGAGCTGCAGGTGTCTTGTAGATGTAGTGATGCCAATGAAGTGTGAAAATGTGTCTACCTTTCCTGTAAATCAAAGCTAACAGTTCACTCAAAAAGATCGGCAAGTATTAAGAGCTTTAAACTTAATTTTATTTTAATCTCAGTAGAAAGAGGGGTTTTGGTTCTACTTAGCCTGGGGAAAAATGTCTGGTAAGCTTTTCTCAGGACCTAAAGGAAATACCTTATTTCGAACACAAGAAAAATGTGTGAAGGGATTTTTTTTTTTTCTACCTTGAATCAGAAGTGTTTCCTGGAAAATCTCTAGGATTTCTTCTTGCTCCAGTTCTATGATTCTGTATAGAGTCGAGTTTTATGACATAGAGTCAGAATCTTCATAAGCTATTTTTAATTCATTCTGGCTTCTCCAGTTTATCATGGTTATTGGGTGCCCCTGTTCAGACTTTTAGGGATGTTAGAAATAAAACACAACACAACAAAATGTTCTCTACAGGCCTCATTGTTCTCTATAGGTTACTGCTAGCCTGATGTGGGAGAAGGGTGGTTTAATTCAGAGCCAGCCACCTTTAAGATTGGTGGAAGAAAATCTCATTGTATAGTGTGTTTCAAAGGAGAGTCCTGTGGGGAGATGCTGGAATCAGGAAGGCTTGAGGTCTCCGATGCTGTGCTCATCTCACACGGGTGCTCCAGCAAGTGGCTTCTGTCTTCTTTTTTTCCCCCCACCAAAGGCTATGAATGATTTATTTGTGTTTGTTTTTTTAAGTGCAGTCCCATTTGCTTAACTACTACATACTATATATACCTGAATATAGGAATAAAAGACAATTAAGAGCCAAAAAAAGGGATCTGGTCAGTTTGAAAATTCCTTATATACTTTCACGAATGTTAGTTGAGCTAGTAAATATTAACTGATATTTACTTAATACAAGTACTCATCTATATTTAAGATGATATATCTAAAATAATAAAACAGAAATATTACTTTTTCCATTCCCAGTTTCCAAAAATAATTTTATTTATTTTCTCTTTACATGTATTTGTGTGTGTGTGTGTGTGTGTGTGTGTGTGTGTGTGTGTGTGTGTGTGTGAGTGATTTCTGCTTCGGTGACCTGATACAGCTTTCAGAGCTCATAATTCTTCTAAGTTATTTGAAAAATAGCACTTTTGAGTACCTGTTTAATGTGGTCATAAGAACCACTGTGCCAAGCAACAAGTATTTATTTGGCTAACATTAGGTAGTTGAATTTTTATGGTCATGTAGGTACGTACTTGTGATCTCTAAAATGTAACCACCTAAGGTCCTACTTTTAAAAGTTACTTTTAAAGGCTTGTTGGCTTATTGTTAACTACATTCAGTAGTTGCAAATGTAAGTCTTTACCTACAAGAACAAATGACTAAATTTGGGTTACATTTCTTTTGTTTCCTTTTTTTTTAACCAATTCCACACTGACATCTGTAAGTACCCCCAAACAATCATGGATTGGGGTTGTTTTAGGGCTTTTGTGCCTTACTCTCAAAGCACATTGAAATTCAAAATAAAATAAATGAGAAAACACCTTAGTATTGTGAGATGTTGTAAAGAACCTAACGTACAACTCCTATTATAAGGGACATCCCAGGGAGGTGAAAGAAAATCTTTGCTTTATAATAGGCATTTGCAATATAATATTGTGAGTTTCCCTAATGAAAGGAATACAAACACTTTATTTTCCTATTTAAAGTGTCCATTTAATTTGCTTAATATGTAGAAGTACCTGTTAGTCTATCCCTTTCTTTTATTTTCTTCTTACAAATAAGGTTGATTGACCAATGGGATGAAACTTGGAGAAGGCCCCTCTGCTTATTTGCTGTTGTTTCTCTTAGGGATTAAAAATCCTTTAGAAAAGAGACAGGGAGGATTATGTTTGCCGAGCAAACCTGTTTGAACCTAGCACTTTGGACAGGGAAAGAGACTGAATCGTGTTAAAACGGTTTTAACTGTTGAAAATATCATGAATAATGAAAGGCCCGTGGTGCACCTGTCAGATTGCATGACATTTTCTTTTCTTCTTCTTCTTCTTTTTTTTTTTTATTGATGAAGTTGGGTAGCGTTTTCTATACAATGTTTTGGAGTGACCTTGGGTCATTTGTTGATTTGGTCCTCACCGTCGTTGTCGGCCACACTTTAATCATTGCTATCGTTCACTGATCACTTACAACGCCAAGGGCTGCACATAGTGATTGACACAAATCCTCTCTCGTGGGTTGCACAGTTGCTTGCCTGTAGTCAGAAGACTCGGAATAGAAATAACAGTCTTGCACACCTCAGTAGCTTGTTTCCAGACCCATGATGATTTGTGCCATGTTGAAACCCCTAAGGTTGTGAAGGGAACTGGCCTTACACAAAATGACAAAGGGGGACAAAGGGATTTTCAGTGCCTTTCACTCTCCTACAGATGCATCTTTGCATCTCCTTGTCCGTCCTTCCCTGCCCCCTAACTCTTGCTTTCTTCTGGGATTCTGTCACCTCTTAACGCTAATCTGAGGCAAGTGCTTTGTCCTGAAAAGGACCTAAGCTTGAAATCTTGACGATTTGGCCTTGAAACCTGGGTTTCCCCCTCAAGAACCGTGTTTTCTTGGGCAAATCACTGAAGTTTTCTCACCTATGTTAAAAGTGGTTGTGTGTGAATGAAGAGATAATCCATGTTGCTGAGGCTAAGGTGTGATTGTGGTCCCAGGTATCGTTTGCATTTTAACGTGGCATTTAATCTGAAGGAGTGTCCGTTGGTGACGATTGAGCTATGGAAGCCTTGTGGGGGAGATAGGTGTGTGTTTGGGGGTTAGGGCCACGTATGAAGAGATGCCAGCACCCTTAGAATAAATTATAGTTGGGAGGTAGCGTTTGTTACCTGCCCACATCTGCCTTGTTTTCTTAATTCTCCAGTTTGAACCACAGATTCTCAAATTTAGACATGAAAGGTCTTCTAGGCCCAGATGAAGTAGCTGAGGCCCAGGGACGTGAATGGTTTTACCCAAGATTATGTCACTCACTAGGCATCCAAGCTGGGGAGAGAGCCAGCCTCTCCCAGTAGTGGAATTGACAAAAGACCAGGTTTGCAAGTATCCATGTTTTAGTCTGAAGGAGGCTTGTTAAATTCCATTTCCTCCTAAGAATTCCTAATGGAAGCTTTTAGATACCGAATGCTTACTTTTTCGTGACTCCTTCAGATGAAATGATTTCACAAGTGACTTAAAAAGGCATTCCCGCACCCAAGGCTGGTTAGGGTTGTGCTAGGATGAAGATTTCAGGCCTCCCACCACAGAGGCCCTATCTGAGGTCCTTGAAGATATTTGGGGAAGTACAGGAAGTCCTATAATTGAACTCAGTGGGTGTCTGAAGTTCTGCACTGACTTTCATATGAAGACTCTTGCCTGAGATTCTTAACATATTTATGATGAAATGTCTCAAGCATGCAGTAAAACACTAAACACACACTAACGAACACTTACTCACCGAAGCTCCTCAAATCCTTGTTATTTTATTTTTTATTTTTTTTGCCATATCTGTTTCACATCACCTTTAAGAGAAATGAAACAGGTACAGTGAAGTGCCCTGAGGATTCCTTCCCCCTCCTTCTTCCCCAGAGGAAAACACTACTCCGCCTTTGGCATTCATCATTTGTTTCCACACATTTTATACTTTACATATGTATCTATAAATATATGTACTTATCTGTAAATAGTGTACAGTCAAATTTTGCATGTTTTTAAACTTGACATAAATAGCATCAGACTGTATGATTCCCATACTTTGCTTCTTTTGTTCAACATTCTGTTCTGGGGATTTATCCGTGTTGAAACATGTAGTCCATAATATTTTAACTGCTGTAATTTACACTGTGTGAATATGCCGCTACTTTTTTGTCCATCTTTGTGTTGCTCTCCTAGCTCGCTGTCTTCATGCTGTACTTTAATCTTTTCTAAATCGTTATTTCATTCTGTGACTCCTTAAAAGTTGAATGGTAAACCACAGCTTGCCATTGTAACAGGGAGATTCAGGTCATGACCCAGAATCCAAAGGTGAGCATGTAGGGTTTTGAATGGTGATAATGTGGAATTCTATTCTGGATGTGGTAAGGGCCACCTCTAAGCTTTGTGGGGAAAAAAAATTATTTTTGTGATGCCAGGTTTCCTTATTTCCTAAAGCATACTTAAAGTAGACCTCTGAGTGACTTTAAGGTTGTATTTTTAAGGAACATTTTTTTTTTCCCCTTAAACAAACCGTTTCTCTCCTTTGTTCTTGTTTTCTTCTTTCGACTTGTGAAAGAGGCCCAGTTGGATCTGAATTGTTGCCCAGGAACTTTTTGGGCTGATTCATTCTCTATTTCCTACATATTTTTGAAAAAAATTAATACAAAAGAGGGAGGGAAAGGCTGTAGGAATTTAGTTTGGTTGCTTCAGGGAGGAATGTCAGGAAAGACTATTTCCCCTCCTGATGGCTCCCACCAAAGAATCTTGCACCTCTCCCTAACCCTGGTGCTTCTCTCTGTATGCCCCTCCCTGAGCAGACAGGATCATTTAGTAGGGCTTTATTTTCACGAGGAGGTCCCCTTCTGTCCCTCCTTGTGCTCTTTTCCTGGATGCATTGACCCCACTGAAGTTATCCCATCTGGTTAGGAGACTTCTGAGAGATCTCGGTTTAACTATATTTAGTGAGGCTGGGATCAGTGCTGTGTGGGGAGAGCTATTTCCAGGAAGGCAGAGGGCCAGTGGGGGGGTAAGCGGACAGCACAGCTGCAGGGGAAGGTTGTAAAAAAGATTAAACCCTCCCCACAGCTGAGTGTATTTTACCAATGTAAATGTTGATCTCCTTTTTTAAACCCTCAAGGGACCCTGAGGAGAGGGATGTCTCTGGAACCTTAACTAGGCAAAAAAAAAAAAAAAAAAAAAAAAAAAGGCATTATGTCTGGAAATGCAGCTGACCCAAGGCAAGAAGCCTCCAGAGCTGAGAGAGGGTCGCAGAAAGGTCAAGGGGAAAGAAGGTGGGGGTGGTAGGGGGTGATGAGGGGCCTCAAATGGAATATTTCAGGCACTGTAAGCTTTTAAATAAATATCCCCACCCCTGCCCTTGGCTTATCAAGTCCTTCTAACCTTTTGAAGTTTACTAATCTTGCCATCCTCAAATGCTCTGTTGTAGTTGATAGAGACTGGATCTGGTTTGAACTGTCACATTGGCCCGGGACAGGGGGCAAATGAATGTTGGGAAGTTTGTTATCAAGAGGGCAGTATTTGTGGGGGCCCCGGGGGCTGCTGAGAAAGTCAAAGTAAAGTAAGTGCCCTCTTGACCTTCCAATCACAACATCTCACTCTGTTCTTCCAGCCTGGTGTTTAAGCACGGGGATGTTTATGTGGCCCCTGGCTAGGGTCTTATGCCGGCTCTTAACAATTTCTCAGTTTCTCTTTCTGGGATAAGCCAATGATTTATTTATGAGAGCTCATCCAAGATGTTCCTCACTGAATTGCAGTAATTTACAAACAAAAGATCCAGGTATGATAGAAAATGGTCATAGGATTGAAAATGTTTGAGAATCATTATTTTTGAGTATTTTCTGTTGGCTGTATGGATGCTAGACTTGATTTCAGGACACGATGAATGATATTTGGGAAGAGTTAACATTTTCTTTTTTTTTTTTAAAAAAAAACAATTTGATTTAATGTTTTATTTATTTTTGAGACAGAGAGAGACAAAGCATGAGCAGGGGAGGGTCAGAGAGAGAGGGAGACAGAATCCGAAGCAGGCTCCAAGCTGTCAGCACAGAGCCTGACGCGGGGCTCAAACTCACGAACCACGAGATCATGACCTGAGCTGAAGTCGGCTGCTTAACCGACTGAGCCACCCAGGCTCCCCATGGAAGAGTTAACATTTTCCTAACACTCTCCATATTTCCCACACTTTGCTAAACACTTTGGATGTATTCTCATTTCATCTTTCCAACAGTCCTATGAATGAGTCTTATTTTATAGATAAGAAAGGCTGAGGCTTAGAGAGATTCAGCAATTTCTGCAAGGTCACAGAGCCGTCATGTGGAAAAGCCAAGGCTTGAACCCAGCTCTGAAAGGATCTGAAGCACATGTTTTCACTATTACCCTGCCATGGTGTGGGCTACGCATCTGGATGCCAACCACAGCACATGGGATTATATTTCAGTTTGGTGGCACGGGGATGCCCGGTTGATTTTGAAATTGCCTTTCTATAGAAAGCCCACAGGGCTTTGTTCCTGGTATTAGAATTAGAAGGAATATTTAGGTGTTCTAGGCATTTCCCCTTTTTCCCCTAGTTAAGCAGATCACTTAAATCATTCACTTACTCATTCAGTGTTTGTTAGGTGTCTAACATGTGCCAAATGCTAAATGCTGGGCAGACAATGGTAAGCAACAGTAGTCATGGATGATGAGCCCTTGAAGCTGGAGTCTAGTATACTCAAATAAGTACACAACTGTGCAATTTCCCTTGGGCTAAGTGCCATGCAAGGGAGGGATACGGGGTATAAGCGCTCCTGATATGGAGATGTGACTAGTCAGAGAGGTTGGGGAAGGCTTTCTGGGATTTGATGCAGGAGCAATGTATACATGGGCAACTGTATGACTATTTGGGGGTATAGTCCTTGGTATAGCTTCAGCAGAGGAGCTCCCTTTGGGAAATTCCTTGGATTCTAGCCTCATTGGCCTGGAAAAAAAGATGTCCAAGGTTTTGCGAAGTCCAGGCTTCTTCAGAGACTCAGCCAAGCATTTCATGCGCTCAAACACAAGTTAGCATAGAATGCCTAGAGAGCAGGAGGCTCCTGCTTGTCCAGCCTAAAAATGGACTTGAATACCTCTTGTCTGTTGAAGAGTGGTTAAAATGGAGACTAGTCCAGTTTATCTTGCCTGTTTCAGCAGGAAGCCAATCTTTAGGATATTCTAACATTGGGAATATGTATCCCGTGAGGTTTCTGCCATACACAGCAATAGTCATAAAATCCTGGAATGTTAACGGTGGAAGGACGTTACTGAATCTTAATGGAGAGGGACCATGTTGGGTTCTAACTCCCTACTTGGCCAATGAGAGAAGTAAAGCCCGGTGGTCAGATTTACGAAGCTGGGTTTACACATTCATGCACCGTTCTCGGTGATGTGGCCGCTTTGGTGATCCAACCAGACAGAACTCCTGCCCTCACTGAGGTACTCTCTAGTGGGTCTCCAGCATCTCCCAGTCTCTGCCCAGTTCTTTATACCATACTCACTTTCCAGATCTCACTTCTCGCTGGAAATGAGTTCTTCATGAGGCAAGAAAAAATGTTTATTTATTTGTTTTTGAGAGAGACAGAGAGAGAGCGGGGGAGGGGCAGAGAGAGAGAGAGAGAGAGAGAGAGGGAGAGAGAGAATCCCAAGCAGGCTCCACGCCATCAGCACAGAGCCTGATGTGGGACTTGAACTCAGGTGCTATGAGATCATGGCCTGAGCCAAAACCAAGAGTTGGAGGCTTAACTGACTGAACCACCCAGGTGCCCCCAAAGAAGGCAGTGTTTTGACCAATGACCCTTCTGAAATTTGATGCTAGAGTTATAAGGACCAAGGCAAATGTGTGGGAGAACCTTCTGTAATAAAATTATATGCTGACATTTTCCTTCACTAGCATACAGTTGTTCTCTTGAAAAATTGAACATTACCACCCGCTGGCAAAGACATGCTCTTTTTTCAACTCATAGCGTTGACTAATGTGGGCTTTGGCTGGGGACTGTTGAGAAAATATTGCTTTTTTTAATTGCTGTTTTTTATTTTATTGCATCAGCAACAAAATATAGATTTTTTTAGTGGCTGTTTTGTTTACTGTTCTTAAACTAAGAATAACCTCTGCACTGGAGGTTGAAAAATTATATTTCTCCTTGAACTCATGTAGGCCTAATATCTTCTTTTCAAATGACTTTTTCCCCCATGTTATTATTTCTGTGTTAAGCGAGGAATGAAGTACTAACAGGTTCCCCCCTCCTCCCATAAATGTCTGTCTCCAACAAGTAGTATCTAGTTGAGTGATTGTCACCAGTTTTAGATTAATAGGCTGTTTTCAGTGGATGACTTTCCTAGTGAGGCCCCATACATTTTCATAGCTTATGATCCTTTTGTGTTGGAACTAGATTCTTGGATATCCCAAATCAATGTAATATAAGCCTAATAATATAAGTAACGAACTTACAAATCTTCATTAAGTCTGATGAAATCTTCTCCAAGTCAGCTGTTTCTGGTGCAAATTCACATGGATGTTTTTCAATCTGTCAAAGTTGGGACGGATAATGACTTTGGCTACCAACTTGTTCGACTGCCCTCCCTCTGCGACTCTTCACCAAACTTTACAGAGAAATCAAAAGCTTCAGGTAAAAGCTCCAGCACCCTCTTCAGCTGGCTTCAGTTGCCTTTTATCTAAATCTCTCTAATGATATGCTTTTAATGAGCTGGTCTTTGCCATTGAAATTCTGCTTTTGTTTTGCTTTATATTGTTGTGTTGGCTCTAAGGGAGGTCATTTAACACATGAAAATACCCCTTACCTCCTCAGGGTTGCACACTGTGCCACATTTTATCTAGTTAGGCTGCTGGCTTTTTGCAAGGAGTGATTGATGTATGGGATTCAGAGGTCAGAAGTTTTACATCCTTGCTGCTCAAAGTGTGGTCCGTGAACCAGCAGTAGTGGCATTATCTGGAAGCTTGTGAGAAATGCTGACTCCCAGGCCCTGCCCCTGACCTACTGAACCATACTCTGCATTTAACAGGTTTCCTTCCCATTAAAGCGTGAGAAGTACTGGTCCACTTTGTAGTCCAGAGAATGGGATTCGTTGGATGAATTTTAGGATTTCACCCTTCTTCACCTCTGTGTCTCGTCTCTCCATCCCCAGGTGTCCAGGACGGATCTTAGCTATGGTGATTTCTTTCATATGAATGCTCTTCTAGAAGTCTTAAAAATGAAAATTGGATGTTCCCTTTGGGGTTTTTATGCTTGTTCTTGTTTCATGAAATGTAGTGTTTCTAGGCATCTTATATTTTTAGAAACTTCTGAAATTCTCTGTGTGTTCCACGTGTGACTCTATTTCCCTGAAGTTTTCAGGAAATATTATCCTTGTTTTCCCATGCTTCACATCGGTTCAAAAGAATTGTTTTCTTTTCATAAGCTGAGTATGATACAGCTGCTTTTGATGTGAGATTAGAGCGAACATTGCCGAGCCAAATTATTTTGCTTTGAAGTCCTGTAATTGCAGCTTGATTTTGACTCGATGTATTTCTTATCTAAACACACCAACAGTTAATACTTCATTGGGGGCATTTTACTGTTGTATGTTTGGAGTAGCACTTTACTTATCAAACCAGTTATTTATTTTTCAAGTGGAAAAGAATATATTGCATCTTTCGCCATATTTTAAAGTTCCCAGGATTTAAGTGAGAGCCCTCAGGTTTTATTTTGTTTCGTTTTGGGTGTTTTTTTTTTTTTTTTGAGACACAGACACACACACACACAGACACACACACACAGACACACACACACACACACACACACACACACACACACACACACACACACACAATGAATCTCAGGCAGGCTCCATGCCCAGCACAGAGCTCCATCTCAATCAAGACCCTGAGATCATGACCTGAGCTGAAATCAACAGTCGGATGCTTAATGGACTGAGGCACCCGGTTACCCCAGGTTTCAGTTTTAGATTTAGTTTAAATCTCAAAATGAAAACAGTGGTACTTAAGTTGAATGGACCCAGCAGAGGCCTATAGCAAATCAGCATACTCCTGGGTTCTGAAGGAATTTAGGGTTTAGAAAAAATTCTAGCTGCAGATAAGATTTTTGAAGAAAATTCAAAGTGCCGTTTGGAATGCCGCTGTGATTTTCAATGCAGGCATTTATTAGGCACCTACTGTGTACATAGTGCCAGGTTGCTACAGCTCTGGAGAACGTATGTCCTAGATTTTCTGGAGCATTCTTAATTTTCTTAATTTCATTTTTCCTGGCCAGACCATGTGTCTCAATTTTTGATCCAGCAAATATGTTCACAACGGGGGAAGCAGGAACAGAGGGTAAAAGAGCTGACTCTCAGTGAGGAGTCATGATGTGTGTGCTTCCTTCTTCACATGAGCCCTTGCTCCACCTGCTAAATGCAGGAAATGGTTCAGAGAGCACACCAGGCTGGAAAAAAATGTGTGCACATGGAAAGATTTTTAGGGAACTCTGCTTCCCTGGTTCCCTCTTTATCCACCCTACTTCAAAAGAGTTTAGCTGTCTGCAAAGCTCAATTACAGGCCAAATTAAACCAGTTGCATCGGACCTTGGAAATTTTTGCAAAGAAATTGTGCAGGCAGCAAAATGGGCATCGGGCAATAAGGTACACACAATAAAATATTTTTGTTAATTCGTGTACAGGACTAACAGTTCAAACTTGCCTGGTTTTACAGCCAATTGGGGTTAGCTAGAAGAAGGAGTTTAAAGGAGTTTACATTTAAATTTAAAGAAAATTACACACATTTTTAAAAACAATGTCCTTTCAACTTTCTTCCCCATCTGTATCCTCCTAATACTCCTCATCTCCTGAAAGATAAAACAAACCTATAATTGGTTACAAACAGCAATAATGCCCCCTTTGAATCTATTTGTTCATTTATTTCTTCTCTAAAGTCTCTGGTGGAGGTGCTAGCGAGGGGCTTTATTTGCTGGTTTTAGAGCAAGAATCTGAGAGTAAGGAGGTTAACTGCTGGGCTCTTAGTGTCTGCTTTTCCACCAATCGTGCACTAACAGGGCAGACTGCACGACAGGGATGTGCCCAGCCCTCTCTCCTCTGGCTGGTGATGTTCAAAACAAAAAGATTAAGAACTTCCAGTTTAGTCACAATGTGGCCTCACTTCCATTTTAAGTGGTTATAGTTCTCTTCTTTGCAAAGTGATTTGCCATTTGCCTTTCTTTGCAGAATTGGAGGTCCACTGCAGCGTCCTCCTCAGCAGAGAAACACGAACTCCTTGAAGGTGTGGTGAGGGAGAGGGAGTGCGCTCAAGAGCCTTCACCCGAGTCTGGATTGGGGCTTCGCTGCTTTCTTGCTCTGGGCTTTTTGGTAAGTCACTTCAACTCTATAAACCTTAGTTTGCTCATTGTTCAAGGTGCACAATAGAGCTTTCATAGTCTTATTGTATCAAATGAGAGAACACACCTCCATGTACCTAGGCAGTATGAAGAAAGTCCTCAGAGGTTATTTTTTCCCCGTGATGAATTCATTTAAGTTTGCTTATATGCTATGCAGTTGGCATAGCATGCTCGTGGCATAGCCCAGGAAATGCCTCTGCTTGGAAAAGCCTGCAAATCATTCATTCATATGCTTCTTCACTCAGCACATGTTACGTCTTGGGCATTAGGAATATAAAAACAAATAAGACATAGTTTACCCCCAAGGGGCTCTTTATGGACCCATCCAAATTTACCTAAATTACCCTTTTAAAAAGACTTCTTTTATGGTCTCAGATTTGTGGCCTTGCTTTCATTTTGAGTCCATTGATTGGTCAACTCCACCGAGCAGGAGACCATTAAAAAAAATACTGTTGATTTCTCTTTATTTAAATTAATTTTAATTCATTCTGATTATCACTGCTTATCGTCTTCAAAGAGAATTATTACTTATGGGAATTAAAATCCACAAATTTCAGAGAATGATACAAACAGACTCTTGGTCTGTCTAATACTTAGTGATGCCTCCTGTAGTATTTACAGTGGGTATTGCATGGAATAATATGGCCTGGCAGATAGCAGGCATCTAATATATATATTTTTTTAACTTTATTTTTTATTTTTTAAAATTTACATCCAGATTAGTTAGCATATAATGAAGCAATGATTTCTAGAGTAGATTCCTTAATGCCCCTTACCCATTTAGCCCATCTCCCCTCCCACAACCTCTCCAGCAACCCTCAGTTTGTTCTCCATATTTATGAGTCTCTTCTGTTTTGTCCCCCTCCCTGTTTTTATATTATTTTTGTTTCCTTTCCCTTATATTCATCTGTTTTGTCTCTTAAAGTCCTCATAGGAGTGAAGTCATATAATTTTTGTCTTTCTCTGACTAATTTCACTTAGCATAATACCCTCCAGTTCTATCCACATAGTTGCAAATGGCAAGATTTCATTCTTTTTGATTGCCGAGTAGTACTCCATTGTATATATATACACCACATCTTCTTTATCCACTCATCCATCGATGGACATTTGGGCTCTTTCCATACTTTGGCTATTGTTGATAGTGCTGCTATAAACATGGGGGTGCATGCGTCCCTTCAAAACAGCACACCTGTATCCCTTGGATAAATGCCATTTTACTACTAGTGCAATTGCTGGGTCGTAGGGTAGTTCTATTTTTAGTTTTTTGAGGCACCTCCATATTGTTTTCCAGAGTGGCTGCACCAGCTTGCATCCCCACTGACAATGCAAAAGAGATCCTCTTTCTCCGCATCCTCGCCAACATCTGTTGTTGCCTCAGTTGTTAATGTTAGCCATTCTGACAGGTGTGAGGTGGTATCTCATTGTGGTCTTGATTTGTATTCCCTGATGATGAGTGATGTGGAGCATTTTTTCATGTGTCGGTTGGCCATCTGGATGTGTTCTTTGGAGAAGTGTCTAATCATGTCTTTTGCCCATTTCTTCACTGGATTATTTGTTTTTTCGGTGTTGAGTTTGATAAGTTCTTTGCAGATTTTGGATACTAACCCTTTATCTGATATGTCATGTGCAAATATCTTCTCCCATTCTGTTGGTTGCCTTTTAGTTTTGCTGATTGTTTCCTTCATTGTGCAGAAGCTTTTTATTTTGTTGAGGTCCCAGTAGTTCATTTTCGCTTTTGTTTCCCTTGCTTCCAGAGATGTGTTGAGTAAGAAGTTGCTGCGGTCAAGATCAAAGAGGGTTTTGCCTGCTTTCTCCTTGAGGATTTTAATGGCTTCCTGTCTTACATTGAGGTCTTTCATCCATTTTGAGTTTATTTTTGTGTATGGTGTACGAAAGTGGTCCAGGTTCATTTTTCTGCATGTTGCTATCCAGTTTTCCCAGCACCACTTGCTAAAGAGATTGTCTTTATTCCATTGGATATTCTTTCTTGCTTTGTCAAAGATTAGTTGGCCATACGTTTGTGGGTCTATATATATATTATATTTCTGGGTCCTCTATTCCATTCCAGTGATCTGAGTGTCTGTTCTTGTGCCAGTACCATACTGTCTTGATGATTACAGCTTTGTAGTATAGCTTGAAGTCTGGGATTGTGATGCCTCCGAGCAGGCATCTAGTATTAACTGGAGTGAAGTACAGTTCTCAGAGGGCAGATAATACATTTCCTATTCTGCTGTCCTATAAATTAAGATTTCGATAAAAGAACTGAAGAGCAGGATCATCGTAGCCTCTGGATGAACTGGACTTTTTTCTTTTTAACCAAATAGGCACTTCGCGGTGTGATTGCTGGGGAAGTGTGGAACAGGGGTGAAAAGCATAGACTTTGGAGTCAGGCAGACGTGGTATGCTCTAAGCTGGGCCACTCACTCTTGTGAACAACTCAGCAACCAGTAGTTGTGATTTCGAGCAAGTCACTTGATCTCTCTGAGCTTCTGTTTCCTCATCTGTAAACAGAGCATCCTGAGAATATATGGCTCTCTGGCTTGTGAAGGGAATTAAATGGGATGCTGCACGTAAAAAGCCTGGCTCACAGCTCACGGGAACAGCCAATGAAAGTCAGGTGTGGAGACAGAGGAGGCTGGAGTTTTGGATGAATGGCTTTGCTGTTGGAGATGAACATTCCCATGATTATTACATAAATCAAATGGATGGTCTTTGAGGGTTTATGGCCCTTCCATCTTCCTAGGAGGCACTGCTTCCTCCAGATGTAGTTCTTAACCCCGAGGCCACCTGGAGGGATTCCCAAGGCATCATCTATTAACAGGCTCTGGGCTGTATATACCCGAGAGGGAGGGGGCAGCCGTTCCCTGGGGATGAAGGCAGCGAGTCTGGGGCCACTCCAGGTTCCGGCCCCCTCCCTCATACTTTATTTAGCTTCAGTTCAGGGACAAGGGCACTCAGACCTGCAGATGGAAGCTGTTTCATCTTAGCTGGGTCAGAGGTTAATGGAGATAAGTAGTGTCTTCTTACCAGGAGTCCTCAGGAAAGCCCAGTGTGTTGTTGGACTTGAATCAAGAGCTCAGATATTGAACAGACGCATATTCTCCTACCTTGGGGAGAGAAAGTGAGGCCCTGTGTGACAGAAGCTCCAGAAGACCAGGCGAGAGGCAGAGGTGGCTGGAGGCCCGTGTGCTTCACTGAATGGCTCAGGGTGAAACAAGAGAATTGTCCACAGAACAATCAGAAATCTGAGGTCAGTCAATTTAGTACAGCACTTCACTGTACTAAACTGGGAGCTTCTGCACGGTCCACTTTGAAATAAAGGCTGCTCCCACTCCCACCTCCTGAGCCTTGGGACCAGATAGGTTTCTTTGCACAGACTACCACTGTAGTAGCTTGTGGTCTGGCTACCCCTGTGACTCATGGGAACAGCAGCCTGGGGTCCCATCCAATGCTCCTCCTGGCCAGAGTCTGTTCTGATGGAGGGAGCATATTTGAGCAGTCTGTGGGCTTTAGACCTGGACCTTCTCTTTTGAGATGAAGCAATCTCAACAAGTCAATCCAGGTTACTAAAGAGAGGGCAAATATTTAAATATCAGGAGTGTTTCTAAACATCCAGTAAGCCTCTTTTCTTCTGAAAAGCCTTCCTTGGTCATGCCACATAGAAAAATTCTTCCTCTGTATTCCTAGAGCACTTAGTATCACTTCTCTGTGGCTTTAATCACTGGCTGCCCTGCATGCCAAACTCCCTGTCATCTCTTGCTTAATGTTCTAGAAGGGACTGAAGCAGCCTGCCTGCCTCCCTCCCTCCCTCTTCTCACTCTCTCTTTCCTTTGTTCTATCCTTCCTTCCATTCAACAATAAGTAATGGGCATCTGTATGCGTGGTACTTTCTAGGTGCTAGAGACAACTGTGAACAGAATAGATATAGTTCCTGTCCTGGGGAGCTCATGTTCTAGGGGGCATGTTCACTCACATCTCCCACTAGACCATACTCTCTGGGAAGCAGAAGCCATATCATATTTCTCATATCCCTGGTAGCAGCTTATGCCTTGCCAGCCAAGGGCCTAAGATGCTTGTTGAATGAATATTTGCTTCTTGGTACATATGTAGAGGTTGCCACCTCAAAAGCTCCTGGAGCCAAGTAAATGTCTGAATGCCTGGGAAAGACTGGGACATGGTGGTGACCCTGGGGAAAGACGAGCACATGGTGGTGATGCTGGGCAAACTGGAGAATGTAGATACTGGCACACAGCCATTACTGTCGGTTCAGCTGGACCTGGCCATTTGGGAACATGAGCCTTGTCTTGCTGAATCTTCTGATTTCTTGAGAGAAGCTAGAAATCGGGCTTTTAATGTGAAATCTCATTTTTAATTGTTGACGTTTACTTCAGTTAAAAGACCCAAGAAAATTCATCGGTGGGCCAGCTGAAGAAGACCACAGGCTATCTGAGTGTTGTTGCGGCTAGGGATTTACTGCTTTGCAGTGTTTGTGAAGAGAGGGGATACCCTATGGGAGGCCATCAAACTGGAAATCTGTGCTCACTCACAGATTCCTCCTCTCCATCCCCTCGAGCCCAGCAGTTACCTCCAGGCTCCAGTCTATTGCTGAGACATGCTTATCACCTGCCTCCACTTTTAGCTCCTCCCACATTCTCCAGTGGATACTCATATATAGCAGAGGGGGAAGGGAAACCTGTAGGAAGAAGTATAACATGGCAATGACAGGTCTGAGAATGGAATGGCTACACCATGGTTATTAGATTCCTTTAGGAGAGAGACAGACCGGGATGTGAATCTTGGCACCCCTGGCTGCTGGACATTTCTTCACTTCTCTGGGCCTCAATTACTTTATCTGTAAAACGATCATGGTATCTGCCTTGTAGGGTGGTGATAAGAATTAAATAATATATTAAATTACTTCAGTTATAAATTACTTAAAGTTATTACTATAACTAAAATTACTATAAGTTATTAATGTTAAGTTATAAATTATATATACAAAGATTAAAGATGAAAACATGTATAATCTCCTTATTTGGTGTTCAAGGAAGCTCCGGAGAGCTACTTAGCTTCTCAAGAGTCACGACTTAGGGCTGGGCTTGGATTTTTCCTGGGGTTTGGTAGGGTGCTAATGATTCAGGGGTTTTGATGGGGTTTGGGGGGCAAATTTGGGGCATAAACTGCAACTCACAGTTTAGGCCAGATTCATACCTAGTGATGGCTTTGAGTATAATCAGTATTTTTAGTTTTATTATTATTTTTTAAATGTTTACTTATTTTTGAGAGAGTGAGTGAGTGGGGAAGGGGAAGGGAGGGAAGGAGACACAGAATCTGAAGCAGGTTCCAGGCTCTGAGCTGTCAGCACAGAACCTGATGCAGGGCTTGAACTCATCAGCCATGAGATCATGATCTGAGCCAAAGTTGGATGCTTAAATGACTGAGCCACCTAGGTACCCCATTATATTTATTTTCTTAAAATGTATTTATTTATTTTGAGGAAGAGAGAGAGAGGGCACAAGCAGGGAAGGGACAGAGAGAGAGGGAGAGAAAGAATCCCAAGCAAGCTCTGTGCTGTCAGCACAGAGCCCAGTGTGGGGCTTGATCTCACAACCACGAGATCACAACCTGAGCTGATATCAAAGGTCAGAGGCTCAACTGACTGGGCCACATCGTATATAAAGCCTGCCACATCATTGCTGTTAGGGTTACTGGCTCTTGAAGTTCAGCCTGAGAGAGAAATCTCAGGGAGTTTATGATAATGAGGATTTACTTGATTGGCTTCTACCATGGATATAAAATAAACAATATGGGTGAAAGTGTCTCCCAGTCTGAATGGTAGGTAATCGCTTTTCACACTGTGGAACTTGGAGTCAGACAGAAAGCTCTAAAGCTTTCTAACTGTGCGTCTCATGAAGATTGCTCAACCTGTCTGGGCATTAGTTTCCCCAGCAGTAAACTGGAGATAATACTACCCATTCTATAGGCTATGGCAAGCATTGCACAGAATAATGGATGGAAAGTGTTTTCTCTGTGGTTGCCCCTCTTGGAAAGACTCTGGATTCTTTGTATACTTACGTACGTATTTGAAAGGCAGGACTGCTTCCATTAAGGTACACAAATGTAGAAGAGTGTTACTTTAATAAACTGAAGAAAAAAGATGTCCATTTTTACCCCAAGCCCCACCTCTAAACCCTCCCCTGAAGGGGGAAATAGCATCTCTAGAGCTAGAGACGAAGAACAATGAAAAATGTGCATGGCAAACAGTATCTAAATCCAATCAGTTGCAGAGAAAATGACTAGTCTGACAGCCTTCTGGGGCTTCTTTGGGAGTGAGGGGTGCCTCCCTGAAGGATAAAGCCCCCAACACCCCTCAGTTCACTGAGTACCCCACCCCTGAGTTCCCATGGCTGCTTGTGAACTGGGAAGTGAAAATGAAGATGGGGGCTGTGAGAGCCTCCTGGGGCTCCTACTGGTGACTTCCTCCTATAAATCAGCCACAGACAGCTGCATCCACCAGTGCCATGGGATAGAAAAATAGACCCTATTGCTAGACAGTAACATAGGCTCCACAAACATTGTGGGATCAGAGGGCAGGGGGCTTAGCCCAAGCATAGCCAAACAGCCCCTCAACCCCACAGATCCATTTGTTTATTTTCACAGCAGCTTTGCCTGTCTGTGCCACAGGAAGGAGGAAGAAGACCCCCCCCCCTTGCTCCACTCTGCGCTGCACATGTAGACCACTTACTGCTCACCCCTGCAAAGACCTGCTAGCTAATTTATTTGTTTGAGTTGCCCACAGACTGTCTGCTAGGTCTAAGTTTCAAAGCTAATGGGGAAGTGCTCAGTCTATGGAATATTCAGCTGTTGGATTTCATTTGGTCTGCCGAATACCGGATTGAGCAAGAAAGGGAAGCCTTGTCCTGATATATTCGGCACCCCTGCTCTTCCCACCATGCACCCTACATTCCCCCACCCCTGATACTTTCATCGGGGTTTTCACTTTCCAGCTGGCCTCTGACCCACCCAGAGAAACCGGCTGTGGCAGTTGCGAGATTAAGCTTCCATCCTTTGACTTGAATCCGTGTCGTGTTTTAACTTTTTTTTAACGCTTATTCATTTTTTGAGAGACAGAGAGAGACAGAGAGTGAGTGGGGGAGGGGCAGAGAGAAAAGGAGACACAGAATCCGAAGCAGGCTCCAGGCTCTGAGCTGTCAGCACAGAGCCCCACATGGGGCTTGAACTCACAGACTGTGAGATCATGACCTGAGCCGAAGTCAGACGCTTAACTGACTAAGCCATCCAGGTGCCCCTTGAATCTATGTCTTCTAAAATAAAAGCACCTTCGCAACATTTTTAATGAAAAATTAAAAGCCTACATGAAAGTAGAAAGGTTTTTACAGTGAACACCTGTAAATCCGTACCCAGGTTCTATTAACATATTATGATACTTGCTTTATCATATATCTATCCATCTATTCGTCTCATTTTTGACACATTTCAAAGTAAATTGCAGACGTCTGTACCCTAACCCCTAATTACTTTGTTACGTATATCAGTAACTAGACTTCAATATTTGTTTAGTTTTTATTTTATTTTTCTTTTTTAATATTTGCTTTATGTATAGTTGCTTCTCTCTTGGGGGCATAAAGCATTTTTTTTTCTCTTAACATAAAACTTGCATACAATGAAACGCACGTATCATTAGTGTATGTTTGTGAGTTGACAAATGCATACATCTGGGTAACCCAAACCCCTATCAAGATATAAAACATTGGCATCACCTAGAAAGTTCCCTGCTCAGTCAATACCTACCTCTATTCCCTCAGCAGCAGCTAGTGCTCTATTTCCTCCCATAGATTAGGTTTACCTGTTTCAGCACCTCATAGAAATAGACTCATGCACTTTGCTTCCTTTGTGTAAAGTCTCTTTCATCCAGCATAATGTTTTTGAGATTCTTTTGTTGTCTGTTTCAGTAGTTTGTTCCTTCTTATTGTTGGATAGAATTCCATTGCATGAATATTCCATTCTGTGTTCTTCCAGTCTTCCAGTTTTGGGGCGGGGCTGTTTCCAGTTGTCAGTACATAAAAAAAAAGTTGCAATGAATATTCTTGTTCAAGTCGTGTTGTGGACATATGTTTTCATTTCTCCTGGATAAATACCTAGAAATGGAATGACTAGCTTACAGAGTATGCGTAGACTTAATTTTATAAGAAACTGGCGGATATTTTTTCCGGAGCGATTCTCACATTTCACACTCTACCAACAATGTGTGAGGGTTCTGGTTGCTCCACGTGTTTGTGAACATTTGGTGTTGTTGTTCCTCTTGATTTTAGCCATTCTGCTGCATATATGGTGATATCTCAGTATGATTTTAATAAAAGTTTAACTTTAATATACATGAATTTTTATATATGTTAAAGATTTAACTTCCATACTTGTTTAACTATATAATTAAAGGTTTGACTTATATAGTTTTCAGTTTAACTTAGGTATATCATTGTTCTAAATATTGACATTTGATTGATCAGTATCCCTGGCTGGACTTTTAACTTTAATTTTCATTTTCCAGAAGTAGATTGGAGCATATAGGCACTTTTCTTAAATTATCCTGAGGCTTAGTTAAATACATTTTTTACAAATCATCCTGATTGCTGTTCATTAATACTCACTCGTACGAGAATATCCATTATAACACTTCTTTGGGTGGGAGGTGTATCTTAGGAAGCGAATAAGGGATGTGCTTTTAGGAATAGGCTTTGATAAACAGACTCCTGAGGATGTAGTCTTTGAATGAATGAAGACAGCAAGCATGTTAGTTTTCAGGGATGTTCGCATTGCATGTTTTGCAGCAACACTTGGAATGTTATTTACTTAGCTCTCAGAGCTTTTCCTATAATTTATGGTCTGCAATATTCAGAATGGGACTCCAGTCCTCCCTGCAGGCATCTTTGGCTTTCCCAGCAGCCCGTGCTGATTTCTGTCCTCTCTTGCTGCTGCTGCTCGGTCTGCCCTTAAACAGGCTCCTTTCTCACTCTGTATGCGTTGCCCATGCTTCAAGTCCTGGGCTCTTGGCTTTAAGTCTCTTGTAAATTTCCCTCTCCAGTGTTAACCTTTCTCCAGAAAGGAGACACCTCATCAGAGCTATTTTCTAAAAGTATAAATCTGTTTACGATTTGTTAATAATTTCCCAGCCCCTCTAAGAGAAAGCCTGTAACAACAAATAATTTTTTTTTTTTTTGGAAAGCCCACTCTGAGCCCAGTTCTCTACAAAGCACTTTATGTGCATTATCTTATTTTTTTTTTAATTTTTTTTTTCAACATTTATTTATTTTTGGGACAGAGAGAGACAGAGCACGAACGGGGGAGGGGCAGAGAGAGAGGGAGACACAGAATCGGAAACAGGCTCCAGGCTCTGAGCCATCAGCCCAGAGCCCGATGCGGGGCTCGAACTCATGGACCACGAGATCGTGACCTGGCTGAAGTCGGACGCTTAACCGACTGCGCCACCCAGGCGCCCCTGTGCATTATCTTATTTAATTCCCTAGCAATATCTATGAGGTAGGTCATAGTTTTATGTTCATTCTTAGATGAGGAAACTGAGGCTTGGGGAGATTCAGCAGTTCACCTGTGGTGACGTAGCTGGTGAGTTGTGGATTCGACATTCAAACCCAGGCAGTCCAAGGTGTGTTTTTTTTTTTTTAATTTTAAAAAATGTTTTATTTTTGAAAGAGAGAGAGAAAGAGAGATTGAGAGAAAGCACGAGTGAGGGATGGGCAGAGAGAGAGGGAAACACAGAATCTGAAGCAGGCTCCAGGCTCTGAGCTGTCAGCACAGAGCCCGACACGGGGCTCAAACCCATGAACCGTGAGATCACGACCTGAGCTGAAGTCGGCTGCTTCGCCAACTGAGCCACCCAGGCGCCCCCAGAATCCAAGCTTTTGGTGAAGTTCTAGATTATCCCTTAGTAATAGCACTTATCCTGCTTTCTGAGCTTCATTTCTGACACTTTCTATCTCCCCTCTTGCCTCATGGTATGCTTCAGCCACACTGACAGGTTTACCGTTACTTGAAGCCAGCCAGGCTCTGTCATACCTTTCTGACTTGGCCAATGCTGTCGCACCCACCTATAACACTTGCTCACCTTGTCACCTTTTCCATCAGTTGAACTCATCCGACAAGGGTGAGTCCCAGCATCGCTGCCCCTGTGGAGTCTTCTAAAGTAAGTGCTGGTGCTCGCCCCACCTTCTGCCTGTATACAGCATGTGTATTTTTGTGTTGTTTTGGTGTTTCAGCCTCTGAGTAACTTGAGACAGGGACAGGACCATGTTTTACTTACCTGGTACTCCTAGAAGTTCACCTAGGATCTCCTAGGTGGGGTTCCCTGGGAAATAAATGCTGAGAACACTGGAAGGGAACGGGGACAGAAGATAGTTGAGCTAAGTACAATTAATTCAGAAGCCTCAGCTGGTCCAAGAGGAGCTCTGCACATGTGACTCTTCTTTGGATTTGTTCTTTATTGAGACAGGAGGTTAGGCCTTCATCCCCCAGTGCCTACCAGTCATAAGCTGTGAGCTGCCCCAGGAAGGAGCATAACTTTAGATGGCGCTTAGAGCACTTCTGGGAGAGAATGTAGCTATGAGCCCACAGCACCCAGAATACTTTGAGCAGCTCAGGAGACGAATCCCTTAGGAGTTGACCATCGCATACATGCACTACACATGCAGAAAGCAACACAGGCAGAAAGAACAAGCACATGAAGGGAATCTCTCTTAAACAACTAGATTAGCTATACTGTGGAGCTTCTGCTGCATGTGGAAGTCTTTACAAAAAAAGAAGAAAATTTTAGAGAACTTGGAAATGGATTAGTAGAGCGTTAATGGATTAAATATACATTAAGAAAATAGATGTTTGTTTGATTTTACCAGGATAGGAAAGTTCCTCATATACTGAACATTGCTCAACAATATATTTGGCATTTCTAGAGGAGGGAGGGTATATGTCTGTAAAATACAAAAAGGCTTTTATTTGGCTTTATAATCTGCTAAGCGTGCTGATAAGTATATCACAGGCATGTTTATTAATCATTACTAGATTCTGAGGTCATAAATGTGACTTTAGTGCATCTATTTTCTTTTCTTACTAAGGTCCCTTAGGGAAAAAAGGATCTATTCCAGCTTTTCTTATTGATTTCCTTTCTCAAATGGAATTGGTGCCTTGAGGTCCCAATGTACTTTGAGCGTTAGGTTTAGTTTTATTCCATAGAGTTTATGAGTCAGCAGCATCCCCCCTGCCCCAATTCCTAGAGTTTTGTTGACCTAATCCTAGGATGTGGTTTGGGTGGTTTACAGTCCCCTTATGATATCCTCATCAGCCAGAATTATCATCCTGGTTCCTGTCTCCCAGAAGGAGGCAGAAGTAGCCCTTTGGGTTAAGACCCTGGCCCAGGAAGCCACGGAACCTTTGATCTCAAGCCATCCTGTGGAATCTGAACCACCTCTGGAGAGACTCAGAATGACTGAGCCTGTTAATGGACTCCATCCCCTTTGTGGAGTATCTCAAATTGTGGTCATTTAGAGCATTACTATGGAATTGTTTATTGACCTGTATAAACACATATACCATTTATCACTATAAAGGTAACAGGTGCTTCCTAGGGTGCCAGCTGGAGGTACATTACGGTCTCCAAAATAGTAACAGAATGCTATTTTTCAGGCTCAGCTATCTTCTCAATGAACTGCAGAAACTTCAGCCCCCTTTAAGTTCTCCCTTTGGGTTCAGGGCAGGAGGATTGGGACAGGGGAGAGGGACTCTGTGGCATCTTGAAAATTGCCATCTTTCTCCACATTCTACCCAGTTACCTGATTTTCCGTGGAAAATGACAAATGTAGAGCATCTACCCACCGCAGCATAATGCTCTCATTTGTCTTTTTCATCCTGTTGGAGGGAAGTTCTCAGTACTTCATACCAATGGCCCCATTAATTAATTTATTCAACAAACACTTAAATTGAGTGCCTATTACGTGCTAAGCGTTGTTCTAGGTAGTATGGGTATGTCTATAAATAAAATAGATCCAGTCCCTCCTTCCATCATGCTTACAATCTAAAGAGGGGAAAGAGATGCTCCAGGAATGGATCGGTACAAGTCAGGTGGTAGTATGTGATACAAAGGAGAGTAAAGCAAGAAAAGGGGATAGAGCAATGGTGGGTGTGGGTGTTCTTTAATACAGATGAGGTGATTTGGGGGCAGAGATTTGGAGGAAGTGACAGAGGGAACTATCTGGTTATCTGAAGAAAGAGTATTTGAGGCAAAGAGATAGCGAGTTCAAAGCAGTACAAGCAGGCTTGATATATTTAAGGAACAGGAAGAAGGCCAATATAGATGCAATGGAATAGTGGAGGGAGAGGAGAGTAGGAGGCAGTAGAGGCAGGTCCCATGGGATTTTATAGGCCATGGAACAACGTTAAGTCCTTTTTTAATTTTTAAAAAATATTTATTTTTGATACAGAGACAGAGCATGAACAGGGGGAGGCAGAGAGAGAGGGAGACATAGAATCTGAAACAGGCTCCAGGCTCTGAGCTGTCAGCACAGAGCCCGACGCGGGGCTCGAACCCACGAACTGTGAGATCATGACCTGAGCCGAAGTCGGACACTTAACCGACTGAGCCACCCAGGTGCCCCATGAACAATGTTAAGTCTTACTTCGAGTGGGACAGGAAGCATTGAAGGGTACCAAGAAGATGAGTGACATGATCTGATTTCTAATTTAACAAAATCTCTCTGACTGCTGTGTGGAGAATACACTGTAGGGGGCGAGGAGAAGGGTAGAAGAAGGGAGACCAGTTAGGAGATCACTGCAATTGTCAAGGAGAGGGATGGTAATGTCCTATAATATAGAGGTAATGGTGGGTGTGCTGAGAAGTGGTCAAATTCTGAATATATTTACAAGGAAGGGTTAACAGAATTTGGTAATGGATTGAATGTGAGTATGAGAGAAAGAGAAGATGACTTTAAGGATTTTGACGTTAGCAATTGGTTAGAATGGAAAAGTCATTTACTGAGATGGGGACAACTGGAAGAGGATAGGGCTTGACATAGATGTTGAGTAGGTGATTGGAAATGTGAACTTGGCCTAAAGGGAAGATACTGGGATTGGAGATGTACATTTGAGAGCCACAGCAGATAGAGAATATTTCAAGTCAGGGTACTAAATAAAATCAAAGTGAGTGTAGATAGAGACGACATGAGGTCTGGGGCCCTCCAATATTTAGAGGCCAGAGGAGACTGAGAAAGAGTGACCAACTCAGGTTTTTTGGCAATAAGGTGAAGAAAGTATTTCAGGAAGAAAGGATCAATTACGTCAAATACCTCTGATACGTTAGGTAAGATGAGGATTTAGAAATGAGCATTGCTTTTGGCCACAGAAGGTTATTGGAGAATTTAAGCAATCTTGATGGCGTGTAGGATTGAAAGCAAATGGGGATGAATTCAAGAGAGAATTGAAGGAGAAGTAGAAATAACAAGTATATACAAGTCTTTGTGGCAGCTTTGCTATAAAAGGGAACAGAGAGATATATATAGCTAGAGGAGGAAATGTGGGATCTAGGGAATCTTTTTTTTACAAAAAGGTGAGGGTACAACACAGTATATAATAGTGGGGTGATCCAGTGCAATAGAAAAAAAATTGATGAAACAGGAGGGAGATGACCTAACTGTAGGAGCTCTGTTCTTGAGCAGATGGGAGGGAGTGGGATTCTGTACAAGAGAAGAAGGTTTGGCCTTTGCTAGGGCACAGATAACTCATTCATCAACAAGATGGAAGGCAGCCTATGGGCGCAGATGCAGGTAGGATGGTTGACGGAGTTGTGGGAGAGTATGCAAGCCCTCTTTTGATTGCTTCTTTTACCCTGGTGAAATGAGAGGCAAGGCCAGGGGCTAATCAAGTGGATGCGGAGTGCTGTGCCAGAGATTTGAAGAGAGATGAGAAGTGAAATAGCCTCTCTAGAAGAGAGGCAGAGGAAACTGATAAAATGGTATATCTGATGCAGAGCCAAGGTCTTATGTGAGAATTTGAGGAAAGATCTGTCAGTGTGGTTGCATACTTTTTTCTGACTATGCTCAGTTACCTAGGTAGGTATGTGGAATAGGCAAAACGTTGGAGTTTTGTCAGGTGATAGCTGAAGGAGACAGTGACCAATCGGTCATGGACTCCAAATGAAAAATTGTGTACATTAAGTAACAGAGCTCACCACCCACCCCCCCCCCCTCCTTGAAGTCTGTGAAACTTGACCAAAGTGAATGGGGGAAAAATATGTCCTTTCATCCAAAAGTCTCACCCATGTGACACTGTGTGTGCTGCCACAGTCATGGGCCCCAACATTCTCTTTCATCAGGACACAGGTGATATAAGCTCGGAGAAAATGTCATTAGAGGACAGTGCTTGTTCCCCAGGGACTGAGGGGGCCTAGTACAGGGGCTGTTTTACCACCATCTCCACACTCCACTCCAGAATCCAGTCATTTCCTTTCTCAGCTCAGCCAGGCTTTGGTTCCTCAAGTAGCAGGAGCCCTTTAGTTGTGCCTGAACATTCTGTGGCTGCATACACACAGAAGGAGTCTGAATGCTGGGACCTCTGTCATCAAATTACCCCACTAATTTGTTTTCCTTGTGTGTGGATCCTATAGTTCCCAGGAAACTTGAAGGATAAATAAAGTGGATATTTATTTATACTGTTGCAATAGAGATTCACTCTTGTATTTATTTAGTGATAGACTTAGGAATGACAAGAAATCCTTCCTTTATTTTGAAAGCCCTTTGAAAATGTTTGTTACAAATAAGATTTTATATTTAAATCAATGATGATATCCCTATTAACTGAGAGTCAGGGATACATCATTTGGAAACGACTCTTCCATCATTTTGACACTTAGCACATATTTTTTCCCCAATTAACTGAAATTTTCTATTAAACAATGATGATCTCATAAAAATGTTCTTTCACATTTACAGTATCTTGACGCAGTGTCCAACAGTCAGTAATGTAAAACCGGAATCACAGAAATAGCCTTCTGTTATTGTCCTGGGGTTAAAAGTCCAAAATCAAAAGGCATTGCACTGATTCTGCCCGTTGTCCTTACATTTTTTTTTTCTTACTATGTGCTCAAGCCAGCTAAACTCTTGTGCATGTTTCCTTGCGTGGCTTGGAGTTATACATATTCTTACCAATCAGATGCTTCTTGTCTCTGTGCCGGTCAACTCTCCTGAGACCCAGCCCTCTTCCGAACTGTGCACCGTTCAAGAGTTGGAAATGGGATTGATATATAACTACTAAGGAAAACAGTATGGTGGTTTCTCAAGGAATTAAAAATAGAACTACCGTATGATCCAGCAATCCCACTTCTAGGCTTATATCCAAAGGAAACAAAATCATTGTCTTGAAGAGATATCTGCACTCCGAGGTTCATTGCCGCATTGTTCACAATAGCCAACATATGGAAACAACCTACGTGTCCATCTATGGATGGATGAATAAGAAAACTGTGGTGTGTACGTATGTGTATATATATGTATGTATACATATGTATGTGTATATATATGTATGTATACATATATACACATATGTATATATATGTATATATACATATATACATATATATACACATGTATATGTATATATACATATATATACATATATATATATATACACACACAGTAGAATATCATTCAGCCTTAAAAATGACAATCCTATCATTTTCCCAACTCATCGAAAATGGTGCCCAGTGACTGGAGGGTGGGGGAAATAGGGAGAGGTTGGTAAAAGGCTACAAACTTTCAGTTATAAGGTGAGTAAGGTCTAAAGATCTAATGTATAACGTGGTGAGTATGGTTGATAACACTGCACTGTGCAGTTGAAATTTGCTAAGAGAAATGTTAAGTGTTCTCACCCCCCCCACCCCCCAAAAAAGTAAGTGTGAAGTGATAGATGTGTTGATTAAGTCAGTGGTGGGAAACCTTTCACCATGTATACGTGTGTGTATGTGTGAGTGTATATATATATTTGTTGACATATATATTTGATATATATATATATATCATCAAATTGTATACTTTAAATATAATTTTATTTGTCAATTATACCTCAGTAAAGCTGAGGGGGAAAAAAGAAAAAGAAATGGGACCAAGCTGGCTGCAGAGCAGAGACCGGCACTGCTCCATCCATTACTGCGGTTTGACTCACTTAAGCCAGACCTGGGCCTTCAATCACCCACTGCTAATCCTTCACGGCCAGCTCTCATTCAAATGCCTGTGACTTCTGTGGTTCGATTTTTGTCGAGGGCTTGGGATAGAGGCTCCCTATCTGAGCCGTCCCTGAAGTCAGAGGAGCAGAGGGGAAAGGAAGAGAAGGGTGATGGATGATCTCGCCCCTCTGAGTCTGAAAGGAGACTCCCAGAAGCGTTGCCATTAGCACCAGGAGCCTGGGCCTGTGCTGTTGTCCGGCAGGGCAGCTCTGCTCTCCCCCAAGTGTAGAAAGAACTAGGAAAGCCATGTCTGTGGAGGCCAGAGAAAAAGGCTTATGCAGAGCAAGGATGCTTGTGAGTTCTCGCAGCCCGTGCTAGTATTATTCATGACAAATCTACTCCCCTGCCCCAAATGGTCCACCTTCAGAAGGAATGATGAAAAGACAATGGTCCATTTAACAAAGCAGATGCTTTCAGCTCCTGTTTTAACCTCCTTCACATCCTGTCATCACTCCTTAAAGTGCAGAGTTTTCACAGATTGGAAAGGAATTGTCTGGAAGAAAGGCATGTCCCTGCATGTGTTGGGCATGGGAGGGCGTAGACTTAGTATGTAAATACAGGTGGGGTGGTGAGTGGGGACTGGAGGGGCACATGAGGGACAGTCCTAGCTCCTACCCAAGTCTCTTCAAGGGCTTTCCGTTGTGCTTAATGTGCCATCTAACCTTTCCACCATAACTCATTCCTAGACCTGTCCAGCTCCCTCCTGCTCAGGCCCTCACACATGCTCTTTCTAGAAACATAAACCTCCTGGGGCACCTGGGTGGCTCAGTCGCTTAAGCTTCCAACTTCGGCTCAGGTCTTGATCTCACGGTTCGTGGGTTTGAGCCCTGTTTTGGGCTCTGTGCTGACAGCTCAGAGCCTGGAGCCTGCTTTGGATTCTGTGTCTCCCTCTCTCTCTGTCCCACTCATGCTCTCTCTTTCTCTCAAAAATAAATAAAAGCTTAAAAAATAAATAAATCTTTAGAAACATAAACCTCCTATGATTTCCATGGCGCCTGTCATATTGGTTAACATCTTTTAAGTGCTTAGGGCACACCAGACACCGTGCTAAGTATTGTATATGACTGATTATTTCATTTCGTTCTCACAGCTGTGAAGTAGGAATTCTCATCCCCAGTTTGCTGAGGATAAAGCAAATGCACAGAGAAGTCAAGAAATCTGTCAAGGTTATCATAGCTAATGAGCAGCTGAATTAGGATTTGATTCTAGGTCTGTTTGGCTTCAGAATGTGTGCTCTGTTTTGTTTTATTTTATTTATTTGAAAATAAACTTAAAAATTTTTTTTCACATTTATTTATTTTTGAGAGACAGAGCACTAGTGGGGAAGAGGCAGAGAGAGAGAGAGAGAGAGAGAGAGAGAGAGAGAGAGAGAGAGAGAAACAGAATCCAAAGTAGGCTCCAGGCTCTGAGCTGTCAGCACAGAGCCCAACACAGGGCTCGAACCCACAAATCGTGAGGTCATGACCTGAGCCGAAGTCAGATGCTTAACCGACCGAGCCACCCAGGCACCCCAAAAATAAACCTTTAATCTTTTTTCTTCCATTAGATCTAATTTCTGTGACAGCAGGAGCTATGTAGGTTTTATTCATCATCTTTCCCCTGGGACCTAGCATGGTCCTGGCATATAGTAAATATTTATTAAAATAATGAATAAAAAGTGAAATGAGTATAGTTGCCTCACTGTGTGTGTCCTGCTATTTCATTATGGTTCCTCTTCCCAGGGTACTCAACGATCCTCAGCTCCTGGTGGGCCTCACTACTGTCTAGTTTGAGCAGTAATTTGGAAGACAGATTTAGGGAAGAGTCCTCTCCTTTGAGAACATATACCCAACCACTGTCTTGACATGACCACTTGAATACCTAGTAGATTTCTCAAATCTGTTATCTTAACTGGTCCTTTCTCATCCTCTTCTGCCTTAGTCAATGGCTATGTCATCCACCCACTTGCCAAACTACAGAAAACTGAAAGACATTCTTGATGCCTTCTGGATGTTATTCTTCACATCTAACCCAATTACAAGCCCTGTTGTTCAACCTCCAAAATGTATCTGTAGATTGTCTATCTGTTTCACCACCATCCTACTTGAAGACACCATTGCAGTAGCCTTCTTACCTAAGGGATCCTGGTTTTCACTATAGTTTCTGGATCTTTGTGGATTCTCATTGGTTCATGAATTCCTATGAGAGGAAAAAGGTATATCTTGTTAGGTAAGACCCACCAGTTATGGCAGCGTGCAACATGGATGGTTGGGTTGGTTTGGGTGAGTGTAATATTTATGCTCAAATATCAGTGTAGGCAGGAAGTGGTAGGCAGGACTTGGTGATCAGAGCATGCCTCTGCTTGGCAAAGAGAGATCACAACCCTGGAATGGCTGTGGGTGCTGCTTCTCTCTCCTTCCCACCATGTCTGTGAATCTTTTCTTGCCTGGAGTCAGCTCAGAGATGCAGAGGGTCCTGATGCCAACAGCGTAACCTTTCCTGCTTCCTTCCCCTCCTTCCTGTCCTTATCTTAGCCTACCTGTGTTTTTCCCAAGGCACATAGGTAGACAAGACCAGGACTCCTAGCCTCCAGAAGGGGCTCCTAACAGAGTTGAGAGGCACCTGGTAACATCCTCATCAACTTTTCTCTTAGAATAACCTTGGAAACTTAGAGCCTTGGGGTAGATATGTGGGCTGTTTGAGGAGACTGAGCTGACCTGTTTATTCTTTTTATTTCCTGGTATGTCTCAAGCCTGAGACTAAAGATAACTCTGGCCTCGGGGGTGGGTGTGGGTGTGGGTGGGATGAAGAACAGTCTGGAAGAGAGTTTACTGGTATACCCATCTCTTAACAAACACCCCACCCCCAACATGTATAAACATTGCCCCCCATCTCCCCTCACATCTACAACTATCCCCCTTACCTCCAGCACACTCATAGCACCCAGACAGTTCTGGAATTTTGGCAAAGCCTGAACAATAAAGGAGTCAGAAGTAATGTCTTCAATACAGGGTAGAGAGTACTGAGACCAAAGACCACACGATGGTGGCCAAGGGAAGATGAGTTCATATGCAGATAAGAGAAAAAGATTCAAGGATGCTTGTGGGAGAACAAGGGTGAAGCAAACCTTTCATATGTAGTGATTTTGTTTTTAATGTTATATAAGAAGAGATGATTATTTCTTTCACATTGGGATATAGGTTTCTTGAAGGCAAGGGTCATGTATGGGTCATTTTGTATCCTCCCCACCATCCCCAGTGTCTTGTATAGGATTATCAAATAGCTGTTGCATTTATACAGAGCCTTAACATAATTGACAGACTCTTCATGAAACATTCTAAGCACATCTTTATAGTAGCCCACCATCTGAGCTTCCATAATTTCTATGTCAGAGTGCCTCTAAGATTATTCGGAACTGGCATAGGGAGGATTATAAGAGTGAGAAATTTTGTAGTCAAGCTCTCTGGGGTCTCTTTGAAGAAGGTGTTTATAACACATTTTGCTGACTGCTTTCTATAAATCCCAAGAGCACTGATAATTTTACTTAAAAAAAAAAAAAAAGAAGAAGCGAAAATGAAGCAATTTGGCTGTGAAAACATCCTTGCATTTCTACTAGTTGCTTTGGATTGTAGTTTGGCTGTGAATAAATTTTTACTGTTAGTATTATGGTATGGAGAAACACATATCCTGATGTGTTAGAACACAACAGTGTCTAAAACACCCCGAGTTTTAGGGAGAGGAGAATTCTCTAAAACAAGCTTGGCCAGAGCTCTTGAGAACACAGGGAGGAAAGTTTTTATTCCCGCCCTCTTTTGGCCTTTGTAGTGCAAATACTGTATTTGCAGAAGCATTTGGAGGGTCATTACTTAGAAGCTGGTGCTCCTTCAGATCCTTCAAGGATCTGAAGTTTTAGAGGAGGCTTGCTCTCAGACCTTGTATTTTTTAATTGTTCTTTATTAATAATTAAAAAAAACTGCTTTGGAATAATAAGGCCAGTAAGAGCGGGGAATTGAAATAATAATAGCTAACATTTCTTGAGGGCTCGCTAGATGCTAAGCACCATTTTATGTACATGAACTCATTTGATCCTCAAAAGATCATTGTGTTTAGAGATGAGGAAGCCTGGAAACAGAAAAATGAAATAAGTGGAACCTGATGCCAAAGCCGAGTCCCTACCCTAGTGACACGACTTTTTGTTAGTGCCAAACTGACTGTAAAGGTGGGGGAACTAGGACAACGGGCTTTATACTTTGTGCTGGGATCTGGTATCTTTGGCCCTAAAAAGTTAACCCCATTAGGAAAATAAAAATTTTTAAAAAGGCTGAAACCGAAGGGTCCACCCTGTGTTTTCTGCTAGTCCAAGGGCAGGCTGACAAAGCCAGTTTAAGGCAGTTTAAGATTTTTTTCCCTTTCCACGGCCAAATCTGTTTTAGATAGAATCTTCCAGCTGGTTCTGATTTGCAGGACGGTGCTCAGTTTTCCAAACAAGCCATGCACTGGCATCTCAGAATTCCATTCCAGTTAAGGTTAGTTTGGTTGTGCCACAATTTCCGTATCTGCACCCCCACCCCCTGCAAGTTTTTTTGTAAAAGTGGAACATAACAGTTCATTCTTACTGTTGCATGTTGTAATATTTTTACATGCAATTTTCTCCGTCAGTTCATTGCTTCCTACAAAGAAGGTTGTGGGTATGATTAGTGTATTATGTTTATAATTGAAAACAGCTGACTTCATGGATTTTTACATTTTACCTAGTTTTCCATCTGGGTCTGACTCTGGCTTATCAAGTGAGGCATAAGGGAAGGTGGTTTGGAGGAGAAAGTGGGAGAGGATGTCAAATCATTGTTTCTGTGGCCAAGCTCCGGAGAGAAAAAGACAGGATTCTTCTAGTGTGCCTCCTTCAGAGCCTAGGAAAGGTTTCTGGAAAGTAACTTTCAAATATAAAAAGGTAAAGAGAAAAGTATAAGGGAATATATGGGTAATGATGCCAGAGCCACGATCCTATTGAGTGCTTATTATACACCAGGCACTATGCTAAGCACTTTATGCAAGTAATTTCATTTAATCCTTACACCAACCCCATTTTGAAACCCCGTGAGACAGCTGAGGCTGGGGAGGGAAAGGAGTAATGTCAATGAGGGAGCTGGGATTCAAGTGTGAGATTTCCAGGCTGTTAAGCCCTCATCGTATTTCCCTTCCTACTGGGATTTCCCGCCTATGTGAAGTTCTATCTGGGAAACCATTCAAAGACCCATCCAGAAGGGCGCTCAGCCTTGCTCTACCTCAGTGCTTTCTTGGATTTCCCAGTGGGAATGTGTCACCTGTGATGGAGACCTCTCCTTTAGTCTGCTAAGAGCTCTTATTATGTCCTACTCTATCACGTTTAATATTTATGTATACCTGTACACCTTTGTCCAAGCCCTGGGGAATTGTAAGGGGCAAGGTGTTCCCATTTATCGCGTTCTCTTACATAAGTATTCGTAGATGCTGAAGATGTGGGCCATGGATGGCTTCCTCTGTGTATTGTTATATTTACTAGAGATTCTTAGCACAGTGAATCGTTGGGGGTGACCTCTTGGTCCAGCTACTTGCTCATAAGGTGAATTCTTTGTGAATCATTCAGGATTATAATAGTTACTATGGTCTGAATGTTTGTGTCCCCCTTAAATTCCCATGTTGGAATCCTAATGCCCAGTGTGATGGTGTTAGAAGGTGAGGCCTTTGGGAGATCCCACAGAGGCTAAGGATCCCTAGCCTCTGGATATAATGATAAGCACTTGATAAATTTTTGCTGTTTATAAGCTACCCATTCTGGTATTTTGTAGGGTGGTCTGAATGGACCAATAGAGTAGTAGAGATATCTAACTTGATTGCCCACCTTTTCTCAGACACCTTCTTTAACTGTCATTGAATATACAAAGGAAGATGTGCCAGAACTTGATGTTGACTCAGAAACAAAAAGGAGCAATTTTCCTTATCAGTCAGTCCTGGGTGAATGGTTCCAGGGGCAGGCTGGCTTCCAAATGCTTGGCACCTGTGGTCTGCTGTTTTCATCTGTGCTTCTCAACCAACTCCCTTGGCTGTTGGGCTTGCTTCTGGCAAGTAATGTTAATGCATCTTATGTAAGTTAGAAAGGGGGCTTAAAACTTGAGAAGAAGTATGTGCAATTCATAAGTCTGCCTTTAGTTTTTTGTTCCCTTTGTGTGATGGCAGTGACATTGAAAATGATGAGATTATTTTTGGCTAGAATCTATCCTGTAATTTCATATGATTATTCTAGATTCTGTGCAACAGAACTGAATTATTGAGATAAGTGTATAGATTTAATGACTTGCAGTCTGGATTTCTTATAGAAAGATACCTGAATGATTTGGATACTCTTTTTGACTTTTTCATCATAGATTTGGCCACAGATTTACCATATTTTCTTGATTTAGTGAGTTGCTTTATGCCCCTTCAAAAAATATTTTCATCTGTTTCTTTCTTTCTAGAATGTAGAAGAAAACATCTTAATTTTTTTCCTTAGTGGATAAATTATTCTTTAAAATATAAATAAACATTGGGTATGATGCCATTAGTCAATGTGGTTTTTCCATTGGTGGGACGTTTCATCTGTCTTCAGTGATGGGCTCTCTCCCTAAAGGAGATAATTCACTTCCTTCTGGGTATAGTATGTTTGTATTTAGGTGACTCCATATTGTTTAGGTTATAGATCCAAGGTTCAAAGGGCAAAGCTTTCTCCTTAGGTGAGGGTAACTGAGGATATAACATATTTTTCACTGAAATGGAAGGAAGAACTTTATTCATCAGAAATTTTCCATTAAATTTATTAACAAAAAGAAGTCAGAAGAATTCCCAGAAGGTTGCACGCTTCCTTCTCAGGGAATTGAGGAAGGATCTGGTGACATGGGGTTATACAGTCAGTTCTCCAGCCAGGTGGCCAGGTGTGGGTCAATCGGGATGGTCACACCTGGCTAGTTAGCCTGGGAAAGGGCTCAGAGACAAATGGAGGAAGTGAACAAGAGGGCAGAATCATGGTGAGACAGTCTCAAAAATGAGAGGACAGGAAAAGGTTTAGAAGCAGCTATACTGGGTGTGAAATTTGGGAGATAAGGACTGAGGTCTGAAGTTAATTTCTGGAAAACTTCCTGGTTGGTACTCTTTATGAAACTCCTGGATGATCCATTAAAACAAGTAACAAATATTTACAATATAATCCAAAGTTTATGAAGTCAGATTTGTGTTTCTTTTGAATGTAATTCCAAGCTGAGTCACATGGGGCCTTGGAGATTATTTAAATTACATATTACAAAATACAAATATATTCTTTAGTAAAATATCAATACATTAATGTCAATTAATCATGGTGCCATGGCATTTAAAGATTGTTTTGAGCAGGATCGAAAGAAATATGCATAACTAGGCACAGGCAAGAGTTTTTACATCAATCTCTGCCTGTTATCATTTTTTCAGCATACTCAATAGATTTTTTAAATTAATTAATTAATTAATTAATTAATTAATTTATTGCATGAGCAGGACAGGGCAGAGAGAGGGGGAGAGATAATCCCAAGCAGGCTCTGCACTGTCAGTGAAGAGCCCGATGTGGGGCTTGAACTCACGAACTGTGAAATCATGACCTGAGCTGAAGTCAGATGCTTAACCAACTGAGCCATCCAGGTGCCCCTAGTCAATAGATACCTTGAAGAGAATTCAGTAAAAGGACAATTTACCGAGCTGTGGCAGAGTTAAAGGGACCAAGAAGGAATGTTGACGCACCCAGGGACCAGCAGCACGAGAAAGTGTTTCCTGGGACTGAGGGGGCAGAGAAGAAACAGTGTTTCTGGGGTCCTTTGAGAGCTCATGCTATGGAAGAGTAGCTGCCTGACAGGAGCTGTAGTCAAAGCGGGACCTAATCATTGCCAGAACCATGGGGCTGAGCAGGAACAAGCATCTCTCTTTCCCACCCTCTGACCTCCTGCTACTTTTTTCCATTAACAGAACCCTACAGGACACTAGAGCTGAACCTAGGTAGTACTGCCCGTGAGCATCAGTCTTGCGGGGACACAGACAGCCAGAGAAACACAGAGGAAGGGCCTGGGCTGGTGAACAAATGGAGAAGAATCAGCATCTTGCATCTCACTCTAGTGAATTTTGACCCTTCTCTAAGAAGCCACTCAATTTTGGAATCTTTCTTGATATGCACAGTCTCTGACTAAGGCTCTAAGACCTTCATAACTCTCAGCCACATTAGGCTTTGTGTTCCTTAGAGTTTTTCTTCTGCCAAAACAGTAGTAGTTTTCAAACCTTTTTTTCTGTTTCAAAAGACAGGAATGGGAGAACACAGTGTCAGTACACATCACACATTGGTGATGCTAGTATGCAATGGAGGTCTACTGCTCTGTGGAAGGGAACATGGTGCCTCTAGAAAGCTATGGAGAACCCTGTGGGGTGTTGGTGTACCATTTGAAAAAGCCCCTCCAAATGATTCTGGTAGGCCTCTGTGCTCCTCTGAGAATCACTGTGCTTTAGTCAGGAGTCTCTTGAGGACATGACCTTCCTCATTCTCATAGGCAGCTTAGTTTCTCTTGTAAGCATTCAGTTTTATTCTAATTGTGTGGACCAGTCAACATCCCTGAGCCTCAGGATGTGAGTCTGTAAAGTGGGAATAACCGTACCTCCCTTCCAAGGTTGTTGAGAAGAATAAGCTAAAATCAACTGAAGTGTTCCATAAATGGGAAAATGCTGGTATTTTTTACTTATATTACCATTACTGTCATGATGTCTTTTTGCACACAGGAAATACTGATTTTTGGTTCCATGTAGCTAGCCCCAAACTGGAAAGAAGATATTATAATCATTTGTGGAATCACTCCAGATTTGAATCCCTTACGTCAGTTATTTTCTAGTCAGAAGGGGGCATAGTCTTCTGGCTATTACTGTATTTCTTGCTCTGGTTTTTGAAGTCCTAAGCTTATATAAAGATGGGTTTTGAATTAACATAACTCTTTTCTTAATTACAAACAGCTAGCTTCCTTTGAGTTTTACAGCTTAACACCCCAGTCACAGACACTTTTCCCTTGGAAGGTGCAATTGCTTTTATTTAAAACTTTAAGATATATTTATGGTAATACTCAAAAAGTAAAAAAGTCATGTCACCAAGTGATTAGATTATATGTGAATCCACATTTCCAGTTTGTCTTAATATTGTTAAACTACTTCTATAACTAACAAGGCAAAAATTCCTTTAAATCAAACATGGTAAGCTTTTCTTTGTAATTTATCTCCTTTTATAGAAGCAATATAGATACATCTTCATTGTAGCAAATATGGAAATTTAAGAAACATTGTGCCTTTAGACTGACTCTTCAAAAACAAGTTTGTTGCTTTGAAGGCTATTTTCACTCTATTTCCTTCCCTCCACGAGCATATATTTTAATAGCTGTGAAAATTTTCATCTCATTTTTCTCTTGCCTTACTTGGAACATGAGTACTTCAAATTGCTACTACATATTTTTCATAAACAATTTTAATGGCCTTATAACATCCCCTTAAATGGATATACCTTAACCTTAAGCATTAAGGTGACTTGTTTCTACTGGATCTTAATATATATATTAAGAGGAGTTCAAGAAGGACTGAGGAACTTTTCTTCATCTTTTCACAACTTCCTCACATTTTACCTGGATCTTGCCCATGTCTCATTAAAATCTAACGGATTTGTTTTACAGCAGCTCTTGGAAGCTGTGACAGTGTGATAGACACATCTCGTTCACTCCTGATCACACACACAAAGCTGTAGTACCACTCTGGTAGAGGCAGTGAGCCAGAGGTATGTGTTATTTTTGGAACTTCCCTAGAGAAAATATGAACTTTCAAAAGTCTGGGCTTAGCAGCTGTTTCTGTTACACACATATACAAGCACACTCACAAATGTTGAATATTGGGATTGTAGATAGCTTGTTTTCATTATTCAAAGAAACATTTATCTTTCCCAAGATGTCTAGAACATTATGAATTCCAAGAATCATGGAAAGTTAGGAAGTTTACAGGATATCTGTATAGGATTTTTAAATATATATGTATATATATATATATATATATATATATATATATATATATATATATATGGAATATATATATGTACATATATATATGGAATTTTAAATATGTCACATGTCTGCCATGTTTTTTCTAACCTAAATATGTGGCAGACATTATTAATCAGTCACCCTTTCCTGAGACAGCTTCAGACTCCTTCCCAAGATAGCACAACCACAGTCATGACCAACAGCTCATAAATGGTTCAAGAGAACAAACCTACTCACCATCAAGAATCATCAACCCCCTTTATTTTATAGATAAGGAAATAGAAATATTTTAGATTCTATGCAGCAAAAAATAATGCATCTGTTTGGCTTGTGAAGCCAATTTAAAAGGAATTTAAGCCATCTGTTTGGTTTGTGAAGCCAATTGAAAAGGAATACAATTTAAAAGCAATTCCAGGTGATTTGAAAGAACATTAAAGTTTGAGAAAGACTGATCTAGAGCACTGGATCAAAGATGCCACGGGTAGGAACGGGTACAGAGGCTGTGTGGCAGATATGGCCAGAACCCCATGGGAATCAGTACCTTGGAGAGGGCATCACATTTGATGAACAGATCCTCAACTTCACAGGTCCAGAAATGATTTGTTCAATTACTCAGAGATGACTAGGTGGTGTCTCATTAATAAAATTCACAAGGCATTGGTTTGAAAATCAGATTCCTATGCATTAAATTATGGTATAAATAATATCTGTCAGAATAATTTTTTGTAGTCATACACAGTTTTGGGAGTCTTCCTCCTGGTGAGTAATGTACCTCTATGCAGGTACCTAAGTTAGAGGCCTAAATGTCTCTTGGTCAAGACAGAATGATAGTGATCAGAGCAGATATTTCTGAGGGATGGATTCTTCAAGTTAGGGTTGTTTTGCCTTCAAGACAGCTTGATAATCATGAAGAGATTTTCAACATTATATTGCCTTTAAAAACTTTTCACCAAAGCTATCCTTGCCCTATAATACATAAGTTTCATTGAGTTTTCTTTTGTATCAATTACATTTCAGCTGTTTTCCTGAGGATACTCACTGATTTGCCCAGTTTTAGGAACAATATTATTATAAACTATCTCATAGGGGTGTCTGTTTCTATAATTGTTTAAACTCCACGTATAGTGGTTCCTACTGACTTCATTCTCCAAGGAGAACTTTTCCCAATTTTATTTTTCTAGGAGCTCCTTACTGTGGCTCCCCAAAATGACTATTTTAGTGAAATCTGGGCTCCCCAGATGATTTGGGACAAATCACTTAGCCTGTAAATATTGAAGTTACCTTTTTGAAAAGCAGTGATGAGAAAGTTGGAAAGATTTATAGGAAAAGTCAATGCCCTAAATGTAAATGTACTTGGAGAGAACAGGGTCAAGATGTTCTTTAAATTCAAGGCATAATTCTCTTCCAGATGGCGAAAGGCACAGTCTTATGGTCATGAAGGGATCTGTTGGGTCTACATGGTGCTTTTAACTCCACTTAAAGCCAGACTTCTTAGTTTGCCAAGAGTAGCTAGCTACTACAGACTAAAATGCTAAGGAGCAATTGGGGTACTATAAAATTGCTTGACATGCATCATTTCCAAACATTTCCTAGCTCTGGTAGAAGGGGAACATTCTACTTCTCTAACAAGTTGGTTATGGGAGGACATTTTTTGGAGAGCTGCATATATTATGGTACATCTATTTCCATAATCAAAAAAGACAGCCTTTACTCTTTTGTATTATTGGTCAATAAAAAACCCTTAATGCTCTGCTGTTCTTTGCGTCTGGATCCTTATGGAACACAGCTAAATACCCACCACTCATTACATGAGGGAATTGATGATGTGGGAGTGCTTACTTCGCTTCCAAAGGGTCTCAAACCATATCTAAATGTAAGAAGGAAACCAATCAATTAGTCAGTGATTATATAACACTAAAGGTCTTTCTAAATCAAGGCTGAGTTTACATTTCCTAGGGGCCCAATTCCATTAGCAGTGCTTTCTGACTCAGTGAGGGACAGGCATGGATTCCTTAGCCAATGTTTTAGGACTCTGAACACTGAACTGCAGACACCGCTTCAGGGCTGGAAGGGAGCTGCCTTATATGCAGCCACTAGCTACAGTTACATGGCAGACTCGTTGAGCCCATATAGCAAGGACTTTGCCAAGGTAAAAGTACTAAATAAATGCAAGGGGATTTGCAGCTAAATAAAATGTTTTTTATACCTTCAGTTTCCACTGGTCCAGGAACCAGTGAATTCCCTTTCTCAAGCTGCTTTAGGAAACACACTGTCTGAGGACATTGTTCCTGATTATTGTATCCATAGTAGTGTTTCCCCCACTATACTGAACACATTTGCTTTTACCTCTTTGAGGGAACAATTTTAGAATCTGAAATTAGATCTATCTGTACCTTTATTATCCTCTTCAATGTAATGATGCTCAGCCTCTTCCCTGTAATCTTGTTTCTTGCTATGAAATTCCTATCCATTTTGAGTTTACGCTAAAATCCAAGTTTCTCCAGAAAGTCCAATTTATCCTTAAAAGTTCCTCTGAATTATTATATTCCTTTTAGTACTTATTGTCTGGTCTGTGTAGTTGAGCCTAGTTACAGGCTTTTTTTTTTTTAATTTTTTTTAAAATGTTTATTTATTTTTGAGAGAGAAAGAGCACAGGCAGGGGAGGGGCAGAGAGAGAGGGAGAAAGAATCCAAAGCAGGCTTCAGGCTCTGAACTGTCAGCACAGAGCCTGACATGGGGCTCGAACCCACCAACCAAGCTGAAGTCGGAGGCTTAACCGACTGAGCCACCCAGGCACCCCCAGGCTTTTTTTTTTTTTAAAGATTATTTATTTATTTTGAGAGTGTGCATGAGTGAGGGGGTAAGGCAGGGGGGAGGGGAGAGAGAGAGAGAGAGAGAGAGAGAGAGAGAGAGAGAGAGAGAGAGAGAGAGAGAATATCCCAAGCAGGCCCTGCTGTGAGCACAGAGCCCAATGCAGGGCTCCATCTCAGGAACTGTGAGATCAGGATCTGAGCTGAAATCAAGAGTCAGATAATTAACCGACTGAGACATCCAGATGCCCCAGGCTGCAGGCTATTTTACCTTGCTTTTTAAATGGTTTTATATGCATAAAGCTTTTAACAAAACTATATACTTATTAAAAGCAAGAGTTTCTAATTCCTTTTCCCTATTCTCTTATTTCAATTGTGTTTTTGTTATGGATATAGAAATCATATTTCATGAATAACATAATGAGACATGTATTGAACTCAAGGGTCTGTCAATGGGGCAAAATATTTGAAATCTAGTTATCCTGGAATATCCAGAATATAATGTTTCTGCATTTATGGTGCCATTTGTACTCTTATTATAGCCACATATCTTCCCTGCTAGATTTTGACCAAACTGAGGTCAATAAAATAATATTTATCTTTTTTTTTATTTCCATTGCCCACCATTATTATCAACATTGTCATCCATTGTTAGCTTATATTTGGCACTTTTTCCATGTCAACCACAGCACATTCCTTTCATACCTTATCATCATAAGATAATCATGTTTACTTACTATCTCCATTTTAAGAATGAAGCCTCAATAGGCATAAAGAGTAGGCATACAAATCATTTTGGAATAATGATTGAATTGAGGCTGAAATGATTGATAAACAAGACATTCACATGGGAATATTCTTCTTGCACCAGTTAGATTATCTTAGAGACTCAGATCATGTGTTTTTTTGAGGCAGATTAGTGAATGTGAGAATATGAATGTTCATTTTGATTCTATACTTACACAATGTATTACTTTCTTTGTAGCATTTTCTTTTGAAATAGTTAACTGCTTTTCCACATTCAAGGATACTTCAGTGTTAGGAATCATCAACTTTCCTGTATTAAATGGAGGGATTTGTGAAGGAATTATGTGGGAATAAATGGGTGAGAAGAGAAAGGACTAGGAAGAATCAAGCAGTTGTGGAAATAATTTATGTTGTTGTTATATGTTTAAACATACCTTTTACCCATGGGGTTCTAGAATCATTTAGTGAAATATAAATACCACAACTAAATGAAATTAAATCTTGGGATTGAAAACTGAGATTCCATACCAAAGAGAAGGAATAAAATAAGCTTAGAAAATGTTGACTATTTCATGCCTTTTGTGAGTGAAAATTATTTGATAGATGAGTATTTCAGGGGACTAGAATTGCAAATACTTTAGTTTTATGGAAATGATTGCCAACTGGTAATTTATATTGCTAGGAAGAAAAAAATAGATGACATATCTCAAAATCATAGAAGCCTCAGGCTTTATAATTCTTGTTAAATATACCCTGAGATTACTACACTGGAAAAAAAGTGAATTTTGGTGCAAAACTCTACTGCATGTAGGGTTCTCAAAACTCTACACGGCCAAGGATTTGAAAATTCTTATGACCTTGTAAGAGCAGATGAGATAGAAATCTCTCATATGTCATGGTACAACCTGGAGATACATTGCTGATTGTGATTAAGTCTTCACTGGAGAAAAGTAATATAACAAAGCAGAAGACATTATTCCCTGCTCATTGGAAAGGAATTAGTCCTTAGTCATGGGAACACTCCTTAACTACTGCAAAGAGCTGAGGATAGAGAATTCAGTGGTTTTCCAGAGATGTGCTCTGTTGAAGGCCAGTTTGGTTTTGCCTGCTTAATTTCAGTTTGGAGGTATGGATTAGTCGTCTCAGTTGGGCACTATGAGGAGAACCCAATATCGTGTTTTTCATCTTCCTCCAGGGAAGGAGGAATTCTTCATTAGGTTTGGGCTCATCTGGACCTTCCTTTAGAGTCCTGGTGATCTGATTTCTGAAATGCAGCCCTTACCAGCCATTGTCTTGGGGTACAGATAATGAAAACAGACCTTCCCAGGATTCAGTTAGCACTGAACTGGCTTTAGACAAATTGTGAGCTGTTCAACTGCTTAAGAGATGTCAAAAAAAAAAAAAAAAAATCCAACCACTTCTGTTTGGCTGGTGTTGCAGTTAAATGTGGCATTTAAGTCATCGACTGAGTGTTGTCCTTCTGAGGAGGAAACATGATATAATAAAGACCGTGTTTGTTAATACTGAATTTGGAGAGGGTATGGAGAATGCAAACTGAGGTGAGTGTGGATTTTAACTGCTAAGAGAATAGATGGCTGTTTTAAGAACTCAGATTAAAAGATTACTGCAATTATAGGATAACAGAATAGTCCTTTATTTGACTGGACAGTTGTAGGATTAAACTCTGGAAAAGGGCAAGAGAGAATAACAATGCGCTCACTAGGAAAATACCGACTCTACTTTAAGAATGTTTTAGGATATTAATACTTCTGAAATTATATAATATCTTAGAAGCAAGGTTTCTGGAAACAAACTGATTGGGGTTAATCCTGCTTCTGCCTCTTAATAGCCCTCTGAATATGGATAAATTACTCTACCTCTCTGTGCGAGAGTTTCCTCATCTTTAAGATGGGGTTATTGTAGTTATGGAGTTAAGTGTGATAGGGGATACAAATGCTTTGTTAGTACAGTGCCCAGCATACAGTGAGGGCTCAGTAAGGCATTTCTCACTCAGTTCTTACAACCTGTTCACTGAACAGGTGTAAGTGGACTGGTGGTCACTTATGACTAAACAGGCTGTGGTTATTTCTTTGATTTCTTTCCCAAAGAGCTACAGAGTCCCCAAAAGCCTGTGTATTTCAGTAATTTTTTTCTTCATGTCCTTCTCTCCTGTATCTGTGAGGTGCAAGAGTCTTTAGATTCTCAGACTATTTTTAGTTTAATTCAAAATGTCATCTATTAAAATATTGCTGTTGAGTGGCTTTGGTGACAATGACTGTGATATTCATGTCTGTTCAGAAGCTGGGTCTCTCAGTGGCATAATCTCCATATGTTGGGTCAGTTGAGCTTAGCCATCCACATTCCAGAGGAATTTAGAGGACTTTGCTGCTCCTGGATTACTGAAAAGCCTGGCACATCTTGGCTCTCTCCATTTCTTCTTTCGGTAGCTTAAGTTTAAGGGGGAGTTTTTGGATTCTCTTTCACATTACTTTTCTCTTTTTTCAGGCTCAATTTCTTACTCTTTTCAGTTTCTCTCTGCTCTATTTTGCCAATACTGAATTTTCCTAGAAATTTTGATTGGCAGTTTTTTGAGTTAATACATCAATTCAGAGAGGACTTTGTTCTTCTATAACTATATTCAAAGGATGGTTAACACGTGTCTTGCTTTGAGAAACTAATTGAAATCACAATAGGCACTGGGAAAATAAGGACTGGGCCAAAATGACAGCAGGGGAAAGAGTCCCTGGTGTTCAGTTAAGTGACAAGAGAAATTAGCAACAGATGTTTAGAAGGGGAGTAAATTTATTCTAGAGTGGTCATTTCAATTGTTCTCAATATTCTTCAGGGCCCCGCAGTTTTATGGCTATTGCTTCTAAGTACATTTTCTCAGGGGTGCTGTTCAGATGACTGAACAACTGATATAGCTCAGGCACAGATGGGTCAAGATGGATCAGAGTGGGTGCCAGCTCTAATGCTGGAGCAGAGAACGGACTAGGTTTACCCCTTTAGTTACTGCATGGTAGTTACTGAATCAAAGATTCAGGGAGAGGAGACAGGGTAGCTGGGTGTTGAAGCTGGAGTAGGGAGCTTGGGGCAGCAGCTCCTTAGCAAGAAATATAAAAATATTTCAACATTTTGACTATCACTGTGACTGTACTAGTTTATATCTGCTAGATTTCAGTCCTACATGTTCTGTGGTCTATGAAACTGTATCTAGCACGTTGCCTAAGACCACAGTTGCAGGTGGCCTTAGAGCTAGGATTGGCACTGCAGGGGCCACATTTTGTGTTTGTCTCACCACGATACATTTCGTTCTATTAAGATGAGCACAAACTTTTGGTTACAGTGGAGCCAAATAGAAAGAATTATAGAAGAAGGGGCTACTGGGAAAAATGGGTCAAGGGGGAGAGCTTTGGCCATCAATCACTTATTCCAGCAGAGATCTCAGCAGAAATGTAATAAGTCAGTCTCCATAGTGATTGCAGAGCTCTTAGGCACAGTTCAGACTAAATCAGGGTATAGATGGAGGCCAGCTGCTTTTGATAAATGATGCGACATGGTAGAGTATTCCACAAAAAGGAACCTTCAGTACTGCGAGCATGCACAGATGATGTCATGAGCCTTTCAAATGGGTGAAGGCTAATGGATCAAACGCAAGCCTGATGCCAAAAAAAATGGCTTCACAGAGGGAGAACTCAGGAGTGGAGTTGCTCCTTTACACAAGGGATCTAGCAGCCTTTCTCTTCCTCAGGGCCTTAGTTCAATGCACTGCTCCAGTTTATTTAGCTTTAACTTGAAAACACTAAATGTTCTTAGACTTTTTTTTGCCTAATGGATTTTGATACACTTAGGTATTTTCTTAATCTAAATTTTCCAAGGTGAGTAATTGCTCTAGGGACTGTTAACATTATAACAGAAGATTAAGGAAACTGGATGGTAAATCCCAAATGCTTGTAACCCTTGACAAAATTTTGGTGGTCTCTACCGATATCTTATCATGTATGGTTGGATCTGGATAGATTGGACTTGGGTAGATGCGTTTCAACATTTAACTGTTCAAATGAGTGGCAGGATTTACAGGTAGATTTGTTCCACAGGGTACCTAAGGAATGATATATATCATTCCAAATGGTAGTGTCGAAGTGGACCAAAGCCTAGAAAGGTTCGCTGAGTGTAGTTTTCTGCTGTTAGAAAAGCTGTGTTGTGCCCCTAGACATTTGTGTAACCTCTAGTTCATCAGTGTTCAGTTTTATTGTAGGAGAATAAATTCTAGCAGAGAATTTAAGAATTGTGGTCACCTACCCATTTTAAGAGACAGATCATACTAACTCTTACCTGGCTTAGTTTATCTGGAGTTAGATAGGGCTGGTTGAAATACTTAATTCATGAGTCTAGGTGAATTAGCCAAAAGACTAAATAAAGGTGAAAGACTGATGACACCAGGTCTTAACACAAATTGCCTGAAGAATTGTACAAATAGTAAGCTTTTGAAAACAACCCAAGCTAAACAATTCCTTGGAGTGGTCTCCTCAAACTCTACCCAGACATAGCAATTTAGCTTTTGGGAGACATGGTAAACTAGTAGCTTGGACTAACGCCCAGCGTTCTCCAAGATAAGGTAAAAGGAGAGTGTGTGTTTTGGACCAGAGCCACTTCCTCAGAACATGAAATCTAAGGCAGAGAGAGTCTTTGGAGGATCCTTTCTTATTATAATGGAACGCGCCTTCATGTATGCCTTAACAACTGGTCTCCAGGGAGAAAGTGCTTTCTAAGCCCCTCACCCTGGTTTAATCTAGCTGCGCTGAGGCATAAGCCTTGTGTCTTAGGTAGTAAGTCTTAGATTTCCATAGCTGCTTCTTTTTTTCCTGTCAGTGGACCCCACCCTCAACTGGTAGCCCCTGCATTTTTGGACTTGACTAAAATACTGCTCTGCGGGTGTGAGATCTGGAATCTTGAGGGACTGCAGAGGGGCTGGATGATGCAGCCAAGAAGTGGGTGGGTATTGGCTTCCTCTGGGTGAGCCTTGACCAATGAGAAATGAGAGGGGGGCCGGATAGATAAATTCTCCCTCCATCCCAGCTTCCGTGGACCATGTTGGGGTACAGTTCCTCCTTGTCCTTCTGGACAAATCTCAGGTGCTATGTGAACATGCCTGCCAAGTGACCTGCTGTGTCCCTTCCCAGCTCATGTGTGGGGGTGGTGCGGGGAAGGGAGATAGTAACCTGCATCATGTTGTTTCTTGACTCATTCTTTTCCTTCCTGCCCTGGGCTTACATCTCCCAAATAAAGTGTTAATACCTTAAACCCTTGTCTCAGGCTCTGCTTTCTAGGGTGTCTGGGCTTTGGATACCACACTAATCACTAAACCTTTAACCAGCTCATTAGCAGATTGACTTAATCAATACATGACATTATTTTCCCTAAGGTCAGACAGAAAACTGATTTAAATATTTTTCATATTCGTATTTTAAATTTGTGCAATAGCGATCAATACCAACCCTTCTCAACAAGAGTTTGAGAGACTTAAGCCCTAATGCCCTAAGGAACTATTGTATATAATGAACTAATTAATTTCTCTTCTATGCATCAAGAATGTACCATCCTTGAGAGAACTGAAAAAAACGAGCATGCAAATCATTTTCTGCAGGGCTGATTTCTCTGGAGGAATCCTGGTTTTGAAGGGCTGAGATTGTTTTGATTACTAGACAAGAAATGTGTAATTAATTTATTTATCAGTTTTTCCAGTTTTAGTCCTTGTTTGGCTACTAAGTAACAGTAGAAGTGAACTACCTGATTCTTATTTACTTAATAAATGTTTGAATACTTACTAAGAACTAGGTCTTACGAAGACCAAATGTTTGAATACTTACTAAGAACTAGGTCTTATGAAGACCAAGGCTTGCTCTCTATTCTCCCAGAGCTGAGCTTAGTGGGAATATAGGGCAGACAGATAGTACACCATGTGCGTCGTAACAGAGGCGTGTGGAAAGCGACATGAGACTGAGGAGGTCGAGGTAATATTCTCTTTCCGTGTTATATGTTTGCCTCACTTTTGTGCCATGTGTAGCATATATAACAGAATATAACTAAAATAAACCATCTTTAAAAAAAAACTGTGAGGGAATTTTCTTGACCATTTATATTGCAACCATTCTTCTAGATTCTCTAGCAAAAAAAGTTTAGTTTTGTGTGATATCAGACAGGAAAAGAGGTTGAAACTTGCTAACACATCCAATCTTGAGTCTAGGTTGCTCATAATGTTCTTGGTAGAGTACGTCGGTTTTGTCCGACTTCTCATGAGGAGAAAGGTAGAATATCAAAAGTTCTATGTGTTGTTTTTTTGATATATCCCCGATTGTGCTATTCGTAAACACTGGGAGACTAGAAATTTGGTGCTAGAATCAAAAGGATGTCTGTCATTTGTATGTTTTGTCAAAGAAAAGGATCTTCAAAAAATTTTTGCTGAGGGTCCATTTAAACTCTATTCACATAGTCATAACTGTAAAAATTGGTCTATTAGTTCTAGGGTAGAAGAAGTTTATCACTGAAATTTGCAACTTCAGAAAACACCCTAACGCATTTTAAAGTGTATAAATAGATCTAGCCAACTCCCTTGAGGAGATATTGTCAGGGAGGTGGCCTTGAGCTATGTTAACTTACGTGCCTCTAAGGCAGGGTGGAGTTAATTGCAAAACCTGTGCTGTTTAAGAAAAACAATGTAAAGACTCATTTCTCTCCTATAATGTTTCACACAACAGATTTACAAATCCCTGACATTTATAAATTAAAGTTGTACCATAAAGCTAAGGAGGATGAATGCTGTTATTTCAAGTGTGATGAAAATTTTCTAAAATTAAGAGTGGAAAATAGAGACAGGTTCGTTCTTTCTTTTTTTTTCTTTCTCTTTCTCTTTCTTTATTTCAATCTTTCTTTCTTCTTTCTTTCTTTCTTTCTTTCTTTCTTTCTTTCTTTCTTTCTTTCTTTCTTTCTTTCTTTCAATACATTGGAACACAATTTCATTCTTGGATCTTAAAACAAATAATTAAAATTCTATCATGGGGCAGTCAAGTATGGGAAGGGACCATAGGTAATAAAGTATACCTGTCCCCTGGAGAGGAAAGGAAGAATGTATGGAAAGTATTACTGAAATCTGTTAGAATCCGCCCCCCCCCCTTTTTTTTTAAATGCCATAGAAGAGAGGATAGAAGTTACAACTCATTAGTCATGATGAAACAGACCATGTCCCTAAACATCCATGGAACTTCTCTCCGTATTTTCCATTGTGCCCATTGTTCATTTTCATCTTTGTCAATGAATGCAAATCTACATTCTGGACCCAAGTCAGGGTCACAGTTGGAAAGAACACCAATCCTAATCAAATCCTTATTAAACACACAAATCTTGTTAATAGTCATTCTTTTCTCTTGGGCAAGTATAGGAGGGGGATCCATTTTTCATGTCTAGAAACAATTCCATGAGAAATATAAGCAGCAGAAAATCATTTCAATGGTGATTCTCTGTGATTTCATAATTACCTAAAAATCTGATGCTGACTAATTAGCTCTGCTCTATTAGAGAAAAATGAGTTCTGCATTCCCCTTCCTCCAGTGAGGTTTTCTTGTTTATCAATCCCTCATCAAATTTTGGACACAACCTCTTATGCCGGCAGGAATGCAAGGAGCACACACAGGCAATTCATCCTCCCCAAATTCTCTAGCAAGCAATGTAGGAGAGAGTTGAAGTCAGAGCTTTTTCTGCGTGGAATCAAAGCTTCTGTCCTTTGGGCTGTGTGATTTGCCTTTCTAGGTCAGCCTCTCCCTTGAATCAGTCAAGAGTTCACAGAATGAAATGTTTAGGGCTTTCTTGTTCCTGAGCCAGGGGTGGCTAAGCCTGCGAAGCAAAACAAATCACCAAAAAAATGTGTAAACAAGGATCAGCTGACTAAGCCTAGTACAAAATGATGCCCGTATCTGTAACTTTGGTGGAAATTTGTGCAAAGGACCACCATGATTTTTTCTTGTTACCACCTTTTTCCATTAGATGGGTACTGAGCTTTCTGGAGGGGCATCATTAATTCAGAATTCTAGTATGAGATAGAGTTAGGCTGCCTTTGCCAAGGAATTTTCCCCCTTGTATATTTGTATCCTTCTTTGTTTGTTCCTCTTTGAGAACATTAGGAAACTACTACACTTGTTCAGAAAAAAAAAAAAAAGCACCACCTCGATCTACTAATTGTTTTCTTTAACATGGGCTTATTACCCCTCTGAAGCTTTGGAATGCCTCTAGGTCCCCATGGGAAGTTGAGGATGAATGACAGGCACAGGAGACACGAGGTACTCAGGAAGCCAACTTTCTGCTAGGAAATATTGACTCATCTATGTTTTACAGTACTATCAGTTGCCTTTTAATGAGCACATACTTTGTAATAGGTAATGTAATCATTGCTTTAAAAAAGCTCTTACTATGTGCCCAGTACTGTTCTAAGTGTTTTACATTTATTAATCCTTTAAGCTTCAAAGCCTAAATAATATCACCTCTTGAAGTAGGTGATATTATTATCCTCACTAGAGTATAACCTCCATGAGGACTTTGTTTCACTCACACGTACTAGCTGTGCAATAAATAAATGACCTCATTTTACAGCCAGGGAAACTTAAAGGTTAATTGTATTGTTCTAGCTCAGTTTCTCAACCTCAGCACTAAGAACATTTTGGACCAGATACTTCTTTGTTGCGGGGGCTTTCCTGGACATTGCAGGACACTGAGCACCCCCTTCACTGTGACAAGCAGAAACATCTCCTTTCTTCCATCCCTCTTCCTTCTCGTCTGCTTTTCTTCACAAGTGTCAGTCAGGCACCACAGGCTCACATCACTCCCAACATTTTCCAACTCCTTCCCCCATTTTTCCTCTCAGGCTATATTAGTTTACCATGGCTACTGTGCCCAAACTGGGTGGCTTGGCACAACAGAAATCTATTGTCCCCGGTTTTGGAGTCTAGAAGTCTCCAATCAAGGCGCGAGTAGGGCCAGTCTTTCTGGAGGCTCTGGGGGAGAACTTGTCCCATGCCTTTCTTTTAGCCTCTGGCATTGCCAGCGGTCTTTGGTACTCCTTGGGTTGCAGCTGTATAGCTTCAGTGTCTGCCTCTCTTGTCCTGTGACCATCTTCTCTCAGTGTTTGTGCCTTTGTACGTGTTCTCTCTGTGCATGTCTCTGCTCCTTTTCTTAAAAGGACACCAGTTATATTGGATTGAGGGACCGCCCTACTCCACTATGACCTCACTTTAACTAATTACATCTGCAACAAACCCAATTCCAAAGAAGGTCACATTCTGAGGTCCTGGGAAGGCTTTGAATTTGGTGGGAACACTATGAAACTCGGTACACTAGTGTTACCCTCCTGACAAATCTCTTGTATGTTAATCCTGTCTTGGTATCTGCTTCACTGAGAACCCAGACTAATACACAAAATTATAGACCTAAAAACTGGCAAATTCTGGATTTGAACTCCGGCTGTGTAATGGATTCTGTGATATGCTCCCTAGATCCTCCTTCAGGTCTGCCTCTGGGAGTGTTTGTTGCTAGAAGATAGTTCCTAGTTACCAGATGGAATTGTCTTGGATGGAGAGTCTCCTAATCCATGGTCACACCTCCTTCCTAGGTCAGCTCTTCTCTGTAGACTGGTCTACGTGGGGATATACAGATCTGTACCCCTCACCTCAGTTTGAAGTAACTCTGAATTGTCATCCCAGCTTCAGATTTCCCTGTGAAGGCATTCGGCACCTCTCCCTCAGTTTACACCTGAGGGACGTAGGAGTAATCTCTTCTGACCAACTGAGAGAAGGAAAATCCTGAGCTTGGGTTGCAGACGGGTTGACTCAGAAATAGAATGTGAGGAAATAATACAGCTGCATGATAGTCCATTCAAGGGTTGGCCTTCAGTGGCAGTGATTATTAGGGAAAATGCCTGAATAAGCCTGTGAATACCAGCAGTCATGGTGGTTGAGATGGGGACTATGTGTGAGCTCAACAATAAGGGCTCCCAGTTACCACAGCAGATCTAGCTACTGCTTCAGCACATGCTCAATGGCCAGAAGCACAGACTATCATTTGAGGAAACCATCCAGCCTCTCGGTCATAAATTAACCACATTGGACCCTTTTCACCCTAAAGGGGCAGTGATTTATTTTGACAGATATCTATACTTATTCCAGGCATGAGTTTGACTCCTCTGTCTTTGGGACTTCAGCTCGCACATTTTCTTGAGACTTTTTTGGAGATATTTAAAGCACACATGGGCAAGCAGGGGTAGGAAACATGGAGAATGTCTCCTTCTTGACTTGTTCATAGGCCTCCAGGCTTTGTTGTTTACCCATGGAGACACAATGATCTGTTTGATATTTTTATGGTGGGTTGAGATGTTTAGAAAAAACATGTCATGAGCCCTAAGTTATATTTAAGGTAGCAGCCAGGGGCATTTGGGTGGCTCAGTCAACTGAGCCTCTGACTCTTGATTTCAGCTTGGCTCGTGATCTCATGGTTCAGGAGATGGAGTCCTGTATCAGGCTCTGCACTGACAGCTCAGCTTGCTTGGGATTCTATCTCTCCTTTCTCTCTGCCCCTCCCCTGCTCATGTGCGTGCTCTCTCTCTCTCTCTCAAAAGAAATAAACTTAAAAAAATAATAAAGTGGCAATCAGACTCTGGGGTTAGGAAGGACAGTGTGATGTAGGATGCATGCATAGTACATCAAATTGTGGGAACTGCTAATTACTCGTTGCCTTTAGCCTTAATCTTACATCTCTTTATTAAAAAGGTTCCCGAGAACCTGTAAAAGATCCATAATAAGGTAACAGAAATTACTAAAATAGAAAAATAAGCTCAAAGAAGAAATGTTAAAGTTATAGCTATTTTTAGCTTGCCCATCTTTACATCTAGAAGCTAATTGTAGATGGGACGAAACAAGAGGGACTCTAAATATCTTCAGAGTTATAGGCTGGGCTGTGCTGGATGAGAGTGATCACAGATATTGGTGGCGTGGTTGTTACAACCCAAAGTTGAAAATGAAGGAGCCAGAGCAGAAAGAGATCTTCCAAAAGAAAGAGATGTTTCAAAATTTGAAGGCTCCTCAATGGCATAGCTGCAGGAGAGAATAAAAAGACATGGGAAAGGCAGATTTTATTGGCAAGTTTAGGACTGGAGATAGGAGGGAAAAACAGTCTGAGTTGTGAAGACAATCTCTCGGGACTTTCTCACTCATATTCAAGTTCCTGTGTCAAGGTCTGAAGGGAGACCCTGATCTTTGGATTAAGAAGTCTGGAGATGCAAGGACAATGAAAAGACAAAGGGTGGTGTGTCTGGATAGTGGAGAGGTACCATGTGGTCAGGGAACACATTGTGTATACATGTCGTGTGTTTGCTAGGGAGAAGAGTCATAGTTTCCAACAATTAATTGAAGCTTTCTGTCACTTAAAAATAGGTTAAAAGACACTGGCTTTTATAAAAGTGAGCAGCATTATCCTGGGCATATAAGATCCTTCATGATTTGTTTTTTGAATTTGGCTTTCTAGCATTTACCCATCCCCTATGCTATTGTTTTCTGATGATAATGGCCTATGCATCATTTGCCTACTGTTTTTCCCTCACCATGCACAGCTATTCCTGCTGTCTGGAATGCCTTGTGCTCATATTTCCTTCAGAGAATATCTCCTTATCTTTCAGAGAACCAGATGAACTATTGTTTTCTCCATATGTCCTTCTTCGGCACCCAGACAGAGTTGGCTGGCCCTCCTTTGTAACTACCTCTGTTGTATTCCAGATAAAGTGGCATTAACTTGATTTGTTACAGGTCTATTTTTTCTCTAGATTGTGAGTTTGTTTCTTAGGCAGAGGACTGCCTAATTTTCCCTGTAGGCCCAGTTCTGGGTCCAGAGAAGGTCATAAAATGCTTCTTGAAAGTGTAAACTTAGAAACGAGTAGTTCCAGAAGTGGCTAATTAGGTGTCCTCCGACTTAAGTCACCAAATAAGGGAAATATTTCTAGAAGCATAATAGAAGTGTGAGTATGCACAGGGAAGATGCATATTAAGTATGTGTGAAATGAATCTCAAATAACATTACAAAAAATACCTTGTGGGGAATCTAAGACCAAGATAAAAACCCATTTGTCTTTGCCGACAGAGGCATGGTCTGGCTCTCACTCTCTTTTCTGTGATTCTGTGACCTAGGATCTAAATTTTAGAAAGTGAATAGTTTAGTGACAAACTAGACAAATATAAGAATACAGATGATAAGAAAAAAATTTTCCTTTATTTTGCCTTCTTTCCATTGTGTTAGTCACTATTTCTAGGGTGACATGTTGGCCATAGTCAAGGAGAAAGGACAAGAATTGGTATTTGCAAAAGAGTTGTATGTTTTGGCGTGGAAGCATTCTATTTTTTTTTAATCCCATATATTTGGTTAAGCAGTATTATTTGTGTTCAGAAGCTCAGTGTTTTCATAGAACAAAACCTCACCAATTTAGACTAAATTAAGATACTATAAAGCGAAATACTGTGGATTACGTACTTCGCACTTTTTAGTGCATCATTAAAGGTAACAGACTACAACAAAGCATTGATGGAGAAATCCGGTTAGCATGCTTTAATAAATATATGACTGTCTTTTTGATAAAGCCTAAACCTTTTGGGGCACCTGGGTAGCTCAGTCGGTTAAGCATCTGACACTGGCTCAGGTCACGATCTCGCAGTTCATAAGTTCAAGCCCTGCATCGGGCTCTGTGCTGACAGCTCAGAGCCTGGACCCTGCTTCAGATTCTGTGTCTCCCTCTCTCTGCCCCTCCTCCATTCACACTCTGTCTCTCTATGAAAAATAAATAAACATTAAAAAAAAATTTAAGCCTAAACCCTTTTATGTATAAATATTATAAAGATATTTGAAATTTTAGGTTTCACAGTAGGATTAGTGAGGTCTCCTATAATTTTATTAATATATTTGCTTATATATACTATGTATTTGCTTAAACAATTTCTTTTGTCATAGATGTGAAAGATAGAAACTTTGGCTCCTTTCTGGTCCAGTTATTATGAACAACAACAACAAAAAGAATGATGATTTGAATAAATTTTTAACTGTGCTTGTGTTTATTTTAACTGAGCCATATGCATTGCATTAACTACTGACTCTCATCAAGAAACTAGTGAATATGTTTAGAAACATTTTGAATGCTCAGAGAAGAATTTGGCCAGCAGGATGTCTTATAGTCTAACCGGCAGGAGCGCCTGTTTGCTCCATGGTGGGGGTATCTGCTTTCTCAACAAATTCTGAAGGTGAAGAGCAGGAGTTGAAGGATTCATGTCCTGCCGTGTAAGCAGATAATGGCACTTGAATTGCTTCTCTACACAGGCAGGAGGCCAGACTTCACAATTTTGTTAGAGACTTCTTATTTCTTAATATCTGTATCATTAGTCAACAGATGGAGTTCTGTCTGAAATCTTATTTCAAGAAAGCCGCCCCCCCCCCCGCTAGATAATCTCCTTAAACTATAATTGACAAGTGGAATGAATTTCAATTCCCTAAATTTTGGATGAGTGTACTAAAAGTTGTCCAGTCCTTCAAAGTGTGGGGCACATTGTTTCCATAAATATTTATTGAACATTTACTGGGTGCCAAACATTTTCCTAGCAACTGGGATACAATGGAAAATAAGAAAGACACTGTCCTTATTTTTTAATGACAGTCAAAAACCAGGATTTGGGTACAAATACTCTTAAGTAATAGAATTTTTCATGTTTATCAAGAAGGTTGGGACTACAGTTCTGTTCTTGTTGTTCTTCACCTTTTCAGGTGAAAAAGAGGGAGATTTTTCTAGAGGATAAGAACTTTGTTTTCTCCCCTATAAAAAGAGTAGTCAACCTCTCCAATCATCTTTTTCAAACCACATTTTGTCAACTCAGGAATTGTTATAGCTGAGTTCAGAGAGAGATTCTCTTTCAATGTTTTGAAGGCCAGTTATTATAGATGCATCTAATAAACCACAGCCCAGGTTCTCAGTCTAGTTTTGGAGGCTTTACTGTCATGGTGGGACAATCTATCTTTATATGGTTCTCCTGCCACTTGTCAATGACATTGGGATAGGAAGTTTTGTCTAAAATTTTGATCTGGTTCAAGGGAGATGCACGTAGCACGGGCAGAGCTTCCCTACAGGTATGCTGGGGTTCCTTGGGGGTGTTATGTATAGAGTAGGTACGTGCCAAGGTGCTGTTCCTTTCTTACTCTGGGAGGCCAGATGGGGCCTGGGGCAGCCTCTTGCCATAAACGTACTAGTCCATTTGTCCTGTTGCACTATATGAGTTTATCATACTATGAGTTTATTATGTGCCATGATCAAGATTGGGAAGGACTGTCTTAGGGTATTACTCAGGCAGAGAGGAATTCTGCTGTTAGGAAAGGACCTCTGATGTGTTCCAATGCCCATGCCTAGCTGGGCTTCCGAGAGTCATCAGGAATAGGGAGCTGATGAAAAGGGGAACTAGTATCACTATGCACAAAAACAGAAATTATTCTTCCTGTTGTGGGTAGACAAAGCTGGACAGATTTCTTGTTTGAAGAAAATATTTTTCTTTGTTCTTCTAAATTTAGACTGCACTGCTTCAGAGAATTATTTTTGTTCTTGTTATGTGTATGTCTGCATCATATGTGTGTGTTTTGTCCAGAAGTTATCTGTAGTACCCTAGAAGACTAAAGGAAGAACCTGGGGTATAGTAGATCATGTGTCACATCACACTGTGGAGAAATCTCCACGGGCGACTATATTTGAAATACCATAACCTAACTTGGATTATTGACCAGAACACATTCTGGATGAATAATCCCAGGATTGGAAAGATATTGTTGGAGACTGTGGAGGACCACAGATTGCCTTGGTACGGTTGCAGATCAGTCCTAGAGAGGGGATGGAGAGTCACTCTGGGAAGGACAGAAGAAATAGCTCTGTCTTCAAAGGGTAAGGGAAAGATGGACTATAAAACAGGGAATTGAGATTTGGAATTGGGCTGTATCCTAGGGGGAGTCCCTAAGAAGAGTTTATCTTGGTAAATTTCTACAGACATTGAACAATCATGCTTAGTGTTCAATATTAATTTATTTCTATGCTGTAGTATCTTCTAGCTATCTCCAAACCTTCAGTAAAGTCTATTGCACCCATACCACTTGGTGTGTTAGATGAGGAACTAAAGGAAGGAGCACTGAAGAGTTCTTCTCCTGGCCTCATCTGCCTAGGCTAGCCTCTTGTTAAGGACAAACCATGTTCTTAGCCTTCTTCAGGGGATTCCCAGAAGCATCACAAGTGGAGGTCCAATGTCGTCTTGAGACCAGTGAGAGGGTCAAGTGATAGGTACACAGGGACCCGTCAAAGCTCCCTTCCCCTCAAGTGTGCTAGATAAAGGTCAACCTAGAAAGGGTGAAGGGTCAGGGAGGGAGACACCAGCCCTCACTTCAGCTCACTGAAGTCCTGTGCACATGTATCCTTCCTGGGTCCACTCTGAAAGATGCCTGCTATCTTCATGTCCTGGGGGATGTGTGTGAGTGTGAGACACACAGTGGCAGCCATACTCAGCCACATATGTGGAATGCTGAGAACCCTCATTAATATACATATTCTATTTTCAGCCATTATATTTTAGGAAAAAGTAATGTGATGGTTTTATTTTATTTTATTTATTTTATCTTATCTTATTTAATTTTAATTTTTATTTTATAAAGAGAGCACGTGAGCAGGGGAGAGGGGCAGAGAGAGAGAGAGAGAGAGAGAGAGAGAGAGAGAGAGAGAGAGAATCCTAAGCAGACTCCACACTCAGCATAGAGCCTGACATGAGACTCGATCCCATGACCCTGGGACTATGACCTGAGCCCAAATCAAGAGTTGGATGGTGAACCAACTGAGCTACCCAGGTGCCCTGTGATGGTTAATTTTAATGTCACGTTAGCTAGGCTATGGTGTCAAGTTGTTTGGTCAAACACCAGTCGATATGTTGCTACGAAGATAATTTTTAGATGTAATAAACATTTATAATCAGTAGACTTTGAATAAAGCAGTTTACTCTCTGTAATGCGGGTGGGCCTCATCTAATCAGTTGGGTTTTGCTCCGAGACCACAACATAGAAATCTTGCCTGAATCTCTTGCCCACCAGCCTGCTGTGCAGATTTCAGTCTAAAACATCAACTCTTACCTGAATATAGCCTGCTGGCCTGCCCTACAGATTCTAGATTGCCAATGTCCAGACTTACATGAACTAATTCCTAAAACTCAATCTCTTTCTCTTTCTCTCTCTCTCTCTCTCTAGATATATCTATCTTTCTATCTCTCTCTGTATACAGTATCTATATAATATATAATTATGTATAATAAATATAATATATAATATATATATACATTGTATCTATTATATTATATAACATAATATAAATATATCTATCTATATTGTATCTGTATCCTTATTTATCTATTTATGTGTCTACAGATATCTAGATCTAGATCCATCTGTCCTACTGGTTCTGTTTATCTGGAGAACTCTTACTAAAACAGGAAATCTGAAAGGGAATAAATATTTAGTGTGTGGTACTGGAATTAGTCAACATCCTAATAGATTCAGCATATTTTGCTGACTTCTACCTAGAATTCCCATGAACATGCGGCTAAAAACCTTTGTCTGCTTGGGAAACCACGTAGAACTCTGCTCTTGGTCCAGGGCTTCTGGTTAAGAATCTTTGAAAGCATTGTCTACTTGCTCCATGTCCTTCATTCTTATCCAGGGACTAGAAAATGGCAATGTCCACACCCTTATGTCATCCCGTATTGTCTTTGTCCCATTAGCAACCGCATGTGGCTGTCTGTGGTGAGTAATTGAACAATCGCTCAGGGAAGTGAACGTGCTAATGATGCGTGGCAGTTTTACAAACACTGTCTGTTTGAGTTAGACCCGAAGTGTCCTCTGATTTAAAGATTCTTCTGTGACTATCAGAGTCTTGGGAATGATGCTGGCCAGAAAGAATGTGCCTGGCCATTATTGTGCCAATTTTATAATTCATCTTTTAATAATCTGTAACTGAAGAGCTGAGTGGAACTCATCAAACCCTGCCTTGTTTCTCACTGGGGAGCTTTCTGCGTTTTGTTACTGAGCCAAAGCTGAATGCAGCTGCTGGAGCTGTCACCGGTATTCTGGCTCACCCAAATATTGATAATAATTACTCTTGCTTCACGTGGAAAGCATTTATTTAAATATGTGTAATGGAAAGACTGTTATTATTGATATTAAAGCTTTGCAGTGAGTACATCACAATGTGGATACGACATTCGTAAACTGTGTTTGGGAAAAGCTGTATCTCCCCCTGCGTAGTATGCAGGACCCTGGGCTGGTATTGTTGATCATCTGTTCTTTATAGAAATAGGGAGAAGTTATTATCAGAGAATAATTAAACCCATGGAAACGTCCAACTGTTGGCAGGCTCTTGCCATCCCCAACACCATACTACAGCTTGTTAGGATCAGCAAAATCAAACAGCTGGGGCATTCAGTCCGAGGGGGGTAAATAGCATAATGAATTTTCTTTACCCTGTCATTATTCCTCTTCTGGCTTTCCTGGATTACAGACACAAGTAGGTCACGTTGCATTTACCCACCCTTTATGCAAAGTGCTTTGGAGTGGAGCCTGGGGCCTGGTCCAACTGGGAATGACCATCTTATCATTGCCGGAATGAAAAGCTGCTTTTAAACCTTGTCAGCCACATTACCAGGAAGCCCTTTGCTGGCACAAACCCACTGCTTTCTATTTCCTTCTTATATTTTTCCCTTTTTTGTTCCCCTTGCCTTTCCTTATTTGCCTGCCCTGGTGGTCTTTTGTTTCCTGAATCAAATCCTCTTTGTTCTTTATGATGTGGGACATCTTAGTTCCTCTAATCAAGACAATTTTACATCATAGATCGTGTCTGATCACCTCCAAGGGAACGTTTGGAGCCTTGTCGAGGTAGGCTTTGAGCAGCAAGGACCTCATCTGGGCCTCAGCTGTATCCACAACAGGTAAGTTGACCTGATGACTGTTTGTAGGGGGCTAAGGAGATCTTGTGAGAAACAGCCCTTGGGGTGGAGGGGGATTTTATCTGAACATCTTACTCATCAGAGAGAAGGAGGAAGATGGAGTCCAGCCATGGAGTTGATATGAGACTCGAATCACAGCCCAGCTCCTGGAGCCCTTCTGGGCTTGGAAGAGAGGGGCAACTGTAAATAAAAGCCATGCCATGCCAATCTGTGACACATGGGGGCTCAGTGACCTACTGCATAGGGACCCATCTATAGAGTGTGCCACAAAGGCAGGGAGCCTCTTCTCCACGGGAGGATTGCAGGGCTGGGAGCAATTGCAGGCAGCAATTGTCCTGTCTGCCAGGTGGCCCCCAGCAGAAGTGTGCCGTGCTTCCCAGAGCAGCCTCTGCCAGCCATGCACTGTGGGTGCTGTGGGAACCGCACATGGAAGACAGACTCTGGAGACTCCCAGAAATACATGAACGGGGAGCACTCCTCAAGCAGCTGGAAATTTCTTATTAGCACATTGGACCGGTGTCAGCAAAACGGAGAGATGAATACTAATGATTTAGACCATATTTGTCCAAATGGGATGGTGATCCTTGGGGGACCCTGAGTTCCGTTAGAATATGCCTGAACAAATGGACAATACACCTTTGCCCTTCTCTTACACATGTATTAGGTGGTCCATCTTGGGTGGTCAGATCCTTATTCCATGTTTTCTGAGTTCTTTGCCAAAAACGGTGAGCTAAGTTCCTTAAGAAGCGCTTCTGGATTTCCCAAGTGATCTTAGATCAAAGCAAGAATAAGAATCGTTTTTGCCTTAAAATAGAGCTGTAGTCTAAAATTTGACCAGCTTTGTAATTGCCTATTGGCTAATGAAGAAGTTTGTTTCCAATGAGTAGCTTTTGTGACTTAAGTGGATTCACTGGAAAGAAAAACTGGAGAAAAGTTTAGGAGACGTAATATCTTTAAGACAGAAAAACACTGGGTAAAAAACAAAGTGATGAAAAGAATGTTATGCTTAGCCAAGTCAGCCATTTAATGACAAAACTTCTCTTGTTTAAATTGGGGACTGTCTATTTTGGCCGATTTAAGTAGTCTTAAAGAATATTCTTCATTTCTGAAAGCTTTGTTATAAGAAAGCCAAGTAGTCAGAATGTACTGATAAGTTTCAGAGCACTTTTGTTTTTGGGTAGACTTGAGGTTCAGAAAGATGCATCGTGTAATTTCGTAGAAATCCCTTATAATGCAGTATGAAATTATGCTCACATGCTCTGAAGTGTCTCGTAACAGCTCTGGCCACATCTTGGATATTCATTGTCTGAGAATGTATAATTTAAGAAATTGTAAAGATATGGTAGAATTCTGATCTAAAGAATTCTCAGGGAATGGATTGCCACTCACTTGAAAGTTATGTAAACTCTTCTAAAACAATTCTCAACCTCTGCTACCTTCATTCCCCCAGTGCAAAAATTTCAGAGCCTTCAAGGATGTGTTCTTCCAGCTTGGTCTGGTGATCTGTAATATCGTAAAGAATTTGTTGGTTCGTGGGATACTTCCCACTCATTTGATGCCATGATTTTAGGCCTTGCCTTCTGCTCTGTTTTTGTGCTCAGCTGACTGTTAGTTTCTTGCTAAGTTGCTAAGTGATAATTAAGGCCTTAGCTTCAGGCAGGGGGACTGACCGACCCTTCAAAAAAAAAAAAAAAAAAAAAAAAAAGGCCAAATTTGGTGTATCTCTGGTAGATGAGCATATTTTAGGGGAAATTTTAAATCAGAATTTTAGGGGTGCCTGCGTAACTCAGTCTGTTGAGCATCAGACTCTTGATTTTGGCTCAGCTCATGATCTCTTGGTATGTGAGATCAAGCCCCATGTTAGGCTCTACACTGATCATGCAACCTACTTAAGATTCTTTCTTTCTCCTTCTGCCCCTCTCTTGGCTCATGTGCTCTCTCTGTCTCTCTCAAATTTAAAAAAAAAATCATAATCTGAAAGAGTTTTGTAACAAAAATCTTAAAAACAAAGGACTTGAGGAATTGTACTTAGCATTGATGTTTCTTGAGAACTTGAATCTCAATCTAGTGAGTGATGAAATGAATGGTAATGTGATGGGTGCTTGGGGGCCTGGGGACATCAAACAATATCCTTTAAATTCTACTATTTTTTCTGAAAGGTTATTTATTTATTTTGAGAGTGACAGAGACAGAGCAAGTGGGGGAGGGGCAGAGAGAGAGGGAGAGAGAATCCCAAGCAGGCTCCACACTGCCAGCTCAGAGCCCAGCACAGTGCTCGAACTTACGAACCGTGAGATCATGACTTTAGCCAAAACCAAGAGTCAGACGCTTAATCGACTGTGCCACCCAGGTGCCCCTCAATTCTACTATTTTTAAGGTTGGCTTTCTTGTGGGCTGTTCCAAGAAGCTAACAATTTTCTCTTTGTCTTTCTTTTTTAATTTTTTAAAATTATTTATTTTAAATAAAATTTATTTATTTTAAATTGTTATTATTTTTTTTTAAATTGTTTATTTTTTTAAGAGAGAGAAAGACAGAACATGAGCAGGGGAGGGGAAGAGGAGACACAGAACCTGAAGCGGGCCCCAGGCTCTGAGCTGTCAACATAGAACATGATGCGGGGCTCCAACCACAAACTGTGAGATCATGACCTGAGCCAAAGTTGGTTGCTTAACCGACTGGGCCACCCAGGTGCCCCTCTTTGTCTTTCCTGTGAATCAGTGGTTGGGGTTTCTTGACTTGAGCTTTGCTTACAAGTGTACTTCTTTCAGAGGAACTATTCCAGTCTGGAGAAGTTGTATGCAAATGCATATATGGTGAATTGAATACTGCTTTAACTCTTTAAGGTCAGCACATTTTAAAGAATTTGTGTGTGTGTGTGTGTGTGTGTGTGTGTGTGTGTGTGTGAGAGAGACCTTTGCATGGTGAAGAATGACCAAATAATTCATTTACTCAGGGGAACCCAGGTTTTTCATGTACCAGATCCACTTTAAATGGGATGATCTTTTATAGTGTGGTCTGCTCTCGGGGGCATCTGTGTGGCTTAGTTGGTTGAGTGTCCAACTTTGGCTCACATCATGATCTCATGGTTTGTGAGTTCGAGCCCCACATGAGGCTCACTGCTGTCAGCAAAGAGCCTGTTTTGAATCCTCTGTTCCCCTTCTTTCTGCCCCTTCCCCACTTGTGCTCTCTCTCTCAAAAATAAATAAACCTTTAAAATATATATATATGGTGTGGTCTACTCTACACCAGAACTTTTATCTGGAAAGTCAATTAGGGCATCAGATTTCCCATACTGCTGCTTCTCCTGAATATAATTCTTTTTTACTCAGATATTGATTAAAGAAAGTAAAGCAGTGGAACTGTGGATTTGATCTATAAGGCATGTAGTTCATTCAAAGAAAAGTGTTGGAGAATTAGAATTACTAGTTGTCTGTTTGTTTGTTTTTGGATGGAAACCATAAAAATTCCTACAATTCACAGGGGTAAAGATAGGTCCCTAGTGGCAATCTAATTTCAATATCTTGTATTTCTTTATCGAAGGCATACACATTTGGATACAAAAGTGTCACGATACTCAACACTTTACTTAATTTTTAAAGTTCATTTTTAAACATACACATTTGTGTTTCTGGAATATATTTGACTCGATAAATATTTATGCCTTCCTCTTCCATTTTTCTTTTGTTGCTATTGTGTATCCCCTACAGAGCATTTGCAGGCATCAACTTTCATGCAGGCCAGACTGGGGCAAGGGTGGGGCCAGTGCCGTGGGTGGGGGGAGTGTAAATGGTGAGGGTCCAGGGTGCACAACCCACTTGATACTGGAGGCCTTTGGGGGGCTGGAGTTGGTTGGGAGAGGGGGAATGGAGGGTAGGAGGAGCCCCAAGGTAAGCACAGCTGGCGAGCTATTGTGGCAAGAAAATGAGGAAGGGCTGAGAAGAGCTAAATTAAAGAAAATACAAAGGAGCAAAGAGATGAGAGAGAACACCCAAAGAGAAGGGAGAGACTTGACAGAAGAGGAAGTGAGGGGTATGTAAAGTACACAAGGATGAAAGGTAGGGTATGAAAGGAGGGGCTGGCCTCTGTTTAAGAACATTAAGAATAGGAAGTGATTCATACAAGACCGGGAACAGAGGATTGGTCTCAGAGGGTGAGGAAGTAGTTTTCTAGAGTGTTCTGTGTCTGCTTTCTTCTCTCTCTCTCTCTCTCTAAAACTGAGAACAAGGATCGGGGGGCTATGAGGAGACCCTTCTTCATCTCTTCCCAGCTTAGGACAGGTTGTGTGGGGACTGTCCTGCCGGTGGTAAGAGATACCATATAGAGCCTGTAGGGTCTGACAGATGTGTTATTCCTCCCTCTGTGACCTCAGGCAAATAGCTGAGTCCTCTGAGCCTCAGGCTTTTCATCTGTAAAATAAGATGAGAGTATTTACCTCCCCAAGTTGCTGCTGGAAATGAGATACTGTGCCATGTGCCTGAATTTAATTCTTAATCTCCTCTCAGCCTCTTTCAGAAAACTGCCTCATGGGTATGGGGAGTTACTGCTCTGTGAGAATGCCCAGGGACAATCACTGAGGGGCACATGATTCTCTGGGACTGGAGTGGCCATTAGTCCCTCACAGGCCTAGTTCTAGTTCCCCCACATCTAGTGGAGATGGAACTTAAGGACTTCATCTGTCTCCAGCACAGTAGCCTGCAAAGCACTGGTTCTCCAGTTCACCCTCCATAGGATGCAGCTCAATGTGTTGCTTACACATCTTTTTGGGCTGACCTGCTTAATTACTCTACAATCCAAATGTACACAAAAATCAACATAACCAGTCAACTTCTAACTTTTAATTTTGATTGTAATAATCACGTACTCCCTCTATAATAGTCTCCTTGAATATTTTAGACCTCCTTGCCATGAAATCATGATGAAAAATGGTGGAATAACTGGTCGTGGCATTGATATTTTGGGGCCTGGAAACCTTAACTGATAGCCTTTAAATTTAGTGAGGCTGGCTTGCCTGTGGGTTCTTAAAAAGAAACTCACAATCTTTCTCTTGTATAGGATAAGTGATTTTGGTGTTTTGAACTTAGAGTTTGCCTCCTGGTACGCTTCTCTTCAAGCTCAGAGTCGATTTCATTTATTTCCCTCTACCATGTACTCTCCCCTGTGCTCATTCCCATCTTCCTCCTTTTCACCTTTTTTTTTTAATTGAATAAATTTGACATGTAACATTGTGTAAATGGAAGGTTTATACAATTTAAATTTACCTTGATACATTTATATATTATAATATGGTTGCCATTGTAGTGATATTTACCACATGATGCAATTGTAGTACAATATTATTTATATTCTTTATATTATGTATTAGGTCTCTATTCACTACTTGTTGAAAGTTTGTTCTCTTAAACACCGTCCATCTTATCCCCACCTCCACCCCACCTCCCAGTAACCACCATTTTACTCTCTGTTTTCTTTCTTTTTTTATTTATTTATTTTTATTTATTTTTAAATTTTTTTTTCAACGTTTATTTATTTTTGGGACAGAGAGACACAGAGCATGAATGGGGGAGGGGCAGAGAGAGAGGGAGACACAGAATTGGAAACAGGCTCCAGGCTCCGAGCCATCAGCCCAGAGCCTGACACGGGGCTCGAACTCACGGACCGCGAGATCGTGACCTGGCTGAAGTCGGACGCTTAACCGACTGCGCCAGCCAGGCGCCCCTCTTTCTTTTTTTACAGTAAGGTTTGACTTTTTTTTATATTCCACATATAAATGATGTCTTATGGTACTTGTTTTCCTCTGACTTAACTTGCTTAGCATAATGTGCTCATGGTCCATCCACTGTTGTTGCAAATGAAAGGATAGCCTCTTTTCTTGTGGCTAATTTCCATTGTGTATCTGTACCACATCTATTTTATCCGTTCATGTGTTGATGAACATTAGTTTCTGGGTCTTGGCTGTTATTTATTCATTCTTTCTATCTGAGATTCAGTGTGGATCTAGAAAATGGAGTTAATATTACTTCTTTTGCCAAGCAATCATGAAAATAAAATGCAACTATGTAGTTGTTAAGTACACAGAAGATATCTAGGAGGTCTTCAATAAATAATAGTTATGAATGAGTACAGTATAGATTTTGCATATATTTGAATTATTAATTTACAAATAACAGGATAAGAGGGGCACCTGGGTGGCTCAGTGAATTGAGCTTCCGACTTCAGCTCAGGTCATGATTTTGTGTTTGTTGGTTCAAGCCTTGCATCAGGCTCTGTGCTGATGGCTCAGAGCCTGGAGCCTGCTTCGGATTCTGTGTCTCCCTCTCTCTCTGCCCCTCCCCTGCTTGCGCTCAGTCTCTCTCAAACAAACAAACAAAGAAAAAGTGAAAAAAAAATTGAAAAAAAAAAAAAAACACCCAAAAAGCAGGCTAAGAGATGAAGCAGGAAAGGCAACACAACCAAGAGTGAGGAGTTCTAAATTCTAGATTCACATGGAACATTTTGTCCTCTGCTCATTTTCTGGGAATTTTCCTCCCAACCACATTGTTGTGGTGGAAGCAGTCATGTTACCATGTGACCGTGTTCCTGGGTTTTGAGTTCTTGATTGAGAAGTTGGCAGCTGACTTAGCTGGGTCAGTGAGTTTATTCCCTGAATTTGGGCTTCAGGTGGGGAAGTCAAGGAAGCAGGTTGAGAGAGAAAGAGAGAAAAAACGCATTGAAGCAGCAGGTGTAGAGGAAAGGGAAATCAAGGCTGCAGACAGGGCTTGGATTCCGTCAGGTTCCTGAGTCTGCTTATATTTCTGCCCTCAAGATCCTGGAGGCATTTCTGTATCCATGTGGTAATTATTCTCCTTTTTTGCTTAAACTAGTCTGAGGTGACATTCTGTTGCTTGCAACTAAAGGGCCTAACTAATACAGTGACCAAGTAGACATATATGTATCTCAGGACCTCAGTTTTTTTTTTTTTATCCATAAAATAAGCAGTGTAAACTGAATTATCTATGCGACTCCTCTGATTTCTGTAATTTTAAATGTTTGTGTGTGTGCTTATCTGTGTGCATGTGTGGTTGTGGGAGGTGATAAGGGTGTAGGCAATCATGAGGTTCTCCATCTGTTGCCAGATAAAAATGTTAAATGGGCCACAAATGATAAATGGAACCCAAACCAGCAAGTTTTAGACAGTAAACACTTTGAGGGGGTTGTCAACTGCATATATGACATGGTTACATAGAAACACAGCTTTCAATTATTTACCTGGAGTCACTTCTTTTTTTTTTTTACATTTATTTATTTTTGAGAGACAGAGATAGAGCACAAGTCGGGGAGGGGCAGAGACAGAGGGAAACACAGAATCCGAAGTAGGGTCCAGGCTCTGAGATGTTAGCACAGAGCCCGACACGGGGCTCGAACTCACAAACTGTGAGATCATGACCTGAGCTGAAGTCGGACACTTAACCGACTGAGCCATCACCCAGGCACCCCTTCCTGGAGTCACTTCTTAACTTCAGGTGTTGATGAGCATAGGTGTCAATGTGTCAAAGAAGGGTTTTTAAATTGCCATTCAGGAAAAGAAGGAAAAACAATTGGAAATTGGTAAATAGGATGCTCCAGAAGGAGGTAATATCAGCACCGATTGATTGTCCCTGAAACCTGAATCTGGGACAACTCTTTTCAAATAACTCCTGACTTTGAAGCAGGGAAGAACAGGTGTGCTGCAGCTGTCCCATCAGGAGAGAGTGTGGCAGGTGCAATAAGGCGTCCTGGCTTCTCGATGATGATTTATGAGCTTTGGGCTTCAGTTGCCATGTGCTTGATGGAGATGTAATTTGTCATTGTTTTAGGGAATGTAGTTCCAAAGATCTGAGAAAGTAAATCCCAGCCCCACCATACTCATGGTTTATTTTTAGGAGATCTTTCTGCTAATCACTTTGGGTGGGTGAGTTTTGTTGCCTCATATCTGGAGTGGAAGAGAAGTTTCTTTGTTTTTTAGTGAGAATTAGCTTTCGTCTATTCTAAACTCAACTTTATTTCCCATACACACGTTAAAAGCCATTAGCATATCAATATGCACTACTCAAGTTCAGCCTGTAGGGTGGAGTCTGCCAACTATGGGGGTAACACTCTCTTATCCCACAGGCTGTCTTGGTTAGTGGCTAAGAGCCCAGACTTAGCCTTGGACTGCCTAGGTTCAAATCCTAGCTCTGCCACTTATTTGTGTGACCTTGGAGTTATATAACATCTCTGTGCCTGAAGCTCCTCATTTATAACACAAAGGTAACCTTAACAGAATGGGTAAACATATGCCAAGCACTTGTATGAGTGCCTGGCACCTGGCAAATGCTATGATTATTCTGAATTAGAGACAGTGATTTATTTCTTCATTAGAAGAACAGGCTTAAAAATCAAGTCTCCCCTGCCCCCACAACAACCGAGACTACCTTAAACCACACTAAGGTAAAATTTGTGTGATGTCTGATGCCTTTCTCAGAATGGATCCTGATGGGAAGGACTGGGCAACCTGATGTTGAAAGAAGGTCCCCGGAAAAGAATCCCAGACCATCCCTGGGTAGCAAACTTTCACTTTCATGGACGGAGCTCCAGGGCAGATTGAGAGATTTGCCTCTTCTTCTGGTTCTTGCTGCCCTGTCCCGGGAGCCTGGCAAGCCAGGGTTCCCCAGGGAGACCCCCCAGTCAGAACTGTGACACTGTGCTCCTCTCACAACAATGGGACGGTTACAGAGTGGGTTTGAAATAAGCCGTCTTTTGCTTTTTCACAGTGTGTCAATAGAGAACGGGGTTCAGGTGAAAAAAAATCACCTATCGTTCTTCATCATCCAGGGAATCACTCACCCACTGCAAAGAACACGCCCCGGGCAGCTGTGAGGATGCAAAGCATCAGGCCCCAAACCAGCTGGCACATCAGAAGGGGTGTTTTCTGGCTCTGCAAAGCTGGTGGTTAGTACATTGTTAGAGCTGGCTCCTGCAGTGATCAGCCCAGCTTTAGGCAAGGGGAACTTAGAGTAGGGAACACGAGGCCTTGATAGATGGGTTTCACAATCCTAAAGAGATTTTTGTGAGTGGCACTTTCCTTCCCAACATGGGTCACTTGAGAAGCTTCTATGCATCTTGCCGCATTGTTAGGCAATAATTCTCTGTGGGTCACTCACATGGCTGCATATCTTGTGAGCAGTGACACTGGCTGACCTTCGTCCTGAACAAGAATGTGTGCATAGTGATCAGCCTGGAAGATAGGATCTCCCTCTTGGGCGAAGGGCAGGCATGCTTATTGTCCCTTATAATAAAGATCGCGTCCACCTCTGGAGAAAAGGGCAGGCAAACATCTACTACCTATTATTAAAGATTTGGATTTCCTCAGCTCGGACTTCCCTCTCACAATGCAACCTCCTGTGTGTGCAGATGTTATCATCCCCTTTTTTTTGCACAGCCTTAAAATTAGGCATTGGAGTTTGAGAAACTTGCACAACCAAATGCCAATACTCCGGCTACTGCTACTGCTGCGAGTAGTTAACTGTCCTTCATCTCTGATCCAGGAGTGTTGCCTCTTCTATCAGCATCCATGAAACTGTGGTACGCTAACTTGCTAGCTTGCAAGTTGGATAAAATACCAGATCCTTTATAATTTTTGACATGCATTCCTTCTAGGCTCGTTGAGATCGTGGAGCAGGTCATAGCATCTGAGCGGTTCGTACCACTGGATGTGATTCTCGGTGGCACACACTAGCTGTTTGAATCAAAAACCCCTTTTCTTCCTGCCAGCTTTCTGGTCTATGTCACTTTTTGGAGAACTTTTTATTTCCGCTTAAAAGTTCAATATCTTCGCTGGGGTTGAAGATTTAGCATGACAACTTATACATTATCGCGGCTTTCCTAGAAAAAAACTACTTTCATCCCTCAAGATCTATCCTGGCTTTACCCTTAGAACCCCTCCAATAAAGAATCCAACCTCTCCAAGATTTCCTTCTTGGAAGACAGTTTTGTGTGTGCTTAGTTCCATAAATAGGAAGTAATTGAATGAGGCCTTGTATATCCTATCCAAATCTCATATGCTTTCTGCTAAACCATTCTACTTTTCCATAGTAAAAAGAGTAACCACGAATATTTATTGAAGACTTATTCTGGCAAGGCAGTGAAATAAGAGCTTCACGTGTATTCTTCCCTAATCCTTACAACAACTCCGCGAGACAGATTCTTTTATTATCATGTCCACCCAGATGAAAACACTGAGGCTTAGAAAGTTACCTAACGTGTGCAATCTAACACAGCGAATAAATGGGAAAAATGCAGTGGGAACCTAACTCTGCTTTCTTAACCATCATACCGCACTGCCTCCCAGGGGGTCCCTGCCCAGTCAGCCTCCAAATAAAATAGGGAACGAAGTTGGCTTTATTGGAATAATTTATACCGCCCACAAAATACTCATTTTAGGTTTTAAAGGTGATCTAAAGTTAATTGCAATGAAATGAAGATTACATACCTTCAATTTTCTATTGTAAAGAATCAAAAAGAAACAGTTATGTGCCTTATTATATTTATTTCAGGCTTGTTATTTTGGCTTTTGATAATGTCTTTATTTTTATTATTTTTTTAATGTTTGTTTATTTTTGAGAGACAGAGAGAGACAGGGTGTGAGTGGGGGAGGGGCACAGAGAGAAGGAGACACAGAATCTGAAGAAGGCTCCAGGCCTCCTGTTAGCACAGGAGCTGTTAGCACAGAGCCCGATGCGAGGCTCGAACTCACAAACCCAGCGAGATCATGACCTGAGCCAAAGTCAGACGCTTAACCGACTGAGCCACCCAGGCGCCTCACCAGTGTCACGTATCAATGACTATTAGATGACCCATCAACTGGAATTTATTTTTGTCTGTTTGCTTACTTGCACAGGTTTTGCCTTGCACACTATTCTTTTATTTAATTCCTTTGTTAGATCTCTCAAGTCCCATTCAGTAAATGGTGTATTATTTGAGCTTTTTTGTATGTCATAATATTTATGAGGCATTATTCCAGACAAAAGGAATTCTGCCTGTTGAGACATATGAGGTACTTCAAGGTACTAGAGCGACAGCAAAATTAACAAAGAAGAATAAGGTGGGTCAAATACAGGTCGGAGCTCAGCTCCCCTGTTTATCATTGGGCAATTTTGTTTGTTTATGAGTCCCTAAAAACTTCATTTTTTTTTTCCATTTGTAAAGTGGGATAGTATAATGTAACCCACAGAGTTTCTGTGAAGATTAGAATTAATGTGTTTGAGGTAACCAGAACATATTAGGCGCTCAAGAAATGATCGTCATTGATTTTTAAAGGTAATTATGATGATGATTATTAATGTGTATGATTACTAAGTGGCTAATAGGCGTGCGATATTGTTCAAAACATTGCGCACAAATCAAATTTAATTTCATCCTGACAACACCCCAGGGAGGTAGGTGGTTATTATTTCCTCAGATCACACAGTGACCAGAGGAAAGAGCTGGGATTTGAGTCCATTTCCTTTTGATGACATAGTGCACACTCTTCGTAACCACAGTAACAAGAAAATTTGGTTTCGAATAAAACAGCCCATTCGCTGAGAGTACCAAGGAGTGTGTATATGCAAATATGGTGTTGTCTATGAGGATGCGCGAGACCTACCTACTCTGTGAACACCACATCTCTGAAGTAAGAAGCTCTCACCATCGATCTCTTAGATCACCTTGCCAATGTTCCACCAACGTAAGTGAATCGCAAGTTTAACTCGGGTTTGGTTATTAAAATGATTAGATTCTGTTGTAAAAAGTGAACTTGAACGTATCCCAACATGTAAGGAAAGTATTGTCGAGATGGAACTGTCCATCCACGTACCAATGAAAGTGGTGGTACAGTGTGGGGTGTGTGTGTGTGTGTGTGTGTGTGTGTGTGTGTGTGTGTGTGTGTCTGATATGCTTCTGTGCTGTATCTCTGTATTTCTATAGATCTACTTAAATATATAGCCATAGGGGCACCTGGGTGGCGCAGTCGGTTAAGCGTCCGACTTCAGCCAGGTCACGATCTCACGGTCCGGGAGTTCGAGCCCCGCATCAGGCTCTGGGCTGATGGCTCAGAGCCTGGAGCCTGTCTCCGATTCTGTGTCTCCCTCTCTCTCTGCCCCTCCCCCGTTCATGCTCTGTCTCTCTCTGTCCCAAAAATAAAATAAATGTTAAATATATAGCCATAGAGTCTTACTAACTAAATCATAACCATGGAAAGAACTCTCCACACCCCCCGCCCCCGCCAAGCTAATTTATACATTTCTCTGGCTTTTTGCCTTCATGGAACTTAAATTGATATTCTCTGGGTGCAAAAAATATATATATTTTACTATAAGTAGATATTCCATACCAAGCATTTCAAACTTTAACTATGAGTACATTTGGCCCCAGACCTGTCGCAATTTGAACTTTTTGGCTTTGGGATACCATTTTCTTGCTCCTGCTACCAGCTGGGCGCCTACCTTCCTCTATGGCATGTGACTAATGCATTTCTAAGGCAGCTGGCTTAGCATTTTACAAGACTCACAAGACTCCACCCTGATATGTTAAAGGCATCAAACAGCAATTGTCATTTAAGATGAATTCCAGTCTTTCCTCCAATTTTTTCCCTGCTTCAAACACTTCCTTCGATTAGCGCCATACTGGTTACTGAAAGCAGATCACGTTTTCTTGTTTCATTTTGTTCCCTTTCCTTAGAATGTCCTCTCTCTACTTTTCTTCTGTTAAAATCCATCCACCTTTCCAAGGAGAGCTACAAAATTGTTTTTGCTGGAGGCCCATCCCACTATTACACAAGCCAGGTTTTTCTACCTTGATAACACTGAGGTTTTCCTACTAATTAGACGCTTAACTCATATAACTTTAGGTGGGTTAGCCATTTGTGCTTTTAATCTTCCAGAGAGAAAAATTGTTGTCTGCACGTCTTTATTCCTGCATAGTGCCTAAGAGAGTCCTTCACAGTCAATAGTAGGTTTAGGATTGACTGATTTAGGATTCTGGAAAGAATAACTAAATAAATGATTAATTTGTTTGGAAACAAAAGAGTCAGATTCTGGCTAGTATAGCAGGAAAGCTACAAAAACAAAAAACACAACACAAAAAAAAAAAAACCCAAACTGAACTGGAGACCGGGTCCTATTGCCTATTATGTGCATGACTTGGGAAAGTAATTTAACCTCTCTGAACTCAGCTTCTTCATCTGTAAAAACAATGATCCTGCCTCTGTCCTTGCCCTGCCTACTTACGAGATAGTTGTGGGAAACAAATAAATAAATGTAGGCACATGCTCAAGTACACTGTAAATGCTGACCTAAGCTCTAAGCTATTAGATGCATAGACAGCCAGCCAACTCAGCTAACATGAGACACTTTATTTTATCTTATTTTTTTTAACGTTTTTATTTATTTTTGGGACAGAGAGAGACAGAGCATGAACGGGGGAGGGGCAGAGAGAGAGGGAGACACAGAATCGGAAACAGGCTCCAGGCTCCGAGCCATCAGCCCAGAGCCTGATGTGGGGCTCGAACTCACGGACCGCGAGATCGTGACCTGGCTGAAGTCGGACGCTTAACCGACTGCGCCACCCAGGCGCCCCTACATGAGACACTTTAATGGCAAGATTTACACATTGTTGTCTCACCTCATCTAAGAATATGGTATCAAACTCTTTTGCAACTATGCAGCAAAGAAGGTTCACTTACTCCCCCAGCTGCTTTCCGTTCATTCATTCATTTGGCAAACATTCATGACGTACCTACTACTTACCAGACACCATGCTAGGCATTAGGGTTTCAAACATGAAAAGACAGATATAGTACCCTCCTCTCCAGAACCTTGCATTCTTGTAGGGAGACCTAAAATACATGGACCTCCAAACCAATGAGTCCCCAGGTAAGATAATATTAGATAAGGACAAGTGCCAGTAAGAAAATGAAAGAGGGAAATGTGCTTCAGAGCAAGTGGGGATGAGTATCATCAGCATGGTCAGGAAAGGCCTCTCTGGAGTGACCAGAAGGAAGAGAAGAAAGAAGTCCTACAAAGGCGTGGGGACAGCAGGTGCAAACACTCTGAGGTGGGAATAGAGTGGCAAGAAGGCCAATGGGCTGAAGCAAAACAGTCGAGGTGTTGGATGGTGGAAAGATGGTCTATTTGCACAGAATGATCAAGAAAGAGGAAATCAGGGGCGCCTGGGTGGCGCAGTCAGTTAAGCGTCCGGCTTCAGCTCAGGTCACGATCTCGCGGTCCGTGAGTTCGAGCCCCGCGTCGGGCTCTGGGCTGATGGCTCAGAGCCTGGAAATAAAAAAAAAAAAAAAAAGAAAGAGGAAATCAGTGTATTTTCTCTGACAATAGAGAGCAAAGCATTGAAGACTTGTTTAATTCTGGTGGAAACTTAGCTCATTGAACGGTACTTTAGTATATTTACAGTTACAAAACCATACCATTAAGGATTTTTGAACTTTACTAATTTTAATAGTTATTTTCACATTAAAGCCAAGAGATCTTAACATTGTCCACGATTGCCAATATTTTACCAGAATAATATTTTTCCTTTCAATGTATGTTATTATTTGGGTGATTTGCTGTACCCTTTACTATCATTTCACTATAACCAATATGTAATGGAAAGTCTGAGTTAAAGTAATTTTATTGCACTCATAGGTACTAGTTGAAGGGAAAAAACCACAGTCCCTCAGAGAATCCTCTTGGAACACGCACGCACACATATATGGAAAATTAAATCAAATTGTTAACTGTGATAGGTGCTGAGAAAAAGAGGTTGTATGGTATTATGAAAATACTTAATAGCAGGAGTGGACCAAATCAAAATGTCAGGAAAGAGTTAACCCACATAAGTATTATATTCTAGCAGTCCTACTTTAAGGAGTGGATTGGAATGATCTCAGTAAGCTTTTATCCATCCCCACCATAGCCTTACCTTTCCTTAGAGATAAATTGCACGTAAATAAATACATACTAAAGCGCTTCAAATTAATTTGGTCTCCTAAATATATAACATTTTCTTTGTAAGATGCGTCTGCTTTTCATTTGCTCAGCAAATCAATACCCTCTTTCCATTTTTTTCCTAGTCACAAAAGGGAAGTCAGCCCTTACATATTGCCACTAATTAATGATCACTGATATTTGGCTTATGGAGAGATTTGTTCTGTGTCCTTGGAGTTTTCTCCTCCCTTTCTGCCCGCACTGTCCTAGACATTTAGGACATAGTTGCCAGCAGCTACTGCGTATTCAAACATCACCTTCCTCCCTCATTGCCTTGCACTCTGTGTCTCCCCACATGTCAACCCTCTGGTCACCGAGGTGCCCCAACCTGCCATGGTCCCTGCGGCTTCCTGATGCTAAAACCCATTCAAGCAGATGGGATGGCTCCCTCCAGGCCTCAACTCTCTGCCAGGCATTGGTCTTCCAGCCTCATAATGTGGAATCTGTCAGGCTGAGAACATAAGTGCTCCAGCCCATTATTAGCCGATAGAAAGCATATAAAAAGGACTTTATAAACCAAGGCATGAATAAATAATTTCACGAGCAAGACTGCAGTGTGGCAGTCCTCGGTTTAAAGCTGAAAGCCTTTCTAATGTGTTGCCAGAGGATTAAATGCTATCACCATGTTTCAGGCAGTAATTTTTATTGCATGTTTCATTCAGGATTTGGCATTGGAAAAGAAAGAATTCTGCACACGTCAAATTGAAATTAGAAGGCAGTCACTGCTATTTGAAGCTTGGATGCTATTGTTTGAGGGCATTATCTTCTGTTGAGGTGTTTTTTCCCCCTTGTTTCTCTCTTTCTGTCCACCTTTGTCTCTTCATCTCTGTCTCTGTCTCTCCTGTTTCTCTCTCTCTCTCCCTCTTTCTCCGCAGATAGTTACCACCTTTCCAGTTCCTTCCATAATTCCTGGCACTGTTCAAAATTATTCTTCATGATGACATTTAGTAGTGGGTTTGTAGTATTAGGAGAGTAACAGCTTGTGTCAGACTGCATAGAAAATCTGAGATTAAAATAGGCAGAGAAAAAGATCTGGGACACTTGTCTCTTAACTTTTTTTTTTTTTTAAGCATTCACAGCACAGGCCATTGGGTGCAAGGTTATGGCTTTGGGTTGGTCACTGAGTCAGGGAGAAACTTGAGGGTCTGAGTCTCATCGAAAGTCAACTCAAGCCCTGGTTGCTTGAGCCCTTTGAGGGTGTGCCACACTCAGACTTACCTCAGGGATGGCGAGCAGAAACTCCTGAACTCTTTACATCATCAGCTCCCATCCCTCTTCTTTTTTTTAAAAAAAAATTTAATGTTCATTTATTTTTTGAGAGAGAGAGAGAGAGAGAGAGAGAAGACTGTGAGTGGGGGAGGGGCAGAGAGAGAGGGAGACACAGAATCCCAAGCAGGCTCCAGGCTCTGAGCTGTCAGCACAGAGCCCGATGCGGGGCTTGAATCCATGAACTGTGAGATCATGACCTGAGCCAAAATCAGAGTCAGATGCTTAACTGATTGAGCCACCCAGGGCCCCAACACAAAGTAAATTTCTTTGTTGGGAAAAGGGGCCACGATAATGATAATAATAGTTAAGGGCAGAAGTTGAGATGTGAGGCTGGGGGGTGGACTGGTGCCCACACCTCATCAAGGAAGACAAGAGAGAAATGGTGCCTGAGGGGGTGGAAAAGGAGAGCACAAAGCAGGGAGGCCTGCCAACTGGGAGTGTGGGATGGAGGGCCTATGGGCCCCTGGACATGGAGGGGTTGAAGCATACAGAAGAACCGTATCGACAATGTTTCCATTTGAATTTCTAACATGGAAATCCCCCTCCATTTCCCTCCCAACACCTTGAGTAAAGAAGGTGATGTTGATTTGTTCCTGCTGTGAGTGAGCAGGAGGGCCCCGGGAGCGGTAGAACAGCACAGAGCCATCCTGGAGCCACAGGAGGCCCGGAAGCCATCACAAGGGTTAGGCCGTTAAGGGGCTTTGTGGAAATCTTGGGGTGAAATCTGGACTTCTCCAGTGTACAGAATCTGGAGACTTGAGTCAGTTTTTCCTAGGTCTCCAAAGGGCAGAAGACCCTTCTATTGACTTTGGGTTACACTAGACTTTCAAGGGACCTACAGTATAGTGCTTTGTAATAAGCATTATGAAAATGAATAGTAGTGAGGTAGTTTGCAAAGATCCTGGCTTGCAGCCAGACGAAATTGGGGCAAAAATGTGCTTAGTGCATATAAGCAATAAAGAGATTTTTTTTTTTTTATTCCAGTGGACTGGTTCATTGTAGCATAAAATACTACTGCACTCTGTTTATATAAGCATTTTTCTATTGGCATATATTAGAATCCGTGGAAAATCAGTCTGAGAAAATCCAGTTATAACTCTTCACGGGCTCATGGTCTAACAACATTCTTAGGAATAAGACTTTAGGAAAGAAACTGTTATACTTCTTATTCCACATACTTTGAGGGACCATTCTCCTACTCATTGCTTCTTTCCTGGGTTTCTCCCTGGAACTCTTGTTCCCAGGTTTTCTCCTGTCAAGCACAAATACGGAGGCAGCAGTTTTCCTGTGGACAGCCACAGTGGAGGGCTGCCCCATGTCCCTCCCGGTCCTGTCCTCCAGAGGCTGCCCAGGGCCACCCTCACACCTCCTTCCACCCTCTTCGTGATCTGCCCCAGAGGCCCTGCCTCACCTTCTCCCAGAGGACCTCAATCACTCTTGACTTCGGAGCTTCTCACCCAGCTTCCCCACCTACCTAGAGACCTGTGTGGAGAACAGCTCAGAATAGCCTGAGGAGGGTTTTCTTCCAACACAGAGATAACAGAATCTGAGTGCGAAACTCTTTGAATGGATGTTCTTCCATTCTGTTCAGAAAGGTACTGTTAGCTTAGAGCGGTGGCTATACCTTTCGCTTTGGCTGTGAGGGAAAAATAAAGCAAGGTGTGTAGCTGTGAGTGAATGCATTTGCAAGTGAGCACGTGTGTGTCTGTGCAGAAGGATAATAGAAAAGGAGAGGGGAACCTTTCGTGGCTTAACTCAGTAGTGAGCAGTCATTTTTCATGCAGGACACTTGAGCTACTGTAAGAAGCCTTGTCTTTTCTGTCAATACATGCAGTACCTACAACAGAACTTCAAGCATTCTTTTCTCATTACCTAAAGGATTTCATCTTAAGGGGGTCAAATATCAAAATGACATAAACAGCACAAATCGCAAAACTCGATTGTTATACCGTGCCTTTGCACACTTTTTGTTTAAAGCTGGTGGAGCTGAGAGGAGGAATTTGAGGAATTTGGGGGTGAAGATATGAATTGGTACCGATATTCAGCCACAGATCAGGGAATGATCCTTCGGTACTTGGGAAGCGGGAGGACAGAAGTTATCACTTGAGAGAGTGCTGTAACAAGAATGCATTTTAAGTGCTCTGCAAATCCCTGCCTTTGCTTTTTTACCCACAGTCTGTACCACTTAGGCTTCTAGGTTGCAAGCAGCAGAAACCAGTTCTGTTTATCTGAAAGTAGTTTTTAAAAATGCTTCTTTGTTTATTTTGAGAGAAAGGGTACGCACGAACAGGGGAGGGAGAAAGAGAGAGGGGGAGAGAGAATCCCAAGCAGGCTCCATGCTGTCAGCACAGAGCTGGATGCAGGGCTCCATCCCAGGAGCCATGAGATCATGACCTGAGCCTAAATCAAGAGTTGGACCCTCAATTGACTGAGCCACCCAGGCACCCCTCCCCCCTTCAGCTGTGTTTATTTTAAACCAAAAAGGATTTGTTAGAAGGATATTTGGGGTTCACAAAATCACTGGGAAGCTGAAGAATAGTCTTGAAAAATGGGAAGTAACCAAAGTCTCCTCAAGACAGTCCTCAGAAAGAACTATAGCTTCTCAGGTCCCCTGCAGGGACAGGCTGCCCCATGCACCACCTGCACAGCTGTGAGAAGTGTGACCCCCAACCATCCGCCCTTTTCTCACATGCTCGAGATTCAAAGTTCTGGGAGAAAAACCTTCATCTGGCTCAATCTAAACTCAAGGCCTCCCAACCCTCCATGAGAAGGCTGCGCGGGCCGGGGAAGAGAAGGGCCTGGCCTCCTCGGCCTCTAAGGTGCAGTAGGTAGCAGTTGCCCTTCTCACCGGAGCCGTACAAAATGGGGACTCTCCAAAAAGGACATTTGGATACAAAAGCAAGGCAGTGGGAAGCTGGAGGCTGTCAAGCTAAAAAGTGATTCAAGTCTACCACATGCCTCCTAACTTAGCCAGAAGGGACTGGGATGCTGCTGGTTGGGGGGGGGGGGTTCTCTGCTCCCCTCTGCTCCAGACCTACTTCCAAATGCCACATTTCTGGGGGTAGCTGTCCAGGTGGGGTCACATCAATGAGAGGCTGGCTTCTGTTTGTTTACTTGTAAAATGAGGATAACAACATCTATCTCATCTAGGCAGAGTTTGATTGTGAGGGTGAAATGGGATATTGGTAAAGTGCCTAGTACTGTGCCTGGCAGCATTTAACAGATATTATGCCAGTTCCCTCACTGCGCTATCTCCCAAAAGACAGTGTGCAGGGAGGTGTCCCCCAGTTGTCACTTTACTTATTTAACAAATATTTCTGGAGCACTGTTGTCCTTATTTTTCTCAGTTCACTAAGGAAGACTTTGTCCAAGAATGTTACCCCTTACTAGTTGTGCAACCCTGGATAAGTTACTTAAGCTCTATGAGACTCAGTGAGACTGTCCGTAAAGGAGAGATAAAAATCCCACCTACTCTGAAAAAGTCTTCTAAGCATGAAATGAGACAATCCGTGTCAAGGGCTCAGCATGGTGCCCCGCAATAGGAAATACTCAATACACATGAATTATTAATCAGAACCCAAAGAGTTTCATATTTTTTTCTTGAATCCACCTATATATTCAGCCTCTTCTATCAGAGTAATATATTCTATAAGTTTATCACAGGCTCTTTGTTCTAAATACAGTTTATTTTCAAAAGACCCAAGTAACCACCGTGTAGATTTGGAGCTGGAAGGATCTTAGGAATGTAAAGGTTCAACCTCTTTGCCGTCTGAAGGAGGCAATGAAGGCTGGGTCAGTGGAAGATGCGCTGACTCCCAGGCTAGTGCTCTCAGTCTAGCTCCAGTCTAGTGCTCAGCCCCATTTCACTGAATTGCTATCAATGGCTAGAGGATTCATTTCTGTTTCTATCCAACCTCAGCTAAAGCAAACAAATCAGACATTGGTATGAGGCAGGGTTCAGCAACCATGGGGTTCTGCTGAAAATTTTACCATTTTCCTTCCCACTGTCTGTGATGGAAGTGGTCAGACTATGTAGGTAGGAAAGGCCTGCCAATCTAACCTTACCTAATCACTGACATCTACTTGTGGCTAACGGCCACCGCGGGGCAACGGACATGGACAGTTTGGAAAATCAGCACTGGCCCGCTTCTATTTCCTACTGTTCTCTAAGTGGGTACTTAATATTCTGTCTACTATTCCTTATGTTTTCTCACGGAATTGAATTAGTTTCAAATTCTTTTTCGCATGCTATGGTAGCTTGACTTTTCTAAGCTGACTCTAGCTTATCATTTTTTGGCTTTAGATCCAGTCCCTTCTGATCTTTGCGTATTTTGAGCACAATCTTTGCCTATTCAAAACAGAACTTCTAATATCAATAATCTAATGCTCATTCTCTATTCCAAGTCACTTATAAAATTTTTATTGAGACCAGAGAGAATAGACCTTCTGCCAAATATCTTGTCTCAGTTGGATACGGAGCCATTTATCAATTTCTTTTGTTTAAAATAATATAGCCAACTTTTAGTTTATTTGACAATGTTTATTTCCAAGCTAATTTAAATTTTCTTCAGAAAACATTTCATTAAGTGCTATATTGGATGCTTTATTAATGCTCTCCCCTGTATAATTGTGTATTATTTCCTAAACAAACTTCATAATTTTGCCAAGAGCAATTATGTGATTTTACCTGAAACAATTTGCTTTAATAAATGCTTGCTATTGCTTGGGATTTTAAAATTACTTTTCCTCCAAGTAATTGTTTTAAATTAACATTTACATTTGGGATAAAATTTTGAAGGGCATAGTTTCCATTTTTCTTATGCTTTTGAAAAATATGTGAGCCACACTGTTCCCTTTAATCACAGATTTGCAAGTTATAAAGATTCATATATTTCCATACCAATAAAAAATAGATCATTCCTTATAAATGGATGTGTACATGGAGACAGTGACTAGTCTTTCTCGTGATGTCCTTTTTGGACTTTAGGAACCATGGGTTTTTTTGTTATTGCTGCAATTTTTCTAACTCTGAAATACACTTCAAATTACTCTTCAATTTTAAAAGACAGATTTTACATTGATCAAACCTAGTATATAAGCTTTTTGGAAAAACGTTGTCACTCATTTCATACAGGTACTTACTTATTTAGATTGTGGATATTCTCTGCAATTCCTATTTTCTGATATACTTATTAAAAGCTAGGATTTCTTAGGTGGCTCTCATCAGTGCAAGATTTAATGTAATCATCAAGTGCAGATTTTCCTTGGGTTTATTTTTGTGCTCACTGGCTCAAAATTGCTCTTCATGTAATGTGGGACTTTTTGATGCCAAGTGATGGGCTGTGAATGGTTTAATATGTCCATTCATATAGCATCTGAGACCTATACCTTCCATATAGTCAGTCTCATTGCTCTCCACTGCCGGGGGTTTAAAATCAGCATCTACTGCAATTTCTTTTCCCTGTTTTCAATAACATACATACTCTGTTATTGGACAAGAGATTATTTATTTCAGAATGCGTCCAAATAGCCTCTAGACAATTTGCAAAAGCACAGTCCTTATATGCCTAAGCACATAGTACTGATATTAAAAATCTTTCTGTGGTGCTATGCTCCTTTGCTTATTTTTGGTTATTTTAGTGTAATGTAAAATGTAGTGATTAGGCCACATTTTTAACTTTATCCCCACATTCAGCTTAGTAAGTATCTCACATCTTTAGCAAATGAGAATGTATAATGACCTGGAATTTTTCTTTTTCACAGAACTCAATGTTTTTGATTAATCTAACGTTCTTATGCAGGATTCATTGCATTTTGGGAAATAAATGTGTAGATGATCTTATCTCTTGTCCTTTACTTCCTTGTATCAGTAAGTTCCCTTCTCTCACCTGGTAATTATGTCTAGCATTTTATTAAAAATCAAACTCTCTGCGGTGCCTGGTTGGCTCAGTTGGTTGAGTGCCCGACTCTTGATATTGGCTCAGGTCATGATCTCACGGTTGTGAGATCGAGCCCTGTGTCGGGCTCTATGCTGACAGCATAGAGCCTGCTTTGGATTCTCTTTCTCTCTCTGCCCCTCCCCTGCGCTCCAGCTCTCTCTCAAAATAAATAAATAAACATTAAAAAGAATAAAATCAAACTCTCTTCTGAGTCAACTTTCACTTCCATCAAAGTTCTCCCCCAAAGGGATTTCTCTTACCTTTTTTTCTCTTTGTTCTAGTAAAAAACCAGCAAATACATGAAATTTATTCAAATTCTACCCAGAAGGAACCATTTATGGAAATGGCCTTTTGGAAAAGGAAGAGACCAGAATGAAATAGAAAATGACTCTACTCCCTTTGTTGCCTAGTTCAGTTTCACAAGGCAGTGCTCTTATCTTGGACGTCAGGAGAGGTCTGTTGGTGGCTGACCCTTTGCTGTGAGACTGGGCTGAGCCCTCAGCATGGTTTTGGGGAATCTGAGTTTCCCTGATACCCAGTTCCAATTTAAACATCACTGATTATTATCACAGCTGAAAATGCCACATTTTTAAAAATTGTAGTAAAATATACATAACATAAAATTTACCTTTTTAACCATTTTTAGGTGTATACATTTATGTTGTTGGGCAGCCCCCCCCACCGTTTATCTCCAGGCCACTTGCCCTCTTGTAACAATGAAATTTCAGCCTGTTAAACAGTAACTCTTCAGTTCCCCTTCCCCCCAGTGCCTGGCAACCACCTTTCTGCTTTCTGTCCCTATGAATTTGACTACTCTGGGTACCTCATATAAGTGGGATCATACAATATTTGTTGTTTTGTGTCTAATTTATTTCACTTAGCATGATGTCTTTATTTTTTAAATATTTATTTATATTTGAGACAGAGAGAGAGAGAGAGAGAGAGAGAGAGAGAGAGAGCACCCCCCAAGAGGGGAGGGACAGAGAGAGAGAGAGGGAGACACAGAATCTGAAGCAGGCTCTTTGCTGTTATCTCGGAGCCCGAGACGGGGCTCAAACCCACAAACCGTGAGATCATGACCTGAGCTGAAGTCGGATGCTGAACCAACTAAGCCACCCAGGTGCCCCCAGAATAATGTCTTTAAAGTTCATCCATGTTGTAGCATGTGTCATAATTTCTTTCCTTTCAAAGGCTGAATAATAGTCCGTGTATGAATTGACCATATTTGGTTTATCCATTCCTCTGTCAACGGACATCTGGGTTGTTTCCACCTCTTGACTATTTTGAATTATGCTCCTGTGAACACTGGTGCACAAATATCTTTTTGAGTCCCTGCTTTCAGTTCTTTTGAGTATATACAGAAGTGAAATTGCTGGATGATACGGTAATTCTTCTTATCATATTCCCTGTTTAGCAAAATTTTACTCTCTTTGGACTTCTGCATTAGTTCTTTTGTTAATGTGCAAAACACCTGGTTAAATAAAGAGTATTTGTGGCACTTCTGGTTTAGTGATTTTCCTTAAAGACATAAACTTAACCTTTAGAAATAACAAGGTATAATTTCTTTCTGTAGAAAACGGGTTAACGGACTAAAGCAAACAATTTTCTTTATTTTTGTCAAAATTATACTTTTAAAGACTGAATTTTACTCATTGTTGTCTTTTAGTATTGTTCTAATATTTGAAGTTTTCAGAGTCCTTTTTGCTATTCATAAAGCTTACTTTTAGGGAGCACCTATGTGGCTCAGTCGGTTAAGCATCCAACTCTTGATTTCAGTTCCAGTCATTAACTCAAGGTTCATGGGATTGAGCCCCATGTCAGGCTCTGGGCTGACAGTGTGGAGCCTTCTCAGGATTCTCTCTCCCCCTCTCTCTCTGCCCCTCCCCTGCTTGCGCTCTCTCTCTCAACTCTCTCAAAATAAATAAATAAACTCAAAAAATAAAATAAATAAGGCTTACTTTAAAAGGAAAGAGAGAAATGTATGGTATCTTGATGAGCCAAAATCACAGGTGTGACCTTTTTAAAATAATCCATTGCTAAATGTCTGAACTCACAAAACAAGTCCATCAGAAGATAATTATCAGTGTTGTCAAAAATTCTTGGATTGATCAAAGGTTTCTTTTAATGAGCTCCTGGTGGATTTTTTTTTAAAAAAAGAATTTGATTTATTAATAATTTTCTAAGAAAGCACCATAAAGACATTATAGTAAAATTGCCTTGATTTGTAGTTGAGTAATTAGAATTTGTGATATTTTTACTGGGGTCATGAAGTTGGCTTTTTTTTTTTTTTGCAAATGTTGTTTGGAGGAAAATAAAAGCCTGTTAACAAGACTATGAACAAAGTTCAAAGGAAATGATTGTCTATTGAAGAGAACCAAAGTGTTTTCAAGCATTTAAGAAATAGTAATTTAGAGACAAACTGCCGTGTTAGTGTCCTGTCGAGGCTAACAATGCTTATGCTGAAGCTGTAATATGTTAGCTTTAAGCCATTCTTATTGATTAGTGCTTTAATAGGCTTTTTGCTAGGCAACATTTGGTTAGCACAGTAATTATATGTTTGACTGTATAAAATTACATTTACTGAATATCCAGTTTTAGGAGGTAGAGGGGAAAATTACACTTTTCCTGAGTTGTCTCTGGAACTGTGTTTAGGTTAGCACATTTTGAATGTTTGAAACGAAAGCTTTCGTCCTGAATTATCAAGGTATTCCTACTTTATTTTCCGATTACAGTCTATTAGTCATAGCTGCAGACAAAGAATGTGATCTGGCTGAGGCAAATTTGAGAGAAAGAAGAAAAAAACTGGTTGGACTCTCTGTAGATCAGAATTTTTGGTTTTAGGAGTAGACATTTACCGACATCTGTTTCAAAAGAGAAAATAGGAGCCCACCCTAGAAGTCTAAGGGTCATCGGGAAATAGACAAACATCGGGATATTATATTAAAGCACATCTGTCTCCACTTTGGCATGGAAAGCCTCTATTTAGATATTATTTTAAGAACTGCGTTTAAAGTGCTGATAAAGTGGATTCCACACTCATTTTTTGGTTGACTATGTTATTTTTCCTTTTCACCGATGTGCACACTTCGTACTATACTCTGAAATATATGTTCTACCAAGACCAAAGTTTGAAAAACGAACGTGTGGAATTTTTCTCGTTTATAACCGGGCATATAAACTTCACAGCAGACCTTGAATAGTTTGTGGACCCTAAGTGGAAAGCCCCCTCGTGGTTATTTTGCCTCATGTGTACACAGGCATGCGAACCTCCTCTGTGTGCTGCAGGGCTAGTCTTTGATCACCACTGGTGCCCCTTGGAATCAAGGCTGGTAGCCACCTTCCTCCGATCTAACTCTTGTAGCTCTGCGTTGTCATAGAAAAAAGGAACTGTTTGAACTTGAGATCTAGGTCGGCTCTTGCCAGCTGCCCAGGGTTGTGGGTAGAGATTTAGGCCGGTTATGGAGGTATCCACTACACACGCCAGATTTTGGCAGTCATGGAGACATGCAGAAAGGCGTTTGCTTCACAGTTCTAGGCTTGAGCAGCCTAGGATGGGCTGGGTGCACCGTTATCATGTGATGTTCAGTGCAGTTTTCGGTTCTTACGACATAAAATGTGTTTGTATTTTTCCTCTTCTCTTCCTACTCACTGGTTTGCTCTCATTTTCAAGAAGACTAAGAGGTAATTTTTTTCCCCATCATAATTTATCTCTGGAAGACTGCCGAACCTGTTACAACAGTAAAAATTCCTCTGTGAGGAAGCAACAATGAAAGGACCATGATTGGCTTTGTTTACTGAAAGAAAAAAAAGTTTATTACTATTATTCAGTTATTAAGAAAGGAAGTTTATTACCATTATTCAGTTATTAAGAAAGGAACGTCTTTAACATCTTTCTATAATCTCGTTTTCTTTCCTTTCCTTTCTGTCTTTTTTTTTTTTTTTTAGAGAGCGAGAACATGTGAGTAAGGGAGAGGGGCAGAGGATGAGAGGGAGAGAGAGAGAGAGAGAGAGAGAGAGAGAGAGAGAGAATATCCCAGGCAGGTTCCATGCTCAACATGGAACCCAATGCCAGGCTTGGTCCCACAACCTCAGGATCATGACCCAAGCTGAAATCAAGAGTTGGATGCTCAACCAATGGAGCCACACAGGCACCCCTACAATCTCCTTTTCTTATGAAAAGAGAGAGCAGACCTCAGGCTCTGTCGTCAGCAGGCAACTGTTTTCAGTGAGAATTTAATAGCATTAATGTACTTTCCTTGATTTTATTTCTTTAGTTTGCTTATATTTATTGCAAATAGTATTTTTTTTTTTTTTTACCATTGCTGGTGTCCTATGGGTAGCCCAAGATTCGTGGATGCTCAATTCCTCCTGGCCCCAGACTAATTGTGGGAATGTCATGTGCTTAAATTCAAGGCATTAACATTCTCATGGGGTCTTCCTTTTTAGAAGTGGAAGCGGGTTAAAATAATGGTCCTTTCCCCCACCAGTGGTGTGTTTTTATATAGAGAGAAAGATAACATGGAAGGAAAAATGTAAAAATATTCAATCTGATTTATGGTTAGCCAAGAATACCTCCTGGCTAGAGCAGAAGAAACATTTGATTGTACACCAGGGA